>NC_092689.1:12720429-13920429 GCF_964275005.1 Diadema setosum
CAAAATACTTTCGAAGTAACAGTTAGAACCTCTGTATAGCACAAATCAAGTGTCATAGACTTACTTCTACAGATTCTCTTTGGAATGCATAAATTCTTCTTGTGGGGGTTAATCGAACGGAAACAAAATTTTACTAGATTCCCTTGATAGCAAATAGTCATCTCTTCCACCCCCACTTACTCTTACTGGAAGATTGGATTTGAGATGAGATTAGCATTTAAAGTGCCAACTTTCACCTCTTGTCATCCAAATCAGGACAGAGAATAAATGCAAAATATTTGCAAATAAACCTTAAATATTACCATGGTTTAGGGAATCTTTGAGGGAAAGTTGTATGTACTGATTTGTGCCCCTAGTCATATCATAATGCATCGCTTATGTTATGATGAATCTACCTCATGATATATGAATTTGAATACACGTTGATATATAAATTTAAATGCACATGTCATGTACGTATGTCTAGAAACACATACTGTGTTTCATGGATGAGTGAAACCATTCCTTTAACCCACTGATGATGAGTCCCGAGTATACCCGGGCAGGTGTCTATGGGAAATGCGTGCTGTAGCAAAATCAAACCGTCCTTAACGGGTTAAGAGAGTCTGTTGGGAACAGCATCCTGGAAATATGAAACAGACATTGTGAATCAATAAAAGGAGAAACTGACACCAAATAGGCCTGGTGGCATAAACTTAGATTGAGTGTAGCTCTGATGTCGAAAGTACATGTATGTAGTACATCTACTGAAATTCCATTTAACATCTACAGTAAGGTACATTTCAGGGCAACAGGTTTAAACATGGGTGATAGATAATGGTAATAGTGATGGAGTACATGTAGAAGGAAGCACTGGGTATATGTGGTAATAACATAAGGTAAACAGCCGATATCAGCTGACATGGGAATGAGTAACATAAGGTAATAACAGCCGATATCAGCTGACATGGGAATGAGTATCAAAAAGATAAAACAATAAAATGATAAAGGAGTAGGAAACAGATGCCAGGAATGAAAAAGCAAACAGACAGTAGAATATGGACTTTTTTGTGTTGTCTTTTAAGGTTGGTTGAATTTGACTCCATTGACTGATGCATGGTAGAGCTCGCAAACACACGAGTGGGAATGAATAAATCATGAGAAACTACGTCAGGTCACCCTTCCTGGTCAGTGGCCTTTGCCTACCATGGTACCAGCACTTTGGGTGCATCCACACCATCCCCAGATATCACAAAAAGCAACTCTTCCAAGCTGCAGTCATATGTTACTGCAGCAAGTGTATCCACACAAGTAACCATCGGCAAGGAAAGGCCTCTGCTTTTATTCTGCTTTATAAAGTTGTTAAGAATTTTATGACAAGCTGCATAATTGTCATGTTCCTGATATGTCCTGGTTATTGGTTTGGTTTGGCTTGTGTGATTGTAAAGTTCAAGTTAATAGATTACAGACCAACACTCTGAATCTCACTGAAGTCACCTGTGAGTACACAGAAACAGACACATTAAACTTATTCACAATCATGCAGAGCAGCTCTCAAAACAGGAAAATTTATCGAAGATATTTTCTCATATGAATCCAATGTCTAAATTTCTCATTTTTTCCTATTCCAAATGTGACTGCAACAAGCACTCCCCCCCCCCCCCTTTTGTTGGGGGGGGGGGGAGGAGGTAAAATCTCAACGACAAATCTAGAAAGGGTAGAGCAGTGATGCGAGAGGTGAATATTGACGTGGGTGAAGAAGCAGGGATGATTTTGCAGGTATGGAGAAGAGTGAGGGTGTGAGAAAAAAGGTGAAAACTAGAGAAGTCCGCGTGAAAAAGAAGAAAGCATTCATGGTGAGGAACCACCTGATCTCCTGGATGAGACTTGCAGGGATGAAATCTTATCTGCTAGGGTCAACTGAATCCATGAGAGATGCTGCTTGTTCTTGCAGTGATTCCTTGACCACCAACCCACCCCCCCCCCCCCCTCCCCCACGAAAGTCTACCGAGGTTTATATGGATCCATAGCTTTAAGTACAAGGAAATTTGAGAGTTTTAAGAGAGACCAGTCGTGGAATTTTGAGGTCAATTTATCGGCATCAAAAATATGCCAAAACGTTGAAATGAGATCGCTGTGATGTGATCGTGCAAATCTTATCAGATTGTCGTGCCATCTCATGCTGCCCCTGGATCACAATATCACATCAGAACTCCTCTCGCGTCCAGTCTCAGTGGAGCTTGCTTGATTCGCTTATGATGTAACACTTTAAAAGAAAACAAAATGGGAATTTATAAACTGTACAGACTTGCCATCAAAATGTTGCCTGTCCTTACTTAATGCATTCCGCATGACTTTGCTATTCTTTTTAATCTTCATTCACTTTTTTTTTTTTTTTTTGGCAAAGGTGGGTTACTTTAAAAAAAAGAGAATTAATTGACCTTTATCCTTTTCATTTTGATAATTTGGCCGATTCTGTTTGGAAAAAAGGTCTGGAGTAAAAAGAGGAAAAGGTTTAGAAAAACACTATGTTAAGATCTTTATTAGATATCACAATGACAACTATTATTTTCTTTCTTTTATGTAAAGTCACTGACCTTTAGATAAAATTCATATCTTATCTATTTTCTTTTTGTGCAAATTTAATACTCAGCTCAGTTTCACTTTCTGCAGCATATCTCTGAGCAGATATATGATTAATAACAGCCAGATCTGGATCTCCAGATATTGCTTTAACAAGATCATGGACATTTTCGAGGAATGAACAATTTGGAAACGTGGTGCCCGCAGCAACTGTCTCTTGGTGGAGAAAGACATGGGGGACAAAAAAAAATCAATCCTACAAGAGTAGGGGGCGATCAATACCTCCACACTACCATGTAGCTTCCCTGGATGAGTGCAAATCATGTGAATTTCGCATACACCCGGATCGACATCACCATGCCTGTAAAAGTACTGGAGTAATATCTTGGCATTATCAGTTTGAGTGGATATCGTACATGAATTTCACATCAATACAGTTCATAATTCGGCGACAAAACTTGCATTATTGCCACTCAAATCTTGCTCAAGACGTAGTTTGCAGATATACATTGGAGAATGTCACAATCATAAACTACCACTGATGCAATATTGGCAGTGTTACAACTGCTCATTTGCAAGACCGCACTTGATTTCTTTGGTTCTCCTTGCGAAAACTAAGAGTAGATCAAATCCAATTTAGAAAGGGTTGTGTTTTGTTCTCATTCCCTTTTCCCTAGTAATGCACTTGCTGCATAATGTTTCTGTACATCTACACTGAAGCATTTTTTCCCCCCACAATGCCAGTGTATTGCAGCTCATTACTGAATTGCCACTGTGTATTGCAAAAGTGCCAGATACTTGTAAACAAGATGTAAGTGCCATCACAGTAGAAAGCACTGTTCCAATACAATAATAATCATCTGGGAGCTGATGGCCTAAACCCCATAACAATACTATAATGATCATCACAGGCAGTCATTTGAACTACCAGTTTGGGGATTTTACATAGAGCAAATAGATGTATCAACTTCTCACATTCTTTTTTTGAGATCCAAAAAAAAAAAAGGTATAAGTTACACCTGAAATGAAACAAAGCACAAACTTAACGCATTTTGGAAGAAATGTACAGCAAACAGTAAACGTTCCCTTTCTACTTGAGTACCCAGTAATAACCACTTTTCACTGCAAGATCTGTGCACGCTATTTTCAGATGCACAAACCCATCCCTTGTTTACCCCTGCCAAATTGGAACACATCCATGCAGAGAAGCACAGAGGCCTGCGCTCACGCAGGCATTAAAATGCACATTTGTGCGGCTCCATTGGCGACAGGGCACTGCTGAAATAGAATTACGGATTATTCACCCCGCCGTAACAAGATTGGGTCTCTGGCTTTCATGGGATTATCATGGCAGGGCTGAGAGAGATAGCATCATGTAGCTCTGCTGCCCTCTCTAGTTGAAATGCAGGACAACACTCATGACAGACCTATGTTTGTACATGCAGCCAAACATAATTGCTTGGCTTTCTGGAATCTGGTAAATTAAACAACATGATCAGGGTCTCCATGCAAAGGGGGAATACTCTCAAAAACTAACAAAGCTCTTTATATGATCCCTCCTTCATTGTAGAGGGCCTACTGTACTAGTATACGGGAAGTCAAAAGTCAGGTACAAAATGAACACAAGACTTGTCCATATCTGTTCATGATGAGTGAAAAAATGCAGATGAAAAAAAAAATCCATATAAAATTATATACATATATATATACTCAAAGCTGTTCATCAATTCTCATGTTTTAAGATTTAAAAAAAAAGAATCCCCCTTTCAAGATTGTGTGATAAATTCTAATGTGTTTTGTGTTTATCTGTTCCAAATTTCTTGTTTGCTAAAATGATGGAGTTCCGTTACACAATCAATAAGAAAAGAGGATTTTTATGCATTGCTGATGTATAATGTGGCATATAGCTCATATGATTGCTAGATATTCAAAATACAAACTAACTGAAATGACTGACACACACCTGGACAGACAGACAGACAGAGACACATCTGAACAGACAGGCACATCTTTCCTCACCTTCCTTCATCACTGAGGTCCATGGATTTGGAGAGGTACTCCCTCACGGCTGCCATCCCATCTCGGACTCGGAAGGACATCCCGATGCGACGGGCGTAGAGCGTGCCTCCGCCCTCACTCATGTACCCACTTCCGATGTCCCCAAGCCCTGCCGTCCGGTGAAGAATGTCCCCATCACTGACATACCCACTGGCGATGTCCTCACTCACATAGTCGTTGCAGTCGTCCATGAGGTTCTGGTCGGTGAACTGCAAGTCATTGAGGTGTGACCTGTTGGAGAAAGTCCGCCTCATAGAGTTAGAGTAGACCTTGCTAAGAAGAGGACCATAGCGCTGATCGCTTCTGCTGGTCACACCTCCACTGCTGTCAATGGTCGAATCAGTGGGGATGGACACCGCTACGGTCGACATGTTGGTGAGCTTGGAGGCCGACCCCAGTGACCCTCTCCTCGTCAGGTTAGATGACCGCTGTGGATGCTGAGAATCGGGGGACCTGCGCACTTCATGGGCAGGCTGTTTCAATTGCGTGGTGATGCTGTCCCCGAATGTGGTCTCCTTCGTTGGGCGTGTCAGGGGTGGTCGGGTGGTCACCTGTGAGTTCATTACTGTCACATCATAGTCATTTGTGGTTGGAACATCGGGGATGGCTTTCATGGGTCGCTGCTGCTTTGGAGTGCCAAATGTTGTCACTGCTTTATCATTTTTGTAGACGGTTGTGCAGAACTCTTCATCAACCTTCGGCTGGTAAATGACGCTGTTCTCGGAGGACTGACTGGTGTTGGAAGATATGCTGATCTGACTGTGAATGGGTGTACTGTTCACTGAATCGGTGTCATTTGATGCACTCATACTGGTTTCACTGCAGTCCTTAGATGGCGGTCGACTGCCGGTGTAGTTAAACGGTGCCACTGTGGCAGTGTTCGCTGGTGAGCGATTATGACTCGGTGATGTCGTGAGGGAGTTTCTGCCACCCGACGGAGTCTTCACCAAAGGTGACTTACTGCTAGACTCAGATGCACAAGCCTCCTTATCTGGCACCACCAGAGGTTCTGGCTGGGGCTTTGGTGGCACCGGGCTATAGGCACCACCCCTTGTGTATGTTATCTTTTCCTCGCCTTCCTTGTCGCTGCCCTGAGGTAGTTGCTCGCTCTTTCGATAGGCGTAAGTTCCGGGAGCCTTCAGCCCCGATTTTGGGATACCACCCGGTTTAGGAATGCTGCGAGAGCTCGGTATCTGGGAAGCACTTCCGGGGATATTGTGCTGCTGGCTGGCCACCGTCTGCACTGGCTTAACTTTACTTGTGCTCTGTTTACTCGACGGCGCTTTCAGTCCACTTGGCTTGGCACCATCCAGGTCTCGTGACCCACCCCTGACATTTAGTTCCAAGTCTGAATCATGAAGGGGCAATTTGGATTTCAGTTTGCTCTCTGGCACCGGTAACTTTGACCCCTCATCACTCAGTTCTCCGTTCATCATGCCTGATTGCACATACTCCTTGTGGTCCAATTTTGGAGAAGTCCTTCCCTTCGCTCCACCAAATGCTCTCCCTATCGTCTTCTGGGCAACTGCTTTCAATGCATTTTTAGGGCTGCTGGAGCCAAGAGTTAGTCCGGGTGAGACAAGACCATTGGAATTGGATCTCTCTACCGGGATCCTGGTGTCCATAGATGTGTCCACCTCGATCGGTTTCATGACAGTTTTTTTCTCGAGCTTCATCTCAGGCAGGGTCTTTGGGTCCCTGGCCATTGTCTTCTTTGCTGGAGCCTGCCTGCTCGCCGAGTTGTCTCTCTTTGGGGGAACAGGCTTAGCTATTGCAGACTTCCCTGCTCCCCCTGGCTTCCCCTTTGATGCCACCTCCTTTGCTTTCTCAGGTTCCTTCTCCTTGGTGGTTGGTGGCGGAGCCTTGCCATCCTTTCCAAATATCTTCAACTTTGTGAGCATGGAGCCCTTCCCATTGGGAGGCATCTTTGTCCCAGCCTTGTCTCCAGCACCACCTGCACTGCCAGATGGCTTCCCCATCCCACCCTGGTGGGGTGCAGCACCCTTGGGGGTGGGGATGCCCTTCTGAGCAGGGGCGGAACTGGAGCGGGGTTTGGCCTTCTCCAGCTTGGAGGAGGCTGGGTTCGTTCCCTTGGCGGCGGCTGCCAGCGCTGGGGAAGGGCTGCGCGTCATGGCGGAGCGTGAGCTGCCCCCGCCCGATGATCCAGGTGGCTTGAGATTTGAGGATGAGGTAGATGGGATGCCAGAGGAACTGTGGTGGACCTGAGATGATGATTGTGAAGCGGACTTTTTGGATCCTGATATTGCACCTACAAATGAAGGATGAAAGATGTTGTATCTATGATGAGTACAGACAGAATTATGTATCAATAATGTTACATATCATACAACTTCACAATTATGTAATCATCATGTCATATTTGACTAAAAAAATCCAGACTAAGTGTCTTTGAAAAACTGTTAAACCTGAATTTTTTTGTGCATACATTAAACTTTCACAAATTTCGTGAGAAGCCAAGATTCACGAAAGTAAAATGCACGAACAAGTTTTTGTCCACACACTGCATTGAATGCCAGTCACCAATTTGCGAAAGTTTCATGCCAATAAAAAATGTGATCGGTTTCAATTTCACACTGCAAATATTTCTGGTTTTACAGTAATGACTTGTACAAGCTTTCTATTGCATCACAGCTTTTAACATGCAACCGATTCAATGTTTTTGAAATACAGGCTTGTATCAATTTTTGTATCCTCCGTATCATGTGGGCTTGCAAAACTTATACATAATCAGAGCCCTGTGATTTTATTTTCCTCATTTTAATAAGATGACAGTAAGGAGGAATGCTAAAATTATATGCATTTGTTAATTATTGTTTTCATGTACCATAAGAACCTGGTGTTGGGGAAGGGCCTCGGCTCCTTTCACTCCCCGAAGTACTGCCTGCATTGCGCTGTCCCGGCCCAGTTGGCTTCGGCAGCCCGCCCCCACCGCGGGTGTTTGGGGTGGGTATCCTCGAGCCCATGTCGGAGGCCGAACTTCTGGCGCTGCTCGAACCTGTGAAGAGATGTGTGTGTGTGTGTGTAGTGTAGTAGGAGTGGAGTAAGAAGAAATGGGGGAGTGGGTGCAATGGGTGGGAGAAGAGGGTAGGAAGGAATGGGGAAAGGGTAAGTAAAAGAGTGGGTGGAGAGGGGTGGTATCATGTTGGGTTTGAGACAGTTTTGGTAGAGGTTTACATGGTATGACATAAGGGTAAAGGAGACAGAGGAGTGGACAGAAAGGAGCAAGAATGTGTGGAGGAAATAAAGAACAAAATGAGTTTGGTTTTTGTTGTTTACTCAACATTTACAGGTTCTGAAACAGACGGGTAAACTCAGAAAGATGGCTGAAAGCAGAATATCCTTATCAGCTGTAATAGTTTTCACTCATCCTTCTCTGATCCCTCACTTGTTCTACAATAAAGAAATATGATAATAATAATCTTGTCATTCAAAGAGAGACTGTAATTACTCCTTGTGTGTAAGAGAAAGAGTTTCTTCATGATACAACAGCAATAAGATGTCTCTGTTTGTCTTCACAATATAAGTTCTATCTTAAGTGATATCATGGCACTCCATGTCCTCATGAGGAAACGGATGTTTTCACTGCTGATAGTAAGATCCTCTCTAATACTCCCCCCCCCCCTTATCCACCTACCAGCCCTGGCAGATTAGTGACATCAACATAAACATTGTGAACATTCTTTACATCAATGACGGCCATGTAACTATGTTTTTGTTGTTGTTGTATTTTTTAAAGTAATTCATATTCGAGAGGTTACTGACTCCGCTGTCATGGATGGATCCTAAATTAAAGTGGAGTGGGTAGATGGCAGGGTGACTCAGGCCTTTCATACCCCCCCCCCCCCTTCCCCCTGCCAGCAGCACCCGGACATTACCCCTGATACGGAAACTCTTCAGATTCTGCTCCCAGATTGGATTGGATTGATACTCAAATTAATGTTTCATATCTGATTCATCTCGTACATCTTTTTTTTTTTGCTGTTGTTTCCGTCGCTGTTCTGGTGACCGAAGCAAAATATTTTGCAATGACGCACCATTTCTGATAAATTGGCATTGACAGCAGATATGACAAAGCTTTTCAATGTGGGCTAATACTTGCTATGCATGAGATACTCAGGCAGCGATGTGATTCATATGCTGTATACAAGTTACAGGCGCTTTTTACAAATGAGGTACATATTGTATGAAGGAAGCTTTTGGGTGCCTTGATAAGAGTAATATGCAAGCGATCAAGACTATGCGGTGGAAGTGTGGACTGACAGTTCATAACGGGCAAGCTTGCTCGATAAACATTTATTTGTTCACTGCCATTCAAAAAAAAAAGTTTTAAAAAATCCACCATTTCAGTATGGGACACAAATAAGGGCAAAATGCATTACCATATATGTGGGCACATTAAAAGAAATATAAAAATCACTGTTTACATTGATGTGTCTTCTCTTTGGAAGATGATTTTAGTTACCTTTTGTGCTAGGTCCCAAGTTAGCAGTAGCTTTACACGGAAGCAGGATACAGAGGTATTAGTCATGTTTTGCATGATACAAACATACGTACATACATACATACCCAAAGTCTGTTTCTTTGAAACAAATACTGTAACAGTCAAACACAGCAATCCATGCTTCTAAATGTATTTCTACTGTTATTACTACAAAGTGTAGCGTTGTTTGAATGTTAACACTAAATTGAAGAAAATTCACAGCACGAGTTAATCTAAAAGATTTTTGGACTAAAAGCCTGAATATTAAAAACTATCACTGCAACCCATGCAACATTTTTATGTCTGAGAGAAAAACGGTAAGATAAAACCACCTTTCCAAGATTTGTTTGAGGTCTTTTGTGGGGTTTTAAGATCATTCAATATTTTATAAATATCATGGTAAATGAAAATACAAATCTATCTCACACATGATATATGGCATTGTGGTAACATTGGTCGCGTAATTCAAATAATCAACAAGCAGACAGCATCTGCAATAATGTAAAATTATACTATCTTAATGCAAATATTATTCATTAGACTTTTGGACAAAATTCTTGAAAACTTAATTCTACCTGTCATTAACTTATAATCTCCATCCTACTTCTTGTATATGGTTAAACAGAAATATTTGTACTGTCTGTGTCAGATGCACCAAACCCTTTCTTCTTTTTTACAATGCAATTATTGATACTTGATATCAAATATCTCGCATATTTGATGAAATTTGTTTTATCGTGTCTTTTATTGCTTGTGAGCAAAAGGATACCAAACAGAAGAGAAAAAAGAAAGACAGAAAAACCAGAGCATCACTTCTTTAGGTGATGCTTTATATCAGCAATTAGAAAAAAAAAACTTTCAAAAGGAAGAAAACCAAGAAAGGTACTGACTTCCTTCAATTATGATTAGGACTAATTTAAAACCCAAAGCAGCTCCCATAGATTCTAATGCTCAACACAGCAAATCTACATGCAACTAGCCAGAAGTGATGCAAAAAAAGGTCAAAGGTCATATGCAGCATTACGAATGGTTAATGCCCGCGTGTGGCGACAGCAGAGAACGAAATAGACCCAAACACAGATCAGGAGCACAATGAAAAGAATATAGACGTAAAACTGTGATTCTATTTCAGGAGGAATATATATGTATAAATAGATCTACGTCCAACTCGACATCAAAATGAAATAATAGTGTGAGAATCGTATATGCACTCGGGTTAAATATCATCGTTTTGAGTGTGTGTCTAATGCTTGGTTTGATCATCTTGAAATTTACCTTTCCTACGTGCAAGGGCTGCTGACGGTGGGCAAAAAGGAATGAGAAGTTGATGAAAATCATGTTCTTTTTAACAGAATGGATCACTGTTTCTTTCTACACAGTCTGCTTCTCCAACACATTGAAAATTTTGCTGAGGTACATTCCAGGATATCATCAAATATGCTGATAACAAAAGAAGGGACATAGCACCATCTATATGCATTCACATAATTTCTCTTTTGCATTTACAGACTTTCTTTCCTACCTAGTTTTGACTGCCTGCAGGAAAGTTACGAAATGGATTAACAAAAATAGTGTGGTGTATCTATTACCAAGATCATTTGACTAGAAACCTGCATACTGGAGGCAAATTCAAAATGGCAGACTTGATATGGAATACCATAAATGAAGCAGTAAGTGTTAACATTGGAAAGTCATCACCACAGTACATCCCCCAAGTCTGTATTTTGTTTAAGTACACAGTATCAAAAAGTCATCCTCCACTTGTTGGTATTGGTCCCATCTACAGATACATTCGTTTTTGTCACTGAGACACACTATCTAATGTTTGAAGCATCACATCAATATGTGAGAAAAAAGTCAGAAAAATATACCCAAAATGATTTATATCTCATTCAAGTACCTGTGACAAAAAGAAAAATAGAGGTCAAGACATGAATTTGAAGGTCACATGGAAAACCTGGGGATGAATATGTAAGAAAAAGAGCTTGTATGTGCAGAACATTTTTGATTGCTACCTGAATTTTGTGAGGAAGAACCACCAGGGGGCTGGCGTCGCTGTACCCCAGAGCTGTGGGAGGCCGAAGAGGAGCTGGACCCCCCATGGCCAGACCGGGTTTGAGGCTTCGGCATGTTGGCGGAGGATGTATGTGACGACCGCCCCGAAGACTGCTGGTTGCCGCTGTGTTGTCCACGTCCAGCGGGATGGGCAGAGCTGTGGGCGCTACTAGTGCTGCCGAGAGAAGCCCGACTAGGTCTCCGCTGCGAAACTTGCTCGTTTGGTGAGAGTGACCTCTGCTTGGCCACTGAAGTGCTGTGGCCGGATGAGTTACTTGCCCCACTGACTTGCCTTTGTGAGGCCTGTGAGTTCAGCTTCGCTTGCCCCCCTGTGCTCTGCTCATGGCTGCTTCTTGGCGAATCGCTCACAATACTGAGGGACAGCTGCCCTGTTGGCGACAGCCGACTCTGTGTGAGTTGTCCCCGCAGTGAACTGCTTGTCCCGTTCACTGTCAGCTGCGCTGATGGGGGATGAGTATCACCTGCCCTGCTCCCTGGTCCTTTAGACTGCTGATGGCCACCACTTCCCCCTACTTGGTGAGGCAACCGCCCGTTGGCTTGATGGGAGCCCTGGGTGACTCTGGTTGATGTCTGGTGACTAGCAACGGTACTACCACTACTTGCCCTAGCCTGGGCTGCTCGCCCTGGTTGATGATGACCAGATGTGGCCAAATTCTGTGTGGACCGTCCATGCGGTGGATGGGAGCCGTTAGTGGCCGGGGCTACTCGCCCTGCTATGTTATTGTTGTTTCCGTTGGCCCGGCTGTTTCCATTCGGCAAACTCTGACCCTGGCTGGAGATCACGCGAGGGGCTGAGCCATTGGCTTGTCCGTGTGCGGGTCGGCCCACCGACAGGTGCGTACCATTCACGGTGGCTTGTGGGCGCGTTGCTAGGCGTGCCCCAGTGGCTTTGAGCTGGGCCGGTGATGGCTTGATCGACCCGTTTGGACGAGGTGGTGGTGGTGGCTGTTTGCAAATAAGAACAAAATACAGGAAGAAAACAAATCAATCTGTCAACAGTTCTGGATTACACAGAAAAACCTGAGTTTTCACTGTTTTGAATGCTGCTAATTCACCACACACTTCTGCTGATATCTCCCATCAATTCCCTTCAAAAACAAGTCTCACAAATTCATCTCATTCATGTGAATTAGAATCAGCCTACATGCACCACGTTGAATACGAAAGTTAGTCTTGTGCACAGAGCGAAACGGAAACTTGCATTTCCATATCTGGTCTCGTTCTTTGCATCAATATTTCAAATCCCTGCCGAAAATCAGACTACTCAAAACATAAAACATACCAGCAGAATATCTCCAGCATACAATACAATGCTACACATGGCTACCAGTAACTATCAGCAGCTGTGATGGAAGAAAAGTGTGCACGTGCAGACAAACAATACCCAATGTCCCACAGGAAAAGTTGCCACAAATTGGACTACTAGTAATGTCAACTTGACTAGCAAGGTCATATGAATGGATCCTTATTACATTACACCATTGGCAGGTTGCTTTATTCTCACAAATGGATACTTTACCCCATATAATAAGAACATGTGTGAGAGCCATTCACAATTTAGATGCCACTTGTATATGCCCAATCACACCTTTGGCAAAATGGGTGTCTGTCACTTAATCACACTTGTAGCACAGATTGAGTGTCCACAATGATGTGGCAAGCACAGATTGACACATTTGCAGGTCTTATGCTATGAGATTGTTATCTAGTAAGGAACTACGCATACCGTTTTCTTTCAGTCGGACGATCCATGGTTCATCACTCCCCCAGCTTTCCAATACATTAATGAGGGCAGTTAACAAAGAGCTTTCTCAGAACATCAAACATCACTCTGGCAAAGTGAGAAAATCCCAAATGTACTGCATCCTAATCTCTCCCCCATAAATTGTTGGTGGAGGTGGACATTTCTATTATCTTGATGGGTGCTCCTTGTTCTGTTTACCTGTAAACAGGGATATAACACCTTGTTCCCCTGAACAGCAAACATTCAGCTGCCATTAAAGTGAACACATACAGGAAGCACAACTCTGGTAACTTGGAAACTACACAAATCTAAGTCAGAGATGCCCAAAATGTATTTTCTATTTTTGTACATACGTAGACACATCTGCCAAACATGTGCCTATGTAAATTTACCCCAAAATAGGCAAAACAAACAGAATTGCATAATATGCCAAAGTACAAGACCGCAACTGGAAAGAGAAATCACTTTTGACCTGCCCCCCCCCCCCCTTTAGTTTAATGCATCGGAAATAAATTGTCATACTCATTTACACTTGATTTCATTATCAATCTAGTTATTGCATTCTGTTGTTTTCTTGATTATCATCACAGTAACCATCACTGTCATGACAATCATCACATCACAAACCTGGGCTTGCTTGGCGTTCTGGGCACGTTGCTGGGCAACAGTCTTCCCGCCTCCGGCGGCCAACTTCTTGCGTCGGTCCTGCTCTTCCTGCTGCAGCTGCTGCTTGTAGCGCGACAGCGAGAAAAACAGGCCCAGCACGGACTTGAGGTTGCCCTGGTGGAGATCTGTGTGAAGAGGGTTCAGACACATCTAACTCATTAAAATTTGTAAAAAGAAATGTATGTTAACCTGATCCTTGTGGTATCAATTCATTAAAAATGCTATGCTCACTGAAAAAAAAAAGCTCTAGGTAAACTTTGCTGGCATCTTGTGGTGAATCTGGGAGAAAAGCCAAATCACAAAAGGGCACAGGTTGCTCTGCCAGAAATCTAGACAGTCCATGAACTTGATGCTTAGATGACTCATAAAGGAACAGTTGGAATCTTGAACAAAATGTGGATTTCTGCAAAAATTCTACTAACAAATAACATGATATTTCAGAGTGTAATGGAGGCTGAGATATTTGATAGATTGTAGATACAACATATGTTTTCTTAGGAAACATATTTCATGATATATCTCCCTCAAGTTTCATAATATCATCAAGAACAAAATATAAAATCTGCACTTTTGGTAATGATGATGATGACGATGATAATAATAATAATGATAATAACAACAACAATAATAATAACAATGATAATAATAATAATGATAATAACAACAACAATAATAATAACAATGATAATAATAATAAAAGCATTTATACGACACTTTATACAGGTGTTTCTTTTATAAGTTGTTTGCCTCAATAAAATGCAATAATACAGCAGTTATCATTAAAAGGGCTGTACAAAATGAGGCAAAAAAAAAAAAATACACAAGTCTCTTTTACCTTTGGCTAATAGTCCATCAGTGGCCACTCCTTTTGAATTCAAACAGCCGAGACATTTCTCAATATTCTCTATCTGCAGAAGGCAAACAAAAACAAAAGGGGATGAGAAGTTTAGAGTTGAAAAAAACAAACAAACTGAAAATGGCACAAGCCATCAGGTTAAGGAAAAACAAATAAAAACCAATGGTCTTAAAGATATGGAGACTTAGAATGCCTTTGCAGACTGGACATGCCATAAAATATGTCACTGAAGCTGCTGTAGAAATAAGACAACTTGAATCCACAAGCTGGCAAGCATTTTTCTAAACAATCTGTGACAGGTGAGAGAGCAAGATGAAAAATTCCAGCGAATTTCTTCAAAATCGATCAAAAAAGGTGCAACGCATAACAATTAAAAATCATCTTCAAAGTTAGAATTCATTATTCATCTGTGAAGTACATAATAACTTGCACCCCAATGAATATTAACCTGTTGAGGAAGAGTTAATTTTGCTATGGCATGCATTTCTCATAGAGACTTGCCCAAACATACTCCTCCTCGATTCATACTCCTGACTAGTCTTCTACAGGTTAACATCCGAAAGTCGATGTGATGATGAGGAAGAATTGAAACTAGATTTTATACTCATTTCAAATCAAGGCTTAGATATGATTTTTCCCACAAAAAGGAGATAATAAGACATATTCATATTCATATATTCACATATTCATATTCTTATGCAACATAATTTTACACATACATATTCAAAAGCATTTGGGTTTGTAAATATAACACACCAATGGCAAAAACATGAAACCGACCATTGCAAGCAGTTATGATAGAAGTCTAGCAGACAATGCGTCATAATATTGAACATAATCTTGAAATAGAAAACAATCAACTGCAGAACAGTATGTGCAAGTAAGATATTGTATCGAATAAAACTTTTGGATGAAAAAACACAACAACAATAGTGGAGTAAAAAGAATTTCCCATTTTTCCATCTGCCTCCCTCCATCAAACCCAATACCTTTAAAATCCTTCGTCAAAATAAAAAGAAAGAAAAAGAAAAAGATTCAGTCGATAGTACGAAACCTGACACCCATCGTAAATGTGTGTGTAATGCGTACACCTGCTCACAGCCCAAATGAGACAGTGTGTTTCAGTGTGATGGAATACTACACACATAGAGACGAGGCATCAACCTAGCAGGGATACGATGGTGGGCTATTTTTATCACCTGACGTAAAGATCTGCTCGCGGGGAATGACGACATGGCGCGGTAAAGTGGCAGCGGCCAGCAAGCGCCAAACGTCAAGGCCGCTTGCAGAGCGACCTTTTCCACTTAATTGAGGCTACGGGGCTCGACTTCCGTTAGCTGATGAATATGAAATCTACTCGTGAATATGCAGTGGGTGGAGCTCCGGGAGATGGGGGGAACGGAGCAATGGTATGGTTTAACTCCAAGGAATGCACACGGGTCCATGGACTGCACATAGTGTGCATACTCAGATGCCACTTCATGCAGAGTTAAAAGCACTGATGACTTGTGGAAGGCTGTTCAGAGCTTCTGCCTACTGAAGGTATAAGTCACAAAATTGATGCCGCTACTTCAGAGGACATTACAATGGCAGAGAAAAACAAAAAGACAAGACCTCGTGGTATTGACTTCAAGAATCAGCAGCAATCAAGAGAGAGTACGGGCAGATCTTTAGATAATAGTTCCCTGTCCTCAGTTTGTTATCGTACAAATGATATACGTTTTTAAATGAAACAGAATAAAGTTCAAGTTCAAGTTCCAGCTCAATAGTGATTGGTTATAATCTCTGCTATAAAAGAAAATTGGTTATTCATCTTTGTAGACATATGCAATAATTCGAAAATTATGCATATACTGTATCATCCATTATCTATGTTACAGAAGAAAATTTGGATAATCATCTTTTTATACACACACAGTAATCAGAAAATTATGCACACACTGAAGCTCACCTACACAGAAAGCAACAGCAGGAATAGAAATCAATACCAGCCATATGTCAGGACTATCTGCAGTATTAGTTTGCAGTTTGGCCAATAAAAGATGGGAAAACCGATTTGTCTAGCTGTAATGGGGAGACTAATCAATAGCAAGCTTGGCAAATATGGAGCCTTTATGGAGTCAATTAATTCTAATTGTTCTCAGCAATCAATTTACGTTGCAAATCATCTCTGTGCCCATGATCCACATAGATGTATAAAAGAATGAGAAGCTATATATACACTGTTTACACAGGTGGTGTGTTGACACTTTTAGCCATAAATTCTCCCAGGCTTTATAATCGGACATTGGTCAGGTACGATTAAAGAAAAAAAAAAATAGGCAGACAGATAGATAAACAGAAAATCCCAAATACATTTGGTATGAATGAATGGCAAGAATAGATGGAAGATAAACAGATAAACAGATAGACAGATAGATAGATAAAATTGTAGATAGATAGATAGATAGATAGATAGATAGACAGGATTATGGCTCATATATCTCCTTGCACTAATATCATGTAGACTCAAGTACATACTTTAGATATTGTTTGTATATTATAACCTACATAATATACCTCAAAAAGAAAACAGAGACATAAATATGACCAACTACAGAATATGATGTTCTATAATATATTCTACTCAATATAAAACATATCCACTGGATTATTTTTAGCCTTATGATTACACACCAATAACTATTTTCAAATACTGTGAATACAGTATTTGTGTGTTTATGGTATACAGAATGATCACAATAATATTAATGATAGTAATAATGATAATAATAATAATAATAACGGAGAGACTCTTATAAACGTACCAATGATAATTATAACAATAACACTGATAACAGTGTGAATTCATCTTAATCTACAAAGTCTACTTATCTACTCAGTATCATCCTCAGAGACAGTGAAGTCATGGGAATAATTAGTGTTATTTTAACCCGTTGAGGATGAGTCCCGAGTATATACTCGGGCAGGTGTCTAATGGGAAATGCGTGTGGTAGTAAAACCACACCGTCCTCAACAGGTTAATGTTATCAGTCCAGTTGAATATGTAAGGGATTAGTCCTGCTAATTTGAAGAGAGAATATATATCTCTTGAACTAAGAAACACTTGTATTCACAGTTTAAGTTACCATATGGAGATCAGTACATCAATACACAAAAACAAAATGGAGTGATCATATCAAATTCCACATGTACATGAATTCTGGGTTGGTTGCCACTTAAACTACATGTTAAGAAGCTTCCAGCTATAAGTAAACATGAATGACATTCTACCAAGCCAGTGCTATGTCATGAAATAATTGTAAATTGATGCCACTCGATAAAGATAACGACAACACTATGCAGGTATACTGCTACACTACCACAGCTGAAATGGGAGATCATGTTGCATGTATTACATTTTATCATTACTGTTGCTACCCTCACATAGACCATTCCAGCTAGTGTTTCTTACCTTAAACATGTGACCTCATTTCACTTCACCTCCACCCTTAAGCAGTAGCTCCAAGACCACCAACATGTTCTATTCCTTTTCTTTCTCCTTATCAACAAGTTTTACTTTCCTTGAGTATGTTTTTCCGCATTGGTGTTCATTCCAAACGTTTTTCCCATTGCGTGCATATTCCACATCTATGACAGTCATGAAAGTGACCGACAGTATTTTATCTCCCAAGGGAAGTGCCTTCAGTGAAGTCTGTTAGATGTGGAATGAAATGCACTTATGTCCATAGACCTAATTTACTCACTCTTTCAAACTGATGGTGCTAGTCTTAGTTCAAGCATGCAGTTACACAGATAAGAAAAGAAAAACACTGTTTGTGTGTTGCTGCATTTAATGAAATCAAACTTAATGAAAGCTTCACCTCAAATGTTTGTTTATATCTTGCCCTTTATAAATATATGTTCATACTTGTACATTTATGTGCAAAAATGCAGAAAGATAGACAGATAGAGGGAGAGAAAGAGAAAGAGAGAGAGAGAGAGAGAGAGAGAGAGAGGGAGAAGACATCTTTATTTACCATCTGTATCCTTTACGCTGTTCTCGATTCTAACTGTCTAAATATATCCATCTCTACCCGTTTTTTTTTTTATTAGTTTGTTTGCTTTCTAATTCTTGAATTAACTTTTTCTTTTTCTGACCTACTTTCTATGAAATCAGATAACCTCGTACCATTGATTTTACTGATACAGTCCTTGTGAGATCATGAAATTGATTATTCAGTCATCAATATAGTAAATATATTATAAATATTATATGTTATTATCATAACATCAAATAACAACAGTAGGCCTAACTACCTATGTCTGCTGATACACTTATCACAAAGTTACTTGCACAAATGTCATAAAAGTTTGTACACATATCGGAACAGCAAGACCTTGGATTAAGTCAACAAAAAAATGACAAAAGACTAGGACAAGACTATAGGATGCTATCCCACTGAGCTGACACTCTCTGGTTCAAGCTTCCAACTGGGCAGCACGTGGGGCAGGATTAGACTTGACTGGCCAGGTGTTCAGAAAGTCAGTAAAAAAAATAATAATTAAATTACCAAAATCGTGCTCATAATCTTCATACTGCTGATGGTAATTACAAGAGCTTTAATCACACTCCGCTTGGATCCTCTATGAGAATTTTGAATTTTTTTTACTTTTTTTTTAAACCATGATTAAAATGGAAGTGATCAATGTTTCATATCTGTGGTGATAGTAGACTTAATTGGTAACGTCTGCTCTCTTCAGCATTAGTAACAGGAGCAATACTATTATCAGAGTTGTAGTTGTACAGATACTGTACTAATATGTATTACTGTCATTTTGTTTATATTGCATTTATCTCCACAAAGGTTCACTCATACATAGTTAAATCCAGCTACACATAACCTATGCTGTCACCGAATATGTCCCCTGGAAAGTAAGGCAATGACACTTGACTTGGCATTCCTTATCAATATTGAAACAGGCAGAGTGTCTTGCTGCTAGGCATTCTATCATTCAAACATAATCCTATTCAAAATGAAATCCAATGTATTACTTCCTAGATTCTGAATTTGAATTCATTCTGCATCTGTAAACAAAATCAGTTTCATGGAGGAAATTGAGGGTAGTCCACTTAAATATGGTTGATATGTAAAAAGAGACAACTCCAAGTTCTACATTGGATTTCAAAATCAATGATGAGGTACAAGTTGTACAGTACTGGGCCCTGAATTGTAGAGCACCTCATTGATTGAACAGCACCGCAACTGCAGCTAACACACAAGTGTGAGACATCATAAATGCAGCAGTACGGGACTTCAGTTGTTGCTATGGTGAATGCAATTAGGAAACTGGGGCCCCATTACTATGAAATGGGGCCCTATTTCTGTACACTTACAGCAGGCCAGTTTAAAAAGAATGCTAAACTTGTCTGTGCAGGTAAGATGAGACCTTCACTACAAATTATTTTCCCTTTGGTATCAACTTTCATTGCCTGACACTATATATTCTCCTCTGCTATACAATTCATTTGAATGGACTACTAAAGCCATAGAAATGGTAATACATAGTAGGATGTATGACATACATGTATCTATTACTCCTGACATGTTCAATTTCACTGTCCCATTAAAACCTTCTTGCATGATAACGTATCTCCTCCTTTAAGCTATCAACTGAGGCTGCTCCTCTCCTGCTGTGGCTACCACGCGCCTCTTGCATACCACTAATTGGGGACGGAATTCCATCTTCTCCGACCGGAGGAGACAGCATGGGGGGAGAGACTGCAAGGTGTACCATCAAAGCCGGGCCTCCCATCTTCCCTAACCCCCCCCCCCCTCCCTCCTTCTACCTCTGCGGTCTGATGACATGCCTCGGGTGTACAATGACCCATCTGTGGGGCAGAGCGGGGAGGGTGTTTTGGGAGGGAAAATGGCTTGTAATCTCCAATCGATCCGCAATGATATCTTCATTCAGAGATGTCCCCTCGAATAAAGCATGAGATGAGACATGAGGTCCGTGCAAGTCTTCAAGGGGAATACAGGTTGAATCCAGCTCTACCTTTAGAGGTGAGGGCCTCCAAGTAAAAGGGCAATATATGGAACCCCACATTTTTTCTTTAAGGGGAGGGGCTTTGCCATCTTATTCTGTAAAATCAGAGAGATTAAACAGAACCTTAGGTTGATATGCTGCTTTACTTTTTCAGGTAGATTGGATTTTCTTGCTAGATTTTTCCTCCCTTTGCAGCAACTGGCAACTGCAAAGCAGATGTACAGTAAAAGCATGACAACAAGAAGAGAAATTATATTTGGTAATTCCTTTCAAGTTTTCATGAAAACTAAATGAGTCTTTTAAAATTAACTGGGAAGTGCAACTGAATGACAAATTTGAATATTTGGAACACATTTGCAGAATAATGTTACAACACAAATATGAATTTGAATGCAGAGATAACATTGAGCCTAATAACACTGAACTAAAGATGCCTCCCTTCATTCTAGAACCTGTATATCGAGTTAAAAATTTAATTCAAATATCCTGAAAATTAGAGGGCATATCCATCACATAATGGAATGGTGTTACAGAAGAGATATGCCAAAAATCCATATCATCTGTACATTGTACGTTCCATACATAACATTTGAATTCATTGTTTTCCATATTTCTTTCTGATTGTATTAATCTACCACTAGCACTAGCTGGAGCCATTAAGGCTCAGTGGGAGGGAAAAGACCACAGACTCTAAATTCTGAGGTCCTTGGATGAAGTCCACTGGAACGCAGGCAGTTCCACCTCTAGGCAAGGCACTTTATTCTGGTTGCCTTCAGAAAAGCATTAAAGCTGTCAATCTCTTGAAAAGTAGCATGTTTGAAAGCAATGGGAGTGGTAAATGCTCTGTACATCTACCAAACAACTGGAATTGAATCTTGAGTGGTCAAGTCATGGGGATGTTGCATCGTACTGTCATGCAGAGATGATGTGCCACCCAATTCATTCGGTCCTGAGTCCACATATCAGACTGGGGACCTGTGACGACCCAAAGCTCCGAGCCAATCAGAACTATGAACACAAGAACCTGGCATGTAGACACAGACTGGCTTTCTTGTTTGGATGGCAGCCACTGAAGGCAAATCTGGTATACTGCCCTCTAGTGGCACAAAGCTGCAGCTATTGGGGGATCTCCCATCCACATATCACAGACCCAATGGCTTTCACAGTACACTATGTTTCATCATTTACCAACAGCAGAACAGTCATGACTGTTTACAGTCTTACATAGTCACCGATTTTGTTCTTCTATTTCTATGTTATAAACAGCTGCAAAAGAGAGAGAAGAAAAAAAGAAGAAAAAAAATCCCCAGCCCTTATGATTACATGAAAAATTGGACAGTTAAGATGAGAAAACCACTAGTTCAAGTTCAAGTTCAAGTTGATTTATTTCATTTCCAACAAACAAAATAATTGGAAGTACAATGAAACATTTGTAGGCACAGATGTCAGAAAATCAGTACCACAATGCAATGAACAGAAATGAATGTCAATATACTTGTATCATGGATATATACGTATAGACTATCAGTTGAGAGTCAGGACATTAACCCTACAGGAAGTCTGCAGAGTCAACGCCCTTCTAGCGCTCAGCTCACTAAACATCGCCCGCTTACCATATGATTTGTCGTCCGTGGTGACGGGTTGATCCCTGCGACTTTCTCGTTTGCTGAAGAGGGAGATAAAAAAAAAAAAATATTAAAAAAGAGGAAAGAAGACAAATCAATTTGATAATGATAGAATAGAGACGACATCTTCCTTGCAGACGGACAAAATTTGATAAAGTACCGCAACGTCATTACGGCACATTTAGCAAATGTCATAACTCCTCATCCTTGAAGGAAAGAACAGTTGTTCTCGAGTGGAATGAACATTTGATGCAGGAAGTTATTTATCTTTACAGGGGTGAGGGCTCCCTCTGGATGTTTATATTATGAAAGTGTCACCGCAACTCATGTGCATATCCTCAGGAATGTTAAATTCAGAAAAACATTGCACGATGCCTGATTACACTACAAAGCAAGGAAAAGAGAGAAAAAAGGAGATAGAATTGAAATGGGGATTGACTGTCTGATTGACGCAGAGATAAAAGAGAGAGATCAAATTAACAGGAAGTAGATATGCTACATTAAATGGCAACTGAAATGGACATATGTAGGAAAAGAATGACATGAAGCAGAGACCGGAGAGAAACAGAGAACCTGTGACAAGCGGAAACAACATTAAGATGAAGATGCAAACGGTTGGATGAAACTTGACAGACAAATTGAAAAAAAAAAGGTGGATGAACACAACTGAAGCAGAAAGAAAATGAGGATAGAGAGAATTAAGAAGGAAGAAGGATTGATAGGAGAGGTAACCCAGAGAAAAGTAAATTGGAAAAACAAATGAAAAAGATACCTGAAAAATTACGAGCAGACATAAAAGAGAAATAACCCAGCACCACAAGATCAAAAAAAAAAAAAAAAGAAGAAGAAGGGAAGAATGAAGAACAAACAAATAATATGGAAGAGGTAGAGGGGCAAACTGACAGAAGAACCGGAAATGAAAATAAAAGAAGAACACAATGAAGGAAAAGGAATATATAGAGACTTTGTGCATTCAACTCTGAAGCTCCGAGTGTCGGACGATTCATCTCCCTGGCTGATTGGGTGATTGACATTTTACAAAATGATGGCCATTGGAGTACCCCATCATTTACCTTCTGATGAGAGACATGGGTGCTATCAAATATAGCACTACTACCATCAGAAGACAGCCATCAGCTATTAACCCCTCTTCCTTACCAAAGCACACAAGCCTTCATTACAGTGTTAAGTCCAGCTTCACTATTGCTTGCATGTGATAGACTTGCAATATTCTGATTGTTTGGGAATTTTTCTTGTTGCAAAGTGGTTTTCTCTTTGAATGAAATTTAGGATGCCGATAAATCAAACACAAACTTATTTCCATAGTTTACTTGTAACTTTATATCGTTCAGTTACTCGACTGCTAGGAAGCAAAATCTCATGCTTCCATAGATTAACTTAGTAAAGCTAACATGAGATTATCTGTCTCTTTTCATCTGCACCTTGATGTAAGAGGGTTGTCACTAAGTAATAAATTGTATCAATTCATGTGACATTTGGCATTAAATTTGGCATTAAATACCTTATATCTTTTTGTTGGTTTGTTTTCTAAAGCCTGAGACAGTCAACTTGTCTCACAACATATTCAGTACACAAAGATAAAACACTTCTATGCACATTATGTATGTGACTTGGCCTTTAATCATTTCATATTTGACATGCCCTGTTTGATTTGTAATGGATTCGAAGACATTACTGGGGTGATTATGCTTCATATATGCCATCAAAATTTTCTAATGACCAATTAAACTCTGGGTTCTGGAAGTTACCTTCCACTCTACATACAATGTAAATTGTTGATTGCTTTGGTGACATTTACAATGTTGATTTCCCTCTTTCTTTTCAAGAAAGGGGTGCCAAGGGATATAAAATCATAATCATATCATATCATAAAAAAGGTCTTAGTAGCAATGGATATATTAGAGCAAAGCTGGCAGAATTTCTTTCTAACTGACTTATGATGTGAATTTTCAAACATCTTGGATCATCTGGATTAACGGACTCACATGAAATAAAAAGAAGACCATTTTTGGACCATCATTAATACTGCATGATCCATTTTTTTTATATTTTATTTCTATTTTCATTAATTTTCAGACCCATGACAAGAAAGAGACTTAACCCATACACATACACAGCAATTTTAGATTTTCCCATGCTTTCTACAGGTCCCAACAGACACTAAGAACGCAAGTGGTTGAACAAAGTTATGAAGAGTTGCTAGAAAAGTTTATAGGTGACACAGGACATGTCACTCTTGCAAGAGAAAATATTAATAAGGACACTGTTGTTTAAAACTGTGGTAACTTTGAAATAAATGGTGACTCTGCAATCAATGACAGCCACTGAGCAATTTTACAATTTTGATTGACATTGGAATTATGTTGCCATGGTACATGTAGCTGCCATTAACTGGAGATTTACCATTAATCTGTTGAGGACTAGTACCAATCATACTCAGGCAAGCGTTTATGGGAAATGCACGTGGTAGCAAAACCAGCCCATCCTCAACGGGTTAACTGCATGCAAGGGGGCTAAGACTGGTATTCTTGGAGGGCATCAATGCACCATGATAGCAGAAAGCAATTGGCTATTTCACCCTGGAGGGACTGAAGGAAGAAAGGAAGGAGAAGGTAAAGAAGGAGAGAAGGTATGACAGGTGGGTAAAGGGCAAGGAAGGGGAGTGGAAAAGGAAAGAATGAAGGGAAGAGAAAAGGATAGGTTGAAGGAGACGGGAAACATAGAATATGGGCAAGCAGAGTAGTAGGATGGCACACGAAAATTAACCTGTTGAGGACGAGTCCCGAGTATATTCCGGCAAGTGTCTATGGGAAATGCGTGTTGTAGCAAAATCAGCCCGTCCTCATTGGGTTAATAGGGGATGTTACACATAGAAATAAAAAAAAAAATTAAATAAAAAAAAAAACAACAGAAAGAAGGAGAGAGATTGAATGCCGGATGGAAGAAAAGGCTGGAGAAGGAAAGAGGGATGGAAAAGGATTATCAAACAGAGTGAAAAGGGAGCAGAAGAGGAGAGGGAAGATGGGGGTAAAGAGGAAGGCATAGCAAGGAGGGAGGGGGTGGAGAGTTGGTCCTGATCTTGACACTCACTGACTGCATCAATGACCTGAGAGAGAAGCACGCCATTGGCTATGTCAACCTGGAGGTCTGCGATGAAGTTGGACTGGCCAGCTTTTTCCAAGAAGTGGTTGGCCCAGTCTGTGTAGATCTGAAAGATACAACACAGAACATCTCAAGCAATTATTATCTACTTTTATAGTCACACTCCAGACAACTATTAATTTATACAGAACATAAAAATTCAAAATATCACATCACATCACTACCATAGTATTTATACTTTAACTTATGGCACACACGTAGAGTTAAAAAAAAGGTATCAACAAAACAAGTATAAAGCATTTCTTTTTCTGCCATGCAAGTCCAATGCTTGTTGTAAAGTTCGATGGTTATAATAATGCTATTAAGTAAATGGTTGACAGCAAGATTAGCAACATTGATTAATCTGTGTGAATACAAGGAAAATATAGATTAGGTCTTTTGTTTACATACAACATCTGTGAATACTTAGGACTGAAAAGCACAGGAATAACATGTGTATTTGAATGCATTTGCCATACAACAGAAAAACACATCCTAACCCCTCTGACGACCCCACCCCCATCATCTCCCAGTGATAATCAGGTCCAAAAAGAAGCTCCTCAAGTACACCGTGCCATAACTAGTGGCCTGGAAGTATCCTTGAGGGCTATAAAAGAAGTAGCAACATTCCCCATTGTAAACAAATCAATAAATCTCGTCGCCTGAAGTGCTGCTACTCCAGCGAATGCCCCGCAATGCCCGGCAATATGCGGCAAGCGTTGTCGCCACGGGGCCAGCCAAAAATATTGCTGAATGAAGCTTTGTTTGGGAAGCACTCGATCCTTGACAGCAAGAGGGAGAACTATCAATGGCTCGTGGGCGTTCACACCCTCCGCATCTCCTGCCGAGACCAATCTCACAAAAGTACCATCCTTCTCATCAATGAAGATGTACTCCTGCAATACTTACTTATTCTAGTCAGATATTGTCTCCTTATATCTAATTGTTTTGTGCTTAAATGTGTGTGCGTGTGTACGTGCGTGGAAGGGGGAAAGTTCAAAGTACAACAAACAACATAAAATAAGAATGAACAACAATTTGGAGGTGGTGAGTGCAGTACAAATATAATATCTTTTTTTTTTTCAAGAGCTGTTCAATCAAGGTATAAGAGAAGTGTGTATCATGAAAGTAACATGAAGGTCACTTGTACAGTATTTCTTCTGATAACATCCTCTACAAGCGTACATGATTAGGTTTCATCACTGTGCAAGATGTTTATCTTATGTTTGTTTGTTTTTTTCACTTTTCTCATGATTACTTGAAACTCCATCAATGTGCAGAACACCTAATCCTATGTCAATGTTGCATTGTCTGTGATATTATCACAACTATCGAATGAAATCAGAAGAGAAAATAGTATTAATATGAGAGTTATTCATTTATGGTGATCTGTGTAGTCCAGTCCCCTAAGAGGATTTTATTCTGTTTACAGGGTGCAAAGTTAATTGTGTATGGCCAGTTCTTATAGAAAATACCACACCCCCAGCATGGACAATGTATACATATCTCTGCCTATACAATGAGAGAAGACATTAAAAAAAAACAACACAAAAATCATTAAAACTCAAATGACCACACATCTGATGACATATGAATTGAACCCCCCCCCCAAAAAAAAAAAGGAGGTCAGCTTAACATCAAGAAAGGATAAATACTCCTTCTCCAAGAACTACAGAGATCAAGAGAAGTATGATAGCCCAGTAAGGACACTGGATATCTGACACCAATTGATATCTACTCTTCCAGTAAGTGTTGGAGTCAATGAGCAAAAAAGAAAACAAAAAGGAAAACCTCTAATTCACCACAAATTATTGTTCAAAGAGTTGTAAAACAGTAAATGAATATCAAGTTACAGGAAGAAATAGCGATGAATATATAGATAGATGGATAGAAAGATAGACCCAGAGGTAGATAGGATGATACATGTACTAATAGATGAATACATAGATCACCATCTTTGAAGTTTAGAAGCAGTCAAGCTTTAGGAGATTAAGTACATAAGCGAAATAAGTCCCTTAGACATAAATATTTCAATCAAACTGAAGGGTGTCGCATTTTCAGTCAAGATGTCAAACTTTCAATTTTGAACATTATATGTCAAATTTTCTATATACTTTCACATGATATGAATAGATTTCTTTCTTTACCCTGTAAATATGAAGTTATGCAGTAAACAAAAGTGAACCATGCATGTTTTTTATGTCTCTGCTGTCACTGATCTAGAGTAAAATTATGTTGCTATTGAATTTTCCTTCTTCAAAAGATAAAAAAGAACACATTTATGCCTCTGGTTGTCACTGTTCAAAGGTCTCTCATTTACAAAAGTTTAGGCTAATTCATTCATCCGGATTGTCTGATAGTCACTGAGTTAATGTTTTCTTCAATTTCTCCTCCACTTGCTAATGAAACAGGATGATTCTTTGATTCTGCTTCCAACAAAAAAAAAGGAAGAAAAAAATGACTGACAGGGAAGGGTCAATGAGGAAATAAACCTTGCATGGGGAAGAAAGGTCTCCATCACACAGTGTAAGCCAAAGGTTCTAGTGGCGTGTTTGCATGGGAAACACAATTAGCCCTGGTTGTATCAACAGTTGTGGGCACGTTGGAGAGGGTCCCTTAATGAAGGAAATGAGGATAGAATCAAATATTTGGTCATTCCTGGCAAACTCTTCAAGAGGATCTGACTGCAATTTATGATTTCAGGTGTTTTTTTTTCATGTTTCTTAACTCACAGCCCCCCCCCCCCTTTTTGACGTTGATATGCAGTGTAGATGCACCACGCACATTATGAGAATATGATGACCGAAGATATTGACAGTACTGGTATCCATTCACAAAACTTTGGGAGGTGAGGGGAGGGGCATATTTTCTTGCACAGCGATCACAGGCACTGTCTTACTATGATGAGTCATTTTGTAGGAGTAACAAAACGGTCCCTACCATGGCAATGGTCACATTCTATGCTTTATGACAGGACATATACACACAATGCTCACACAAATAAATGAGTGTGAACCAGGGCCGGCGGAGCATTTTCAAAAGTGGGGGGGGGGGGGGGGGGCACTTCCGGGTTTCATAAGCTAAAAAAAAAAAGAAAAAAGAAAGGTCTTCAGCGCAAAAACATAACCTTATCGCGCTCATACTTCAAGATTTCCATCTATTTCTTGTTAGTGCCACTTCTGGCTGAAAAAAAAAGTGGGGGGGGGGGCCCAAAGTGATGACACCTTATGTATTCCTTTGTATGGTGCACAAAAAGTGGGGGGGGGGGGCGGTTCCGCTGGCCATGAATGTAAGGCAGGTAGCAGAAACACAGCAGCTAAAAAAAAACTTTTATGAACTCATGGAAATGTTATAAAAGAACAGGTACATGAAACGTCAACTTTACTGTGCAGCTTGTTTACATTCTTTTTCAATCAGTTTCTAATTCTGTAATGAAAACAAATGCACTCTTTAACACTATATCTGTTCCACTCACAAGCCTACGTTGTACTCTCTAAAAAAAAAAAAAATCGAGTGAAAATATTCACTCTTAAAGGAGTGAATACAAAAAAGAGTGAATTTTGAGTTTAATTGGAGTGAATTTTGAGTGAAAATGTTCATTTTCACTCGTTTTGGAGTGACCTCAGGGATCACTCCTAAATCTTCGAGTGATCCTGAGGTCACTCCAAAATGAGTGAAAATGAACATTTTCACTCAAAATTCACTCCAATTTCACTCTAAATTCACTCTTTTTTGTATTCA
Organism: Diadema setosum; assembly: GCF_964275005.1. NCBI lineage: Eukaryota > Metazoa > Echinodermata > Echinoidea > Diadematoida > Diadematidae > Diadema > Diadema setosum. Next base: position 12,749,451 of record NC_092689.1, read on the forward strand.
CTCTTTTAAGAGTGAACATTTTCACTCGATTTTTTTTTAGAGAGTAACTCACCCAGTTTTCAAAGCTTGCATCACTTTGAAATATAAGTGCACACACACATACATATACACACATATGTGACCGTGCACCTCAAAACGCACAAAAAGTCGCACGACCCGATTTTACGTGAGGACCAAAAATAGATGAAAAATGCCAACCAAGTCAATTTTCAGTTTTTTACATTTTCTGAAAGAGCAATCTTTCTTCTACATACTACCGAAATTTGGGATCATAAAACGCATGGGAAAGTTGTTTTTTTGCAGTTTTTCTAGAACACTTTTTTTCGGTCTGACGTAATCTTTCTCGGATTTGTGAACTCGGAGAGCGAGAATGCGTACTTCAGAACGGACGAAGAGCTAACGAATGCCGTAATATTCCAGCTATTTAGAACATCGTATAACACAAGTTTCCGGGCGATTTTGGTATCACAATGAAGCTTGAAGTTTCAAGAATATGATTTCAGCAAAATATTTTGAAGAGCAGCGATGAGAAAGCAAGCAAAAGCTGATTTCTAAGCTAGTCTATGCTGGCGAAAATGAAATACCGTTGCTAGGGCTTTCGCTATTTCGAGCGCTGATTGGCTGCCTTTCGAGCTCGCCTCTCAAGGATCAGCTGGCGTGCGAAATGAAATGTTGCCAGCTTAACATGTAGTAGATTGATGTTATAATAATTGCAATATCAAGGCAATTAATGGTTTGAAATGAATAAAAATAAATTCATTAGTATTTAAAAGTTATTTTAATAACAAATTTAAATTCATAACTTGGAATTAGAGGAGTTTTGACCGTGAAGAAAAATTGTACTTTTGTCTTTTGCCCGCCATGTTTATTTCCGCTTTCTCGTGACTAACGCGTAAACATACATCGGCTCAGTCAATACGTGTTACTTTTGTACCTGGATTTTGACGTCGTGTTTTGATACATTGTGCCTTTTGCTGTCAGCATTACCGTTGATATCACTACTTTAGATTATCTCGCACGTAAGTCATTTCTTAATCTGCGTGTAATTAGACACAATTTGAGTAGCAATGCCGGTCGTTTTCCCGAACGATCGGCCGCAGTGCGGTGGACCGCCGCCGCCGGGTGCGGGCAGGAGAACTGCAGCAACGAACTCTGCCCTGAGTGACGCCCGGGTGGCTCGGGCATTGAACGAGGGGTTGCGCAGCCTCGATCCCGCTGACCAGAGGAATCTCTCTGCACTGGTAACGGAAATGTTTGGACGTTGTGGAAGCGATGACATCTCTGCTGAGGACCCCGATAGCAGCTACGAAGATGAGGAAAGTGAGGACGACACTGAGCCTGAGGCGATGGACATTGATGATGACGTTAATGAACATGAAGCTGTTCAACCTGAACTAGTTGTAGAGAACGCTGACTACAACCCTGCTGTAACCGACTTGGTAGAAGAAATCATGGACTGCTGTGAAGTACCATGGGTGTCAGAGGACAGCAACGTGGAGCTCCATCTGATTGAGAACTTTGATAAGTGTACTTGTACTACCAGGCAGGAACCGTGCATCAAGCAGTTCGACACTTCATTCGTTCTGCAGCTTCGGGCGCAGATGGTGGACAGTGCTCTTACCACCGAGGGCCGCAAAATGTTCATCATGGGACGAATTAGTGCCGTGATGCAATGCGGCAAGATGACAGTTAGCAGCAAGCGTTTGGAGCAGAAAGAACGTCAGCGAGCCCGTGTTCTCTACAGCATTGAGGGATTCAGAGTATGCCGGCCGACTTTCATGTTCATGCATAGGTAAATTGAATCCTATTCCTATCAAGACACATAAATTTACTAATGTGCGCACTTACACACACATAGCCCGACCAGACGCTGTTCTGTACGCTGTGCGAATAAAGTGCTACTTACAGCGACTGGGCTGTGTATTGTTATTACATACAATACATGTATGCCTAGCTACTGTCACTACTGTACGGTAGATTACATATTGTAGACGTTCTACATGACACGTTCCCCTTCTTTAGACCGTAGCACTTGTAGATGTGACTGAAAGATTGGTAGAATACATTGGTTGGTACATGTAGATTCTACATACATGTATGCTTTCGTTTTTAGGTCATTTTCTCTTTACTTTCTACAAGAAGTACAACTGTAGCCTGTAGAACTCTAGAAAGGTCTAACGTTAGATGTTAGAAGAGGCATTTTGTTAATGAGTGGTAAAATACATGCAGCAATCAACACTCCACTGTGTACGTGATGATTTGCTGAATTGTCAGTTACAATAGAGCAATTTTACTTTTATGTACAGTTTCAAAAATATCCAAAGTAAGCAGACTGCAAATACCACAAACGTGTATGTTATATGTGCACTATTTAGGTTGTCAAAATGATTGTTTGCTGCAGTTTGATGTAAGGATATACTTTAGATAGAATCTAGGGCTATAAAGGAACATGTACAGGATGTACAACCTGTACAATTGTAAACAATGCTCTTCAGTATAATGGATTGAATACATGATGAATTTTATCGTGATTGCAATATTTACACAAGGAATAAATCATGTCCACAGACTTAAAGGCAGAGCATAAGTACAGTTGATCAGTTCACGCTGGTGATATTCTTCATTTTATTTGCCTTTAATGAATAGTGTTGAAGTGTCTTTGAATGTTAGGTTTGACTCTCGTACAATACACACAAACATTCACATGTTAGTTATTGGAGCAACACATAAAAGTGTTGTTCCCATGAGGAAACACTTTGAAGCTTTTAGGACTTGCAAAATACAGTGTTTATACTCTCAAGAGTCATATTCTACAGCTTTGAAACAGTGCTATGTCCACTGCAATTGTACAGTATGAATGAACAAAAGATTGCCAACATCTGCACTTTGATGTTTTGGTTGAATACAAGTACATGTACTGTGTCTACGGTGTAGCCATATACCAGCTTGCATAGTGAAGAGCATGGACTAGTAGTTGATATACAGTATAGAAGTTTTTTTTTATTTTTTTTTTATTTCAAAACTATTTTGTATACCATATTACAGGGGAATAATTGTAATAATTTCAAATCAAAGTAATTATACAAAACTTCAGATGTACGGATGTGTTGATTCTTTGAGCAATGATTTAAATACTGATGTCTTCTGAAGTTGTTAATGAAGATCTTTGTTTTCTTTTTCCTCTTTCTACTCAGCATTGGTGATACTCAACTGCGCAGCATAACCAAGTCTTACCTGGCAAAGGGAGCAGTTCCTCCTTCAAAGGCGTCAGGTGGCATCAACAAGCTGGCACTCAGCATCGAGGACATACAACGGATCATAGCCTACATTGTCAATTATGGAGAGCAGCAGGGTATGGTGATTCCTGGGCGAGTGAGTGGGGTAAACAGCACCGATCCCCGCATACGGCTACTACCGTGCAACATTACAAAGTCGTCAGTATGGAGAAGCTACAAGAAGGCCATCAGTGACCAGAATGCTGAAAGAGTGTCAGCAGGTACAGTGTAGCTTATGTTTTAACTTGATTTCATTCATAATAGTTACTGTACTGTTCACCTTTGGTACTTCACTATTGCAAGCAGTGATTTTAAAAAGTTCAAGATAAATTGTATATCACATTTCAGGCACATGTGTAGGTCAGTTAATACACATGTATTTCACAAAGCATCCTTCCATATAAAGATTCTGTAATAAAGCCTTAGACTTATAAGGAGATATCACTATTTGCCACTAAACTATATCTACAATTATAGGCTAGAAACATTTTTATTATAACTCTACGTTGTATTCTTCACATTTTGTGTATTCAACTCTACGTTGTATTCTTCACATTTTGTGTATTCAACAATACTTGTCATTAATTATATTGCTTCAAAGTTTTTCATACATTGTATGTGCGTTGGTTGTTTCTATCCCAAACTCACATTTAAAAACTATTTTGAAGCACTAAAGTTGGGTTCTGGTTTCATCGGTGCATGGTAACTACCAATACCTTAAAAGTCTTTGCGTAATATGCAAGGTATATTGTATGGGGCATTTTTCTTTTCTTTTTTTCTTTCAGATTTTTTCCACAAAATGCTCATTTACCATACTGTACTAAATGACTCAAACAATCCAAGATTGTAACACTGGAATATAATTCAGAGAAGCGTTTCTTTTCTAGTATTCTTTTCCCCATTGTTACATATTGAATTGTAGTTTATAAATTCAAAGTTATATTCATATACATTTTAATGTATGTTCATTTGCTTTTTGTGTGTCTTTCAGGTCTCGGCGGCTTCAGGATCGCCAGCTACAGGTCCTTCTTGAACTTATGGGACCAATACTGTCCGTTCGTGATGACTACACGCCCCCAGTCAGACCTCTGCTGGCAGTGCCAGCAGAACAGTGCTGCTGTGTACAACAGTGCCAACTTAGATGAGGACACCAAACTCAGTCGCCTTCGGAAACAGCAGGACCATCTTGCACACGTCGCCGCAGAACGGAACCTGTATCGCGAGATGGTTGGCAATGCTCAGAACGCTGTCAATCAGAAACCAGCTGGTGAAGCTCCTGCAGCCCCTGAAGTCATGCACTACAGTTTTGATTATGCACAACAAATGCATTTTCCTTCAGATCCCATGCAGCCAGGACCCATTTACTTTTTGTGTCCGCGGAAGTGTGCATTGTTTGGGATTGTTTGTGATGGAACAAATGAACAGGTGAACTATCTCATCGATGAAGGGATGCAAAGCAGCAAGGGATCAAACTCTGTCATCAGCTACCTGCACGACTTCTTCAGGAATTATGGAATGGGTGAGAGGACAGCTCATCTTCACTGTGACAATTGTGGTGGCCAAAACAAGAATCGTTTTGTAATGTGGTATCTTGCTTGGCGCACGCTCTGTGGACTGCATCATGAGATTTCCATAAATTTCATGGTGCCCGGACACACAAAGTTCTCTCCGGACCGCGGGTTCGGGCTCATCAAGCATCGGTACAAGCGGCAACTTGTCAGCAGTCTACAGGACCTCAGTGATATGGTGTCGGACAGCTCTGTCAGCGGTTACAACATCCCACGGCTTGTCGGTATGGAGGATGGCAGTGTCATTGTTCCCACATACGACTGGCAGACCTTCCTGAGCCCCTACTTCTCAGCACTACCAGGGATCAAGCAGTTCCACCATGTCAGGTATTGTATTTTGTAACAATTGCACTTACAAAATCATTGCATTTACAGATAAACCCGTGATGGTTACTTCTTGATTACAATGAAACTAATCTTCTTAAAGAATTATGCACCTCCGATAAAATTGACTGAAAATATGACACTCTACTACAAATGCATATAGAATTCAATGATTTCCATTCGTCAATCATCAACATACTGAGATTTTTGTTCTGACAGGTCTTTATGGAAATTAGATTAAAAAATTTTCTTGCATAGGCCCCCTTTTTTTTACATTATTCCCTTCTATACAATATAATTTAAATTTTCCACATTCCTTTTTGTATATCCTGTGATGGCATGACTCTTTGATCAATTAATTTTTCTTTTTCCATCATTATTTTCAGGTTCAATGCCGATCACCCAGGAGTCGCATTCGTCAAAGTCTATCCCAGCGACAACGAGAAAGCGATCCAGCTGCTACGTTCGGTTAGCCACCTACCGCCAGCAGAACTTCCTGAGCCGATCCCCCCACCTGGTCTCACCCAAGCTCGAATGGAGTACCTGTACAAGAGCATCCGTGAGTTCTGCACAGCGTCAACCCGTGACACCGTGTGCCCTGCTCCTCCGCAGTCATCTAAGGTCAGCGTGGATGAGGACTTGACCGAAGAATGAGGACACACTAGCATCCTATCCCCATTCCATTACCAGAGCTTCCTTGGCTGATTGCCCACCTGGTCTCACCCAAGCTGGAATTGAGTACCTCCACAAGAACATCTAGGAATTCTGCATGGAGGCAACCTGTGTCTCTGTGTGCTGTGGTCCTCTGCAGTCATCTGAACCCGATATAGATGAGGATCCATTATTTGAAGAATGATGTCTCAAATGGAACCCTTCATGAATGACTATTATGAGTGAATGTTTTGAAAGTCTTGTTCCTCTATCTCTTGTGAATATCTACAGACAGAGCTGGCAATGATTTTCATCCACTGTAGCAACTGATGGTTTGGTTAAAACAGAACTCCATTTCTTTTTGTGTATTTTTGTTTGCATAATAGAATTTTTAACCTGCTTACTACAGTAATGGTAAATTTCACATTTTTTGCCATCATGCCAACAGATAGACATTTAAATTCGAACCTGGCACGTCGTATTCATTTTTTTTCTTAATACTTTAGTCTTGCCATCTACAGTTACCGTACTAGTTAGGAGGTCTGTTCGCTTATGATAAATCTTGCCTTAAAACTGACCGTGCAATAGCTGCAATTCTATAGTGTGATCAGTTTACATGTACATGTACCTGCTATTATGTCGTTATATTGAAGTATGGAACATTAACTGTATTCAACCCCAAACTTTTCATTTGTGGAGTTTGACACAAGAATTACATTGTTAGAGTTTTTCAGATAGATTTTGGAGATATTCATTTATCATTATTTTATGAGCTGTTACAACCTTGCCATGTATATGATGGAAAAATTGGGAATTGCGAAACTGTTGTATGGAGAGATTCAAAGGATTTACACCAGCTAGTATCCTACAGTGTATTCTCTTTCATTCAAGTTTTGTAAGGTTTGTTCATTATAGCACAAGAAGCTTATCATGTGAGATTCAAACTATAATGTTTATAATTTGAGGTGTGCATACATGGGTACATTATTTTGTGAGCTGTTATGACCTTGCCACGTCCACCGTATGTGATGGAAAATTCCGAATTATAAAACAGTGTTTGGACTTTTACATGTGACCACATGTACATTCTAGAGTGTATGAAAAGACTCCCTCAATTACTTGTACAATGTAGTTATGCCAGCTTTTTCTGAAGCTTTTTCTTCCAGGTTTTGTAACATTTGTGTATTGTAACACAAGAGATTTATCTTGTGAGATTCAAACTTGACTGTTTTAATATGATTTGTGGTATGCATGTAAATTGTACATGTATCATTATTTTGCAAGCTGTTATGACCTTGACATGCATATGTTGGAAAGTTAATAGGCGTTGCAAAACTTTGTTTGGACTTTTACATGTGACTACAAGTAAACTCTAAGAATATAAACAGATTCGAACGAGTTAAGCCAGCTTTTCTTGATACAGTTGTACAGTACTCTCTTTCAAGTTTTGCAACATTTGTGCATTATAACACATGTAGTTTATCTTGTGAGATGCAAACTTGAATATTTATGATTTGAGGTACCGGTACTGTACTCATGACGATGTCTTTAATATTTTGTTCACTGTTACAACCTTGCTACGTATCCGATAGAACATCTGGAAATGCAAAACTGTCAGAGTGTGGAGAGATTCAAAGAAGTTATGCTACATATGTAGCTGATATCCTGTGCTCTTTCTGTCAGGTTTTGTAATGTTTGTTCATTATAATACAAGAATCTTATCTTGTGAGTTTATCTTGTGACCTTGCCATGTATTTGACGGGAAAATTGAAAATTGCAAAACAGTGTTTGGACTTAAACATGTGACTACATATACAGCTATTTTGCTACATTTTGAGTGTATGAAGAGATTCAAATTAGTTATGACAGCTTTTTCTGATGCTCTTTCTTTAGGTTTTGTAACATTTTGTGCATTTTAACACAAGAGGTTTATCTTGTGAGATTCAAACTTGACTGTAAACCCTGTAGGTATGCAAGCTGTATGCATATATTTTGTTAGGTGTTATGACCTTGTTTTCAGTGGAAAGTTGGGAATTGTTAAACTAGATTGGAACTTAGGCATTTGACTTCACTCTCAGAGTATGAAGACATACAGCTGTATATGTACGGTACAAAGGAATTATACAAGCTTTATACAGTGCTGCATTGTTCATGTGTTTCTTTCATCTGTGCTATACAATGTATGCTGAAGTTTAGCCAGTGAGATTCAAGCTTGAAAATTTAAAGAAATTACATAGTGTACAGGAAGTCTGGTATGCATGTACATTGTATCAGTAACATATCTTAAGCCGTTAGGCCTTGACCTTGGAAGCTTGGAATGGCAAAACTGAGTATACATGTTCTTGTACATGTAACTTTACTCTCTTGTGTTAGAAGATACTATACAACTTAGGAATGACACCAGCTTTATGTTGTGCTGTATTTTGGGGTTGTTTACATTGCATTTACATGATAAACATTCTATTTTCTGAAGCAGGTCTTCTGTATTTATCTTAGTGGAATTTTTGACTTTTTTTGTAGTACATGTACGTAAAGTACAGTACAATCTATACATTCGTGAAGATTAGCAATTTTCAAATGCAATAATTTCCTTGTACTTGCCATGCATCTTTACATGTACACTGCTATTGTACATGAATGGGATTAGAGTATTGCACATTTTTTTTTTTCCAGCTGATCATGATGTAGCAAATGGTATGATCTTGCTGCTTCCTCTTTTTTTATTTACATCATCATCGTTGTTTTTGGATTTTGTTATTAAAATTTGAAAACAAATACAGTGTATGTATGTATTTCTTGGTCAATTTTGTTGTCGTGATGATTAAGCCGATACATCGACATAATGTTCATTACATGTACCACATAATTCCTCTATGTAATAAATCTCCAACATTTACAAGACTTTCATCATCAACGTCTTTCATCTGTCACACTATTTGCCATGACCTTTCAACTATTACATGACCTTTCATTGACGCAGCCACTGTTCAGGTATGCACAACGTAAGGTGTAGTTGTATTAAAAATGGTGCAGTGTACAGACTGAAATGCCAGTAAGACTATGAAGAGAGAGAGAGAGAGAGAAAGAAAGAGTCGGGAGAGACAAGATATGACACAAATTGAGTTGAAAATTATCATGAGAACTAAACTCTGGAATTATATATCTCTAGAACTAAAAAAGTCAGTACATGTGTGTGTGTATTTCAGTGAACACATGAATAATTCTTGTACCCATGTACTCATGGTACAGGACATTGGTTAACAGTACATGTAAATGTACATGAACTTTTCTAATGAATACTGTGAGTCATCTACAAATAGGCCACAATGAACACCGTGCATGCTCTGCAAGCTCGAATCATGTGATTAGCTATGTCTTTTGAGGTACTTTTTCAATTCTTAAAAACCCTTAAAGCCTCTTCACTTTCAACACTGATAACTTTTGAAAAGAAAATGCTCTTGTACTGAAAGTTGGTACCAGTCATTAACAGCATGTCCTTAATTACTGTGCAAAATTTCAGCCTAATCTGATAATCCCTTCATAGTGGTTGCTAGGGAGTTTTGCTTCCTGTTTTTTGTTCCATTCATTGCACGGAGCCCCGAGCGGGGGATTAAGCACTTGAATAGACCCTAAACTTTGAAGCCTCTTTTCTCAGTAAATACTTTTTCAGAGTGTGTACAGCACTGTACTTTCTTTTCATTGTTTAGATGGGTTAGGAAGATCCATTTGTATTGAGTTATACATCATTTTAAAGCTTAGAGTCTGCTCTTTCAGAATCTGCCCTTAACTGAAAATTCATGTCTGACGACTTTTTGTTCGTTTTGAGGTGCACTGTCACATATACATAAAGATCAAACAGGTTTTTCAGTCAGAAGTGAAGTGAGCTACACTAATCCCTTCGCGACACTTACAAAAGGTATATAGCTTCCATTATCAGAAGGACCATTTTTTACCAAAATTTAAAAATTCAGAGACCATAACTGTCTAAGTAATTAAAAAAACAAACAAACAAAAATCCTGAAAAGAGATATGTTTTACCAATGTTCTTCAAATAGTATACAAGCATTGAGTCCCTTCATAAGATATTCATATGAGCATGCCTTGAGGTGAAGATATGTCCCCAAACCGCATCTGTATCATAATCCAAAATGGGTAAGGACCATATCCTGTATGTAGTGACAAGAAGGCCTACCATTCATAGCCATACAGTCACCTGGATACTGACAATTTTGAAAACATACTTTGGATTGCACATCAGGGGGCTTTTCCAATGAAGAGGTGCATTCGATTTTTGATATTATTATTTTTTCTTTTTCTAAATCATACCCATGAGAAGGTAACCAATATACCAATGCATCGATACCTCTCATTTTGCTCTTGCCGTCTTCCCAGGTAAGTTGCGGCAAGTTGAAACAGAACACTCATCAAATATATACGAGAACACCTGTATGATGTTCAAATCCAGGGAATACATAATGCTTCTTCATACAAACAACAACAACTACCACACTTACCTCATCAGAAGTTCACGCACACAGAATGAGAAATATCATCCAATATCCATACAAATGATCCAAAGGAGCATGTAACCTGGGTCATGAGCTCATACCAGTCTCTCTCATTGAGTTCCACAACTTGAAGAGGATTTTTGTCTTGGCCCTAAAACTGACCAGGAAATTGCCTCCACAAACTTGGTGTGGTTGGATGACTTATGCCAGAAGCAAACATGTAATTTACTTGCAATCACCCCATTCCCCCTTTACCCCTCCCCCTTTGGACCCATAAAATCTTGGAGCACAATAGATTCAAAGTTAACAGGGTACCAGGCTGCTAAAAAAGAGATACCCTATTTTAGCAGGAAACAAGGGATGTATTCAATAACATGACAAAGTGACATGTAGGTCTGAAGACTTAAGACAAACAGTTGCTGAAGCTAGCTCCCCTTTTAGAGGATTTATCCCTTTTAATACCAATTTGAGAGGTCTGCTGGATAAATCTCTTCTAAATTGTCTGGACTAGGGAAGATGAAGACGATCAACACCTACTCAAGTTCATGGTGAGGAGCTTTAGGCTGATAAAACATGACTAGCTGTGAATAACAAAGAGGCAAAGGGTTTTCTATTGACCCAAAGTCAATATCGATGCCTGTCTAAACAGTGCAACACTCTATGTGAAGTTTGGTGTAGTTACAGCCCTCCTCTGGGCATCCAGAATGTGGCAACCTTATGAAACTTTGCATGAGATAAAACCTTAAAGGAATCGTACAGTTTTGGTTGAGACCTAATTTCAGGTTTCTAACATTTTTTTTTTTGGTGAGATAATGAGAAGTTCTTATGAAATATGAAAAAGCATGTAATTCTATGAGGTATTCAACATTTATTTGATGAAAATTGGTTTTGAAATGGCTGAGATATCCAAAAAAGAGCGATTCTAATAAAGTGTGGGACCCACACTTTATTACGATTGCTTTGTTTTACTTTGTTTTTGGATGTTTCGGTCATTCCAAACCCGATTTTCATCAAATAAACTTTAAATTCCTCTTAAAATGGTATGCTCTGTAGGGTTGGGGGTACCACGTATCGTCACCCTAAGGATCTGTAGCTTGTTTATTCTAAAAATATGATACAAATCCGCCTAATTCTTACCTCAAATATGACATAAATACTGCAGTTTTGAATGTCGTGTCCGTCTCGTTGATTATGAATCTCCGTTTTAAAATAGCGCAATTTTAGTGCGTGCGTTCCGTTTTCTTTGCACAGCGAAAAAGGGAACCTTGCAATCGGCACCCCCTCCCCTCCATAGGTATACACATGAATTTCACAGCATAGGTAATACACGTGAATTTCACAGGCCATAGGTAATACACGTGAATTTCACAGCCATGCGTCGTTACTGAGCGGATGTGTAATATTTAGCTTGGTTTGTTTGAGTTTGATTTTCGTTTCTTCATTTTTATTGTTTTTATAGCTAATAACACTTAATCCCGTGCGTACTTTTTCGTTCTATACGCAAACAGCCATGATACGCAGGGTGCCGATGGGAAGGTGCCCTGCCGATAGGTGGTGCCCCAACCATACTATATCATAAGTGTTTTCTTGGTATCTCGCAAAAAGTTAAAAGCCCAATTCTCATCTCCACCAATACTGTACCATCCCTTTAACATCAATGATATGAGGGGAAAAAATATATTCTGTTACATTAACAGAGGAGAGTTTGGGACAATAAACGTCAATTATATTTCTCTTTCATACATCGATAAAGTCCAAAGTCCAAAGAAAAAGACATCCATCCATTACAATGCACTGGCTAGCAGCACTGCCAGGCAAACACATTATTTTTGATGTATGACAGATATACCATTCATCATGGAACTTATGTCACAACTAATCTCATCTCAAAGATCATATTGACTCCACCAAAAGGACAAAACTTATCCAATCGTTTGCCAATATGACACTCTGCTTTGCTACATCACTTGATGCAATAGATATAACATACATACATTGTAGAGTGATATATTTCTGGCTCCAGCATGCACCCTGTCACAGCCACTATGAGTGCATTGTCCTCATCCTCAACTTTGAAATATCATCTCTTACCAAAGATCTAACATCAACCGTATGAAAACGGCTCAGTTGATTCATACTGATTTCCTGAGCACACTGAAAGACATTGCACTTCAGACATGGCAGGATGGTGTCCTAAGATGTGCCCGTCTATTCAGCCATACAGACTGATACCCCTTTCATAAACTCAATAATGCGGATAATATCCGCAACATTTGGTCGTAAAATCGGAGCGGGGAAAGAATAATGCGCATTATTTCGACCCTTCTATTATCCGCATAATAGCAGCATCGGGACCAGATTTTGAGTTTATGAACGCAAACCCAAATAATGCGGATAATTGCCGGGGTGCGGTCAAACGTCACCTGTCTTTCCCGTAGGAGGGACGTGTGCAGTCACCATGACGATTATCCGCTTTTTTCAGGACGGGCGCTCGTAAAAATAATGCGGATTATTTTCAGAGTTTGTGAACGCATTTTTTATTGAATTGTCCGCATTATTCTTATGCGGATAATAGGAGGATGAGTTTATGAAAGGGGTATATGGGAGGTAAATGTCCCCTGGTCAGGTAGGGACCAGTAAAATCAACCAGAACAAAGTGCTTTAAATCCCAGGAACAATTGCTTGGGGAACATCAAACTGCAAGTGAATAACACCTTTACAAAGAGTTCAGAAACAGAGTCTAACACTCTTATAGTCTATACCTATTGTATAGATCTAAACATCGGATTAAGACAGGGCTATACAAAAAGGAATGGGAGGGGATAAGCAAAGGGAAACAATGACAGTCTGCAGGAAATCTCCAAAGTTTTTCTATTCCCCCCACTCTTCATCTCGCCCTTAAAAAGTATTCCTCTCTCGGAAATTCTACCAAAACATCTATTCATGTATTTTTATTGCTCCTGTTGCAACACAAACTTTCAAGCTGCAAACATTTCTACAGAGAATTATTTTCAGTCTATGTGGCACGGTTCTCACATACACATTTATCATGACCTGCCAAGGAGGTCAATGCACCAGAGTACCTTCGTACACAGTATAACAAGCACTGTCAATGCACTTTCTCATACTTTCATTTCTATTCAAAATATTTTTTTACCAATTTCCTTTCACTGCTTACGGATTAAACTTCATCCACAGCCAGTCAACTCCTTGCCCGCTCAATTAGCAGTCTGTAATTATGCATTCCATCCCAGACAGTACCACTGTGAAGTTGGGAGGGGGGTGGGGAGTGTTGGTAGTGGAAAACACCCTTAAAGTGCAGGGACCGTCATATCAGCAAACCCAACTCTCATGAGTCATCCTCATCTACACATACCCCTACTCATCAACAAGAGACCCCCCTCTATTCAATCAAAAATCTCCACCACAATTATCCCATCATCCACGAGCCAAGCTGCTTTAAAGAACAACAAAAAAGACAACAACAACAATAGCAACAAACACAGACAAGGCACTCCTTTCTCCATTAGTCTATGAATTTGCCAGATTTCACACCAGCTTGGGCCCTTTCTCATGATGCATCGCCATGGGAACAAGCTATTGTTCATCCTGATCAATGGATATTCTCACGTAAGTGGGAGTGATACGTTGAACGATTAGGGCGGCTCTCGACTACAAGAGAGCGAGAAGGAGAGGGAGAGAGAGAAAGAGAGAGAGAGAGAGAGAGAGAGTGAGAGATGAGATAGTGTGAGGTGAGGCATAGAAACATAATGAAACTTTAATTACGGCCTCACACGTGCGGCAGACAAATTTGATCGTTAGTAATTTGTGATCGTAGAGCGCATTTTTCATGCGGAATACACTCTTCTTTCTCTGTCTCCCCCCCCCCTCTCTCTCATTGAGACGGATATCCTCGGTTGTTTTACGGTGAAGTAACAGGAATTCCGAGGCAATTGGAGGCGATTGGTTTGCATTATTCACACCGCTTTCCTTTTTCCCCACAAATTTCCCAGCCAATCAATAACCCTTGATTATAGGTGAATGATGGACCGATAAAATTGCTTCTATTATTTCTTTTCTGCAGTTTCTTTACGGCAAAGTGGAACATGAGCTAGACACAAAGGCAATGTTTCACTGTCTTACAGCACTTTGCTATCTATGACTTCAGATTGCTTCACTACAAAGTTAACGGTCTTCTCTCTCTCATTAAAAGTGCAGCAGAAGGCAATGGCTTGCTTTTTTTTTTTCCTTTTCTGTATTAATTATAAAATGCTCTCTCAACTATGATATATGATATTGGCATATTGCTGTGGCAGTGATCTATGTTTTAAAAGCTCTGCTTTTCAGCAAATCACTCTTTTCCATTACTACATTCACCTTTTTGTCACCATTTTCTGTCACCATTGCAAAGTATACCTTGTTTCTATAATTTTATATTCATTTGTTGAAATATCTTGTATCAAATTTTATGATATTATACTAAATTGTTAACAAGATGATTTATCAAGCAAATACATGGTATTTGTGTTACCTTTTGTTGATAGAAATAAAGCTGAATTGAAAATTGACTTGAAAAGATAAGAATGACAGAAATCTGTGAAATATTGCCTGGAGTGGTTGTGATATTAAGCAGTAAAGGGCAAATAGCAGCTAGAATTGCCATTACATTGATAACTCATTACATACATTACATGGTCCTACATTTTCCATAGGTGATCAATGAAACCAATAATTCCCATTATAATGGTGAATGTACACAATGTTTAAACTGATTTAAAGAACTTTCACTGGCATTGATGAAAAAATAAGCCTCTCATGTTAAGGATTTAGCAAATCTACTGTATGATGTTACTGGCAGTTACATCCAATTTCTTTAAACAGACAAAGTGGAATTATTAGGTAGATAACAGGGTTATCTCAGACAGTAATTACCAGAGATATTACAGGCACAAGCCATACTAGCTGTATAGCAGGAAATGGTACTGTGCAACCGCTTCCATCAAAAGCACCACCGAGCCAATCAGAGCGGCCGGATTACAGGCGTGCAAGGGTGAAAACACCGGATTACGGCCGTAATTAGACTGGACAAGATCGGTGGCACACTCCTTTCATCGGCTGTGGCTCTGGACGAATGGACTAACATATCAAATCAGTCCACGGCTCTTGTGATCTGCACCGACCGCATTAATCTCACTCAGGGTCCCCCCCCCCCCCTACCCCAGCCTCTTCTAGTCTTGGTTAGATTGGTAAAGACCAGCTGAGCCGGCTGAGTAATGATATAAGTCATGATTGAGAGAAAGAAAGGGGGGGGGGGCGGGATATGTTGTGAAAAGCTACAGAGTGAAGTCTACCACTGACTCTGTTAATGTTTCTGGTTTGGTCTTGGGGTTTGGGGACTGTTGTTTTTGTTTTTGTTTTTAAACATTACTTGCATCAGAAGATTTGGCAATGTGCCAAGCTTTACCCTTTGGCATTCATTCATGAGAGAGAAAAAATGATTGACCAATCGTAGCCCATGAAACTAGCCCCTTTGTTAACCTCATTTGCTTAGTTAACTTATCTATGGCTCACCAAACTCATTTGGTTTGCTTCTCATTGTATGGCTGAGTCACGAGTGTTACTCATATCTACAAATTTACATTTTGCTCTTATTATTAGAAGAGACGAATGGTAGTGAAGTAGACTCTATGTTCAAGTTGGATCTAACAGAGTAAATAAAACAGCAAAAGAGAAACAAAATGGCTTTGTAAATACAAGAAAAAAGTGATCAAGTTGAACAAACTTAAAATTTCAGATGACTGAACAAAACAGTACTGTTAGCTGCTACCAGCTGTGCAAACTGAATGAGGCATGGTGCAATCACCCTACACGTTTTTGATTGACTTACATAGATATCTTAATGAATTTCCCTTACAGAAATGAAAAAAAAAAGAGAAATAACTTATATTCTTTTAATTAATGGTGTACTGCCGCATCATGGCATAATGGTATGATACTAGTAAGAGCAATTTTTTATGAGTACGGGGTTGTGGTTGTGGTATAATTGCAATACTTTTGCAGTCTTACATCAATGAATTGCTACCGATCTTCCTAACAGAAATATTGGTGGATTAGAGGTTTTGAACGAATAAAGACGATTAAAACCACAGATAGATATTACACATGACACATGTGCCTCAACTAGCTGGTTGCAGAGGCAGTTTTTTTTTTCTTCTTTTTTTCTGAATCACCTGATGGAAAGACGGCAGTTTCCATAACAAAAGAGGGCAGCAACCAGTCTCAACTATCAAATGGCGAGTGTCAGAAGGCACAGTGCAGAACGCTCTCTGGTAAAGGCTGTGCATCTTAACCCAATCCCTACGCCACTTCGAAATGGACATCATGAATCATGAATTGGAGCACTCAGCACACCTGATTTTCCGCGTATGTCACACAGGTGGTGGTGAGGGTCCTGTACTTTTCACTCCGTTCCGACCCTAGACTACACCAGCACACACATCATAGGTATTTCAAAGTGATCTAATGATTTCGCATCTTGCAGTCAATCACCCAGTCTACTTGGATCGAGTGAAATGTTGTACAACCACATGCGACCTAGTAAAGAAAATTTCTAGGTCCCTTGCATTCAGCCACGAAGGAAATGTGGAGCGGCAACCTCTGTGTTGAAGAACTTCCTTGTTTGTACAACACACAGGATATACATTCTGCACTTTAAACAGAAAATACTTGGATAACACATTGCTTTGTCTTCTTTGTATGCCAACACATTCTGCATATGAATAATGATTCCTCACACTTCCATATCTCATACATCATATCATTTAGTTATGACAAAATAAATAAGTCCCACAGCACTGTGTTTGGGAGACCTGAATATTATCAGCTGAATCTAAGCCAGATGTCTGGCTTACAAAAACGAATAAAAATTTGATCTTGATGTTTGATTTCTCTGGGTCAGTTCCTCGATAAATTAGTCACAAGAGATCATCAGAACAGGAAATGAATAAAGAACAAAGTCCAGCCAGTCCCCCCCCCCCTCAAAAGCAAATTCTGTCCACAAAACCATAGCACAGTTTTAGATTTTTGAAGCATCCATGTGAAGTTCTCAACCCGAGTTCAGATTGGGGGGGGGGGGGGAGTTATAGCAATATCACAATCATTATTATACACTCCATCATTCTAGCTAAGATAAGCAACCTACTATTAACAGTCCATATGGCAATGTTTGGATGTACCTGGATTTTACGTACCCAGTATTTTTCTTCTCCATGCATATAGGGATACATACAAATGGTCACAAAGAAAAAGAGAGATAGAGAGAGAAAGAAAAGAGATATAACGAGAGAGAGAAGAGAGAGAAAAAATTACCGAAAGTGATAGGAGGAAGAAAATGACAGCTGCTGTCATCTACAACGAGTGAATTATGGTTTGTTATGAGTTCCACCGGTGACTAAGAGAGAGGAGAGATGGTGACAGAGAAAGAAGATGGTGCAGAATTTGATGAGGTGCCAGACATGGAGAAATAAACAGTCGCCCCTGCAAACGAAAATTATTGGTTTCCTTGCAAATGCTCACAGGAAAAAAAAAATGAAAGGGGGGGGGGGGTTGAGACAGAAAAAAAATCTATAGGCATGATGTTGGTAAAAATAAAAATTAACTAGCATTCAAGTGTATGTGTATCTTCCATGGTATTCTGCTCATTGTAATTATTTGATACAGAAGTGCCTTCCATTGCTAGGTCAGGGAGGTGGAAGAGTCTCTCTTCTACCTCCCTGGTTAGGTGGCCACAAGATATTTGTTGCTTTAAGAGTCAACATTTCGACTTTTAATCTTTCAACTCACAGAACCCTATTAAAGACCCAGTAACACGGGGATTCATGGGTGGCCAGATTCATTCACTACCCACCCGGATATATTCATAAACCATGAATAGCACTGGTCAGGAAATATGTGCATTGAAACATATACTCAATGGTAATGGTCAAATCCAGATTA
Organism: Diadema setosum; assembly: GCF_964275005.1. NCBI lineage: Eukaryota > Metazoa > Echinodermata > Echinoidea > Diadematoida > Diadematidae > Diadema > Diadema setosum. The sequence continues at coordinate 12,767,772 of NC_092689.1, forward strand.
GATTCTTTGGTTGTGCGTATACATGTGCAGACATAAGTGACAAAGCTGGACAATTTGCCACAGGGATTCTCAAATATAGTTGAGCTGGGCCAGCCGCCTTCCCACTGCATGGTATCCCCATGGTACCATGTCTTTAACTACATGCTCTATACCTTAACACATTCTCATCAGGAACCAATCGGATACAGCCAAACTCAGTGGATCTTGTAATGCAGTCCAATCAGAGATTGCATGCTGTTGCAATGATTGGAGCTTCATTACCACCATGGTAAGATCACATCAATGAAGTCATCAGGCCATCTCGACGCTAATCCTGAACCCGACGTGCAATTTCGCCATATCATCCCGCGTAGGCGTCAGGGATAACTGCTTGACTCCATTGCAAAGGGTTTGATGGCCATCCCGAGATGGCTTTCTAATCTTTGCTGATGATCATTCCTGGTAGAGTAATGTCCTATATTTTGTGGATGATGTCTTATGTGAGCACTGGAGCAGTAAGGGTTTCTGAGACATATGTTTCACTTTCAGAGCCATTTACATTCATTTAATATCATTAGCCTTTCACCTCTTTCTTCTGACTCGACCAGAAATGATGGGAGTAGGAGAAGCGCATTTGATGCAGAAACTAATTTTCCTTGAGCATGTGAAAGTAAGGCTTGCATCACCTTTAAACCATGTCTTCCTGAAATCTAGGTCAAAGTTTTTGAATGTTTATTCCTGTGGATGCAATACACCCCAAAACACGCAGTGCCCTTTGCCAAATTTCTAAGTTCATACTAGCGTTTTCACACAGTAATCTTTCTGATCATACACTCTATGAGTATATCAACAGCTAATGTTAAAGCTCCGTAGATCTAATTCTTCACAGGCAGCACTTTCCCCCCTCCACTTTCCCTTGCTTTCATCTTTGTACACACTAAGAAAAAATGATTCATTCTTGCACCTTTTAAGGGTGCAAAGTGATGTCACACTGGTGGCTCCCTATGGGTGTTATCTTGCACCCTCGAGAAATGAGTGCAAAAGTGGTACCTTGCGCAAGGGTATAACCTTGCAACCTGTGGGTGCACCTTTGCACCGCCAAAGAAGGTGCAAAATTGCACCCTTTATTGAGGGTGCGAAGTGGTTCCCTTGGGTGCATATTTCCACCCACACTAAGTGGTGCTAAGTTGCACCCTCTTCTTGAGGGTGCATCTTTCCACCCACACTAATTGGTGCCGAGATGCACCTTTCTTGAGGGTGCGATCTTTCTCCCTTTAATTTTCGACGCAACTTTGCACCCTCTCTTGCCTCTACTTTTGGTGCAACTTTACACCTTTCGTGAGGGTGCAAAGAAGCACCCTAAGTTCCAAGATTGTAGCCTCTTTTGAGGGTGCGATTTTGTGCCATATATATAGGTATAATGTTGCACCTATGTGGTGCTTATTTGACCCATGACTGCAGCAAAATTGCTTCTTTAAAGGAGCCAGTCAGTGTCACTGTCTACGCCTTTAGAGGCGCAATGTTGCCCAGTATAACCTCAAGTGAACCTTGAGATTACTGGGCAATATTGCGTCTCTAGAGGAACAGGCAGTGACACTGATTGGCTCCTTTAAAGAAGCAATTTTGCAGCAGTTATGGATGAAATAAGCACCACATATTTGCAACATTATACCTATAAGGTAAATATACTTAATATACATAACAAGGTACAATTTGGTTACTTAACTACTTTAAACCTTGAATAGTGCGAACTAATGCAAGCCTGTTTGCTCAGTATATCAAACTTATGCTGTTGTTGCACTCTGCAAAGTAAATAAGATTGGTGTAATTTGGATCCTGTGAATCATGAAATGTGTGCGTGGAATTTGTGAGTTTTGAAATGTTAATGTAGAAGTTAACTTATAGTTGTGTTTGAATGACATACTAAAACCAAATATTTACCCAATTACCTTTGAAATGAGGTGAGCACTATCACTATCTATCAAACAAACCCTCTAAGCAAGAGCATACATCTGCATGAAGGAAGAGGTAAAAATATGATATACATTTGTCTGGATACGTTTTATTCAAAACGTACTTGAATACGTACTTATTCACATAATCTATAAGAATAAGATATGCTTTTTGCCAGTACACAAAGCCTCAAAAAACAAAAGCATGCTACGTACATTTCTAAAGTATGCACCATATCTAAAAAAAAAAAAGTAAGAGGATTTAACAAGTTGTTTGTATGCATTCAAACGAATAGGCCTGCATATTTCCATGCGTACAATATTCATGTAACAGTGACGTCATCATGAATCATCAAAAAGATATGTTTCCAGCATAGACATGAATTTATCTAAAATTTAAAACATGTCTTACAATTAGGAGTTTGTTTTATAATGACGACGCCAATTGTCTTAAAGTCCTTATCACGACATGTCTTGGGGTTCACATTTATTTAAAACATGAGATTCTTGGCACTTAGATTACGACTACAATTCATTATGGTTTAGATACTTAACTGACATACGCATACCATATTCAGGTATACGGGCATTTCGATGAAAACATCTAAATACAAGGTATAATTATAATATGAAAATCAAACTTGATACCAGCCCTTATGGGCTACCAATGGAGACTAGGCAGAATCGCAGTTATCATGGTTATGTATTCAGATTTTGTTTTGGGTGATCAATTCGAGTCCCTCGAGCTGAGATTCCGGAACTGCAATGAGCAAATCATCATAATGACTAACAAAGTGACTGAGAATAATACATGCACCAGTTTCTGTTTCGTTGTTCTATACATAGAAAGTTGTTACGTTTTCCAATCCTCTGTAGGCACACAGGGATTTGCAGATCACCTTTGGCTATAACGCCATGGTCGCGTGCAAAATGATTGCAGCTTATCTAACTTGTAGTTTCCGAATAGGGGACTACCGTGCTTATACATATTAATCGGATGATAGACCCCGTCAAAGAGTAAATTGCGGATATCGTATACCATTGTCAAATCCACTTTTTGTTCTGTACACAGTTTCACTGGACTCTTATGAACCACTGAAGCATTACCAAATCATGGAGTATAAGAATAATCTTAAGTCATTTCCTTGAAACGGCTATGAGCGGGAACAGTTTGGCATCATACATGACTAAATGCATGTATTATACAAAGTTTCAGGACACTTTGAACCGTGTCCCCCCCCCCTCCCCCCCCCCAAAAAAAAACACAAAACAAAACAAAGCAAAACAACAACAACGAGTGAAATGTTGTATACCCTAGGCCCATTAGTGTATGATCTTTGTCCTTTGAATACATTGCCCATATTTTTCAACGAATAGGCATCTGGATGCAACGTAGGTATATATAAAATGATTTTTTTTTAAAGGAAAATACATTTAACCACTTCAGATATAACTATGGAACAAATAGCATAATATTGACACGTTCCCTTATTCCTAAATGACGTGACAGAAAACTTTCCTCACCGAAATCATTCTGTCGTTATTCAAGTACAAGACATTGGTGATTATATACCTAGTTCGATTAAAAGTATACATGGAGTCATTGCAAAAGTATCTAATGAATAGCATGCTTCAGAACTACATCATTGTCATTTATTCTATGACGCTAATAATAAAGTAATTGTTCCGCCATACTGCCTGGCAGGTTGTAGTCCTCCTACGACGTTTGTTCAGCAAATAAGGCACAAAATAAAATTTTGCGAATTTTACACGCTGTTGCCAAAGTATCTAATCTTCTTTACCACTATTCTCAGACATAAGGTATGCTGATGCTGTATGAATTAGAAACGGAAGCTTCACAAATATTCACCATCTAACAAGGTAAAAGCGAAGTGAGGTCTTGCCCACATATCGAATTTGTGATTACACTGATTTTCAAATGTAAGCTCATTGACCTTTTGACTGTTGACGGAGTCGGACTTCACCAATATCAACACTTGACAGCCATCTTTAGATGTTCTGGGGAGTGAATTTGGTGGTCATATAGCTCAAAAGTGTGGAAAGTTACTAAAAGAACACCACGATACTATGTCGACAGTGCTTACAAGGTGAGATGCAAAGAAAGAGCACGAAATGACATTGTAGAATTTGACAATGACCTACAATATTTGACCTTGAACGCTGGCACCCACAAGGTGGTAGAAGTAACTTCATCCAATCGTATATACATATGCAAAGTTTCATTTGGATACCTCAAACAGTACTTAAAGGGGAATGAAACCCAAATGTACCCGTGGATTGGAGCAATATCATAAGAACACATATGTGAACATGGAAAATCGTATGATCAGTGGAAGTTATGCATTTTTTAAAGTTTCAGTGTCACTTTCATGTATGGAAACGTATAGGCCTATGAAGAAAATATCAAGGGAATTCCATAAAATCTGATTCTAAATGAAAAGTACAAATTGCCTCCACTTATTTGTCGTTGCCATAATGTTAAGGGTAATATTACCCCCACCCCCTTCTGGAAGAAGTTAATCAAGTGCTCCTTTTGTAATGCTAGAAACGTGAAACTATGCCTATTTTCTTTACATTTCTTTATATAATTTTCCATGGTTGACGTCAAAGATGTAGCTTTCTCATCTCGTAATGGCGGCACTGAAACTCTAAATATATGTGTATATATAGCTCTTCGACGGATTTTCCGATATTCCTCAATTTGTGACGATGTGTTCAACTGCTAAAGTAATCTCCCTGCATTAACTTGTCCACTTGTACTTTTCGTTTCATTTCCCTTCGTGATACAACGTTGCCATAATCGATAACAGACTGATGTACGAACGGAGGGACAAGCTGAACAACATCATTTCTCTGGTGACAATTCCTTGTAAAAGTATACACCATGAAAACTTTAGGCTGGTAAACTATATCAAGACAATTATTGAACAATATTGTTAATGAAATGCAGTAGGTTTTTCTTCGTGATAGTTGCCTGTTCAGATCAAGGCTTGCAATGTACTGCTGAAGTATGCATCGGGTGTTTCTGCCTTGTCTGGGATACTGAAAGCCACAGAGCACAGAAGGCCGGAAACATTGTAGCGAAGGAAGACACGATTGTATACAGGAATACGGGCAGATTTCACAACCATCCAGCCAAATAGTGCGCAGCATTCACAGTGAAGATTGTGGGATTTAGTCCTGCCAGGTTCTGAAAGAGATTTTGGCATGAATAAATAATGACTGAATAAAATTTCGAAGGAAATAGGTCGTTTACACTATAGGCGGTTTTGTTGCTTACATAAACTAACAGGTTGCAACTATGATCATTGACCAGAAAATGGAAAATTAAATTGATTGCATAGATCTACTTCAGGTTTCTAACGACTTTTGCTGAAATAATGAGAAATGGTTTTGAAATAGCTGCGATATCCAAAACAGAGCAATAATAATATAATATAGGACTCACTTTTTATCACGATCGCTGCGTTTTATTTTGTTTTTGGATGGCTCATCCATTTCAAAACCAATTTTCATCAAATAATCTTTAGAATTCCTCTTAGAATGGCATACTCTCTATTATTTCATTTAAGTAGGTTCTTGGTATATCACAAAAAGTTAAAAGCCCAAATCCTCACCTCCACCAATACTATATCATCCCTTTAAGCTTTGATATTGGTTTCTAAACAAATCCGGTCGGATAGATTTATTTCAGCTCTTTGTCATATAAGTAAAACATGATAATGTTGCAAAGAAATATTCCTCTTATATTTCTAGTCAGAAAGCAGATGGAATTCCCGTCTCCCATAAAAAAATAAAAGTGCAGCACTTACTTTGTCACAGACATACAGCATGTCCTCTCCAGGCAGACGGGGAATTAGGAGACAGCATGCCGACATCACTAAGTTAGAGCTGAAAAAAAAAAAAAGAATAAATGTGGAATAGCCTGAGTAAAGTCATGTTGAAAAGAAAAATCTGGCGAATTTGGACTGAGATGAAAATACACACCTTTTATGTAGGCCTGCATACATTTATGACATAGGGCATATTCAAATATTCCCACATTTTTCCTGACCAACTCAAAGTCTTCATAACATAAAATAACAAAGTAAGACAACATCAAATTACATGCAAATTTAATATCAGTTTGCTGTATATTTTACACAGTTAGGAAAGGAGTAAGTATAGTATAATAATATAAGTATAGACCTCAGCCATTCAGCCGTTGCTGAGCTTGCCACAGATGATGGTCCGGGTGCTGGCCATGGCAATGGGTGTAATGATGCCCATTATGGTTGACACCTCTAATCCTGCTACCACACACACAAAAAAAGAGAAAATATAGCCCCTCTACTTATTCATAACATTGATTTGATTTACTTTGATAATACTGGTTACAGAAAAGAAGATTACCCCCCCCCCAAAAAAAAAAAAAATAATAATAATAAATAAAATAAAATAAAATAAGATAAATAATATATAAATAAATAAATATAAAAAAAAAAGAAAAAAATGAAGATTCTTGCGGGGTAGAGATGCTGCCTGTATGAGTTACAATCCATCATGGAGTTTTCAGGAAAAAGTCCAAAAAAAAACTGAGAAGACGTAGAACGGAAAAGGCAAGAATGAATGATCGCAATGGTCCACTTGAGTAACATATCTCTCGATTATAGATGGTATCAAAAATTGCACTATAGTCTTATCAAATTTTCCGCAACCCACTAAACGTTGGCTACGTTATAGTAATCGATAAAACTGCGTTCATGTGTAATAATACGCTTTAATATAATATACTTCACGGATATCACATGCTGAAAATCTAGATGAATCAATAACCTGAAAATACATGTATTACGGATTAATCCATTAATGAAACTTACATATTCTGTTGAGGAATCACTCTGTCCTTCAGAATTGCATATAAGTTTACGTGATCAGGAGAATGCGCGCAACTTCATCATATTGTATCTTGCTTGAATACCTGAAAAGGAAAATCAAGTGTCATGAGTTCAAGGCCACTGTTCATGCGTGTGTAATAATTTTGCAGAAGAGCTAACTTATGTAAATGTGACTACATAACTCACTCCATGGCAGCTTAATGTATAGTTCAATTCTTATGCACTGCCTTGCTGCATACAGGGTGAACTTAAGTCTACCACTAACACTACCTGACTACAGAGAATTATCCCAGCATAAAGATAAGCGTGCAATGTTTGCCATTATAAGTTTAGTTAGTACACTAGTCTATTTATCCATAAGTTTATCAACAATTATTCATCAACTTCAGTTCCCTTCCTTTTATTCGTTATTAATCAAAATAGTGGTATGGCACGACGCGATGTATTATCCTTGGGGATGTGTGTTTGTGTGTGTGTGGGGGGGGGGGGGGAGGTGGCGTAAAGGTTATGTTAAGGACACACTTCCTATAGGAATATCCGATTCTACGTTTTCTTAACTATTTTGTTTTGTTGTTGATCGGTAAATATAAAGAATTACTTGAAATTGTGATTATGTATATGTTCACTGTATTGTGAGTATAAATTATGCTTGTATAATTGTGTATGTAGTGAAAATTGTACCATTTATAATGTGTACATGTACATGAATATATGTGAGTTTAATCATGTATGTAGATATTCCTATGTGCACGCCCATGTACCAACAAAAAGAATTTCCTAAATGAACAATAAATGAACCTGAAATCTGAAATCGGAATGCCATGACGTCTTTAGCAAGACATTTTATCGCTAAAGCTGCTCTAATTCCACAGAATGGTTACGAAACAAAACAAAATAGAACAGAAAACAGCACGCATAAAACTAGCCAGTTTTAACAGAATTCTAAAATGAACATTTTAATATTACTGCCTGCAAGCCTACATTATAAGACATGGCTATACAACCAAAAACATAACAGATACAAGAAATTTGATGAAGGGTAATATCGAGAGTAAGGCCTTGGTCGAGAACATTGTGGATATTTCAAATCATGCTTCACGATGATGTCTTAACTCACCATTTTCCACGTGGTAGGAATCTGCGGGGTCTTGATATTATGAAGTGGACAAAATAATTTTGAAGTCAGAGTTGCAGTAAGCCGCTACGAAAAGCCTCAGAAGAGCTGATCTGCTATGGAAATGGAATTTGCGCTAGATGCTCAGCTCAAACACGCATGAACGAGCTGTACAATGAGCCATCTGGGAGTCAACTTATGCGCACATAAGTTTGCACGACTCAACAATTCATTGAATTCATTAATCATGTTCAAGAAAAGAATGAACATGCCCACACCAGGTGACCAAACTACTGGGTCCGTGAATTGACACTCTAGGAAACATCCATGTCATTATTTAGCATCGAATGTATTCTATGGATTAATAGGCGTTAAAAAAATCCACTTTTGATTCTTAATAATTCAGTAACTATATATCAGATAACACTATCATTGATATGGGAGATAGTTGTATAGTGTACAATTTCGTTGGAGGCGGTTTAAAACACAAATCAGTTTCATGAAATCCATGATTAATTTCACAGTTAGGTTACAGATTTTGCTCTATTTCCAACCCTCTGTACAAAATTTTCACTTTGCACAGGGGTCAATGGGTGTGTATGGGAGTATGTGGTTAACACCCTGACAATGGTGTTGAACAATAGCCAGGGTTTTAATGCTTTATTATTTATTCATGAGAAATTCCACTATCACAGCTAGTCTTTATTCATTCTAAAATGTGGTGTTTGCAAGCACACGGAAACATGTGCTTACATTTTTCATGTGCATGCATTTTACCCTTAGGCTTTACCGTGCATGAATCCATGAAAAAAAAAAAGGGGAAAAAAATCAACCCTTACAAATAAATCGTGTAGTTTGCACCCTTATATATCCGCGAGTTTGCTCTCTAAATGATTTTAGTTTATCATTTCCTTTACGTTCACTTAATAAAATATGCATACATAAAATGTGACAATGGTATGAATAAAATGACAATGTGAAAAACAAACAAACAAAGCAAACAAACAGCAAAAGATATCAAGTGAAGGGGTGAGTGAGAAGGCAATTGGCCTTATTCAAAACTAATCCCGGAAAAGTAAATACATTGTATATACAGAGAAAAACATTGGCACACACACACACAAACACACACACACTCACACATACACACACATGCATACACAGACAAAAACATGGACCAGCGCATATTAGCAATACACAAGATGTCATTTTCACAAACACACCCTATCTTGCTAGTCTCTTATAAATTCGTAAAATGATATTGGTAACTTCCAGAAAACCTTTCAAGTAAAATACGTTTTAAAGCTTCCTTAAAACTTTGTATCGTTTTCTTACATTTCACATCAGAGTGGATGGAATTCCAGATTTGAGGGCCTTGAAAAAATATTGACTTTTTTTTTCTATCCCGAGATCGAGTCGCAACGAAAATCTTTAGCGTGTAGTAGGGTTTGATTCCATCATCGCACAGTAAGCATGCAGGGAATGCTGTGACATATTCCATTTCGATTGGTCAATACCAGACGAGCAGTCAAGTATTCTTCGTTAGCTTGTTCGCAGACCCTTCCATCAAAGACTCAACTTCATTTAAAAATGCTCCGATGAATGATTATGAAATTATGGGAGAACATCAAGTTTTATGATGTCTTTAAAAAAAACATGTACATAGTAGCACCACGACGGTATGCAATATTGTATTCAAGTGTCGATCAACACCATATGGGTCTTTCTTTGAGACTTGTTATGGGCTCAATATTGCACCTTAGCAAGAATGAACCACAAACAGGAAGATATGTCTTTGTAATGGTAATTACGTTTCGACATCCCAACCAATTAGGTTAGGAGAATGTTAAAGACACGGGGATACACGAATAGAAATTGCTCAAAAAAATGAAATAAAACGAACATTATTCTAATAGGCATGCCTGGGCAGTAATCTGATGTTTCTATTGATAGAGAATTCTATTTGAAGATTCATATCAGTTTGCTTTGTCAGAATCATGAGGAAAAGTGATAAAATAAACCGGCTATCCAGGGTACAGTTTAAACACTTTCACATGAAACAGCTCTGATTAACACTTTTGCACAATAATATTTCTGTTCAGAATTGACTTTTGTTTTATATGTTTTTATCTTAAAGTATAGGATTTCATTTGAAGCAAAATATAGCCAAAATTACGTAAACGTCCACAATGAATCTTCAGATTGCTCAGTGAGACGGCGGCATCGAATCCCGATCAGCGAAGGCACAAATGCACCTGTGGAATTGTTTTGTACAGCAATAGAAATCTGACGACTATTTGAATAATTACATCCAGTTGGAACTTCATCTGTTAAACCTCCTAGGTTATGTGTACAATGTGATTGGTCAATACCAGACAAGCAATCAGGTATTCTACTTTTGTTTTTTTTAGTAGACCCCTTTCATCATGGACTCAACTTAATTTGAAAATATACTCTCGATGAATGATTATAGAATATGACAGAAATTTAAGTTTCCTGATATCAAAAAATATATGTTCATAATATCAGCACAAGGATATGTAATATTGCATTTTAGTGCCGAGCAACACCATAGGATGGCCTTTGTTTTGAGACTAGTTTGGGGCGTAATATTGCACCGTCAATGACCGTGGCAAGATCGAACCCAAAATGAACCATATAAGAAGCAAAGTTCCACCATTTTCTCAAATCGTGTAGTTTGCACCCATTTTCGCGACTTCGAACCCTTCTAGCTCCCTTATTGAACCTTTTTTTCTTAGTGTGTATGGACAGTATGAATCTGTGTCAGGAAAGTGTGTGGTAATCCAGATCAGCTTTGTGAGAGATGAAAACACAGAACACGAGGAAGAATGAGAAAGAGAGAGAGAAAAACAGCAGGTAGAGTAGAGAAAGAGATAGATATATTTAGAGGGAGAAAAAGAGAGAGAAGACAGATGACAGACAGACAGAAAGAGAGGGAGAGAGAGAAGAGATAAAGAATGGTTGCTCATCCAATCATTACCGGCTCTTAAAATATTTGCTGCAAACAAGGTGGCGGGGAAGCCGAGATCAGACGATGTCACGTTTGTACCCAATCTGGTACACTCCTCCAGTCAAACACCTTGTTTTCTTTGGTAGGAAGGACTCCATGGGAGATAAAAAAGAGAGACTCTGCCCCACTGTAATCAGTCAACATGAATCTGTTCATATCTCCATTAGACATTCTGGTGACCCTTACAGTGGCTGTACTATAAGTCACACATTGGGGTCACAGCCAAGGAACTTCCTTTCCCTTCTTCCATTTTCTTTTCTTTCCTTTTTTTCTAACAGAACATGGAAACTATCACAAATGCTCTCATAGTGGCATGTATTAGAGGGAAATAAGGGCATGGATTCTTGAATATTTGTTAATATTAATGGAAATTTACTTCATAAATATGATACAACCTTCATTTTTTGAAATGATGGTTTCTTGTTGGTACTTTCTATTCAGTTCACTTTATTTCTAATTTCTCTTTCACAGAACATTGCGATACAAGAAAACTGATCTTGAGTACACATTGGTTGGTGGAAAAAAAAAGATGGAAGTCAGAGGTAATTAACTAATTGAAAGCATGTATACATTTAAAGTTGCAAGCCAAACTTGTTTCATTAGCTGTGTTCTGAGAAAAAAAAAGTGAGTCCAATGAAATTAGTGATGTCTTATGAAAATTTCCAACAATTTCTTCTGTGTAGAGATATGAGGACAATTTAAGAAACTTCACATACACAGGGTTTTGTTTGTCCCCCTCCCCCTGCTTTAGGATGAGAACAAAATGTCTAAACACAAGACACATAATATGTGTTTGTGGTTGTGTGCAGAGAATTCTTGTAGGCATCTGCAGGGTTTTGAAACAGGCCATGATATGTCCACTGAGAGGTAAGAGGATGTCCAGGAATTGAGGGGGGCTTAGGACCGGCATCCCAAGTTTGCAGAGTAAGTCATCAGCGAAGGGTCAGTGTGAGAAATATGATGCCTGCTACTATGGTGGACACTGATGGATTGGGGGGGGGGGAGGGTGCAGAGGATGATGATGATGAGGGGAAAGAAAGAAAAAGAGGGGTTGAGGAGGGGGAGGTAATTTACACCCACTCTATGGGCTGTCAATCACACAAGGGAGGGAAAGAGGGTAAGGGGTGGGGGGGGGGGGGGGGAGAAGGGGAGCAGCAAGAAGCAAATGACTTGTGATGTCTTCTTCTACAATCTAAATATTATTGCTTTCATCGTCACCTTCCAATGCATTTTTTTTTTCAATGCTGCGCTCCAGAAACGTCAACTCAAATCTCTTGGAGAAATACTTGAGGTGCTTACGAGTTCGTGTCTTTGTGGTACAGGCTGATAAAGATAGGGGAGTGGGAATTATGATGAGGATGAGAAGGAAGAAGAGAACTCTACTAATTGCTTGCAGCCACTACCTGAAAACTACTGATGCCAAACACACAGCTAATATATGAATAATAACTAATGAAAAAAAGGAAAAATTAATGAATATTTATAGATATACGACAAACACACATATACATTATTGTTGTTGAAGTGGTACCTAGTAATATTCATGATCACTTATAAGTGTGCATTTATTAAAAAGAAATGAACAACTTCCACGGAATAATCACCATCATATACATTAAAATTGAATGAAATAAGCAAACCCTTTTGCATCTCCCGGCTCATCAAATCGACATCTCCCTGGTAAGCTGATGCCCCCTGCCTCCCGGTGGAGGTGTGGGCACGCGCCCCTCCAATGCCACCAATGAAACCCAAGATACTGAATGAGCGTGGGTTGAGGTGTTTGCTCTTCAAAAGAGAGTCGTAACTCTACTCCCCTCAACCTTTTCCCCATCCCCCCTTTTTTTTTTCTTTCGTATCACTAGGCATTGCCGTTGCTATGGAACTGCAGTTTGACACTGTGAATGTTCGTACATCCCATGACAGTTCAGAGACTCGTGGTAACATTTAAAAAATGACTATATAACCGGTAAGTGTTGTCAGGGAGGCCCAAATCATGCGTAAGTTTGCTTAAAGTGCCCTTCTGCCGCACAGGGCAGCAGAGCGAACATACGTTGCATGCATGTCCTGCTGGCTATTTGTCTCCCGTGGCTTTTGTAAAGGTCATCTATGTACCAGCTTTAAAACAACAACAACAACAACTAAGTCCAAAACTTGCATAAGCTCACACCAATGAAGTGTGTTTGCTGCACTGCAGTACTGCAGCCTTAAATCAAATGTGAAAACAACAACGTTTCTCTTTTGGAATGTAAAGGAGAATCCATAAAATGCCCTTGAATGAACAGATCCCCATCTCCCTCCCCCCCCCCCCCCAAAAAAAAAAGAGATAGATAGATATGTTCAAACAATCAAACATTTAATCATCCACAGACAGGAAACAGAACTGATGATACAATTGCTTGATGTACACATTGGGTTACTCGGCTTTGATGGATAACAGTTTGATGTGATAAAGCTGCATAGTCATCCAATAATCTGTATGGAACGTTAATGGGGGGAAATCAATCCCATTATGCTATATATTACTGGCTGCATGTCAGAGCATTTGCCGTATCATAGTTCAACAGATATTGTTCCTTCTAAGATTTGTTTTGTTTGCTAGCTTTTTTCTGTACTTTTCATCCTAAAATGTCACCAACTGATGAATATGGTATGCCCATGTTCATGTTCATCAAATACTGTTCCATCAAATTCTGGAAAATATTGTCAACCATCAGCCATTTTCAGCCATCATTCTGTGCAGCTCAAATCCTCCCTGAAAGATTAGTAATCTGTTCAGTAATCAGTGCCTATGGCAAACCTATTTACCAGACATCTTTACACTGTCCCCATCAGCTGATGTGACATCTATATCAATTACATGATAAAATCCCTACTGCACAAAGCAAATGAACTATTAACCTACTTAGTAATCCTACCAACTAGCACAGAAAGTCAATCAGCTTTATGGGGTTTACTCATTGTTATAGAAGTTGCAATTTAACACACTTATCTACCATTAAAAAACAAACAAATAGATCAATAAATCACTCTTATATAGTGCGAGGAAGACATTTTATGATACTTAGAAATTCAAACTACCCAGCATCAAAAGTACTTGCACCTTGGAAATCTGTCATCGATGAGAAAGATAACCTGTCAGGAAAAAAAAAAAAAATCTTGGCATAATTTCTGCACACCACAGGAAATTGTCAATGCACAAAGTTTGGGCTCTTGGGTAGTTCCCCCATGCTGCACATGACCTTTGACCCATCATTCCCTTCTCCTTCTCACAGTCCTCTTTCTCTTTCCTCACATTTTGGGGGGCTTTTTAAAAAAAATCTTCAATCAGGACTATCAAATTCTTGCCTACACAGAACTAAATAGGTGGTAAACAGAGAGGCTGCGCGTAAGGGGATCGCACTTGGCAAATAATTGGTAGTGAGCCAGCGGTTTTCCGTGGTCTGTGCAAGACTGTATGGAGGGGGCAGCCCCGTTGTCCAAGGCTTCGGAAATGGGAGAGGCGCGCCAAACACGTGCCAGATTTATATTCGTAAAAACATCCGAAAAGCGGTATGAATATTGTGCCAATGCGATATGCGATATCTCTTCTCCACACAGGCGCCTGTGTCTCTCAAATACGGGGTCTGTCTCCCCCATAATCTAATACAACGCTTTGGCCGGCAACACTGATGGAGGCGGCTACCCAGAATGACGGCCACTCACGTTGGTCCTCAAATACATTTCATTTCATTTCATTAACTCAATTCCTGCCTCGATTTAAGGCGTAAAGTATATCATTCTCTGATGAAATTTTCCTCTGAGTACTTTCAAGGTTACTCTGCACTTTGCCAAGAACAGCAGCTGCTGTGAAGTGTCAAGCAAAGAAATCTCCTTGAGTATTTTTTTTTCCAATCCATTATCTTTCCTTAAACCTCCTTTGCTCCTACGCAATCAGGGGCAGAATGGAATGGACACAGTGTTGTTCCTTATCCCGGTCCCCATGAAATTACTTGCACAGGTAGTTCATCCTTTGAATACTAGTGGCAGTAGTCATTATTCCTTACTGCGCTTTATTCTCTGATTGGCATGCATGTTGGAATGCTTTCTTCACCAACTGGCACAGATTAAGATGTCTGGAAACTGAGTGATAATGATTGGTATTTGATTGATAATGAATAGAGATTACTTAATCCCCAAAAAGGACACTGTGTCACTATACTCTTCCTGTGGGATTGGAGTACAGCACTAGAGATATTTGCAAACTTTTATGCAACTAAATCAAATTTGGATGGATTATTGAATAATATGCTGATGAAAAAAAAAAAAACTGTCAAGTTTATCTAAGTGTCTGGGCATGTGAAGTGCTAATGCAATCAGGAGTATCACTCTCTGTATATCTATTGTTGCAGAAGCATTGATAACAGGGGGGTGTTTCACAAAGCCGTTCTTAAAGTTAAGAAGGACTTAAGTGTGACTGGTGATCAGTTCTTGTGCTGCCGAATTATTGAGATTCTGATAAGTACAGCACACAAGAACTGATCACCAGTCACACCTAAGTCCTTCTTAACTTTAAGAACGGCTTTGTGAAACACCCCCAGTAGTTACAGCAGTAGCAATACAAGTTTGTAGCAATAAGAGTGGTATTTTATGGTAGAAGTCGTAGCAGGGTAGTCTACAATTTTAGCATGTAAGTACAAAAGTACAGAATATAAGTAAAAAGTAGTGGTAACAGTAGTAGCAATGTGGTGTTTTTAGAGTGGTATCTTGAGCAGCCTATCAAGTATTAAAACATTTTCCTTTTTATCTTGTCAGTATCTGATGTGCACACAGTGCTAGAGCACTGCAATGAGGATTACTGTGATTTGTAAGATCACCAAACAGAAGGAAACATATGTCATTTTTATTTCAATGGTTACTTAGAAATCCATGGTATTTCCACTTAATCGCAAAGCAAACATGTCATCTGAAAATGACATAATATTGAGATTGTTTATTTCTCAGACAGTTACAATTGAAAACGTGGTACATATCTTTTCTCCTTTCAGGGGCTATAAATGTAGATTTTTCCTGCCTATTACACCAGACCTCTGAACCGAGGACGCCCCAAATTGAGCCGAGAATAGCGCGAAATGGAAAAGAAACAGATGAATATCTGAAAAATGTGGGATGCGCCCGCAGAACGCCAGGGGCTGTCGTTCGGTACGGGGTTTGAGCGATAGCGCATGTAAACTGTGTGTGTCAGGTCATGCATCATGACCGGTGGAGATTGCCAAACGAGATTAATTCTGGCCTTTTCTGGGGCAGAGGTATCTGTACCAGAAGGGAGAGAGAGAGAGAAAAAAAAATGTGTGTGCATTCCTCTGGCGGAACTGCCATGCAGAGGGCGGAACACGGGATATTTCCTACTCACATTCATAACATTGATTCATGTATTTACGATTAGTTGCCAATTTGCACTAACAATCAGAGTGAGGCAGTAATTCTCGCCATCTGCTCCTTGCCGTCATGACAGCTGCTATTTCTTGATTGCTTCAACAACACATTGAAAAAAAAAAAGGAATAGGTGTATGTCTGATCTAGATGATGGATCAACTGTATGTCTCTGCTTCATTTATGCCATTTTGGCACTCATATTATTTGGTAATCTTCTTTTTCATTTCATGGTTTGTTTGGGTTTTTTTCTGCTCAATGTCATTCAGATTGTAGTGCAATGATTTTCATATTCTCAAAGAGTAATCTAGCTATGCTATATTATGTAGTATGGAAACCTAATGAAAAAGAGTAATCTCATTAAACATGTGCTAAGTGTGTGTGTGGTTTGTGTTAATGTCTGTTTGTAGAACCTATGAGAACTCAATCCTTTATTCCTTGAATAAATGTTAATTCATTTTTGATAATGCCTGAATCAACATTACCTTCCCCTCCCCCTTCAATCTCTTCCACGTTTTCCTCCTTTGTCTGTTTACTCTATTTCCTTTTCATTCTCTCTTATTTTCCTCCATGTACATCCTCTCCTTTTCTCCTTTATCTGCATCACCTATCCTTTCTCTTTTCTTTTTCCTTCTTCATCCCTCTGCTATCTTTTCATGCCCTTTCACATTCACTTTTCTTCCCTCCTGCCTCCTTCTCCAATATTTTTCCATTCTCTCCTCTTCCCTCCTACACCCCTCCCCGTATCTGGCGCATTTTCCCCATTTTGACTCCCCTTTCCTTACCCATATCTTTTTTTTATCCTGTTCTCTCTGCCTCTAATAAACCTCTTTTTCTCGCCTCTACCTTCCCCTTTTCCTTCCCCCTTTTCCCTCCCTAACTCTTCTTCTATTCTGCCTCCTCTCTCCCCCCTCCCATATTCCTCCCATACTCTTCTCCCATGTACCACCTCTTCCCGTCACTTCCCCCTTCCTTCTCCAGTAACTCCATCTCCTCCCCATCCCCACCCCGTTCTCCCTGGAGGACACCTACATGATCAGGTTGAATGGGAAAGAGAATATACACAGAGCATCTCGGCAAACATCTCTGGCCATGTTTCCCTGGGGTGGAAGAGGAGCAAAAATGTGACACTCTGAGCGACAACACCTGGCTTGCAGGGAGACAGAACAAATGTCAATCGCACGACCGGCAGCTCAGCAACCAAGATGTGTGCTCCAGTGCATGCAATGCAGTATCGCCAAGATCTGTGTTAATCACAGGAGGGGTGCCAGAATACCTGCAGATCCCGTCAGTCTTTCAAAAGATACTTTCAAAGATGCTTCCAGAGACGCCTTTCCCTTTGACACTCCCTTCCAGCTGAAAATTTCTAAAGTAAACAGCCCTCAGTACTGGACTGTAACATGTTTAACGTGATGCCATCTATAATACAGCATCTGACAGAAACATGATAAGGTGCAATGGCTAAGCCCTAACTTGACTGACCTGGGCACCGTTTCATAAAACTTGTTATTAGTGACAACTGCCACATTTCTGTGACAAATTTGCTCTTGGCCAATCAGATGCAAGGATTTCAGTAGCTTATAACAACTATGTCAACTTGTCACTGATAACAGGTTTTATGAAATGGGTCCAGATGCATTCACGTGATAGGAGTGATAGGGAAAACTGCCACATGACTCTGCCCCCTCCCATTCATTGCTGGTCCATGTAAAATAAGCACCAGTCTCTGCATAAGCAGGCTAACCTTTCTGATATCATTACACTAAATTATCTCGTCTCTACAAAACCTTGCACCTTACCATCAACAATCATATTGTTACCAACCCTTTATGTACCCAAGCACTTACCTGTAACCCTCTATTCTTTGTCATTAGCATTCAGATAATTCTTCCTCTCTCACTTAAACGTTAGTGTACTCCGAGTGTTGACTGGCACAAATGAGCTTACTGCATGGTACACACTGTCCAAAGGGTTACAGCTTGTTATTCCGAAGGTTCGATATTCCGAAGGCTCTTCAGTCCGAAGATTCGTTATTTCGAAGGTTCGTTTTTCCGAATTTCATTTTCGGATTAACAAATCTTCGGAATAACGAACCTTCGGAATAATGCCACAAATGTTCGGATTAACGAACCCTTTTTCATTTTCGGATTAACGAACCTCTAGGTATAGGGAATTTGTGTGTTTCGAATTAACGAACCTTCGGAATAACGAACCTTCGGAATATTGAACCTTCGGAATAACGAACAGCACCCGTCCAAAGTCCCCAGCACAGAAAGGCTTAACTGTAAGTTCACATTTCTCTCATTTATCATCTTATCCTTTCTTTCTGTGTCATGACCAAGAGCCTTCGGGGGGGGGGGGGGGGGGGGGTTTAACCGAAGTAATCTTGTATCTGCATCATAAAAACCAGCAACTCCTTTCCCATCCTTTATACAAATGAATGTACACTGACATGCTTTCATCACCATTCCCATCCTTTGTACAAATGAATGTACACTGACATGCTTTCATCACCAATCAGCAAAGGTCACTTGAAATTAATCATCAGGCTAATGGGATTGTATCATCCATGCATTTCTTGTAGTCAAAAAATTGAGTGGGACTGAGTTCCTACAGTAGAGTACCTTGTACGACTGACATAAAAAGCATGGGGGGGGGGAGAGGGGAGGGAGGAATTAACCAAATGGTAATAGAATTGGTTGACAGGTTCCCACTTAGCACGTGGGCCTGTACATGGTAAATTATTACTAACATACATCAGATGTCTCTAAGACACATGCTGCCACTTTTTCTTCATTCTGAATCTACCCTCCCACTCTCATCTTCATCTTTTCGTGACAAATGCTGATCCCATACTGAAACAGCCTCGAGTGTTGACGAAGGCCCGGCCAAGTACGGAGCCCCCGAAAATGACGAGTTCTTAAATATTGATGCAGCTTGGAATGATTGCGTTCAGCTGTCATTTCATATCGCATCATGCTCATCTTGGATGCTGCAACCGTGACAGGCTTAAGTGGGTCTGATGGCTAGGATGATGTAGCCAGGGCGAAGGGGTATCATATTGGGGGGGGGGGGGGAAGGGAGATGGAGAGACAGACAAGACAGACAGACAGAGAGACAGGAAGATACTAGAAAACCTGGCCTGGCACAGAAAATGAACATTGTAAACCTAGATTCAAAAAAAAAAAAAGAAAAAAAAAAGATCACTATGTTTATCACGGATAAATACAATCGTGATTACATCCATGCAATGGGATAAAAACATTATCATGCAAAACCTCAAGGTGGAAAAGGGGAGAACATGCAAAACTGAAAGATGGGCAATTTTACCACAAAAAAAAAGAGAAACAAAGAAAAATATGCTACAAATTATTCAGAGGTATGTATTTGTGAAAAACTGCATTGAAATGCACCTCTTGTCTTCAAGACAAGCATGGCAATGCTGACAGAAATGGCATTTACAAAAATGTAAAACTGACGTAAAAAATTCAAGAGCAATGAATGTTTTCTTCATCAACAACTCAAAAGCTCAAAGCCATAAGTTTCGCAACCCCTGAGGTTTCCAGACAACAGTGTTGTCCACTCAGAATTCTATGAATACTTGAACGTTGATCTACGACCGATGAAACATTGATCAAAGAGACCGCTCCGAATGTGCAACAGGAAATTACACAGCTTTGGAAGGAGACCGTTGGAAACAGACAGACAGACAACATGAACATTGAGATATACAGATGAACAGAAAACAGGTGGAGATCAGGTTTGGACCAGGTGCGGAAATACTGAATTCAAATTTCTCCTTCTTGTGTAACAATCTTTTAGCCCTTTATGTACTCAGGCACTTAATGTGCCACTGTAGCTGAATTTACCATAGATACCATTTCATCAGCATTTATTATTTCATCAAAACTTGACCTACTCGTGTAGTTGTAAAATTAGCCTGCTCACTCAGGTGTAGCACTGCACCTCAGTCCAACATGAAGGCTATTTTGATACAGTTGGGATTAAGGGATTTGGTAATCTCTATCCAATGATGATTAGCTTTGAGATGTGAGTGCCAAATAGGCAAAGAAAGCACAGGAAGGATTAATACTTGGGAAGTGAATGTACCCATTTTAAACTGCTGAGCCAAGAACAATTCGGGGAGGGGGGTGGGGTCTGAGCTCATTCATAATTCCACCTCTCATTGAAAATTCATGGGCTATGTGAATAATGTAAAACATATGTCCTTGTATGAAACATTCACATTCATGAATATGACACCTTAACACATAGCAGCATTCGTAGCCTGTGACTTGACATCAAATGACCCCTGATTCAAAGGGACATCTTTCCCTTCAAGACACATTCAGCAACAGAGAAAGAAACGGGCAGGCATAATGTAAAAATGATTATGTATGACTCTAACATCCCCTCCCCCTTCCACAAAGCCTTTTTCTTATTGGTCACTCATCAGAAGCAAAGTTTTTTTTTTTTCTTCCGGTCACCCAAAGTGTACGGTATCAAAGCCTGATGAATTCGTTTTGTGTTGGTCGACTATTGGGTCGGTGTCAGGCGTCTAGGGTGTGATGAGGCGGGATGAGGTGAAATCATCCGGTAAAGGAACTTAGTTTGCCATTGGACCCCATTTCTGATCGCAAGTCAATTAAATGTCAGACAAGTGCTGAGTCAGTCTATACAAAAGTGTCCAGTCAGTCAGATGTGTGTCAGACTTGTGTTGTGCAACTGTGAGAGCGTTAGATTGATCCAAAAATATATTTGTATATATTCAATTTCCTTTTAGCTTTCCTAGCTTGGGCAGCTTGTGGAGTGTCTGAGTAACCAGCTTGGTGATTTTTTGGACACCAAGATAAGTGTTACACAACTATCGGGCATGTTCAGCCATGTTGTTCAGCATGTTATGACAATCTGTCGATTGATGACAACTGATTGACACTGATGTCCGATGATTAAACAGTCATCAGACAGGTTAACCTGAGTCCTGGTCTGGGGTTTCTTCTGGCAATGGAATCACCCTTGCTGAGCCTTACAGCTTGTTGGCTCATATTGCATCGAAACTCTATCAGAATGCTGAAATTTTCGCATTTTCAGGATGAGATAAGCGTCCAGTGGTCAGAGGAAGGGGGGCATAAGCTTCGAAAAGTGATGTAACTGTTCTTGTTTGTTGATTGTACATACAAATATAGGCCTTGATATGATAAAAAATGTAAGCCTCTCTTTTTCAGTATCCAACATAAAGATATATCACAAATCATATACCATCTATAAAAGGAAATAAAAATGTAATTATAGCGGGCAGTAGTACAATCCTTTGAAACCATGCCAGGCTCATAATATGCATACAGTGTACACAAGCTTGTGGAGACAAACTTGTCCATTCATGACATGCTGAGTACGTGCTGATGTTCTCAACAACGTGCCGCGCTCAGGTCCACAGTAGTTGCAATACTGCATACAGCGGCTGGTTTGTAGATCATTCTTGCCAAGCATGACCGTGTATACGCAATATATCTGAGATTCTAATGAAATGCTAGCATGACATCATGATCGGTAAGTGTAATTCTGGTATTTTTCAATTGTCCAAAAGTAGTAAATATAAAGAAGTTGATGTGACAGGATGCCGAAAGTTGATAGGCACAACTTCACCCCCTAATACACATACATGCCAAGTTTCATTAGGATACCTCAAAAGGTTTTTTAGTTACGCTGTCCACAAAATTCATTACGGACGGAAGGACGGACGGGAGGACGGACGCTACGACGGAAGGACGGACGGACGGATGGACGGACAGACAACCCGAAAACATAATGCCTCCGGCACCACTTCGTGGCGGAGGCATAAAAAAATTATGCGGCACCAAAATCTGACGCGTGCGAGGACAATAAACTACTGTCATATTTTACTTGGCCTTATACACTGACATTTGGGAACTTCATGGCTGGCCTGACAAGTACAGGTATTAAACAGAAAGCCATACTGTACACCTCAAATGTACATTTCAAGCATGGAATGACAAGCATGACATGGTCAATTCTGCATCCAAGTTTCCCCCGTTCAGCAAAATGTCATTTGATATTGTATCAGTGTCTCTGGGGTAACAAAGAGATACCACGCACAAATCAATATATGGGACTAGCACAACAGGCTTCTCACATCAAACATCTCTCTCTCTCTCTCTCTCTCTCTCTCTCTCTCTCTATATATATATATATATATATATATATATATATATATATATATATATATATATATATATATATATATTTGAACCTTATAAGTTGGGTCACTTTGAAACTAAATGATTTCAATGTTTGCTAATATCAGAGGCATACCTAACTGTCTTTTATAATCACTGACTCAAGCTGTGATCCAGTTCATCTCCATGATGAAAATTGTCTCTCTCTCTTACTGGGATTCAGTAACAGCCAATTTGCATCAAATGATGATCGGGTCATTCATTAATTTTTAAACCACAGAAGTGCTCATTTCGTCATGTTAACTGCGATGTAATCCAAGAAAACGAGGTCTTGATTGCCTAGTGATATTCATTTCAGTGGGATGAGATGAATTTCAGAAAGCAATTAGTTTGGGGGGTAGGAAGGGGTAACTTTGAAAATGGATTCTCAGCCACTGTACTATGAACTGTGATGGCACTAGATTGACTATTTCAGAAAGCTTACCATGCAGAGTTAATTTGTTTTGTATAAGTCTACGTAATTGCATGCAATACCTGCAACTTTGCCTACACTTTTTTTTTTACATGGTGTAGGTCCCTACCCTTTTTTAAAAGATTTTTTCCTCAAAAAAAGTGAGTCATGCATAAATTGGCTAATGAACCAATTGAGCACTAAAAATGAGCAGAAAATGGAAATCTATATTTTCATTAGTTCAAAGAGAAAAGTGATAAAAAGGACATATGTACAAAAGGCACAGACAATTTTGGCCAAAATGAATTTTATTTTCAGTACACAGGTCAGACATCTATCTCATTGCAAAATGAAGAACATACCAACTTGGTCTATATAGCCCCTTCCTAACCCTGGTACTTCAAAGTCAGTCATTTCAATGGTAACCTTAAACTATCTATCATGTAACTGTTATGACATGGAAGTACTTTCATATCTACATGAGAAGAATACTTAAACTGATACTTTTAAAAAATGGTTGCAACTAGCTGATTTTCTGATATTCCTGTAGCACAAAAGTTTTCTGAAAACAAAGTAATTGACTGATGCTACATAAATCCATCATATCTTATTTTGTAATAGTATGGAAGGAAATTCCTTACCTAGCCACATCCACCTCAACTCATTCTGTGGCAGGGTGACATTCATTTTTATTTTCTTTACTCTAACATATGGGGGGGGGCAAAAAGCACCGCAAACATAAACAATACAGGGCAGTACATTTGTAGGATGGTGTGCATTCCTCCCCATGGTGCTTGTGGCATGTAATACACCTGTGCATGCAGAGGGAAAGGTACTCTAAGATTTCCCAAGCATTTCAGGATTCCCTTCTTCCATGTCTGTTTCCTAGGGAGACATGTCCGCATGTGTCAATCACAATCCATGTGCATACCTTGGTGTTTGTTCTTTCCCCATGTACTGGTACAATGTGACTTTCGAAGTTCTGTATGCTTCTTGAGAACACTATATAGATGATGACTGGTGGGGGAGGGAACATACTGAATGTTCCACCCGAAGGGTTTGAAATGCTATTGAGGGAGGTTATACAAGTCCCGAGACGAATATAGCCTCCCGAAATAGCATTTCAAACACTGAGGGTGGAACGTTTGGTGCATGTTCCCAACAACAAAAGTCATCATCTGTTATATTATATGGGTTAATAGTCAAATTATCACACTATCGTACGCTTTACAATAATCGGTCATCAGCTTTTTCACATTGGATCGGAATAGGCAAATTTATCCTA
Organism: Diadema setosum; assembly: GCF_964275005.1. Taxonomy (NCBI): domain Eukaryota; kingdom Metazoa; phylum Echinodermata; class Echinoidea; order Diadematoida; family Diadematidae; genus Diadema; species Diadema setosum. The sequence goes on from NC_092689.1 coordinate 12,792,088, forward strand.
TCGATTGTGTGAAAAATATGATAGTTCAAGCATTTGGTATCGTTTGTCATTTGTTATGTGAAAATGTTTTCCCATGGGAGAACATTACAACAATGTTCTGCCCATGGGCGAACATAACCAATGTGCCTCCATCACATAACTGTGTTTAGCCAATCACTAACCGGTATTTGATTAACCCATTTAATATAATGGTATGTATTATCGAGCCTGGTTCTTGTACACGACAAGAACATAGGCTATTACAATGTTTTCTTATTCTGCTTATACCACGAGAAGACTCCCTCTCAGGAAAGTTTTACTAAAATTATATAAACTAATTCCTTACAAGATTTCCAACATACCTAGATAGGCCCTATGTAAAGGGCTTTTAAAGGTTTCAAGGGGCTATGGGTCAAAATGGCATAAGGACTTCCTCCCCTCCCCCCCCCCCCCCCACACACACACCCTATAGGCTGCAAACAGATACAACAATATTCACAAATTAACCCTACCAAAATATCAACAGAATTAGCTCAATTTCAAACAAGCATATATGTCATACTTTTCATTCTTGCCTTCCTTCTCTCATACCTGAGGAAGTCTTGACACATTCGTCTAGATTCAGTGATGTTACCACCTTCTTCGTTCCCCCATGTTGGTATGATAACTGCCATCAAACGGATGACTGTCTCATTAGACCTATGATCAATTCTGCTTTGCGCTCTTCTTGGGAAGACCCAGGCCAAATTAGATTTCAAGCTTTTAGCAGCGCATCACAGTGTGGTACTCAGTGGATATGGTCTGAGGAGAGGGGCAAGTTGGGACTCACCCGAAAAAGACTCCCCACTCCTGAAACCTTGCGTGTGTGCGTGGTATATTCTTCCCCAGACCTATGGGCAGTTAAACAACAATTAACCCCTCAAGATGGAGCCCAATTTATCACCGGCCTGTTTGCACAGACAGGAAACTGCTGGGAAAAGAGATGAAAAATTCAGGGGGAAAAAGATGGAAGATGGAGGAAATAAAAGACAGAGTTGGGGTGATTGGTTGATTCAAGGAATAATTAATCAACCTTGCTTCTGTTTACATTTGTCGGTGCCAATTTTCTGAGTTCTGAGTTCGGGAAGCACCCATTCGACGTCCCTGTACGTCACTCTCGATCTTTCTCGCCTAATTATGAGAGATTCCTTATCACGCTAAACATCTCCAATTTGTCTGTTTAAAACATGTGTGAGCTGTCAGGGCATATTCACACAAGATCACCACATACTTGGATCTGAAAGTTCATTGCAACATAGATGCACTGTAAACTGTAAAACGAGGAATGTTCGCATGCATTTTAATTTCTGGAATTTCGCGAGAGCTAAGATTCACAAAATTAAAATGCATGTGAAAGTTCATGTCTACACTATACGCACTGAATGTTAGAGGCAACTTGCGAAAATGTCATGCCGCGAAAACGGCCGTCAGCTCCAATTTGCAAAAATTTCATGCTGCGAAAATGTGTTTTACAGTACCCTTCTGATCACAGTTTTAACTGGTCTTAATGGTGGGATGGTAGGTTGGAATGTGATGTAGACAGATATCACATGATCAATAAAACTAGCACCATCAACTACTGCTTGACACACAAACATATCGGAGAAGGAAAAAGAAATATCATATTCTCACAGACACGATTAGGATTATGTCATTTGCATTGATATGCAAGTTTTTTTTTTCTTGAATACAATGGTATTTTTTTCATTCTTAACTTTCATTACGCACCAATGAGATCTAAGATTCTTACGTAAACATAACTTTCTACATTCATATAAAGTTCTTTGGAACAACAAGAAGAAAACCACAACCCAACTCAGACATTTTGATCCTGTCCACATCACATATTCATTCTTGTGAATAAAAGGGTAATTTATCAAAAATAAACTCACTTTCTTATCACTGAAATGGTGTTGGTACATGAAAACACCTGAGTGTATACTTCCATGTACCAGGCAGCATTATCATAAGATGTATAGGAGATTGACATACAAAAAAAAAAAAGAGGAGTTTTGTGCATATGCAACATGTACTGTAAGAAGCCCATGAGTAGAAACCAACAGAGACTGGCAAAGAAACACACACCCACATCCACACACACAAATACACACACAAACATATGCAGACACAGACAAGACACACACACACACACACACACACACACAAACACACACACTTGGCTCAAGACTATTTGCACAGTCCTGTTCGATTGGGGAAGGGGCCATCAAGTGTCCGGCCTGTGTTTACACTGAGGCGGCAGTGGCGAACACCGATCATGACCTGACGGGGGCCTGTGGTCATTTAGATTGGAAGATGCTAAAATGGATCTTGGACATTACAAATCAGGCCTGCTGGACTCTAACAGAGAAAAGTGAGATGAACCATGCATTACCGGCAAGCAATTGATATTTGTGTCACTTGCTACAAATTAAGACATAACTTAGAAGTCTACTTTCTTAGGACCAATGATCCTACAGTGAAATCCTGCAGCACATGCACAAGAAGAAAATGGTTTGGCAAATTACTCTCACAAAAGCCACAAATTGTGAAAAAAAGCAACTGTATATTATACAAGTACCTCCAATATATCACATCAGTATGTAGGTCCTATCATATTTTTCTCCTCCTTTGTAAGATCATAGTCATCAATACTAGAGTAAACAGATCACTGTTTATATTCATACTGAGACAGTTGATCATTCAGTTGAAGATTTTACCTAATTTGTATTTTGTAATTTTTGTATTGCATAATTACATTTTCTTGTTTTTTTTTAGGAATATGAAAAGAGAATGAAATATAGATATTGATATTGAAAATGCTGAAAATGGTTCTTCCACCCATATGTACATTGTACTTTTACTATATTCAGAATGATCAACTGAACTACACAAGTCACAGTTTAGAAACTCTGAACAACACTTTTCACCTTAAGCACACTTCTGTACTACTTGCATTATACACCCTACGAATAAAGTGCTTATGTTTAATGCCTCAAGTTGAAAAAAGAATAACAGTTTGCATTACAGATACTACAACACATCCTGTCTGCTCAAAATGTAAGGCTGTACTTAATTTCAATAACAGCCTCTGATGACCTCTGATGAAGGCTACAATGTACATGTCAGTCTGAATGTAGCAACAGTATCTGCCTCTGTTTTTATACCACTTTTATTTTGTTGGCACCATCCCAAAAGATGAAACATGACCAGACTCGTGATTCAGCTCTGGACTGGCAAGTCAGAGAAGAGATCAGGGGGAGATAAGAATCGGCCCAGCCCAATTCCACCAAATTACGCCCGTCGCCGCGCGAAATTAATCAGCAGCGATATCCGACACGCATGCCTAATATTCTTTATTTCCCTGAGGTTATTCCGAAGGGAGGGATCGTACCGGACCCACTGTTTTCCTTCATCAAGTTTGATATGATAGCAAATGAGGCTAGTTTGACAATGGAGCGATATGTTTTTTCACCAGATTTTTTTGATAGCGTTGCCTCCCCCAACCCTACCCAAAACTGACTCAATGATATGATACCCTGACATGAATCCATACCCAGGAATACGGCTGAAAGAAGAAGCTGTTTGCTGCCAATGTGTTAAGCATTTCTCATGAAGTGCTTTAGCTCATACGCATCTTTCAACAACTGAGCTAATCTCCACACTTTGTTAAACATCTGCTTTCATGCTTGAAATTCTTGAGTCTCCTACTCTACACCCAAATGATCTTTTCTATTTTGTTTCCTCTCCCTTTGTTTTATGTTCTATCTTTCTTCATTCATGGCAGTACCCCACTGACTTATTTGGAACTTGTATTATTTATATTCCATTGAAAATATATTTGAAGCAGTATCTATTCAAATATATTTGAATATGTTCATGTCATTCATATCACATTTGTATCTATGTCTACCTATCTCTCTTTCTGTCTATATATATATATATATATATATATATATATATATATATATATATATATATATATATATGGATAGATAGACAGATATACATAATTATATTCACACGAGTATGTGTATCTGCATTTTCCCCCATATTGTTCTGATTTCATTTCATAGTTCTCTTGTTCTATGGTACTACACCAGCATTTCTATAAGTCTTCATCTTTTGAATCATTCCCTCTTAAAACCCCTCTGCTGCTCTGTCCTAATCACTTTCACTATTCTCACATCTCTCTAGCTCCCCCCGCTGACTTGACAGTTTTTATCTTGGGGGAAGAGATGGGGAGAAGCCCCTCCCGTGGTAGACTCCTATTGATTTTCATCATTATAGATCCATCCAGAAAAATCTATGCCAATCTCACCATAGCTTTGGGGGCTAACCCCCCCTCCCCCCCCCCCCCCAAAAAAAAAAAGAGAGAGAAAAAAAAATATAACATGTTCACGCTGGGTTGAATGACTCCAATCAAGGTTACAGGGCCGGGACTATAACAGTCAACACTTTTATTTGATGGTTTGTTTGTTTGTTTTTGGGTTTTTTTTTTTCAAATAGATATAGAGAGACATAGCTAAAAATATTGCCCCTTACCTGTAAGATGACAAGCGCAGACGAAGCAAGGAGGTCAACCACGGGCATGCCAGGTAGAAAGAAGAGAGGGTGAGAAAACAAAAGGCGTTTATTAGTAGCTTGTCAACAGGAAAAAGAAAATTCATGACAGGAATTAAACATCCAATTTGAATGATTTTTTTTTTTATTTCATCAAGGCAATTAGATGTGAAGACACATAGTAATGGTACCAATGATGAGATTCTTGATGAAATTACAATTATGAGTGGTCTTGTAATATTTTCGTCACTGTGTGTGTGTGTGTGTGTGTGTGTGTGTGTGTGGTGTGTGTGAATCAACTTCAGTTTGAGCTACGATATATCGTTATGTGAACAGGCATTTGGTCTCAGGTAACATGATGAAGAAATGTTCATATCTGAACAAGCAAAATGAAAAAATATACAGCTTCTGTATACATGGGATTTACACTGTATCTTTTTTCCCTACATACACTGCACTGTCTCCCACTCAATCAGTCAAACACAAGTTTCTCTTACTCCGTTCTGTTCTTTTCATCTGGATTTCCTCTCTTACTTTCTTTTTCCCTGTCTCTTTATTTTCTTTAGCTTTTTCTTTATCTTCTCGTATCTCTGTTTTTTTTTCTCTCTCTCTCTCGCTCCCCCCTCACTTTCTACATTTTCCCTCTTCCTTTGTTTTTCCTCTCACTACCTTCATTTTTTTCTCTCTTTCTTCATCTTCATTGTCTTTCTATCTTTGCCTGCATCTTCCCTTCTCTTTCTTAGTCTCAAAGTTCAGCAGGAAATTGCACCCACCAATTTGACACTTCACTGCATGGACAAAATGTCACAAGTCAATACTTGATCGAAAACCGAGGGAAATAGAAGGGGCAGAGCGAAACAAAAATAGTACATATCATTCCACAACACTTGCTTTCTCCATCTCTTAAGTAAATCTCGATGTAATTTTTCTCTCCTTCCTCATCTATTCTCCTGGAAACTTCTGCTCCATCTCAATCTTACTCAGTCCCTCCAATAGGAAAAACAAGGTTAAATCATCAATCTCCCAAAGTTTTATGCCCTCAAGCTTTTTATCAATATCTGTCATTTAAGAGGTACCATCTTTGACAGGCTGTCAGGCTTTGCTTTGCTTATTAAACCTATATTTGATAGATTGACCAGTGGCCAATGTGACCAATACAGCAGTAACTATGAATACAACACAAACTCATGTATTTACAAATACATGCATAGTAACATACATTCACCCATACATACATACATACATACATACATACATACACACACAAATACATGCATACATACATACATTTATTCATATATTACATGTTTGAAGCTCTCCTGTACATGGCTCTCCCATCTCTCAGGTCTCATTCATATCCCAGGATAAGTTATTATAAAAAAAAAATTATCAAATGTTCACACAGGTTCCCTTCAAGCTTGGCAGAAAATTATAGCAGTAAATTATAGCAGTTAAAAAAAATCAGTTATACAACACATGTATGGAATCTTGCCATCTGATTGGATAAATGCTGGTCACATGACATTCAGAGGAATCGGCTATCCAACGCTCACACTCAATGGCAGTGCAATAGTCGACTATTGAACGGTACATGCGAACCACCCGTGCAATAGACCCTAGGACACACTGAACTTGTGTATCGTACACTAGCCAGCTGGCATTGATGGCATACGCGCACCCGTAGGGTTTGCGCTGCGCCAGCACGCAACCGGTTCACCACTACCGTACCATACCAGTCCACCGTTATACACGCACGGCCATGCCACTACGTTATCATGGCTACGTAAACCTACTTGTACCTCTTCTCACCCGAGCTTTGTTCTCGTCTCTGATGAGGATGTCCGCGCATTGCTAATCATGAGTGAAGTGCAGCAGCAAATACTAAGAAAGTGGTCAAATACAGTACGCTTTAAATAGTGGTAAGCAAACTCTCTAGCCCTATATATATAGGGTTTAGTTAGACCTTTTTTTCAAGACCTACAACAGATCGAGCCATCCAGTGGCAGTACGCTATACGTATAGCTATAGTAGGCATAACGTTTAATAGGAGTAGGCTTTCGCATAGTTCTCGACCTACTTATTTAGGGTTAAAGCATCTATCTTGGTCTAGACTCTAGACCATGCCTAAATATTTCGATATCATGTGTTGTATAAAACAAATATTCAATGTTTATCATTCGTGCGACGGTACCGAATATTACATTCGGTGCAAGTTTAACCGTTCTATTCAACTCCGCTTCGCGTCGTTGAATAGAACGGTTAAACTTGCACGCTCATGTAATATTCGGAACCATCGCACTCATAAACATTGAATATTTGTATACTAATTAACATCAACTCTCAGTACAATACACCCGATTTGGCTTTAAAATTCCCAACACACTCTCTGCATCAACTACAATCAGACATCAGATAGGTACAACTGGATGGCCAAGTTCAAAACTATGCAGGGGTAATCGAGTTACATTTGTTCTTTTTTTTTTGGGGTGGGGGGTGGGGAGGGGAGTTGGTACAGACTGCTGCATTAGTTTATCTGAAAATAACAAACATCTACATGTAGGTCATCCCTACTTCCCATCTTGTGTTCATCTCATGCACTCATAACAAAGTAAAAGAAAACTAGAAATGTCGCTTTGGTGACTGGTATGCCTCCGCCATAATGCATGATTTTCCCAATAGGTCTAGAAAGTACATGTGGACACTGTATGATTACATATTCACAAAATTGGCAAAATATTGGAATGACAAGTTTGTCACAAATGTGTTGAATATTCACCTTCCTTGACGTAGGTTTAATTGGATGAATAGGAGAGCATGTATCTAGGGATTTAAGGACTTTAACTTGACTATGACCCATTCATACATTTAGGCATTGAGTAATTTTCAAGGTACAGGTGTGGAGAAAAAGTGCAATTTCTGAATTGAATAGTAAATTGTTACCATTTTCATCTGGCCCTTGACCCTAAAATTCATAAGATAATTACTTTCAGGTAGAACATGCATAAAACATACTAAGTTTCAAGGTAACTTGAGCCACTTCCGAGATATGGAGGAAAAAGTTAGTTCAGCACTTTCACTTGATCTTTGACCTTTTGACCTTTGAGGGAAAAAGAGAAAACAAAAACTTTCCAGAGAATTTCTATTAGGTTACACACGCATACACCAAGTGTAAAAAAATAACCCTGCTGGCATTGCATAAATATGAGGGTAATAGTAAAATTTGGAAGTCTTGCACTTGACCTTTGACCCCTGACCTTTGACCCCATGAACCCTACATTCTCTAGATAATCACTTCCAGTCAGTACATGTATATACTATGTTCCATGAAGATACCTTGAACAATTTTCCAAGGTACGGAGAAAAAAAAGAAGTTTTAATATTTTTACTTGACCTTTTGACCTTTGACCTTTGACCTCATGACCCAAACTTTCACCAGAGAATCTTAATTGGGTAATACACGTATACACTAAGTTTCAAGAAAATATCTTCAGGCATTCAATAGATATGGTGGAAATAGTGAAATTTTATGTATTTGACCCTGACCTTTTGACCTTTGACCATTGACCTCATGACCCAAACTTTCACCAGAGAATCTTAATTGGGTAATACATGTATACACTGAGTTTCAAGAAAATATCTTCAGGCATTCAATAGATATGGTGGAAATAGTGAATTTTTATGTATTTGACCTTGACCTTTTGACCTTTGACCTTGAGCATGTGCACCCAAAAGTTGATAGGCACAACTTCACCCCCTAATACACACACATGCCAAGTTTCATTAGGATACCTCAACAGGTTTCGATAGTTACCTTGTCCACAAAATTCATTACGGACGGACGGAAGGACGGACGGACGGACAACCCGAAAACATAATGCCTCCGGCACCACTTCGTGGCGGAGGCATAAAAATGGAATGAGTAATGGTGGGAGAGTTAGCAGCTGTGACGACAATTATTGGCCAGTGTTTTCTGAGCCCACCTTGACGACCGAGGCGGGAACGTGGTATTAATTGTGAGGGTCACGTATCGATGTTGGCAGGACAATCATTACCTGTCCTCACCAAAGCCCACGCTGCAGCAGCAGAGAGAGAGAGAAAGAGAGTCTTGCATGCTGTGGAAACATTGAAGCTCAAATGACGTTTATAACCGTGTCGAGTACATGGTTGCAAACAGGGTGACAATAAATTTTGCTTCTACTTTTACCATCTTTCCTACCTGCGTCAGTCACTGTAGCGGATCTTAACCGGGAGAGGAATGTTTTACAACCCAAACAATTTGCGTTTAATTGTGTCAAAGTCTGAAAACGATCTCCTTTTTTTTAAAACCCATCCTTTTGGCATCTGTCACATCCATACTCCCCTCCCCCAGCCCATAACTCTCTTGTATTAGCAACTGCCTTTAAAGGTAAGAGCCCCACTTTGGTTTGACCATACCCTAACAGTTTGGGCATAGAAAGGTTACTGAAATTGTAAACTTAATCTAAACTGAGATTTAGCTGTAAGAGAAAAAAAAAAATACTTTAACTTTCATTTTTTTCTATGACCTTACGAAGTTTATTCCATCTTTTGTTTATCTTTGACTGACAAACTACGATCTGTCATTTCAATGTCATTTCAAGATATGATTTGTATATGGTAACCTAATGTTCTGCCTTTTTTTGTGTTCTTTTTTACAATTCCTCTACATCGTTCAGTGATTGTCTTAATCTAATCAAGTTAATTGTTGTAAATAGTGTGATTCTGTATAATTTTTTCAATAAAACATAAAAAAAGATCCTACATTGACACATCAACCACAATCTCTATGACACAAAAAAAGATCTTTCATTGACACATCAACCACAATCTCTATGACACAATCTATTATTTCATGCTTACAGACCCAAAGTTCTTCTCCAACACCCAGCCCCCTCTATCACTCTTATTTGTGTCATAAAGGCCACAGACATCCAAAAATTTCTCAATTACATATCATTTTTGAAGACTGATATTTTTCATTGCCCTGCACATGCATATAAAAAGCTTTGGAAGAATAATTTGATCTGTACAGAGCATCAAAACAAATAAAAACTGCACAACAGATGCAAACAGTCTGAAATAAGCGTGCTGTCTTCTGTAGATATGAAAACAGTGCCAATGAATGTACGGTAGGTGTGTCCATAAAATGTGTGTGCGTGAATGTGTGTATGATAGCATGTGTCTACACAGCATTGACGTTCGCGTGTCTTTCGATCAGTTTCCTTTGAGTCTGCAGTTGATAGGGGGGGGTGTACTTGGTTCTGGGTGTAATCACAGTATGTGTGTGCAAAAACACATCACAGCAAGGCTATTTCCAATTCACAAATACGCACCACCGGAATGTTCGTGCAAGCTTTACCACTGAGCTGCATGGGGCTTGTTTTGAATTCAACTATTCCTGTCCTTGCCCCCCAGGAGAGAAGAAGAATTCACAGACATTTCTCTTGCTCGAGAAAAACAGTTTTTGACATTGACTGGTCCTCCTGCTACGGCGAGAGACCTACAAGCCAACTGGATGTAAATTCCGCTCACATTAACCACAGCCGCATCATGAGATGGCGAGTTCCGCAGCTGCCACAACATTCCACCCCTCCCCCCTCCCCCACCTTACCCCTCATTTACCAATCCAAATAGAATGTTACTTGATCACACGTGGTGCGGGCACTTTGTTTATGTGATTTCATATGCAACTGGGTCAAGAAGAAAGGACTGATGTTCCGACCTTCCCGTTTTCTCTGGAAAATTTTCCCCCGTATCCTCCGGTGCTTTGTCCTCCGTCTTGCTGCTTTTCTTCGTTCGTTGCATCATGCCACTGCATTCGGGTTACAGCCACGAGGAAATCAGAATTCACGATGACTACATTTGCATGTCAATGGCTGCAGCACCAAGCCCCCGGCAACAGGCAGCTAGGATTCGACTCTCTCACCTCTCCGCATCTTTACTCATCTTCTGTATCTTTTTGTTTTTCTTCGTTCATCTTCTCTCTCCATCCTGGCATTTTCTTCCGCTACCCCCCCCCCCAAGTCTCGATCTCTCACTACTTGCGTCTTCTCCCTCATTCCGTTCTGTTGTGAATGCATCTATTTCATTCTCCCTCTTCTCAAATCGATATATCTTTACTCATTTGTGTATCTGTTACATTCTCGTTCTTTTTTTTTCAGTCTCTCTCCCTCTCCATTCTTCTTTTCAGAACCACTTTAGTCTTGCTTTCTCTTTTAATCTACTTCTCTGTTCTCAATACGTTTATGACAGCACATTTAAATCTTTCCCCCTACCTATCTTTTACCATCCACCCATTTACCTATCTATATTTAGTCTCTCTACTTAAATATTTCTTTCTCTTGTATTCTCTTCCCCTCCTCTCTCTCTCTCACTGATATATATCTCCCTCTCTGTACCTGTCTTCCTCTGTCACTCACTGTACATCAACAGCATGGTGCTATCACAACCTCTATAATTCAATTCAATAAAGACACATTGCAAAGGCAAAAGCCCCCCCCCCCTCCCCCCCCCCCCCCATAAAAAAAGAAGAAAATATAGTGCATTATTACCATTCCTGCTTTAGGTTGTCAATTGAACAACATGCAATGAAAGGATGAGAATTTCTCATTTGAGTCATTCCAATTCCAAAAGCCACAAAGACTATGGCAAGCTATAGCTTCTCTTCAGCATGGCTGGAAATGCATTGAAATTGTATTTCCAGGGCAGTGCAGTAAAATATGGCAAACATTAACATTTGAGAAAAAAAGCAAAAGACTGACCTTTAGGAAAAATGTTCATGATAAAAAAAAAGATGATTTTGCTCAAGGCCAGTCAACGATATAAGGTACATAACTGATCAAATAGAATTGAAACATAGAAAGATGAAACTATGTAGAATTGCATGCTCCAAAATCAGTGACATATTTTCAGCTCATGGTAACTCTTCTTACAAGTCGCTATCCTTGAGATAGCGCATAACTGCTGCTACATAGCATTTTGACATTTATCTTCTGCTGCATAAAAAATGGCAATGCAAGGGAAACTTTCAAGCACACTGGCATCAATCTAAAAATGATGGCAGAGAAACGTGAACATTCTTGTTGCAATTAAGGTCTAGATTTAGCGTCGTGTCTCGTATAACACTCCGTGCTGCTGAAAGTTTATGACCTGTATGTGGGGGAGTTTACAAATGCCATATTGACGAGACCATCGCTAGCATGAAATGATATAGGGGCCCTACATACTCAAACCACATGCTCATAATAGAGCATAAATTATCACCCACTGCACTGTTTGGCAGTTACTAGGTTTAAAAAAAAGTGTTGCAGTTTAAAGTACAATGCATGCAGTAGTATCTATAACAGCATTTGTGTATGCAGATGAGTCACTACAGGAATGAATAACACTCTTGAAGTTAATTACCAAGTATTGATCAACAATGTGCATTGACCTGCCATAAGAATCAATAAAGTTTTGTTTGGGAAAACACACTATTCCTCCATAACACTGCACATGGCCCCGTGTGTATTTCTGTCACATGCATGCAAGCTAGTGTATGTTACATAAGATTCACGATAAACTAAACACATGTTTTCGAAGTACTATTCTCTCACTGTTGACTAAAATACATTGTCCAAACCAAGAGAAAGAACTGAAATGCCACCTAATGTCTTGCAAATATTTATTCATGATTGAGGGCTGCCTCACTACTCAGACAAAAATAACAACATAATGATGCACAGAAAGAAAAAAAAATCTACAAGAAAAAGCAAACATTTTAGTCTGAAATCTTCACACTGCACTTATTGAGCATGCTAATTTTAGTAAAAACATATTTTCAATTCAAACTATTACATTTTATTTGGGGTAAAACATCACTCACTATTGCTAGCTAGTAAGTCAAAAACAGATTTACTAGCAACCCTGATGCTATCTCTCATAATTATGAAGTTGCTAATGACAAACACACATAACTTGACAAAATATTTGCTGACATGATGCAAATGTGGACTGTCCTAGTAGGTCAACACAACACCATGTTCACTTGTTTCTCACAAACTGTGAGTCTGAGCATTCAATATTTTTAAGAACTAGAAATGTCGCTATGGCGACTGATGCCTCCGCCATAATGCATGATTCTCCCAATAGGCGTATAGTACAATGTCTTCACAATGTGTAATACATGACAGTTTCACATAACTGGCAAAATATTGAAATGACAGGTCTGTCAGAAATGTCTTGATCTGGGTTTGCTATAATTTTTTTAAGAGTGCAGGTACACATATTTGGGGAATTGAGAATTTTCACTTGAATTCTGATGGACCTTTTTATTAGTTTATGCATTGAGTAATTTCCAAGGTATGAAGAAAGAGTGTAATTTTTTTTTTTGGGGGGGGGATTGAAACCTGGCCTTTGACCCTAAACCTCTGACCTTTGACCTTCTGGCTGGAAATTTCCCGGAGAATCTCCATTATGTAATGCATGTATTAAGTTTTGAAACTAATAATGCAAGCATTGCATATACTAGTATATGAGGGACATAATAAAATTTTGAGGAGTTGACCTTGACCTTTGACCCCTGACTATTGACCCATGACCCCTAAATTCCCTAGATAATTCCTGCCAGTCAGCACATGCATATTTACCAAGTTCCACGAAGATACATGGAACCATTTGCGAGAAAAGTGATATTGCAACATTTTCACCTCACCTTTGACCTTTTGACCTTTGACCTTATGACATGAAACTCTCTCTGGAGAATCTTTACGCAGTAGTACATGTCCACACCAAGTTTCAAGAAAATACCTTTGGGGCATTGCATAGATATGGAGGAAATTGCAACATTTGTAGCATTTGACCTTGACCTTTTGCCAATGTCACTAAAATCTACTCAACTAATTGTCCCATCATACATCATCCTTGGACCAAGTTTGGTGAAAGCTGCTTCATCCAGTTTTGAGTTATCACGTAAACAGATAAATTTTAGGATTTGACCTTGATCTTTGACCTTTGACCTCTGTCCGATTTCACTGAAAAACTAATCAAGTAATTGTTTTATCATACATCATCCTCCAACAAAGTTTGGTGAAATTTGCTTGATGCAGTCTTGAGTTATCGCGTAAACGGATACAATTTCATGATTTGACCCTGACCTTTGACCTTTTGCTGATTTCACCCAAAATCTAATCAAATAATTGCCCTATCATACTTCATACTTGGACCAAGTTTGGTAAAATTCCAGTAAATATTACTCAAGTTATCGCGTAAACGAAAGCGGACGTACGTACGGACGGACAACCCGAAAACATAATGCCTCCGGCACCACTTCGTGGCGGAGGCATAAAAACATCTGTACAGAGACTGCATGGCATGAAACATTTCAGTCCCTGCAACAGCAGTGCCCACATTTAATTTGTAGTTTTGCCCTTTTTTTTACCCCTTGATAGTCTGCTTACAAGTTATCTCAAATCACCAGTTGTTGACAAGATGAGAGAAAAAAAAACCCCACAAACCCCTTACAACTCACAGTATGTATTCTTCTCCTTTTTTTTGTTGCACATTGGCATGATTCTAGTATTACTTTCTCAACCAACAGGTAAACATAACTCTATGTATTCAGAATCAATAACACAGGTTACTAATTTGATGTATTTTGGTGAAAGCGGGTATGAATTTCGAAGAGAGCATTAATGAAATCACAGCGCTAAACCAAACAGCTGAATGACAGAATAAAAAAGGAGAGAGACAAATATGGGTCTATAAAAAGGTTTATTGTGACTGAAATGAACAACTACCTGAACAATGAAAAAAAAAGAGATAAATATTGTTCTATGAAAAGTTCTATTGCGACCAAAAAAAAAAAAATGAAAACAAAAATAGTATCTCATTTTAGCTCTACGTATTATAAACATGTTTACTAGGGAATGGCTCTGAACAAAAACTCTCGTCATACTATCTTTTTCTCTCCACATCAATCATTTTTTTTCTCATCTTTCACTGCATGAGGAAAGCTGACAGCAGTAGCAGCAGAGAGAGTGAGCGAAAACAGAGTGATTTTCTGTGACTACAGCTAAGGTTTCAAGTGTCTCCATTGGGGATAAATGGACAGGGAATTCTAAATAATCAGCAATTCAGGCCTGAAAGATATGCAGCAGCATCCTTTCAACAGAAGATGAGGGAGTAAAAAAAAAAATTACAAGGATATGAACTGATATCAAACTCATCCACCATGGGTGGCAGCAGCATGAGACAAAGGCAGGCTACCTACCATGCAGGTAATGGTGGTCCCTTTTTTATCCTTTATCTGCCCAGACACGTGCCTACCTTCACTTGTCCAGCTTTCTCATCAGTATTCAGTACAGTGGACTCCCATTATAGCAAAGTCCTCTGGACCGGCAATTTTCTTTCATTATTTTGAAATTTTGTTATAACCAAATAAATGAACAATAAAAATACATAGAGTGGATAATGTTTCGGCCTGAATTTCTACTTTGTTGTAACCAGAATTTCGTTATAACCGTGTTCGTTACAACGGGAGTGCATTCGAACTTGATTTAGTTGTAAAGTTAGCAAGCCAAATAAGGTGAAGCAATGTGCTTCTGCAGTCCAACACTATGAGGCCATGGTAACACACTACGGTGGGAGGGGGGGGGGTACAGGGATAAGGTGATCTCTATTTCAAGACAATAAGTTTTTAGACATCCACGCTGATTGGCAAAGAAAACACTCTGCAGTAAGGGTTAAAGGTTCATTCTAACACTATAGACTTAATAAGAATAATGTAAGCCTCATAAATCCTCTCCATGCCAAAGGATTGAATGTGAAAAATTTCACACACATACCTATGGACAGGAAATTGATGTTGAATGCAGAGGGTCAAGGGTAAATTCAGAACTCAAAAAGTAAGCACATTCATGTTTAAAACTGACTGCAATGAAAGTGGATAAAAGTGAAGATCACACTCCGGAGGAGAAAACTGTGGATTCTTCCTGTCCCCTCCCCCCCCCCCCCCAATTTTTCAAGGGGGGGGGGGCTCATAAAGCAATATCACACTTTTACTTAGTGTGTGGGGGGGGGGAAGGAGGGGGTATAGCAGCAGGAAAGTCAGGCAGATTGACAGGTCCCAGACCTGAGGAGCTTGCCAAGGTGACGGAGGATGAGCCCTAATAATCTGTCTTCCTGCTCTCGAGGGAGCCCAACCGAGACTCTTGGCAAGAAACACGCCTCATGTCCTGGCTTTTCAGCAGACATTAGAGGTAGACAGAAAAAGCACAAGCCACCAATGGTAACATGCTTTGATTCAAAACAAAAGACTCTTCTGAGTGAAAGTAGTATCAGTATCACTTATTATCATATTTTGCATTAAAAAAAAATGAGTACATAGCTCCATGGAAAAGTTGCTAATAAGTTTTTAGCTCAATTTCTTACCTCTAAAAAATATAATTTTTTGTGAACTCCATACATTTTGTGTAAATGTGTGACAACCACTGCTGCATTGGGCAGATTACATTACAGCCGATCTCATGAGCCATAAAAGGTCAAAAGCATTTTACAAGTCATTCTCTTTCCATATTTGTCATAATATCCTTGGTGCCCATTACATCACTCTCTTCTGGAGTACAAATGCTTTACTTGTCATCTTTGCCCGATTCGAAACAGGATGAAATATCATTTGTTTTGTGGTAGCCACGGTGGTTTCACACATTTTTCCTTCCCCTTTTTGCTCTCCATACTTATCGGTTCTCCAAGAACCTGGGAAGGTTCTCCAAGAACCTGGGAACCTTTCCGCCATATCGCAGCCCTGCCGTGGGAATATTAGTATTCGCGGCCATGTTCTAGCAACCCCGCGATCCTCTGGATGTCGCTGGCCGCGATATCGTGTGTCACAAACGAGCGTTCTCCTCGGCCCTCGCCGGAGTCAACTTTCCCCGATCGCTGATCGATGGGGTCACCGCCGCCGATCATTATTTTACTTGTTGTTTGCGCTCAAATGTCTACGCATGCCATTCACAAAGAATATTGCACCCGTCCACATGCTGAGTAGACGTTTTCCAATCAGCAGTTTTTTCTTTCAGTCTCATTCTCTCACATGGATCACATTATGAGCATGTCTACTCTATAAGTGGCAACCTTAAAATCCATCTATACCCTGTAGATAAACAATGGGAGGCATCCCCCTCTGTGCAAATCACAGGAGAAAACTTGCCACGACACCACAATGCCGTGTAATATTATGCTCCATCCAGTAATCACTGAAAATGGCAAATATCAATCTCAAGAGTTAATACAAGAAAAACAATTACTGTATTTTCCAGTTCAATAGAGCAGGCAAGATGATGTCTTACCCCTTATTTCAAGCTGCTGATAAAACCTAGACAATTTACAAACTATACACTCATGTGTTCAATCCAGTACACAGTGTAAGACACAAAGCTTTCTTTATTCCCTAAAAACAATGGAACAAGAGAGACAAGGCTAGGCATCCCAGAGACTAAACCATTGTCTAGATCTTAGTGCATTTCATTCAGTAACACTAGATTATTTCAATCACAATGTCACATGAATGATGGAACTTGATGTTTATGAACATTGAAGGTAGTTACTGGAAAGGAAACAACGGTGACAACAACAAAAACCACATCATATTGGTATCATTCATTGAACGTTAATACTCGCTAGAGTTTCAATGTTTGACAATGAGAAGATAAACACTCAGTTGGGTAGCTACGCATGAATATTTTTTTTTCCCTGATATCATATTGAAAGATGATAAAAGAAAATGTGAAATTACACCACAAAGGGACAGGAGGAAAAGAAATGATTCATCTTCATCGTCTTCCCCTGGACATTCATTCCCCAGTGAGATTCCCAGCACCACTCATTCATCCTTTCATCACGAATCGTCAGTTCCCTCTGCCCTCCACGATTGGGCTCTATTTCATCTGTTTAGCTATCTGGTGGACGCAGCAGGGAGATATAAATGCTCCCGTACGCCGAGCGGCATCAATACCGCTTACACAGGAGACTTTAGAAGGCATGAACATCGAATCAAGAAGAGAGAAAAATACGAGTTTGCACATCGGTGCCCCGGAGCAACTGTGATTTGAGGGGTAATGCAAGGAGTCTTGATTCCCTCCTTGCTCTTCAAGAGGCGCAGATTTGCCCCCCTCGGGATCTTTGGGTATGCATCACCATGCCAGGAATTGTCACTAGAGGTTCTACTTCAGGAGCTGGTATGTTTTGCTATAGTATTACAGACATCAGGGACATAACACATTTCTGAATAGATTTCAGTCCACACTGATCAATTCTAAGATGAGTTAAGGCATTAAGTGAGCTAAACACGGTACAAAAAAAAAGAAAGGGAGTTGAAAAGTAAAGTTTAAAAAGCCAGAGGCGTAGAATCCAAGCAGATGCTGACTAAGTAAGTGACAGCTGTGATTACAGCAAACAAGAATATTAACCCCTCGCTGTCTCTTTGATTTCATTCTCACACTCATTTGCCACAGACCTCAATCTGAGTGCACTTGCGACTGGGTTGCAGAAGGTTAAAAAGGCTAATGATGCTCAATCGGCATGAGAGAGAAGTGACTTTGGGAGAGATGTTTGTAAAAGATGAAGAGCTTCCTGTCGAAAGGCAAAAGCGAGTTTTTACTCAACAATGGTCAAAGACTATATACAGATTTCAAACTTTATGTGTCTTTGGGGGGGGGGGGGATGAACAAGAGACAAAGAGAAAATTCATGGGCAACTAGAACATAATAGAAAAATATATATAGAAAAACTTTGATAAGAAAAATATGATGCATGATGAAAACAAAGAAGGCATTACCAAAAAAGGATTTCATAATGGCTGTGAAACGATGGGTATTACAGGGACTGAAAATATATCAAAATAGAGTGAATGATTATTTGAATAAGAGTATGATATATATATGAAGAGTTTGTTTGCAAAAACCGATAAGTCCATATTTACCAAATGGAGCTATTTGCGATTAAAGGTCAAGAAAAATAAAGAGAATAGTAAGACAATTTTTGCTTCTTTTGACAATAACTTCAAAAATGTACCTGTATATGTAGTGACAAATATATCATTTAAAAGGTATCATTTTGTACTTCATGACGGAAACCGTACTTCAAAATCTTCAAAAATGGACTTATCAGTTTTTGCGAACAAACTCTTCATATGTCAGGATTTTGAGTCAAACAATTATGAAAAAAACATTAAGATGGATAAAGAGATAGATAGATAGCTAGATAGATAGCTAGATAGATAGATAATAGACAGATAGATATATAGAGAGTGAACTAATCATATATATATATATATATATATATATATGTATATATACATATATATTTCACATATGAAGAAATTATAGAATAATGGAGGAGTTAGGAGAAGGGATAAAAAAAATATGAAAGAAAATGAACAGTGCTGCAGACAAACTGGAGAAAGACAAGTGGAAGTGAACTATGAGGGACAACTGGAAAACTGAGTTGGGATGAGAGCAGAGGTTATGGTAAAACTATCAGAGGCATTATGGGTGATGGATTATGAAACAGCTGAAGGCCGCGTGAATGCTACTGTTATGCCCCTAATATCTTCCAGCCAAGGACACGCATTTAGGCAAGACCAAAATATAAGTTTGGCATTGTCTTGGGTCTCCTTCCTGTGCCAGGAAAAAAAAAAATAAGAAAGGGGAGGGCTAAGTTAGACATGGTAAGCAGCAGAGGAGCAGAGGAACACAACAGTAATGTGAATTCAGAGTCTGCTTTGGAAACATTATCCGATTAATGAAAAAAAAAGTCATTCTCAATGAGAAGGTAGAGAGATGAACAAAGAGGCTCCCTTGTCAACAACTGCACATAATTATCCAATAAAATGCAGAGTGAACTTCCAACAACATACCTTCAGGAAATTGACAGTGAGATTAGAAAACTACTCGTTCAGTGCCTCTTCCTGCAAATGTGTTTGCTCCATACTTTATTCTTGTGAGGAACTTAAAATGCACAGATGAAAGACTCATGATGATCATCTGAGGAAGATAGTGATCATTAAGAAAAAAAATCCTGGTCTTTCATGATGTCCTTCTTCCTTTGCAACTTGCACAAGTGGAGTCAAAGCAGTTTTTGAAAAGCTTAATTGATCAAGAATCATATGGGTTTTGGGTTTTTTTGTGTGTGTGTGTGTGTGTTTTCAATTGATCCTAAAAGGTTAGTTAATGTCTCTTATTCTTTGAAAAAATGCAAAGATAGCTGGCACACACACACAAATCCATTCAAACCTGACACGATTGTAAAGTTAGTCCGAAGGGCCCAGTGTCACATATAATAGTTATTGGGGAATTAGGTCATCTCTGTTCATTTGACAATTTGTTTCCATAGACATGTGAGACAATCAGGGAAGAAAAGCATTCTTGCTTCCTATTTTCTTGCATGCCAATCAACTAACAAAGCACAATAAGGGTCCAGTATCCCAACCCTATCTCAAATTATAATTCTTGCAGATATTTTCTTTCTCCAAACATATATATTTTTTTCATTTACCAAAGCCCCATTTATATATATAAAGCTCAGAAGGTCATATTCCTCCGCACACTCTAAAAACACAAATGCTGAATTAGCATTTAAAAGGGTCGAGGAGTGACAACATTTTCAAAGTGTTGGTTTTCCTGCTAGATTCAACATTTAAAATGTTATTTTAAAAGTTGGATGCAACACTTCAAAAAATGCTGTCACTCCTCGGCCATTTTAAATGTTGATTCAACATTTGCGTTTTTAGAGTGCAGTAGAACTGAATATCTAACGTGTTCATGTCCATCCATATCTCATCAACAACAACTCACTAAGGGTGAAATAAACCAAATATGAAGAGCATAGCAATTATATGAATACAGTGTCTGCTGTGCTGACACTATCAAACTATGAAAAAAAAAAGAAGCCCATTCCCTAACTTCTCTAGGCCTGAAGCATTAAAGCCAGTATTGTTGTTGAAATTGATAGCTTGCACACTGGAGAAAGGTGTAATGTTGAACAAACATTTGGTTTTGCCCAAAGCAGGTACACACAAGTATCTCCCTTCTTATCTAACACCACTTGCCCCAGCCCCTCCCCCCTTCCTTCCCTCCATCTGCGCTCTACTTCCATCTAATTACGCCTTACCCTGGGACCACAGATGCCCTGAAGCTCCATGTCGTTGTGACGATAATTACCCCTGGTGGCTGCGTCAATGAATTATTCATACCAAAATAATTAGGATGGGTAAATGACTCCACAGCTCTTTCTCTTCCACAAGAACAAAACACAACGCATGCACACAAATAGAATAAAAAACACAAAAGCATAAGAAAATTAGTCCTGGTAAGGGGAAATGGTATTTCCTGCATGTACACCACAAAACTCTGACTTTTACACCCTTTTGGTTCAGAAAACAGTGCAGCCTTCAATCTGCACACTTTGATATGTGACAACATTTATTTCAGAGATTCAGCAGAACAATTTCTTTTCATGAAAGCCAACTTATAACTTTCAGCAGCCTATATGCAGTAAATCCAAAGTGTTCGGAAGAGGGTTTTGTGTGCTGGAACAACATGGAGCACATGTTGTAAGAAATGCAATGTATGATATACTTGCTAATACAACTGCATACATGTTCATTCTTTTTTTTTTTTTTTTTTTTTTTGGGGGGGGGGTTGCCAAAACAGTTCTTTTTATTCCTTTATTCTTGAAGAAGAATATTATATCTACAGCTTTAGTAGCATCGTTCTTGAGGTGTCTCATGCATGAGATGGTTTTCTTTTTCCCTGAAATTACGGCCAATGCTGCTATGGATTACTGTGAATGATCACTATTACATGTATACTGCCAGGAGATAAATCTGATTCAGTCCTTGCTTTGTAGCCTCCACCTTCTTCTCATTTCTACATCTCCCTAATGATCAGGAATAACATCAATTCTCCCCATATTTATCCCCATCTCGCTGGCCCCTGCCTGCTAAGATTTTTCCATCATTAGGACAATAATCTTCTTCCTTTTTTTTCTGTGCCTGCTTGCAAGTATGTGTGTGTATGTGTTCTATGCATAATGTGTGTTGTGTGTGTGTATGTGTGTCAGCACACTAAGCCAGTGTGAGCTTATCATTTGCGTCTCCAAGGCGACAGCGGAGGAAAAAATGACTCTCCTGACCTTGGCGAGGGCCCCTTGGCAAGACGATTGGCTACACAAACACACATCATTCTCATGGATGCTAGAATTGTGTGCAGTTGAGAGATTAGCAGAGGGGGAAAAAAAAGGAAAAAGAAAGAAGAAGATGTAGTTCCCTCTCCCTTTTTACCCCCACCCCCTCCTTTTCAAGACAGAGTTATCCCAGAGGCACACGGAAGAGAAAACATCTCGTTGGAAAGCAGGGGCATGCAAGTTTTGATGTTTTCACACGATGCGTTGACTCTACTGCGCTTGTTCCTGATGAACATGGAGTCGTTCCTTTTCTCTGCAGTTGACCACGCGGAATGCGATGTGCAAATGGCAGGTTTTTTTTCATGGCTCTGCTTCTTGCTTGTGTGTGCCCTGCATGTTTCCGGTCACATTTAAGAAAAGGGGGGGGGGAGGAGCTGGGGGGGGATGTTCACAAAGACATGTCAGTTAAAGATACAATCATGTACAGGGAGGGATGATAGAGGTTGGGAATCTTCTAAAAATGCAACAGCTGGTTTCCAAGACAACACATCATGCATATTCGCCACAGCAAGGCGATGTTTACATGGTAGAGCAACGCCACTGAACACTTGTCGGAAACAGGAAGAAGCAGGTGCATTGAGCTCGATCTGAAGTGACAGTTGAAATCCAGTGTCTCCAACAATGAACCATTGCATCCAACGAGGATTTGCTCAAAATACGGAGCTAATGGAGCTTACTTATCAGACCACCATACCACATAATCATATGATATGTTTACATCTACTATAGACAGTAATAAGAAACATAGAAACAAGGCAATCATCATAACTCATCAGGCAATGGACAATTATATCTAATATCTATTACACTCAATTTAATGTATTACATTCAATATTTATACTCTAGCCATACTCGAATCGATTTTGGATGATGCATTGATTATTCATCATTCACTGAGTGAGCCACACTATCTCTAGCTACATGTCTTAGTGGATCACTTTTTCTTTTTAATCCTCATATTGCTATTCTGTCAAGCTTGATAAGTAGGCATACTATCCCTTATTATTTAATTCATTTGCGCATACATCTTAGGAAATACTCTCTGATTCACCTTGCCCTGAACTTTCTTTTTTTGTGATGAATTTTTAAAGCAATATAAAATATATGAAATGTATGCATGTACGTGCTTTACTTTTTTTTTTGCTGGATGATATCAAGTATGAATGAATTTAATAGAATTGATATCAGATCACACATACTGCCAAAAGATATGTGCAATATTTGGTGGTGCAAAGAATTAGTTAAGTTCCACTATGTGATAGCTCTTGGATCAAAACATGATTAGCCAATGAGGCGACTTGGGAACATGCTTGGCACACCATGACACCCCTACACATCAGTCCAGGCTACTGTCGGCCTATAAATTGATTTATGTCATTAATTATCTGCCCTCAACAGCTCTCAAACAACACTATAAAATAGGGAAGGGGGGCTGCCATTACTATAAACAGCAGCTTTGGGATCTGTCGAATCCCAGTCTTAATCATTGAGTGATTCCGTCTCATTTTTTTTCCTATTTTCTTCACGGACGAGAAACAAGATGAGAGAAGAGAGAGATGACGGTGAAGATGGTTTCAGCGACTGTCGCCAAATAATGTGGGAAGTAGTGCATGTCCTCATTTCTGCATGGCTGACGTCCCTCGCATGCACTCTCTGAAGTGAGGCCATGGTGCGGTCGGACGTTGATGTCAAATAGTTGCACAACAAACACCCAGACTTCTATACCAGTAAAAACGCTGTGACACTGGCACACAGAGGATTGGCACAATCTGGGTCAGAGTTACATCAGTCCTGTATTTACATTTCTCCTATATTCCATTAACCCGTTGAAGACTAGTCCCGGGCATTCCCTGGCTGGGGTGCATGGGAAATGTATATTCTGGGAAAATCAGACCGCCTTCAGTGGGTTAAGATACTGCCATGACATCCTGCCTCAAATGCAGAATGGTAGGTGTTAAACCAACTGAATCAAGTTCTTACAGGTGACCGTAAAACAATTCTGTCATCTAGTGACTTTACATAGTGCACAGGCAGGTAATTTAACTCCACTCATGTGTTAAAATTCACTTCTGATTTCCATCCAAATACTTTTCCCCTCAAGATCTTTGAATTTGATGAAGTTTTGACATAAGGATTTAGGATTTAAGTCTACAGACTTGCAGAACAAAATCTCATTATGTTTTCCTGAGAGGGACTTTGACTACTCATACTTAAAATCAGATGCACTGGGCTGAGATTAAAACCTTTATCCTGCACAAATGGAAAGATTTTTTTTCCTTTTCTGCACTGAACAAACTTTCTTGAACTTGTTTGTGCTTTTGCAAGGAAGTTCATAACTCAGAAATATTTGTTTTATCGCAACAGTTCAGTCAAGTACAAAATCTGGGATATTTCCATACCACAACAGAGTCTGCATATAATATATACAGTACCTTGCTGAACAAGAATAACAACCAGGTGAGTATTGACCTTTCTTGACTAACTCCCGGATCCCACCCCACCTTTTCTCTTGCCTCGTTTATTCTCATCATGGGATTACTGAAAGGTGCAAACATTAAAAAAGTAAAAAAAAGTGCACTTCCCTGTTCTTGGTGTAATAGTTGATGGGACAGGTAGTAGTCCCACGTATTGATATCCACGTTATTACCTGAACGGACAGTTATATCCCCAGAGGGGGTCATGAGAGAAGGAAAAGAAGCCAGCAAGCGCTAAAAATTTTTCCTTTAAAGAAATTCATGGGAGTGGTTTCCTAAGCCCCCTTGAGGAGAGATGTGTAAAGCGCATCCATTCCCCGTCATCATTTCTTAATGGGGCCCGTCCGCGTGACGGCGTAAACAATTGCACGGGAGAAAGGGCACGTCACCAACACCAGACACCCCATCCCCAGATGTTGAGCTGTGAGTCAGAGAGCCCCCAACACCTGAGGGAAACAGGCGAGTAGCCGAGAGCATGTAGAAGGAGGGAGATGAAATAAAAAAGCAACAACAAGAGCAGGGAGGAGGCAAATTTGTTGGATGATAGATCTAAGTTTCATCCTAATCTAGAGGATAAACACACAGAGAGTGGACGTACACCGTGTGTGAAGGCAACGCTCAAACAACACTGCATGACCTGCTTTTTGCCATGAAGAACATTTGAGGCAAATTGCATGATTCACTTTCCCCTTTCAATTCTGGAACTCCCCAACTACATTCACATCTACAGTAGACAGTCAGAACAATATGGGACCCCCTGGCTGAAAACCCACAAAAAGTCACAGATTAGAGTTCTCTGTAATGGACGAAAATAGTCAATTGGGTTGAAAGACTCAAATTTTTTAAAGTTTGTCTTACCTGAGAGAGTTACCTCTTTTCTATCTACTGTCAAAATCTGGCAGCTTAAAACAAGATTGGAATCAAGATATCAGCAGCCTTTTCTGGACCATATCTTTTTTTTTTTTCGGACAGGAGCTGCTTTTACCATGATTTTCATTGATACTCTTGCACAGCATGCCTGAGTGATGATAATCTCTAAATCCTCTTTTCTCCCTTTTCTATCTTCGATCTGCTCCTCCTAACTCTCTCTTATCTCAATCACTTCTTCAATGGGTTAGGATAGTCCAATTTTAAAAAGCTATACGTCATTTTAAAGTTCAGAGCTTACTCTTTTATACCATGCAAAAAAGAAAAATTCATCTTTGCTTACTTCTTGTGGGTTTTGAGCCACGCAATTACATACTACAAAAAAAAAAAAAAAAGGAGAGAAAAATAAAATGTAAGCTGAACAGGAACACCAGACTTCTATAGGCTGAGATAAAGTGAGATAAAGTATTCATTGTCCGTATTCCATGATTCAAAGAGATTTGGGTGCTTTTTTTTCTGTGCAGTACCTGCTTTAGGTACAAGTATCCTAGTGTTTGCAAATTACCAGAAAGCACTTTTTAATGCTCTAAACTATCAAAGGGAAAATATTAGTGTCTGGTAAAAATAAACAAGACTAAAGATCCTAAGGAATAAAAAAAGTGTTATACACCTTTCGACATGCTCTTATTGCCAATGTGACATTTCATTAGGTAAGTTACAGGGAGTACTTGAAGGGTTTGTTTGCAAAAACCAATAAGTCCATTTTTGAAGATTTTGAAGTACGATCTCTGTCATAAAGTACAAAATAATACCTTTTAAATGATATATCGGACACTACATATAAAGGTATATTTTTGAAGTTATGGTCAAAAGAAGCAAAAATTTTCTTATTATTCTCTTTATTTTTCTTGACCTTTAATCGCAAATATCTCCATTTGGCAAATATGGACTTATCGGTTTTTGCAAACAAACTCTTCACTTGTTATCATGACATTGTAAATGAGGGATAGAAAGAAAGAGATGGGTGGAACAGAAGGAAAAGAAGATGATGAAGAAGATGAAAATATTGATGAAGAAGAAGTAGAAAAAGAAGAAGAGGAAGAAGAAGAAGATTAAGAAGAAGAGGCAGGGGAAAAAGAAGGACTACTTCCAGACTGTGCTCGGTCAGGGAGCATGGATCATGGATAGGTTTAAGTGGCGACAAGGTAAGTCAGGCATGGTGGGTCCGCATCATTGCTGATTGATGAGGCGCTCCCATTCGTTTCCCCGTGACCTGGCCCTGTTTTAACCCGTTGAGGACGGACTGATTTTGCTACAACACTCATTTCCCATAGACACCTGCCCGAGTATACTCGAGACTTGTCCTCAATGGGTTAAATGAAGTGGGAGTAGACCAAGTGATAGATCACCATTTAACCCGTTGAGGACGGACAGATTTTGCTACAACACTCATTTCCCATAGACACCTGCCCGAGTATACTCAGGACTCGTTCTCAACGGGTTAAGCCACAGGAACCAAGGGACATGGCTGGATAGCCATTGCAGAAAGCCACGAGCAATTCCAGGGGCCACATGAAGGAGGGTGTGTGTGGGGGGGGGGGGGGGAGAGGGGAGTCTATGCACCCCCAATCTACTAGTACTTCAGTGAAGCAGTAGTTTGGAGTGCCACGTACTCTGACAGTGTTGGTTGGCTACACTCCGTAGGGTATCTATTTCAAAATTCAATAACTAGCTTCTTTTCTCCATTACAGAGATTTATTCTCATCTTCATTCAAAAAAGCAAAAGAGAGAGAGAGAGATAGACGAAATTTTGTTTTCAGTTTGTCCTGTTTCTGTAAAATAGAATGCCAGCATACCGGGTTGTACTTCTCAATTATAGCTACTGCGGTAGTAGCAAAGGTAGTATAGCAAAGAAGAACTCATGTACACCTTCCAGGCTTTCTACACTTTGCTTAAAGGAAACTACTCAACAAAAATAAGAAACTGAAAATGAACGGCAGACCCTAAATTCCTTCTTCAGTATCAACCCTTCTCTGTAGATCAATCCTATATCTACTGAACCAAAAAACGTTTTCTTACTTTCTTTCTTTCTTCCTTCTTCTCTTGCTTTTTCTTTCTACCTTTTCTCTTCATTTTCATCTCTTTCTCTCTCACTGATCAATAGGATATTGTTTCAGGTGTTTGCACCTGCTGGTGTCCTCTACATGGCTTTTACTGGTCAGAAGGTGTGTCAATAGATGCGGTCACACTGGCAAAACTTCGAGAAGTTGAACTTCGGGAACACTTCCTGAAGTTTGCTCATCCATTCACACTGGCAAAATTTTTAAAAAGTTTATATCATTGATAAGTTCTTATGAGTTATAAGTTTAGGTCACAGGTGTGTATGCGCAACGATGAAGAAAGCGTGCGCTGTCTGACAGATTTGGGGAAGTTATGCTTTCAGACTGGTGAAACTTTGAGATCTTAAACTTCAGAAAGTTTTGCCAGTGTGACCACAAATAAATGTGTGAGTGGATGCATTATATGCCTTTAGGCATAATTTTTATGTTTTTGCTTTTTATTCTTTGTGTGTGTGTGTGTGTGTGTGTGTGTGAACTTGTGTGGGCGTGTACATGCATTTATCTATGTATTCTTTTTTATCTGGTTTTCGCTACCAGTGCCATGATGATTCTATTCTTAATGAATGCAAACTCATCCCAGTTGCCACTACATGGTATCAACACCCCTTTCTCCCTCTTTTCTATTTTCACTTTCTTTTCTTTTTTTTTTTCTCTCTCTCACTTTCTCTGGCTTGGTCTCTTTTCATCTTTCTCCCTATAAACTGTGCAATACAAATTACACAAACTTCCATTAAAAGCATTATCCCTCATTTTCACACCCTTGCTCTTTTTTCTACAAATTTCTCTAATTTTCCTCTATCTCTCTCATTTCCTACGTCTCTCTCATTTTCTCTTTCTCTCTATCTCCCATTTAATTTCCATTCTCACTGCCAGCTATGTCATTAACAACACATCACTCGCGGAAACTAGTTTTCAACTGCTCCGCTCAAAAGCCCCACCGACCTGACAGGCAAAATTGTCATGATGAATGCGCTCAATCTCAGAATCAAGTTCATATTTGCATTCCAAGAGATAACATCACACCTCGGGGTAATGAGATGGAGAAGACAGAAGAGTATGAGATGAAAAGTCACCAAAAAAAGTTCCCCTTTCCCTTACTCAATCCCGTCCCCCCTCCCCATCCCCCTTCCCCTTCCCCTACACCCACACCTCACATCCATCTGCCCAAGAACCTCTGTCAGATTTTCTCCTCCGCGGCGGCACGGGAGGATGGGGAAAGGGGGTCTACATCACAATCAATCGGGGGATGAGTGCTGCGCAGCCCAGATCCCGTCGTGGGATTTCGGGGGCGATATTGATGGATGATGTTTGATCGGCTGACAGATGATGGACCGTTGAGCACACACGCAATGTTTCCTGAGATTAGATCAAGGGGCTTGGTTTGCAGATCTCTGCAAAGAGCACAAATATTGTCCTTTGGTCCCATCCCAATGACAAAAGTCTACAAACTTGTACATGCAAATGAAATTAAGTATATTTCCTGATATAAATTTGCAATGCAGTGCTAACAATGAATAAATGTAAACAAATCAGCTATAATTCAGTATCTGCCTGGAAATATTAAAAAACAGCTAATTTTGTTTTCTGCACAGTTGAATATGTAAATATACATGTAGCAAACGATAACAGTCAAATGCTACATTGTTTGAGTACTTTGGCTTGAATATTTTTCACAGAAATACATATTTCTCATCTTGGATATTCATTTGGCAGTGATTTGAAGGTGTGGTTAGCACTTTTTATTTGCTCCATTGTTTATTTGCTTTTTTAAGCTTTATTTTCTCAATTCAACAAACTAGCAAATCATTTGCATTAAATAGCACAAGAACTTGTGATAACCAATCCATGGTTTCTCCCTTTTCACCAGCCACCTTCATTGTTACTTTTGAGATATTTGTTTCCTCATTTTATTTATGCATTATGGGATTGATTATATATGAGATGTACTGTAAAACAAGGAATGTTCACGTGCATCTTAATTTCGCGAATTTCGCAAGCGCAAAGAGTCGCGAAATTAAAATGCACGCAAAAGTTCTTGTCTACACTATATGCACTGAATGCCAGTGGCAGTTCGCGAAAATTTCATGCCGCAAAAAAGGCCGTCGGCTCCAATTCGCGAAAAATTCATGCCGCGAATATATCTTATTTTACAGTATATGGAATGTACTGTTGAATTATTTTGAATTTTTTTTTTCAATATCAATTTCAATTCGATTTTTACTTGAATATATAATACTACCTGCATCACTTGTTACAGTATATAAAAGTACATGTGCACAACAATTATTATTATTTTTTTAAAGTAGCGCACAGATCATAAGGAAAAACTGAAGATTCCTCCAACTGTTGTATTTATGCATGTACCCTTTGCACTAAATGATGTGAACTTTGGAAATGGAGATTAGCCAACCACATTTGCATTCAAACTCGGTGCTCTCTAAAAAATGGTTGCCAGATGCTGACTTAAACAACATCGCAGAGCTGTGCACGCAATCCAGTGAGTCAATCAGGAGCACATGGTACGGTGAATGTAAAACTGCATCTCGCAAGATTAAGACAAATTGAGAACATCAACCTCAGTCCGTTTTTTTTTTTTCTTTCCAGCTACCTTACTTGAAATGACTTATCACATATTGCCTTTTTCCTGTTTCTTAGATACCTCGTCTCCCTACAGTCTGTGTGGATGCAAAAACTGGGCCGAAGTTAGCACCTGATTGTCTGCAACTCTCACCGGTTCCAGAATTACCCACCACGCCTCTGAGTCACTCACTTTGGCTCTATTAGCGCAGCGTCATTTTTCTAATTTATTACCTGGGCCTGCTCGTAAACAAGGAACCATGGGGGCAATCTTATCATTGGAGGGGGATGAAGACAAGGAACAAGTCAAAACATGACATCATACCAGTTTGTGCGACTTTTTTTTTTTAAGAAGAAGACTTGGTATTAATCCTGCGGGGCTGCTTATTAGTTGTCGCACATGGCATGGCGTCGACGCTCACTCTTGAAGGATACCTAGCTACAACATTTGCTCGAGCACACACACACACAAACACACATGGAGCACTGAGTCTCATGAGGCTGCATACATGTGGTATCATTTCCTCACATAATACTCCCGCCCCCTCACCCAATTTTCTACCTGTTCCCCATTAATCACCTCCAGAATACCTGTTCTCTGACCCAGTTGTTGCAACTACTCCAACATTTTTTTTTTCTAACCCCAAACCCTCACTTCTCTTTAGTGATAGAGCAATGTGGGAGGTGAGAGAAAAAAAAAAGCAGAAAGTCTTCATTTCACCTGGAATGATTTGCAGGTCAAGTTGATCTCATAAAAGTGTAGCAATGAATCACTTCACATCCGTTTATTTTCCCCGTTTCATGTCTTTACAACTGTTAATAACCAGGGAAAGATTTATCATGGAAATAAGACAGCCAGTGCATAAAAGTTGGCAAGCAAGCATATGTGAACCTAACCTACATTTTTTGTTTGTATTTTGCGCAGGTGATTAAAGACGCATTTCTACCAGCATAAAGGGCATGATGCACTAAATTTCAGCTACAAATGATAAACCTGTGACTAACACTACACACTATATGAACAGTGGATTTGAACAACACCTTCCATATTTGTATCAACCAAAGGCAATGGGGTTAAGCAGTATTGAAAACAAAAAATCGAGAGCGAAAGTTCCATTATTGGATTAGCCAAAGTAATCGCACTGCTAGCAGGTGGGGGGGGGGAGGGGGTGACTTATTGGAGCTTGACTTGTTTGAGAGGTAATTGGACTCCCTTTGTCTAATAGGATGCACAAATTAATGAATTATGCAGACTGATACAACACTGAGATAGCCCATCCCTAGGCTGCAGATAGATTGGACCACAGGAGTGAGAATCAGAGGGGTGGGGGGGGGGGGGCTTAGGTAGCAAATCTACTGTCCACTGATGAGACCAGGAGGGGTGGGGTGGAAGGTGGGAGTGAGAGAGGGAGATAGAGACAGAAGTGAGGCTACAGGAATATCACCAAACTGAGACATGATGAGAGCAAACATGGAATAGAAAAGACGAGGAGAAGCTGGCTGAGTTAGAAACTAAAGCTATGATAGCTGAAAAAAATACATTTCAGCTGACATTAATGTGAATCAAAGTATGAAGAAACAGGCAATCAGACACTTATAGAAATCAAAATATCCTTTTCAAAACATTTCAAAATTGAAGACCAGGAGATAAAGAAACAAACACGAAGTCAGTGGGAGGTAATGACCTGAACATTAATGACAAAATCTGAAATGAAGACAATAAGTAGGGGAAAGAAAACAGATGAAATCAGAAAGATACCTTTGAGAAATCAAGTCACATGAGAATATTACTCCCAAAGGACTGGAAGATAAGATAAAGATAAAGGACAGGGGATTTTGATGACAATTTGTCAATTTGTTAAGTACGGGCTGATTTTGCCACATCACCCATTTCCCATAGACACTTGCATGAGTTTATCGGGACTTGTCCTCAGCAGGTTAAGAATTAACAAATTAGTGACTGAGGGATGGATAAAACAACAGATGTAAAGAGAGCAAAATAAAACGAACGAGTGATGTAGATTGAAAGAGAGATAAGAAGAGGGAAGGAAAGATAGACAGTCGCTAGGGTCACTGCTAAGAAATCTCTTGAGAGAAGGCAAAAGAAAAAAAAAAAAACCAGCATATGCAGCAGACTGAGCGAGTTTATGGTTACTGAAAAATCTAATTTTGGCCGGGTTTGTCAGTGGAGTTACACGCCGCCGTTACAGCATCTCAATGACAATAGGGTCAGCCAAGTCAAAGATGAGAGGACAGTGGAGACGTCTAACCCACACAGCCCGTTTCCCTTCCTTGGCACACTGGAGCTTTAGGGTAGCCTTGATTTCAGGCACAAATCATTGTAACACCATCAATTCTCTACAAAATACATACATACGCACACACACAAACACACACACACACACACACACACACCAAAAAACAACAAACAACAAACAAATATACTCACAGGTAGTACTTTATAGCTGTTCCTGTCCTTGCAGTTTGATGAGTTTTCACCCATGTTTTGTTTTGGACAAGCATACTCAATATCCCTTGACAGCGTTTCTCAAACATTGTCAGGGCAGAATGGAAAGCACATTTTTGTTTTCCCCACTGCAATACTGTAAAAGCCGTTTTGTTTGTTTTTTTTTTCCATAAAGATATTTTTTGCAAATGAGGTCACCAACCTTCTTATTAGTTGTTGTTTTCATGATTTAAAACTGATGCTTAAGTGCATCGATGCTTCTCCATTTGCGATATTTTTGCGGGATTCACAAAATTCACAAAAACTAAACCCTAGTGAAAATAACAGCATTTACAGTAAATGCATTCAAAGGGCACAAACAACTCATTCTTCAAAATAATTAATGTGTCTGTTGCATATAGCTGCTACATTGTACATCCATTGGATTAAAGAATTTCCTCTTTTTCTCTCTCTCAATCTATAAAAAAAGAAGGAAATAAAAACCATTCTTTTCATAGTTGTGATACTTGTCACACCATTTACTTCTGAGGGATAGGGTTGACACATTTTTTTTTTTTTTTTTTTTTTTTTTTTTTTTTTTTGAGAGGGGTTGCTGTTTTCCACCTATGGAGACATCTACTCATCTACTAAAGCAAAGAGAAATTCTGGGAATATCTTAATTTCTTACTACAAAAGGTGACCTATGTGTTGCTTCTGCTATGGGTTTTTGCTGATCAACTCTGAACCCTGAGGAAAAATTCAAGTCAAGCTTATGTCCCACATTCAAACTCCAAAAGAAAGGGGGAGGAGTACGGGGGAAGGGTACACATTTTGATTTCCTGCGAACAAACTGGCTGGCAGGCCTATTATTTGAGGAGTTGATGGGTGTGGGCCTTTGAGGAATAGTACGGACTTAGGACACAGGAGGATACACACAAATGGAGAGGTGTTAAGAAAAAAAGAGGGAGAGAAAAAAAAAAGGGGGAGGAATCAAGTGAGAGGCATACACATGTCAGCCCCTGGCATTTTTTGTCGGTGGATGCCAGGAAAGATAGTGACAATGACAGACCAGATTCCTTCCCTGGCTTGAGGAAAAATTGGTAAATTGGTGGAGGATGCCTCCAAGGATGGGATTAATCTCCCTCCATTTCTTACTCCACAGACTGGCTTTTAACCCTTTGCCTCCATTATACTGCAACAATCCCACGGGGCTTTACCCCATTCCGTGTCAGGGACTATGGCCAGTGTGTACACAATGCTATGGGGTTTTCTGTGCCAATTGTCACTCAAAGCACATTAAGGGTTAAACAAACTGTATGCCAGGTTCTAGTGGGCAAACTGTTACTTTGTCCACCCCATGGCATCCTGGTTCCTACTCCCATCACTAGGAGAATGAAAGCTTTGGATCTACCAGAGGCATTAACTGTTGAGGTTGATACAGAGAAACAACTCCACTCCTTTAGAGGTAGGGTTAAAGGACAACACATAGAT
Source organism: Diadema setosum (assembly GCF_964275005.1). Classification (NCBI taxonomy): domain Eukaryota; kingdom Metazoa; phylum Echinodermata; class Echinoidea; order Diadematoida; family Diadematidae; genus Diadema; species Diadema setosum. The sequence goes on from NC_092689.1 coordinate 12,825,879, forward strand.
TAAGGTCAACCCAATGATATCTCTATTGGCATGTCAAGGGAAATACCATAATTACAGAGATATGAGATGAAAACAATGACAAGCCTTTTGATTCAACATATTCCTATAGGGAACTTGGTGTGACATACTGTATGCGCTGTTATTTTTGCGTACAGATATTTTCGCGACTAACAAGGTCATAGACATTTTCGCGTGATGTTGTTTTCGCGAATCGACGCCGACGTTTATGCTAATGCTCTATAACACAGTTGTGTTGTGTTGTTAAATTTGTGATCCAACTGTGATTCGCGAAATCCGAAAAAATTAAACCTTCGCAAAAATAACAGCTTATACAGTAATTCATTCCAAAGAAAACATACCCAGGAAGTATCTCAAAGCCAGTGCAATAACAGAAGTAGGGACTAACCCAAGTATACAAATATTTTGAAAATTGCAGAAGGGTTTTTTTTTGAGAGTAAGAACAGATTTTTAAAAATCATAAAATACACACAGAATTCACAAGTGACTTCTCTGCACAAGATAAATTATGGAAGGAATATTTTGATTGTCCATTTACTTACAGACGAAAAGATACACACAATAGTGCCTCCAGCACCCTATGGGGCAGATCCAGTGGTAAACCACACAAACATGCACATACAATATTTTATATCATCAAAAACTCAAGTAGCTTACACAAAATACTTGGGTTTTAAGTCGTGGTTATTACTTCATGCTTTATTCAGACACACACTGATTTCTCATTTGTTCATAAATACAGTATGCCTTAATATGTTGCTTTGATTCATATGTTATTACAGACTGATGTTTTTATGAAATTGACATTTCATATATTGATTTGTATGTTATACTCTCCTTTTTTTTTAGCATAATCTGTATCACTTTGTTTTCATTTGTTATTGTATTTGGATAAAGAAAATACAGAAATAAACCAACCAACCAACATACAAATGATACAACAACAGACACACACACACATACACCTACATATAAACATACATACACCTGCATATAAACTCGCATACATACTAACGCACACCATATGCCCCCTCATATCATATTCCTGGGATGATTAATGTGAAGTTATCAATTGGGGTGAATCATTCATAACCTGGCGTGTACATGGCCAATAACTCAGTACACGATGGTGAGGGATCTATTGCGTTTGTAGGTAAACAGTGATTTATTCATCTTAATGGGATCATCTCTTCTGCATATGTGTGAGATTAACTCATTGCTGTTTAACCCATTGAGGACGAGTCCCGAGTATACTCGGGCAGGTGTCTATGGGAAATGCGTGTTGTAGCAAAATCAGTCAATCCTCAATGAGTTAATCAAGTTCTTTTCTCCTCCCTCTCCCAACTCTCTAATGCATGGGTAGTGATGCACATAGTAAACTAGACTCGGAATTTGTCAAGACTGACAAATTAGGTGATCCGATTTTTTTTTTTAATCAATGATTCGAGTCCTGATCGCAATAGGCATGACCATATAGGTTTCATCTGTGTTTAGAGACATTGGCCGTGTGATATTTGGATTCTCATTTACAAAAGAGAGTCAGGTCTACCATCTTTGGTACCAAATTCGGTATAAACCAGGGAGGTACCTCCCTGGTATAAACTATAACGAAGATACAGAATGAAGTACATTTGACCATTGACCCAACTTTGCACAGCCAAGATGGCATCTGAGCAAAAAGTGGTTACTTTGTGAAATGATTCTTGTAACATGGTCTTTGCGTGTGCAAAATATTGGAAAGATAGGACATGTATTCACCAAGATACAGGTTGAAACATTTATGACCTTTGACCCTAATTTACATACCCAAGATGGTGTCTGATCAAGTAGTTGTTATTTTATGAAATAATGTACGTGACATAAACTAAACATGTGCAAAATATGGGGGTGATAGGGGCTGTTTTTCTAGAGTTATTGCAAAGAAAGTTGCAGAAAGAAAGAAATATCTCAATACATCGAAGATAAGTTTGATTTCAACCAAGTTTTTTGACGTGATCTCGGCGTCGTATGAAAAGATGGAGCGAATACCGACGATAGCCCAAAGTCTCAGCTACAACATATTAAAATCTGGGAGAAATTCACCGAGGAGTAAGTGAGCTAGTGCTCGATAAAGACCGTCATGTCAATTTTCATTTCCAGAAAAATTCCCTCCCATAGAGATAACACGTAAACTGGTTAAATTTGACAAGGTTACATTATATCCATTTTCACGAGGTGAAGACATCATCCGATTAAAATTTTGATGAACAAAACTTAAAGAGTATTAAATTGGCTACAACATACTAAAATCTGGAAGAAATTCACCGAAGGGTAAGTGAGCTAGTCGTCGATAAAGACAATCATGTCAATTTTCACATCTAGAAAAATTCCCTCCCATACAGATAACACGTCATAACGAAGATACAGGAAGAAGTACATATGACCTTTGACCCCACTTTGCACAGCCAAGATGGCATCTGAGCAAAAAGTGGTTATTTTGTGAAATGATCCTTGTAACATGGTCTTTACGTGTGCAAAATATGGTAAAGATAGGACATGTATTCACCAAGATACAGGATGAAACATTTATGACCTTTGACCCTAATTTACATACCCAAGATGGTGTCCGATCAAGAAGTTGTTATTTTATGAAATAATGTACGTGACATGAACTAAACATGTGCAAAATATGGGATTGATAACCATTGTTGTTCTTCATCTATTGCACAGAATGTAGTAGAAAGAAAGAAAAATAAAGAAAAAATTATGTTATTTTATAGAAATTTGAAGGAGAAGCATTAAAAAATCAGAAAAAGATAAAGTTAGGAAGGGAGATTAAGACTAAATAAAGAAAAAGAAGAAAAAAGAGTTTGGAAAAAAAAAATAAAAAAAATATTGGCAAGGGTGAGGCTCGAACCAGGGACCTTAGGATTACGAGTCGGATGCGCTATGCAATGACCTATTTCATGCTCCATAGGCCCTGTGTATTAAGCAAAATGACGCTGCATCGAAGCCACGTGCCATTTTCAACCAAGTTTTTCGACGTGATGCCGGCCTCGTATGAAAAAATGGAGGGCACTCTAACGATAGCCCAAAGTCTCAGCTACAACATACTAAAATCTGGGAAAAATTCACCGAAGCATAAGTGAGCTAATGCTCGAAAAAGATAGTCATGTCAATTTTCACTGCCAGAAAAACTGCTCTCCCATAGAGATAACACGTAAACTGGTCAAATTTGACAAGATTACTTTTAATCCATTTTTACGAGGTGATGCCGCCATCCAATCAAAATGTTGTAATTACATTAATGAAAGAACATTTAATAAGCTACAACATACTGAAATCTGAGTGAAAATTGGCAGAGGATAAGTGAGATACGCCCAAGTAAACTTGAAAATTGATGACGTCATTTTGAAAATTTACTTTTTTTACTTTATTAAGAAATTTGATATCTTTTAATCACTTTTTCAGTATCGCCAACCCATAAACTGACATGTACAACTCATCAGCTTTCAGAATATGTAAAGAAAATGGGGGGTCACCGTCCATCCTGACGAGTAAAATCGGATTTAAAATTGGCGGTTTTTGGGCATTGTTGTACTGTATATCGCCATTGACGCGCGCGCGGAATTTCAACTTTGACAGTCCCGTATGACGTCATATTGAGTCGGATTGACTTGAAACTTGCTAGAAATGTTCCTTGACTTTTCAGACATCCGATAAATGTAAAAAATCGGGAAATTTCTGTTGCATATGAGCTGTACGTGCGTATATGTGCGCGCGCGTACGCGTCCGTCCAATTTTTTCAATTTTTCAAAAAATGCTCCAAATTGTCTGAAACGTGTGCAAAAAAATTTTGAGCTCGATTGGAGGATACAAATATTTCAACGCGCGCGTACGCGCACGTTTTAAGAGAAAATATGAATTTTGAGAATATGAGTAGAATGCGCATAACTTGAAATATATGTGACGTAAATTTCATTGAAAAACTCTATTCCATTAGTGAGATATGATTGAGAATGTGTTTTCATATAATGACGTCACAGTGACGTCACGGTCGACTGATCACTATTATACATTAGATCTGTCGTCTTTGGGACATGATACATATATGGTATAATTTTGAAATTGATAGGAAGAGGACTTTCTGAGCTAACCTCTACACAAATTTTGTCCAGAAATAAAGAAGAAGAAGAAGAAGAAGAAGAAGAACCAACAAAGAATCCGTACAGATACAGAAGGTGATCCGAGAGGATTCTCGGATCACCTAAATAATGACGTATTCTATTTGAAAATTAAACAAATAACAAATAAAATGAGAAGATACAGGAACATACGCACATTACATGATAAGGCATTTAATCCAAAGTGACTCAGTGTTTACAGTCATTTTTTACTGGCTCAGTGATTGCCTCATAACAGACATCTATAATTCATATCATAATTTCCCTCTCCATGATGTAATGTTATCAGCAATTTGAATGATTAATCTAGCTTTCATTTGTCCTTTGTGTGTGTGTGTGTGTGTGTGTGTTGTGCAACATACTGATTCTAAGTTAAAGGCATAGTTTACCATTTGCAGATGAAAGCATTAGTGCTTTAAAATAGTTCTAAAATGTGAGTTAGGGATAGAAACAACCACTGTCAAAATGTGAATCCGTATAATCGATGTTAAGTGTTGTTAAATACACAAAATGTGAACAATAGTTATAATAAAAATGTTTCCAGACTAAACCGTATACAGTTACGGTTTACTGAGAAAAACCCTGATATCTCCTTATATTTTAGGTTTTATTGCAAATATTTAATATGGTAGGATGTTTTATGATACAACAGACCTACACATATGCATCAAATGTGATATCTTGAACATTTTTGAAATCACTGCTCCCAAAGGTAAACTGGACCTTTAACTCTTTATGTGCCATGTTCGCACGTCCCACTCAGTCGACGGCGTGCCAACTTCGCATGTTCCGTTCAAACGCACTAATCCGCTTAAACCGATCGATAAATCGCCTAATCCCGCGGTACAATGAAAGCTTTTCTTGCGCTTTTGTTCCTTTTACATACAGCTTGCATTCTATGTGTTGACTGGTTATCTAGCGGTGTTCCCAACTAAATTTGCGTGTAAATTCTAAGTTTCTCTCACGGTTTTATGTGTAAAAGCCATGCCTTCACAGTAATGTATCAACTGGTCATTAAAAACATAAATAAAAATAGATTAATTTGTCATACAATTCATATCAAGGCAAAGCTTAGCATTCCTCTTCAACTATGCTCTCTATTATTTTCAGCTTAACAGAAGTTTGTAGAAGTTATATAGATTGGAAAAACATAATTCTTTCTCAAAGCATGACCACCTCCATGTCTCAGAATAACGTGGCACACAGGGGGTTTCCACCATGGCAAATAAAGAGTTAAAATACCTTGACCAAAATAAAGTATTTAAAAAAAAATTGAAATAAAAATGAGGCTTTCCTTTAAAATGTTACGGTCTTTTGGAAAAAATAAGCTTAGATTTGCTTATGTTAATGCATAGTTTCAGCTGCCAGGGAATATGCTTAGTAATTTGCATAAGTGCAGCATCGCAAAATTTTCTTACAATTTGATACAAGTGACACAGAAGAAAAGTGGACAGAGGAACCAAAATTTGCATGTAAGCAGATTCTTTGGGTGCACTGTGTAAGCCCCGTATGCCATAATTATCCTGCATTTGAAATGCAGGAGTGCATTGAGAAAATATTTTGTTTTTCAAAGCCATGAATGCCAGAAATGCAGTACAGTAAAACTGTGATGTAAACTTAAGCACAAACCTGTGGCTATTTTTCTTGCACATGCCCAGCATCCAAAACTGGGCATTGTGCATGGTTGTGCATTTGAGCAAAGTATGTAAAGTCAGCAAGCCATCAACTGAGTTGGGCAAGCGAATGTGGCACACAATGACATTATACAAGCACTTACATGTCATACGAATGTGGGAATCTATAAAAAGCCAAGATTGCACAAAAGCGAGCAAAATGATACTACACAAGTTTTGGGGAGATGGTTTTACGTCTGCAACTTAATACTGCCATGGTAGGAGGGGGAGAGAAAAAAAAAGTGCCAGATCCCCCATAGGCACAACATGAGACTGATGGTATCTTGTCTTAAAGGGACATTCCAGACGATTTTCATAATTTCACATCATGTAGTACATAAATCGACAACTCCATGTATAGATCTATGGAATTTATTGTGGTTCTTGAGCAGAGAAACAATACTTTGAAAAACCTTAAACAAATTACACTGAACAAGGATGATGACATAGGAGGTTCACATATTTCAGAAATGTAGCAGTGTAATTCCATTACAATACCACTTGCTTGCGAGTTCACCTGTGTATAATCTATGCATGCCTTCTTCTTTTGTTCTGCTTCCTTGAGCTCCAACTCATGCATTCTTATGGTGACTCTGCCATGTCATCATCCTTGTTCATTGCAATTTGTTCTAGATTTTGAAAATATTCTTATTCTTCATCCCAATCATCACAAATTCTGGAAACTCTGTCCTCGGTATAACTAATTTATAGTTGTTCAAATGTAAAAATCTGAAAATCATCCGGAGGTCTCCTTTAATCCTTGTGGGCTTTGGGAAGGCTTCCGAGGCAGTGGGGATGAAAACATCACAGATCTACCAAATAATCAAAGGGGGGATGGGGAAAACTGGACCTGACAAGAAACAAGATCATATACGGTAATATCCCATATTTTTTGCTCTCTTTTCCAGAATTACATGATTTGAACACTGCTGCCAATTAGTACTGCTATCATATTGCCCCTAAAGCATTGATAGACACAGCCTGTCACTCATTAAAAGAGTGCTAAGATGATTCTGTGAAATCAAGTCAATATCCTATAGTGTGCGCAGTGCTAGCTGCCTTTGCACTTGGCTCATTTTAAATTGAAAAGATTGCATCATTCTAAGCACAGAAAAAAAAAATTTGATGTGATTTCTTTCTCCTTTTCACTGATACAGATGTAAGCAGACAGGCAGGTTAGAATTTCAAACTTGGACAAAATGAGGGACATATTTGGCGACCTTAAAAAGCAAAGCCTTTACAGAGATGTCAGCACCAGTAAACCAGGATATTCTCTTTTCGTAAGTTTGCCTGCAAGACCGTTGGAAACAAAGAAACCACGATGGAAAGGCGGCCTTCCATGAAAGAAATGTAGGTCAGTTCTCATCAGAGAGGGCAGCAAACATGCAGTAAGTTTAACAAGAAAATATGGGGCACATTTCCTTTCCCCTTGCAGTTAACTCTACCAACACAAGAAAAAAAAAGCCCCCTGACCCATATGCTGGCACACGTGGGACAAGCCATGTCTGCAGGCCGTGAATAGGTTGAATGGTGTTGTGAAGTCATCGGATACACGGCCAAACATTGTCCATCCTGTCGCAGGGGCATTGTGTATTGACACATGTCTGTCTGGGCCGCCTCGACCGATGCATCACGTTCATCATCTGTGACTTCTGTCGCAGATGTAAAAAGGAAGACACTGCATTCTGTGGTCAGAGCTATCTACACGACATGACATACTGAATGGGAAGATTCAAGTAAAGAAAAAAAAAATGCACATCTAGTCTTCCATTCAAGCCCCGCCACTTTTAGTGATTTTGTCCTCAATATCTAAGGGCAGGAAGTTCTGTTTGGATAATGTAACTTTCTAGTTAAGTAAAGCTTCTCAAAGACAAACTTGAACTATCTGGTGTATATATCTATGTTTAGATTCTTTTTCTGCAGACGCCTTCATCTACTGAAATATAAATGAAGCTAAGTCTTGAAAATAACAATTCTGTAGTTTGGTGTTGTACCCATCTCTTAGCATCTTTGCTATTCATTGTTGGCATTAGTGGGAGAAGAGACCAGTAAGGCAAAAATGAAATAAACAGGCAGAGCTTGTGTGTACATGGAGGGGAAAAAATGTACACAGCAAAAGAAATGGGTCATTCACAGCCATAAGGGAAAGAAGCTGTTGGGATGGTATAGTGCACTGGAGAATCATGTGTCATTGTGTGTGTCTGCAGACGGATAAATAGGGAGAGAGGAAGAGAAGGAAAAAAGAGGAGATGAGGGGAAAGGATGATGGACAGATACGCCAAACAAATGGAAACAGGATGAGAGGAACAAGAAGAAATTGAATAAGGATGACAGAAAAATTGTGAGAGAAAAATAGGAAAAAAGATGAAATTAAAAGATATTGAAAATGGATGACAGGTAGAAAAGATGGGAAATGAAAATAAGATAAAAGAGGATGTAACAGACAAAAAAAAAAAAGTGAAAGAAAACTTTGGGGAAAATGTAGAAAAAGTAAGGGAAAAAGTGTGGAAAAAAGGATTTTAAAAAGGATAAAAAAACCTAAAAGAGGCGACAGAAAGCTAGAAAAATAAACAGAGAAAAAAAAAAGGAGAAAAGGGATGACAGAGAGAAAAGAAGAAATAAAATAGCCAAAAGAAGGAGAAAAAAGAAAATAGAGAAGAGAGGAAATGGAAAAAAAAAAAAACAGGAAAAGGTGTAAAACACAAAACATTTATCCAGCACCATCATCATTTCTTTTTTTAAATCATTACTATCAAAATAAGAGAAAGAAACATGAAGAGTAAAAAAAGAGTGCAGGAGAGAGAGAAAGAATATGAATAGTAGGAAGAGTACAAATCTCACATTGAATGGAGGAAAGGACATTGTCAATAACGGGCAAGAGAAAAGAATACGTCCAGCAGCAAATGCAAATATGACCAAAAAAGTATAAAATGACATCATAGTATGGCAAATACAAGACATAAGATATCCAGTTGTCAGCTGTTTTGATGGGTGCTGAAATAAAGTGCAAAGCTCTGTTAATGAAGACAAATGAAGAGGAGGAGAGGGAGGGGGGAAGGAAGAGACTCGGAAACAAAAGTAGGGGATTTGGTTGCATCGCCCTCCCGGCGAAAGATTTCTGTAACCAGTGGGAAGACATCAACACAACCAGGCAAAATCACCTGGTGACTAATTCCACATCTCTACAAGATAGCATCTACAGCCCCCCTACCACCCCCTCCCTCATATTCTCATAAATTGCACAAATATGTCCAGAGCTTCAGTAGATGGATGGAAAAAATTCTCTATCGTAAAAACCCATCCAGACAAGACTGCGAAAAAATATCTTGGCCACAGGTGCGTTATCACTCCACGCTTAACGCAAAATCCTCGGCCGCTGCACGGCAGACATCCATTTTGCGAGATTATGATTTGAAATTGGAGCTGGGCTGATTTCCCTCCCCCAAACCCCCATCACCGTATGATTCAAGCCATGTACAAAAGGTAAGATCGTTGATGTAAGGAATAGGGTGGTAATAAAGATGGAAGGCGGGGTGGTTTTGACTCATTGAAAAGTTCAACAGACAAAATCATGGTGTTAATCATACAATGGGGCTAAGTGCAGTCATCACAGGTCCAATAAATCTTTAAAAACAAAAACAAAATAGCGTAATGCCAGTCCTGCCTGGTGAGGTGTGCCATGAAGTAAACTCACAGATAAAATTGTACTCTCACTTCCCCACCGTCTCTGCAGTCACTGATTGGCAGGCTGGAATATATCTGATCTGGGAGCATGTTTCCTGTCAAAAGTATTCTAAATGCATCTGTTGTAAATCTCCTTGCTGGCATACATCACTTCTTTCAGCAACCATCAGGTTTTACTGAGGAATGCACAATGACAAAGAGACAATCACAATTTGAAGAGGAGAGATCCTAGCATCTTCATCTATTTATATTGTAATCTCCCGATTCCAAAGTTGTCACCATGGCTGCAACATCTCATCTGATCTATTACTCTGAAGTTGTTTTTCGGGAGCCATTTTTCATTAACCCCTTGAGGATGAGATGATTATACTACAACATGCATTTCCCGTAAGACACCTGCCCAAGTATACTCGGGACTACTCTTCAATGGGTTAAGAAATGACCAAGATTATGCAAGTGAGGACACGACCACATGACCATGGCTTGTCAGGTGGTCAACACCTCCTCACATGTAACATTAAAGAACCATATTTCTGTTGCTGCTTTCCTTTGCATGATTACCTATTTCAGAGCATTCTGTGGTACATTCTACTGGCAGCAAAAAGCAATATTCTATCTATGATGATACAATTACATGCTGAAGAGGCTACCCTGGGTAATAAGACCTTAGTATTGTTATTATTATTATTATCATCATCATCATCATCATCATCATCATCATCATCATCATCATCATCACTATCATTATTATTTTTTTAAATCAGAATATCATCTAATCATCTCATTTCAGCACACAAAAGAGAAACAGCAGTATGTCCATACTGATGATACTATTATCACACGGACATCAGAAAAATAAATGTGCACCTCATTGTGTACCTCTCAAGAAATCTGTCTACTAAACAGAAATTTTTACTCTGACATAAAAACACAAAGACACACACACACAGACACACACATTTAAATACACAATTTCAGGTTTGGAAACTAATTAATAGGCAATGTTCTATACTCTGAAGATGACCAGTACTCCCTCTTCTAACTCCCCCCCCCCCCACTTGCAAAAGTGGAATGGCCCGTAGCAATCATTCTTGTACAGCTTTTACAGAAAGAAGAAAATGCGTACAAAATAGTGAGGAGAGGGGGGCAAACACATCCTCAGGAGTAATTTCCTTGAGTTCTCAACAGATTTATCTTCTTTTGCTTCTCGGTCTTTCAGTTTCCCATTTCTCAGCACCTAATCAAGGCAAAAATGGGTCACAATATTCACACCCTCCGGCAGAGGTAGGGCTGAACTGGAAATAATTTAAAAAAAAGAAGGAAAGGGGGAAAGAAATTCAGGAAGCAACAGGGCATGCATATAGAGATTTTAACCAGAGGTGCTTGACACTCTGAAAATCTACAGTTGGGAAGCTCTCAAGTGCTGGACAGAAATGGCCCCTTGCCCAGTAGGGGCAACAAAAATTGCATTGCTCACGGGGTATGCAATTCATGAAAATTTCTGAAAGTGTGCTCAGATGAGGAAAAAGACAACACCCTAATATTTTTTTTTTTTTTTTTTGGGGGGGGGGGTCATTTAAAAGCATTTACCAGTTACTGAGAGTGAATCAGAGCTGTTGAGCTACACTTTTTAAGAAACAAATGTACTTTGTAGCTTTTTTATAATTTTTTTCTTTATTATTTCTTCTTTTTTCTGAGGTAAGGGGGGATGATTGCAGACTGAGTGATTGAGGTACATTTGGTGGGGTGGTGCTGGGGTTTGGAAATGATGCTTTGTTGAGGGGAAACAATGCTAGAAACAGTCATACGTAAAAAAAACTCTTGATATGTGCCAGTCCATGCGCCATCACTGATTATCGCACATGACTCAACCCCTCGCTGGTTTTATGATCAGCACGGTTTGGCAAATTCTGAATGATGGCTGTTATTTCATTTTGCGACACAGCTGTCTTTGTCTGCAGCCATAGGTATCAACCAATCACGTCCCAAAAACATAGAACAGAAACGTGAATTCTCATTAACTTGCACTTTTGCTGCAGCGGAAGACAAAAACAAAACAATAACAAAACACACACACACACACACACACACACACACACACACAAAGACTTGTCTCGATCAATATTGAAGTCCCATGATTACACATCATGGTTACTGTGGGGGGATGGCGTTCCAAATCCCCACCAATATCAATTCATGTGGCTGAGATACTAATGTAAATCCTTGTGCAGCTCTATGGAGGCAGGCACCTAACCGTACTACCAAGATGTAGACGATATTGGGGTAAACTCCTGTAGCCTGGAACTGTCCCATTTCAATCATTTGTGATATTCCTTTATTTTCACAATTCTTCATAATCATCCCACCTAACAATGTCATCATTTTGAAGGGTTTTCACAGTTTTCACAGTGGCAAAAACACTGCTTTTTGGGAAGAGAAATAGTGAGTTCTGATACCAGCACAAATGGGAAGTCAATTCACAAGAATGCATAAACCTTCAATAATTAGCTTAGTGATAAAGAGAGGAGTTACATGTATCTGAAGTGACAGACATCTAGTACTATTCATTCACCGTGGTTGCCAATTTAGGAGTCCCACAGTGATCACAGTTTTGTTATCTTGTAGCTAAACCATGCCTCTCTGTGAGCATAATGTTTCTGTCATGGAAGACTGTCCAATCACAGCGCCTCTACAACAGGATGGGACTGCATATGCAGACCTCCCAACCTTTCTTGTTTTGAAAAACAAAGAGCAGTTCCTATAGGAGTGAGTAGTAAAATTATCAAGAAAAATAAGAAACTCCTATAGAAACAAGAGCTAGGAATGGTAAAAATTAAAATTCTTTCTCCCAAATTCAGAATGGTTGGGAGGTCTGCATAAGAAATAAGCTCAAGTCACTTGCAGCAACAGCAAGGTCTCTCTTGATGAGACATCCTTCTTTTGAATTCTTTCCATACCAACAACATTGGCACATTAACAGCAGACATTCTGGCATGTCATTATCCAAACTATCAATAGCAGTTGTTGGCAAATCAATTCTGAAAAAAAAATATGACATCTGTATTTTCATTTCTTTTCATTTAACTCAGGCTAGGGTGCATACATACGACACACAAACATTTTCCGCCATTTACTACATGCTTCATCAGGGCATGGCGATAATGCTACGTTTAACTAAAGACCAGTGTGTTTTATTAACGAGTGGCCTCCGTGTTCCACGAGCCTGCCGTTAATCAATTGTTCTCGACCAATTTCGGCTGGCACGGGCATCGACCAAGGCCATCATTCTGACTGATTTCACCCCAGCTCGATGAGGATGAAATGTGCCACCAGAGAAATCAATGGCCCCAGTGCTCCTTCGGTGATAAAATGATACGTTGTATGCGTCTGCACGGAGTCTGGTTGATTCATACACGAACTGGCTTCAGGACTGTGACTACTGGTAGGCAAACAAAAATAAGAAACCAAATTCGTGGCTACACGGCTCTAAATGCTACCAATATGTCTGCGATGGACTCAGACAACATAATTTTTGTAACGTTTTTATTCTGGAGATTTTTTTTTTTAAAAATCAATTTGAACAGCATCGGCAGAGAGTATGGATGACATACTTCTCTCAAAGTATAACGGTCGGGTAAAAATAATTAAAGAACAACTTCTGTACTATATGAGGTTTTAATGCATATTATGTGAATTTTACTTCAAAAACTCACAAGCTTTACTACCAGTATATTGAAATGAAACTTTCCCATATGGACTTAAGAGATTGTGCGATGTTTGGCATTGATGTTTTAATGTCTGAATTAAGAAAGGGAAAATCTCTTGTGAGCCAGTCCATGATGTAGGGGGGGGGGCATACCTAGTGTCCAATAAAGACAGTGTTAACTTTTGATAAAATACCACATCTTACACTAGATGTTGCTGTTGTTGTTGTTGTTGCAAGGCTTATGATTTCCAGATACAACTGTCACCTCTTTTCAATGGTACATGTTGCACTGATGCAGTCTGCCATAAGAACACAAGGTGCATTCAATTTCTTCCTTCTCATGACCTCTGTTTTTTGCTCTACTAGTCTCTCTCTCTGGGTCTGCTGAAGATGACCATCTATAAACTCACTTTAGATTATTCTGCATTGTGAAGAATTTCAAATGGTATTCAGATGACACCCTGTCTCTCTCGCTTCACATTTCACATAAATACAGACAACTACCATAATATTGACCAACACTGCTCTATAGTTAACACTGAAATCCACCCTACCATGAAAACAGCCAAATGCCTCAGTGAGAAGTAATTGTCATAGTATACAATATTTAGCAGCATAAAACGTGTGACTTTCATAATGTCTTTTTCAACACCACAAAGGGGAACTAGGAGATTGAACCTACAGACAGTAACATGCCTTAAACATTTTCCACATAACACAATAACAACAACTGACACAACTCATCTCCCCTTTCCTATACCATCTCTGTCCAATCTTAAAGTTATAATTAAAGGTCATCAAGAGTGTCAGTCAGATGACCAACTACACCTTGGGTTTGATCCTTAACCCCTTCTATGCCATGGACTTTGGACTGTGTGTACAGAGCTATTAAGTTTTCTGTGCCAATCAGCAGTCGAAGGAAACAAAGAGTTAAGGTTATTTTGCCTATCCCCCCCCCCCCCATGAGCGTAAAATTATCTAAACATGATAATGACTCATAACAAACACCATGCTCTCTTATTTTTGCTTTGTTCTTACTCTTAATTGGGAACACACCCTGCCCTCTCCTTATCCGCTATCACAAAGTGTGAACTTCATAATTGGCGCGGGTCATACATGGCTGGTCACAAACATGGAAACACTGCGCTATGTTATCATCGCGACAGAATTGCGGAGCATAACGTGGCAGTAGTATACAGAGCGGTGCGGATGAAAGCTTGTGATCTTGGAGGTGCCAGGAACAATGGAAGTTGGGTGATGGCTAATTAAGCAGCAAAATACTAGTGTGAAGATAAGGTCACATGTGCACATGTGTGAGTGTGTATGTGTGTGTGTGTGGGGGGGGGGGGTGAAGTATTTTATGTTTTATGTTTAACAGTATATGAGGAACAAAAGGAAACATAATGTGCACCTGCCACCAGACACACACAATTCACTGACGATAGTGTCAAGAATTTTGCTGAGCATATCAAGGATAACAAGTTTGTTTGTTTTTTTTCCTTATACTTCTTTTTACAAGTTGTCCTATGTGTAGTAAAATAAAACCCGTAAAACTACTTAAATCTTTAGATTAGTATTAGCCCTAGCCTTCCAGTAGTCAAAAGAGTGGTTCAGTGAATACTAACAATATCATCAGAAATGGTACAAACAATATCAAATTATCAGTAAGTATAGCAATAGTTGCCATGTTATTTGAAGTAAAAACGGGTAGTATATGCAACCATACAGATTGTCCATACATAATACCAGGAGGAAGGGGGAAAAAAGTTGTCTGTTTTCATTCAAGATACATGTATTATCTGTACCCAGTTATCTTCATGTCTCCATGCCAACACTTTCAAAATCATTCTGACCGTCAAGCAGCTAGACTTGTCTCATCAACATTCCTGTCCGCTCTGTTTTCCATCTCTCATTCAGAATGTGCCCTATCATTTCTCCTCCCAAGAATGTCTAAAAAAACTGCCCTAAGTACATACCAGGATAAAAATGATATCAATCTTGGCTGCATTGACATCAGCTTGGTAGTCATCTGCTCTGTCATTTTTCAAGTATTTTCTGCATTATCTTTAATGAAAAAATATCAATAGCAATCACCCTGTACTATCCCTGTATATGCATTGTGATTCCAAATTTACAAGTATTGAGTTGGTGCACACACAGAAACACAAACACACACAAAAAACCCACAAATATATAAAAAAAAAAAAAAAAAAAAAAAAAAATATATATATATATATATATATATATATACATACGTACAATGTACAAACATAATGTACATACATGCACATGTACATTTGTATGTGTTTGTGTGTGTGTGTGTGTGCGTGTGTGTGTACATGAATGAGTGTATATAGATGCTGAGGGCATACAGAAGCATCCATATATGAATTGTGGGGCATAAATTATTGGTAATACCAGCCAATAAAATTCCTATCATTGGAAAAGGGGGCATAGAATGGATGCGAGGCAAGCGCTTGTTGGCAGAAGCACGCTCGCATAACTCGTCGTTAAAAACCGCATTAATGGCTGATCTGATCTAATCTCGCCGCACATAAATTAGCATGGTATGCCAGAAAATATATTCCATAGCTTTGCATCATACATTGAATTTTCTAAGCTTAGCCCATAACCATCTCAAAGAATTTCTATTTGGATAAAACTGAACATAAGAAATGATGGTAATGACAATAATAATAATGATAATAATGATAATAATAATAATAATGATAATAATGATAATAATAATCATAATAATAATAATAATAATAATAATAATAATAATAATAACAATAATGATAATAATAATGACAATAATAATAAAGATAATAATGATAATAATAATAACAACAATGATAATAGTAATCATATTATTATTATCATTATTATCATTATTATTACTATTATTATCATTATCATCATCATCATCATCATAACAACAGTTATATTGTGAAGGATGGCATAAAGATTATAAAATGTTGGCCACAGTTGGCTTAAAGAACCATAAACATTTACTTCTAGACAAAAACATTGAAACATTCTTAGGACAACTTGTGACACATGAGGAAAGTTCTACAAAAAAGAAAGAAATACATGAAGCTGAAAAGTACATGAGGAGCTTTTGTCTAAGAGCCATGATGAAAAGATTTCAAAGTACAAGGGGTTTTATCAAAGAGAGATCCGAAAATAACCTCTTTTCCAAAGCACAATTGATGAAATGATACATTCACTCACAATGAAGGTACAAAACCTTCAGTAACATGATGCGCATGTCGTATGTATCGTTGGAACAATAATGTAAGCGCATGGCTCAATTCCATGTTTGTGCCATCTTTTGAGGGGCTTTTTTTTTCGTTTGTTTTTTCCCTTTTTGATGTTGGAATGATAGCACATTTCTCCACTGCACAATTTCCTATCTGTGATTGCCTTGTTGGGGACAGGAAATTTGATTGCGGCCATGGATCTCCCCCCTGCAACCAATCCAACACACCACTTTCGCCCCACCATCCAACGTGACCGCTTCCCCCCTTTTTCCCCTCCGTCGTCCTTTCGGCTCATCCCCGCACAAAGTCAGATTGATCGGCTCCCATTCCAGCCACAACAAAGGCACTTAAGAATTGAATGCTTTTAGATAGCTGTATCATCTGCAATATATGACATGGTTACATGTATACTCACACATATATACTTGTAGCCAATGCAGTAATGTTCATTTGCTGGTATAAATCAAGTGCCCACAGACCCATGCATTCAGTCACAGAGAAACACAGACGGATGAGACAAAGAAATTTAGTATGCACATGGATAGACAGACATATTGAGAAAAAATTGAAGAAAATGCAAGCAACCCTTCCTCCTACTCCCTCCCCCCTTCCCCACCCCCCCCCCCCCAAAAAAAAAAGCAGAAGCACAAAAGACATGGATGCATGTAAAGTGCATGGAAGATGATTGAATTCCGGTCATTTGAACTGCCTTTGCAGTGATAAAACAAACTTAATAACTTGTATTAAGGAGTAGCATGATGCAAAAACTTTTTTTTTTTTTTTTTTTTTTGGGGGGGGGGGATAATAGAATAAAAACTTTATCGGTTGAGGACAAGTCCCGAGAATACTATGGCAGGTGTCTATGGGAAATGCGTGTTACAGCAAAATCAATCCATCCTCAATGGGTTAAAAATGTTATTTAGTAGATGGATGCTATCCTACTAGAAATAAACAACTGAAAAAAAATAGTTTCCAACAGGGTGGAACATACGTGGAAGGTGGAGACCAACACCTCCAATAACAAACAAATAAACAAATATACTATAAAAACAAAAAACAAAAAAAAGGCCAGAGGACGTTCCACCGACGCGGAAGCATTAGCAAGTCCAATAGGGGGTGTAGATGTCACCCTCGGTGAGTGTGTTTGGAAGGATGTGGTGTCAGCCCAGAGAATCTAGTGTCAGCTGTGCCTCTGGGTCGGGCCAGGCTAAGGTTGCCAGGTACAGTATATAATATCACCTTCTGAAAGGAATCCCTTTGACCGACTGCCTAATCCACACCAAGATTTCCTCGTGGTATGGCTTTTGGGAAGATCTTGAAGCCGGCTTCTCTGCAGGTTTAGAAAGTTCCTAAAGCAAATGAATTTTAGTTTTTTTTTTCCTTTTCTGGAATCAATACCTCCACGAGTCAACTCCTTTCTGGCAGTGGTTCTGTCTTGTATCCTTGCACATCAGATCTACACTTTTGTCATATCTTTTTCTTTTTATTTTAAATCCAGGTTGATTATGCATTTGCAGTAGAAAGAGTCAAAATAACTGTAGCTTAATAGATATTAGATCTGTAGTCATTTGTGAACTATAACCCCAGAGCCTAATAAAGTAACAGAGCATCAATTTTTTGACTGAATTTTTTGGCACTTTTTAAATTTTTCAGACTCTCAAGTTATCCACTGAAATAGAATGCATGTCAGTTTACCAACATGTACAGTTTATCTACATGAAAACTGGCCACTTCACAGACACAGTTGGTGAAAATCAGCTTGGAAGTTTGAATAACCGACGACAAAGAAATATAATACAATGGAGCTATGCAGAATTGCACAGCAACATGCTCAATGAAAACCAAGAAAGTTATTTTTTTTTTTCATCACTTCTACGTAAGAAATCATTAAGATAATAAATTATAATATCTTAAACTAACTTTGAATAAACATAGTGATTAACTTTTAACCCATTGAGGACGGGCTGACACGCATTTCCCATAAAAACCTGCCCAAGTATACTATACTCTTCTACAGGTCAACAGAAAAATGCTTTTTTGTTACTTTCAGCCAAATCAGTTTTGTTGTTCTGTCAGCACTGAGATCACTCATTTCCCAAATTACAAAACTCTACCAGTATCCAATCAGGTGAGGTGAAAGTGTTTCATCATTGGCAGCCAATTCCCTCAACACTAGTCATTGGCCCACGCAAAAACTAGGCCACATCACATGTGGTCTTTACGATATTAATGGCAGTTTTGCGACAGCTAAGGAATTACTAGGCACCCATGGTCATAATGTAGGTGAGTTTGCTCACTGTCCGTCATTCCCTCCTTCTTTGTAATTGTTGTCTTCCATAACAATGCTATAATTCTCATTGCAAGAAAAAAAAAATAGACATTTCATGGCATGATTTTATTCCCACAATCTAGCTAAAAAACAGATCAATATTGTCAATTTTGAAGATGGAAATCAAATTGAAAATTGCTAACTTTCAATGAAGTGCAATCTGTTTTAGAAAAAAGATGCTCGGGACTGTGCAATAAAAGAAAACAAATGTTTATGATGAATTTCCACTTAGTGCAACCACAAGATAGGGGGAGAAAGTGAATGTAATGCAATGAAATGAGGTGGATTTGGGAGAGGGCAGCCTATCAACAAATTTTAAAACTCTTATCTCTGATGAAAGTAGTCTGTGGTCATCATGAATGGGGAGGCAATTGGGGGGAAAAATATACATATAGCCCGAACCATTATTCGTACTGATTGCACGATGATAGTCACAACAATGGGACTCTAAGTCAGTAATCAAACATCGTCATTCAAAAGGGCATTATACCCAATTCCTCACCAACCAGGCGGAGATAGAGAAAAGGGGGGATGGACAATGGAGTGGGTTTTTTTACAAAAAAATGGGGGTGGATGAGGTAATACGGAGATGCACTTTCCCATCAGATTTCGGTGATTGTGTTCTCAGAGGTCCTCGCCACGTGCCCCGGATGAACGCCCGCCCATAAATGGGATTACGCGGCTTAGTCATTTTAGCGCTTTGTGTTGTGTGTTTGCCCACCGTGCGAGCATGTGTTATTGGCCCCAGCGCAGGCATTTGATTGGGTGCTGGGCTTAATAGTGCATAGTAAAGTCGCAAGACTCCAGTGTTGAAAGTCCTGTTTGATTATATTTTTCCCCCTCTCTCATATTCTCTCTCTCTCTTTCTATCTCTGGCTTTTATCATTTAATTGAAATTAGTGTCCAGGGTCAGCTGGGAGCATGATCAAATATTACTTGTCATAGCAGTGTGTAATTAGTTGGCAAATGCAGGCAGGAGGCAGTGTTAAGAGTTTAACCCACTGCATACCACGAACAGGTGAGCCATGTATTGACCCTATGGGAAATTAAACACCCCAGAGGCAGTAGTGCTGAGTGTAGCTGCTACTCAACCACATTGACTTTTTTCTCCTTTCTTTCTCATTCCTCTCAACTTTCTTGTGAATATATTGACTTGCCACACTGCTGCCTTGTACATTTTTTGAGTGATAATCTAAAATTCATGAGTTTATGACGAGACAGTTGCTGTATGACTTGTCATCAGAGACTTCCAAGGTTACAGAGAGGGCAACCCACCTGTGCAAAGGCCCGAGGAAATACAAGTGTATTTCGACGTCGGACAGACATCTTGCCTTCGCATTTTTCCCAGTACCATGACTAACCAGCATCGTTGAATAATATATGGACAAAGAAAATGAAGGAAAAGAGAAAAAAATACCATAAGAGCTAGTGATCTCATGCAGCTACTTATAGATGCCAATTAAGGTGCATGAGCAAGACGGTTGGCATTAATTATTTGTGAAATTATTTCTTGTCAATCAATATTACGGTGGCTTTGTAGATTTGTGCCAGCATTTCCAATGCATCTGCTTCTTAGCGCACCACTCTTTGTCACTGCCAAACCCTTTGTTGTTGGTTGATCAAGATCGCATCTGGATTCCTGAATAAACTTGAAACCAAGGCCACGCTTCAATGATAGAAAGAGAGTCGCACTGGCTGAAAGTCGAACAAATGCAATAAACCAAATGCAACCTCTGATAGTTTTTCATGAGACTGGTTGCAATTGACACATTACCACTGCACAATCAAATATCCCATTGAGGACGGGCTGATTTTGCTACAACATGCAGTAAATTCCCATACACACCTGCCGGAGTATACTCGAGACTAGTCTTCAGTGGGTTAATAGGGTTAATCACACATGTAGTGCATGCATTTTTGCATAAAGCATAGCTTCTTTGTCACTGTGGGTATCCGCCAAGAAAAAAACAAAAACAAAACGAAACAAAAAAATGTATCCTCAAGGTCTCTGCTACAGTCTTTCAGCCCAGAGTCCATCCCACACCATCCCTGACTCCTGATGCCAATAGGTTTACATTGATTTCTCATTAGTAGCACATCAGCACTGGAGGAGTATGTTAACTTGGCTTTAAATGTCCTCATAGTCCAATAAATTACCTCTTTGTGTGCAATGGTGAAAGCTTCTTGTGTGTCTCATTATTCTAGGACTATAACATGCAGAAGCACCTCTGGAAAACATTAAAAATTTTCAAAGCCATGTAACTTTTAATAGAAGCATTTGTGCTACAAATTGCATACAGCAAAATTGTAGAGAAAATTTCAAGTGTTGCTGTATCTTATGACAGAGCTATAGCTATAAATTGTCTTGCAACTGGCGAGTATTCAAAACACAACCTCTTAACAGACTACAAAATTGCATTCTCGGTCATAACTACACATGCTTTCATGAATAGGTCTAGGAGGCAGGACTTTTTGAAGGCAAACCTCAACAGAAACCAGAATATACTCGAAAAATCCTTATGGAACACTGCTATTCATTCACGATGTATGGCAAGATATATGCGTGGGGAATGAAATCGTGCGTGACGATTTCACTGCACTGTGGCATATTGCAATTTATTGATTGGTTTGCGAGCAGTTGGGTGAGCTGAGCAAAATATGCAAAGTTGGCAAGACGTTGACTTGTGTTTGGCATGTGAACATGGCTAGCAAAGAGTTAGCATGTTTAGGTTTCAATTAGCCATCTTGTAATGGCCATCTACATTACAGTCACATGAGCACAGACTAGTAAATTTGCAGATGGGATTAGCATAAATTTCCCCTATACCCCTACATGGCAAAGGTATCTCACTCACTAAACCCTTTCAACACCGAGATATCTGGCCACTGGTGCAAGTGAGGTAACTTGTCCGTGTATTCAAGATGTTCTCTCGTATCTCATTTCACTTTCATTCAGAATGGTAAGGAGGAGAACGGATCAATACATGAAGTCTGGTGTGAGTTACAGATTTGCATGAATCGCAGGGGGCCGCGGGACTCGTAATCCCGTTAGCAGTCATGTCAGCTCATAATTGACTGGCTTGAGGTTTTCGAAGTGATAATCAAGTCCTTCTCCTAATCCTGTTTCTGCACCAACCCGACTCCAAAATGATGACCATTTTCATGTGCCCCTCTCTTTACTCATTTTGCCCATTCTGCTCTTTCATCCAGCTTAACATCTTCTTTTTCATGTTTCTCCCTAATCTATTTTAAAGTATTTCTATTTCAAAGGGGAGAACAAGACTTTGTACGTCAGCACAAGGACTTTTTTAACTATCTTTTTTAAAAAGCCCTAGAGTCCTAAACAGGCACTACTTCATTTCTGATTCCTAGAAATTTGTTGCAAAGTGGCTGAGCCTTTGCAACCACAACTTCATTCTCCTTAACTCTCATCATTCCTTCCTCCTCCTGAACTATCCGATCATCTTCTACTTCTACCATCTCATTCGAAAAGATGGCAGATGACTTATTAACTGCCAATTCCAGACGGAGACAAACATGATTTCTGAGCGATCTGTGTGGCTGCTGAAATAAGTGATTTTGGAGAAATTTTGCTGATGCTGACCCACTTCTGATTTGCAGGGTTTTCAAATTTAAAGAAAATATTATCTTACTAGTTTGGTTTTTTTTTTTCACTCAATGCACCACCTACCCTCTCTCTATCTACCCTCTCTCTATCTTTGCAAAAACTATTAGTGGCATAATCATCCAGAATTTTCATGGCAATTTTGACAGCAGCAGGATGAGAAATGGCAATCATAACTGTTCAAGGATCAGTTAAAGTCAGAGAAGATGATGCACTGATTGTCAACATATTGCACAGACATACAGAGTTGAAACTCTTCATAGATACAGCACGTTCACGTAAACCTACGAAAGGCATCACCAAGGAGCCTCGGGGTACTCTGACACTGTCAGCCATCTCCCATGCACCAGATCTCACACCACAGGATGGATGAGCGGTGTAATTCTCGCCGACAGAGAACAGAGGGCTTTGAAGACACTACAAATGCTTATGTGCCGGAGGAGGAACCCACGTCAGGCGGTAATATGCAAGTGGAAGGTGAACGATAACAATTGGGTAAAGGAGGATTTGCGACAGGTGGAAGTGAGGGTTGCCTTGGTAACCCATTTCTTACTGGAATTGGGTTCGCTGTGTGTTCATTCTATGGGAAATGTAGATGTCTCATCATAGATAGGTCATCATCTATGAAGAGATTGATACAAATAAATACATGTACATGTGAATGCTGATAAAGCTGATGATGATTGTAATGATAATGATGATGGTGGTGGTGGTGGTGGTGGTGGCAATGAAGATGCTGATGGATAACCGCCGCTTGAGCAACGACCCTATTTGCAATGACGCGACAAGACAGTGATAATGAAGAGGATAATGCTGTGGATAGAGATGATACTGGTGGTGATGATGACGATGATGGTGGTGGTGGGGGTGGTGGTGGTGGTGGTGGTGGTGGTGGTGGTGGTGGCAATGAAAATGCTGATGGTTAACGGCCGCTTGAGTAACGACACCAATTGCAATGATGCTACATGGACAAGATATCAACAATGAAGATGACACTGTAGATAGAGATGATACTGGTGGTGGTAAAGATGATGACGATGATATTGCATGAATGTGGTTTCATCTGCTACCAATGATGGTGGTAATGGTGAAAGTGGCAAAGTGTAATTATGACAATCATAACAATGAAGACATAGATAGAGTTGGTGGTAACAAAACCTAAAACCCTCTCTGTCATAACTGCATGTCATGAAATATGCTAACATCAACAAAACAGGACCCCATCTGCAGGACCATTGAGCTCACCTATTCCTTACATCTAAACATGAAGATGGCTAAGGGTTTTGACAAGAACACAGTGTTTGTTTGGTTGCAACTTGTTCCTGTGGCTATTTTTTCCCCCTCCCATTTGCTTCAGTTCGAATAAAGGTCATCTGGCAGAGAGAAAAAAAAAAAGAAATAGTTCAATCAGATCACAAATCAAGTAGAAAGAGATTAAATCAAATGAGAGTTGACTTTTTGCATTCATGTTTGGCACAACTTTGGTCACAGTTTACTGGAGAACCAATATTTGTCGCTCTATCATCATTGGGAGGGGAAGCATAGCATGTGTTGCAACAATTGGAGGATCAAATGTTATAACCAATTATGTTTCTGAAAACAAATATCTGTCAGTATTCATATGTCAAACAACAAGAGTTGCTGCCAGAATAAATCATTTGGCCTACACATACCCAATTAGCAGTCTTTATCTCCTGAAACATGGAGTCACTCTATGGATGCTGAGATTGATATATACCATGGGGCTTGATATAGTTTGTCTTGGTGATTGACGGTGACATTTCGATGATCGGCAGTGAAGAGCTTTCAGGCTTCATTATCGAGCAATTGAGGCATATTAACTGCCATGCTTTCTAAAGCAATGAGTATAGCGATGTCCATGGTAAAATGCCAAAGACGAATCTAACCAAATGTCATTATCTAATTGGATGCTATCTTGAGAGCAAGCACGCTGCTACACAGTGGCTTTGCATTAAGGCTAGACTAGCGTATAATGTAAATGTATTAAAATACATAACATCAATTTCATATTCTCAGTAGTCTTACTATTACAGACCTCACACACAAACCTGCTCCACAATGAGTTAATAGCCTGAAAACATGCACAATTCTTTGACCCTGTTTTAGAGTACAATATGTAGGCCATACATGTTTACTGGATTTAAGGTACAGATACCTTCTCATTTTTTAAAGGATTTTGTTGAACGAGAAGTACAAATCACAGATGGCCATATTTGATGAAATATTCATTTCCCTGATAACATCAGTGAGTTTTGGGGCAATATTAGAGATAAACAGATGAAAGGCAATGACAAATAAGTTGCATTTTATTCATTTTCCTTCATCAGAAGACTAACACACACTGTTACATTCCACTGATTTGGAACAATACATCCATTACCATAGTTTGAATTGCTCAAAATGGCACTGTCATTCCCAAACATTCAAATGTTTCATAATGACACATTCACACTATGACTTTTCAACTGTTTAAAGGGGCATTCCAGACAATTTTCATAATTTCACATCATGTAGTACATAAATCAACAGCTCCAGGTATAGATTTGCAGAATTTATTGTGGTGCCTGAGCAGAGAAATTAATACTCTGAAAACCTTAAACAAATTACACTGAACAAAGGCGATGACAAAGGAGCCTCACATATTTCAGAAATCTAGCAATGTAATTCCATTACAATACCGCATGCCTAAACAAGTTCACCTGTGAAGAATCTGTGTATGCCTTCTTCTTTTGTTCTGCTTCTTTGAGCCCCTACTCATACATTCTTGTTGTGAGGCTGCCGTGTCATCATCCTTGTTCATTGTAATTTGATATAAATTTTGAAACCGCTCCTATTCCTCATCCAGATCACTTCATATTTTGAAACTCTGCACCCAGTGTAACCAATTTATAGTTGCTCACAATTATGTAAAAGTCTGAAAATCATCCAGAGGTCTCCTTTAAACATGATACGTTCACACTCTCACCTTCACCCCTTCCTAAACTGCCCATTCAGGCCCTTGCATTCCAGTTGTTACTTGAGGGCACATTCACACTGTCACCTTCACATTCACACAACATTCTAAGTGTAGTCCCTACCTTCTTGATCTTCTGGTTGTTCTTGTCCCATTTCCAGAGCATGACCGCCATTTTGTATTTCAGCTTGCGAGGCCAACGGAGCCGAATGCCGCATGGCATGAAGCTAGCTTTTTGGAGGGAAAAAACAACCG
The DNA here is from genome assembly GCF_964275005.1 of Diadema setosum. Taxonomy (NCBI): domain Eukaryota; kingdom Metazoa; phylum Echinodermata; class Echinoidea; order Diadematoida; family Diadematidae; genus Diadema; species Diadema setosum. Next base: position 12,851,569 of record NC_092689.1, read on the forward strand.
GGGCGATCCACTCTCAGACAATAATTCCAATCGGCATAGCAACGATGGCGCCGTTATGGGACACTCTCAGCAATTTAGTATCATATCGTTTCGTCTCCAAGATGGATTTGAATTGACGGCAACTGAGTAGAAATGATTCCGTTTGGAACAACGTTGCTGATTTTAGAAATCGATTCCGCCAGATGCTTTCAGTGCACTCAACATCACCCACTTTATTGAGGATACCACAAGTACTTTTTCTATTTAGAGGTGTGTGCTTTGCCTTAAGACTGATGTCACAGCCTGCTGCTCACTCTTTATGTTCACGTACCTCTACCGATAGAGGTCAATGTCACTTCGAACGGCCAGTGCACCCTTCGCTATATATATGTCAATACAGGAAGTGACCATAGCTTTTAATTTTCTGCCAAAGATACAAATACGTCCACTGTGATCACAAGGCAGCTTTTTTTTTTTTGTCTCTTTTTTTAATGAAAGGTTACTTGATGACAGATTTCTAGGTACTGGTTGTCACTGGTAACAGACCTATGTATGAACATCTGGATGCAACAGATGATATTCATCCCCTGGGTAATGCAGCATATAATACAATGATCATTCATAAAACATACATGCTCCAACGGCACCGTCAACAATCGATATTGTGCAGGTCAAATTTCATCACTGGTTTGGTCCGTTAAGTCGATGTTTCCAACTATTGAAACTGTCAGTCATACTGGTTGATACATCAGACAGGCATCTGAGCGAGGGGGTCATATATTTCTGGCGGGGTGACAAGCTAGGAAGCTGCTGCCTGCTGCTTTATTATTTTTCTCCTTGTAATCACTGTGTATGCAAACGTTGTGATCAATTAGTGGTTACGTCACAGTCGGAATGTAGACCCCTCGATTTCTCAAAGTCAGGGTAACAGCAGTTCATTCTGGTGTCCAAGCACTATCTTGTTGATGATAAGGTTGAGCCAATGAGTAAATAGAAGTGACTACTAGTTGTGATAACTAACTGATTTCCTCTCCTCTTGGTTTGTTTTGTATATATTTACTGCAGTCCTGATCTCTCTGTCTCCAGGGGGCTGAAATATATCAAATACTGGTAATAAAAGCTCTTTCCATTTTCTTAACTCCTCTTGACAGTAAATTTTATATATCGTTCAATAACAGAGCAATAAAAAAGTGCAGAAAAATGGTAAGTGTAATCTCTCAGGGAAATAGTTTGAAAGGTAAATAGTTGGGGGCGATGTTTGGAAGATAACATACAATGAGTGCAACAGTTACTCCCTTGGGTAAACAGGGGAGCAGGTGCTAGTCCATTTATGGCACAAATTTGTTGATGTAAACACAAGGTACAGCTGCTGGGCTTGTGATAAGCAGCATAGAATTTGATGTGGTAGAACATACAGTTGAGGTAGGTTAAATGTCTGCCAAAAGAATTAAAAACTATTCACGGACTTGATTGCATCACAATGTTTGGTCCACTCATTCACAGGAATGTTGTAGGAAATATATTTTCTAACCTTCAGAGTTACTCAGCCGCTTTGCTCTGCTATATAATAGAAACAAGCAAAATATTTCTATGGAAGTATATAATTTTTAGCGTGCTATCATACATGCATGCATTCGATATAGATAGGCACATGAATCACGTTCACTCCTTTTCAGCTGAGTAAAGCTCCATTCATTTTGTATCGTTAGTCCCACTTTAAAATTGGTTTATTCAGCATGTTCCAAAATCAAAGAAATGTGCTCTGGTCAATATGAGGCAAATGTATGTCTCATCTGAGGTAGAAACACACTGAAAAACAGCTGCATCAACTCTATGCTCGAAGCCACATTCCCACAATGTGTACACAATATGTATTATCTATCCCTGCTGTATCTCTCCCTTGCTAACACATGCTGTCTGGAGCTCAGAAAAATATGACGAGAGCCCTTCTCCCGCTCTGCCCCCTCTTAGCCACTCTGAAAGATTCTGACCGCTTCAAATTAGCCCCCGCATATCATGAATTCAAATTCATCTCCCTCCCATCTCTCGGCTTTCAGCCCCTGTTACAACAGGATGCATTCCCCTGCTTGGAAGAAGAAGCGCTCGCTCACGTTGCTAAATGCCAAGCCTCAATAGCGAGAGGTATAATCCTGTTAACCGTACACGGGGAGAGAGAGAGAGAGAGAGAATTGGATGGAGAGAGGGGGAGAGAGAGAGAGTGAATAAGATGCTAAATATACATGCAAGCTGTCACAACAACAACAAATCATCCACTCTGTTGTGCAGTTTTGCTACGGCAATTAGGGTAAAATCAAAGATTTCTTCCCTTTATTCCCCTCTTAATGTATTGGTGAGATACACAGCAGCATTTCTACAGTGCATCAAGTGGTAATGGGAGAGAGAGAGGTTTGGGTTTTGTTTCTGTTATTACAAAACTTCCCCACGCATGCACTCTTCCATTGCTGCAGATTGTTTGCAGTATTTTTCTCCCACTTTTCCTGTACCTCTACTCCTACTCCTCTACATGTGTAATTCTTCTCATCTGATTCTACATGTGACAGACACCAGAATTTTTTTCCTATATATATTTTCTTTTCCCCAGGGACGTGTGTGGGCTGCAAATAATGCCTGTCTCTTGACTGTGTCAATAGTCAGTGAAATGTTTTCCCCAGAATCCAGGACAGGCTGTGCGGCAATGATTACAGCTGCGAGTAATGTGCGTCTAAAATCATGTGTACAGGCCACGTAGGTGTGCAATGCCAGGCGAACACACTCGCACACAGACACAGGTACACACAGATGCAGAATGGAGAATGTTTTCCCTCTAATTCCGATGCGATTCCAATTATATTCCAGCTAGGCTCGCTGTCATATACGATTCCTTCTCGGTCACTCTAGCCAGCACCTGGAGGTGTTATCCAATAGACAGATCCCTTCTCTTCTGTTCGTTTATCTTTCCCCCCAACGCTCTGAAGCTGTCGCGGGGTACGCTCAATTTACACGAGATTGTGCGTTAGCGCTTTGACACCAAGATGCACAGAATATCCCTGTCGAGGAGGAAAATATACATGTGCAGCTAGTAGCAGTAAGTTGACAATGGGAAAAGTGGCAGTTTCTTATGCTGCATCACACTCGGCAAACACTTTTCACCATTCCTGCCATTCCGACATTAGGTTATAATTTCTCCACATCACGCTGTCCCATTTTTCTAATCACGCTTAAATGTCATCACTTTCTTCTTCACGGATACTCCCAGTCAGTTCATAGCTAATTATCTCTCTTTGTCTTTAATGCAAATCCGCATGAAAAAGTGAATACGTGTATATCCATGAGATGAAAGTAGACCTAAAACCGATGGAATGGTAGATGAGCGAAGCAGATATCAAACGGAGTGATTAAATCCATGTTCCAGCAAAATGTCGCTGAGGCACATCAAAAAGTCTTGTCATAGACTTCAAGAGCAATTCCAGAAGATGCACACAAAGATCTACTGTTTCAACAAATATCACACGAAAATCTTCTGTTTTCCACACTCGTAAAGCAGTTACAGTGATAACTTCTTAGTACCTTCGAGAGTCTATGTCCATGTACAGATGTAAACATATAATGCTCTTTTTCTTGATGATATATATGTTTCTCTCTGCTGCTACTGACTATACAAAAAAATACACTACTCCACCACAGCAGGTACAGTTCAGAAGTGATCGAACGGTTGAAAGCAGAGAGCATATATATATCTCCTCCGCCACTCTGCACTTGTGGCTAAGGCCAAGCCGTAAACCGAGAGCACACACATACACACACACACATATATACACACACACACACAATTGGCTTCACTTCTACCGTAGATGTGAGCATATAAACTGGGGCATATTGCATCCGTGTGTGTATGTGTGTGTGAGTGAGTGAGTGTGTGTGTGTGTGTGTAGCTGCAGCGGGCAGGTTTGAATGTGTGAGTGACTTATGTGGGATGCTGATGGTTGTGCGGTTGCACGTAAAATGAGGGAATATACCAAGCTGTCTCTCTCTCTCTCTATCTCTCTCTGGCTCTTTCATAATCAGTCTCTGTCGTTTGGATCTTAATGGAAGTGATATTTACAGCTTGGAGTAAGGCTTTTGCTGGCATCATCACTATGATTAGATTTGTTTGTCCTGTTGACATTCCCATAGTTTGAAATATATATATATATATATATATATATATATATATATATATATATATATATATATATATATATATATACAGCACAATGATTTAAATTGACCAACTACCACACTCTGTGCTATATTGGAATGAATGGAACTAACTCTTGTCAACAGGGCATTTCTTTTCTGCCATTTCTTTCTAATACAGTTATACGTGTGTGCCAGCATGTAATGCATGTAATTTCTTGTTATCATAAGTCAGAGACATGTTTGAGGTTTTACATAGTGTATGTATTCTATAATTCCTTTAACAGTACAAAAAATTATCTGAAACAACACTCTCAAATGAGTTGTTAGTTTTGCTAAATAAATTGATTGGAGTAATCCTTTCATGTACTATATGAAAACTACATACTATTCACATACATTTAGTATTGAGTTTGATGCTGACATAAATCAAAGCATGTATATGGGACTAAGAGTTCCCATTAACTGTTTCATGAAAAAAAAACCCTCAGATGTTTAAAGCACGGAATAACAACTTTCTACTTGAATATGTTAGTCCCATTACCCTAATTGGATTACAAATTAGGCATCATATTCAAACCTCATTATGTACCTAATCCATGTTGAATGAAAGTGATAGATGTGTGTGTGTGGGAGGGAGGGGGAAAAATGCAAGATAAAAACCGACATCATCAGAATAGTATGAGATTAAAGGGGATGGCTAGTGGCATGCATGTGATCGTTAATGGCCCATTAACGATCGTCCCCGTCACTGTACAAGCATGCTAACCTGGAAACATTACACTGCACACTACTTTAATATGAGACCATTCTGAAGCAAATAATTTTCACACAACAATAGATATATAATGTACTCTTAAATGAATCCCACAAGTATTGGAACAATCATCCCCGAGCATTCCCACTGATTCCTACTGATCAGTTACTAGCCATCCCCTTTTAAGAAAGGACTATTTTGCACATACAGGGGAGGTGAATCTGACCACGACATGGAGGTGACAGAAAATATGATGATGATGGTATAATACGGTTAAAAAAATGAAAATGCAGGAAAGCATGAACATATATCAATAACACTCATTTCAAGTTTTATTTACCATCTCCTGAAATTCATTTAGAGTTACATTTGAAGAGTTTGTTCGCAAAAACCGATAAGTCCATTTTTGAAGATTTTGAAGTACGATTTCTGTCATAAAGTACAAAATAATACCTTTTAAATGATATATCGCTCACTACATATAAAGGTACATTTTTAAAGTTATGGTCAAAAGAAGCAAAATTTTTTTATTATTCTCTTTATTTTTCTTAACCTTTAATCACAAATATCTCCATTTGGCAAATATGGACTAATTGGTTTTTGCAAACAAACTCTTCATTTGTTCACCATGTACAAGCACATTAACATAATTATATAGGGTATGTATGTATGAATGTAATACTTTTCTAATCTGTTGTCAAATATACGTGTTGTCATTTTCATGTAAGATTTCCTTTAAAAATGCAGAAATAAAATCAAACTGAAACTGAAATGTATTGATTTATACGCAGAGCATGTGATATTCACATATTTGTGTATTAGGTGTGTGCACAGGAGTTTGTGCGTGCATCCATGCTCTTTTCATATTGTAGATTCAGATTTCTTTGTTTTTTTATATCTACTTGTATATTACTTCTTCTTCCACAGTAAATGTCAAAATTTTGACTGCTCATACCAGTCTACTCTCCTTCCTGAACCAGACCCCTCATCTTTTTCCTGATTTAGCAGAACAATTTTGTTTACAATTAACCCTCTTGCATTGCATATCAATATTTTGACTGCTTGATACCTTTCCATTCTCTTTCTTGAATCTCACAAGTTAATTGATAAATACCATTAGTCATAGAAATCTTATGCACATTTACAAGTTGTTTGTATGCCATCACAAAGAGTTGTATGACGATATCAAACATTATGTAGTTTCCAGAATGCCTGGCACAGACTAGATATCTCTAAAGATGGGAAAGGAGAGAATTTGACCAGTGCCTTTAAGCCGATCCTCGAACTGACATCTCCACACCAAAGATTTGCTCAGCTCGCATTTAGAGGCCGCTTGCCTTTCTCACACGACGACACGCCAGACTCACGAGAAGCCTACTAGACCGCAAATTTATGTTCGCAGAGAGCGTTCACTAACACTTATTCCCAAACGTACCCACAGCTCTGAGAATAAAAAAAAAAAATCAATATTCCAGGCAGTCGTTTGACTGGATACGGGACCAAGATAAGGATGGGGGGGGGGGGGGGAGGACGACAAGGTGATAAAGAAATATGAAGGAGAGGATTGGAGGAGGAAGAAGAAGATGAAGTGGAAGCAGAGAGATTAGAGAATATGAAGAGAGTGAGAGTGTGAGAGAGAGAGAGAACTGTTGAAACAGCAGGAGGGGAAGAGAGGGGAAAAAATATATCCCTGGCAAGTAGTGGATGTGAAAGAACTCTTGTTCACTGTGCACAGATACGAAGGGGTGGGGACATGGCATGGATGATGACAGACACTTGTATCTTTTAAAGATGGCTGTACAAATATGAGAGGTAAACATACACAGAAATGATGAGTAAATTCATGAAGGAGACAGATGAAGGAGACAGAAGATATGGGAGAAGGATATCAGATGGCTGGAGAACAATGTTGTAGAAGAATGATAATATCAAGGAAATTAATTCAACTAACTGATTTTTTTTTTTTTTTTTTGGGGGGGGGGAACTTGTCATATTGCTCATTTACTTTGGAATGATATTTCTGTGGTAATACACAAGATATTTAAAAGAAGAGAAATATGTGCATATCTTTGATACTATTTGTATATTAGTAGAGCTGAAAATTCATCCACAACATTTATCCCAATAATGTTCTTGGGAACATGAATGTGTATACAGTAAGAACTTTCCAAAAACAATCACTGCATGTTCATGAAAGGATGTCTCAAAAAAAGGTATAAGAAACATGCGAGGATGACCACAAAAAGCAATATGAAACCTTGAGCATGTGCTTTGGATTTGGAGACATCAAGAGAATAATCCTCAGTGCCTTATGCTCACTGATGTATGCAAGCTCTGGTTTGCCTCTTTAAGCGATTAGCACAGATGTTCTCGTATGGATTTTCCATGAATGGGGATAACATAATCCCATAAAAATCCCATCAATCTTCATAATGGACTTACAAATTCTCATTAAGACTGCTGAGCAGCGTGGGTGATGCACAGAGTGCCTCTCTCTCTATCCATCCAACACCATGGTCAGGTTTATGGAGAATCAAAACAATACATCATTATGGAAGAGCGTGGCAAGCGATGGTAAAGGGCATGGGTACATACAGTGCTAACAGATTAGTGTGGCTTAACAGGGGAGGGAACTGCACGCGCTATGATGGATGGAGCTCTGTTCCGCGGCAAAGGTGAGACACGTACGGCGGAAATCCACACCTCGAGAGCAACACGTTGCAGGGGGGCACCCAGGTGGAGGACTCTCCATCCATATTCAGTAGAGGGGAGAGCTCTCAGGGCCTATTCAAAAACAGAGGAGGCGGTTCCTACGGTAACCAAGACCAAGTGCAGGTGAATGACCAAGAACCAAAGAGGGATGGGAGGGGAAAAAAAAGGGGGAAACTGAAGAGGGATGGCAATTTTGGCCATCATGTCTACCCACATCCCCCCCCCCCACTTCCAAGTCTACTACCACCATCTACGAAGATAGGGAAAATTGATGTGGAATATGCTCGAAATCTGACTCTTCCTCCACGTCTGGCGCGTGCCTTTGTGTCAAATTGATTGTCAGCGAGTGGGAAGACGAGTGCAATCTAATGCAATTTAAGGCGAAGGTGGTGCGAAGCGTCCATGCACGCGCCCGGCTTGGTGACACGACCGAGCGGAGAGAAAGATGCCTGTTTGCACACACACATCATACATGTTTGCTGTCATTCCCCAACAGAAATCAAATGTACTTTTCTCTGTTTACAAAAGGAAGCTAAAAATTGCGGAATTTCTCTTCTTTTCAGTCACTTTTCATTATCTTGATAGAACAGCTTGCTCCAGTTTTGGTTTAAGACCTCCAAATTCACACAAAGAAAAAATTGATGAAACTGCATCAGTCATTATTTGAAATGCTGAATATAAGAAAAAAAAGTATATTTTCACGTTGACTTCTAACCCCTAGTCTTTATAGATTTTAGTCTGATACCCAATCCTTTAACTTTCAAGTTTACAATTTTACCTTTATTATCTAATAGCAAAGCATTATTAATATCAGAAAAATATTTTACATATTTGGACAGGCATAAGGCTAGAAAAGACACACATATTGAGGATAACACAACCGAAAAGCATTCAGTGCCACCAGCTTCACATATTGGAATGCCCTAAAGCATGCCATCTGAAAATATAAAGTATACACATATTTCTTAGGGGCACCATGTTCAACTGATACTATGCTCACAACCTCCATTCTACCTTAACCCGTTGAGGACAGTTTGATTTTGCTACAACAAGCATTTCCCATAGACACCTGCCCGAGTATACTCGGGACTCGTCCTCAACGGGTTAAAGGCCTCTGAATATCTATAGTCACACTGTGTGGATCAGGGAAGCTGATAATATTAACACTGGGGCCCATAGATTTCATACAGTGATTAGGGTGAATTAATCAATAGGGGCTGCCAAGGCCATGGGGTTTGGAGGGGAGGGCTTAAACTGAAAGCATGCGATATTATACAACCAATCAATGCTTGCTGCAAATAAGCCAGTCACACGCTCAAAGGGGGCCCTCCTGTCAAATGGCAATTTAAAAGATTTTTTTTGCAGAGTCATGTACATGTATGTGTACATGCTATCAGTTCAGAAAGCAAGCTGTGGGGAGCAGGTTTTTTTTTTTTCTTTTTATATAAGGGATTAATTGAAATGACATTGCTCTGCATGATTTTTTTCCCCTTTTTCTGCATCAGCTCACTGAAGAACAAGCTACATAACAAACAAACATGCACACACACACACACACACACATACATACTTATGCCTTTTCCATTCTCTATCACCTTTAGCCACTACTTTATGACAGTGATGTTCTCCTTCCAAACCATTCATACTTATGCAACAAATATTGGTATTAAGCCATTAAGGACAGTTTGATTTTGCTATACAACAAGCATTTCCCATAGACACCTGCCCAAATATACTCAAGACTCGTCCTCAACAGGTTAAACTATGACCCTCACACATCAAAGATTTCAGTAAAATATCCTCAATGCAGGACCTTGCCATCCTTGTACTCCTGGGCCCCATTTCATAAAAGATGTTAGGATAGCCACTCTCGCTGGAATGGCAACTTCCAATAGCAACAGCCAATCACAAAGCTGGATTCTTGTCATTACCATGAAATTGCATTCCAGCAAGAGTTGCTTTCATAGCAACTTTTTTTTTTTTTTTTTAATGAAAAGGGGCCCAGGGCCCTGTTGCATAAAAGTTATGATCAAACGCAAGTCAAGAAAGTCATACGCAACTTGTTTTTCAACCAATCAGAATGAAGTATTTGGGATTTACGTTTGATCTTCTTGACTTGCGTTTGATCATAACTTTTATGCAACAGGGCTCTGGTAACACAAAACCATAATTTGTATTCAGTGCGCATCAGACCACAGCCATGCACATCCAACCTATTCAAACATCTACGGACATCCTCAGTGGAAGGAGAGCCACAGTGTATAACAAGTGTATCTGGTGGGCAATGAATATATTCAACTTGGTCATTCTCACAAATGTAAACCCGGCATGAATGAATTAAAGTGCATACTCATTCACACATGCACATAGTTCACATACCCCCAATAGTGGTAATCAAATATTCTACAGGGAAATCATCATGTGCGGCGCGCACACACACATACACACACACACACACTGTGAACAATGATGAGAGCAATGTCTGATTCAAAATGTGATAATGCTTTCAGAAACTTAGTGCAACTGGCAGTTGTTGTTTTTTATGAACATGAATGTAACAGTAAATCACATTACATGAGAAAGCTAGCTAGCAGCAAAGTGAAGGCATGGAGTGGATAAGGATACCCATCACACAAGGAAACCGTTTCCTTCACCTCCATTAATGGATCAACAGCTGGTTATTTCCCTAGCAACCACGGCGGAAAAGCTGTCAGTTCGCAAACGTGTCTTGCGTGATAAATAGAACGGACTTTGAATTGTGGCCTGACAGACTGTTTAGAAGCAAGTAATGAATGGTCACATCAATTTTGCCCTACCCCCGAGATCGGTAACATGAAAGTCCACTAATCGTCTCGAGAAGATTTGTTGCCTGGAGGTGTGGACGACACAGACACAGTTTTGATGAAAACGAGGCAGGGAAACGGTAAGTATTCCTGTCGATGTTTATAATTATTCGGTGCTGACGAGATAGAGAGCACTATGTGATTCATTCAAGATTATTCATGATTTGAAATAATTGACTGAAATCATGACCACTCACGTGCCAAGATGTTACCATTCATGGAGGTTCAATGGACGATAGCCGAGATCTGAAGGGCAAATCCGATGAGTTTGATCTTCAAGAAACAACTCAATATTGCAACATTGCAAGAAATGAAATATAACAAACCCCAAATGCAAGTAGATTGTATCCACTGAGGAGCGGGATCAATTGATATGTGTCTGTACTGTATGTGTATTCCCATGTGCATGATGACCCAAGTCATAACCTCTTCACACACAAAAAACCCAAACAAACAAACAAACAAACAAACAAATATATAGATTGATGACATTTTTGTGTAGCCCAAAATCACCACGGATTTCCATGAAACAAAGACAGTAATATAATGTGATGTCCAACTTGCAACATAATCTCACATGATGCAGAGGTTTTCAATTTGGGCGGCAGTTTCCCCCCGGAACAAGAAAGTTCAATTGCACCGACTTGCACTATCCGTCAGGATGAATTTGACAGGGCAGAGCCCAGATCTGTAGACAGTGAATGATTCGGGACAACCTCTCTGGATTTTGAAAGATTTCGTTCCCGGCTTTGGGTTGAAAAAGCAGACCCTTGACATTTTCCCCCATGCCCTGGAAGCAAGGATGCAGGTCCCCTAGTTCATTCATGTAATATAACTCACTTTACTCCATCCAAGCTCAAGTGCAGTGTTGGCTACCTGCCAACAACCTCTCCTCCTCGCTTCTTTCATGGCATCTCTTCCTATATTACCATCTCTTCCATTCTCCCTCTCTCCCTCTCTTTCTACATACAAATATCTCTCCCTCTTTACATATATCTCTCCCTCTTTCTATATAATCAGCTCTCCCTCTTTATATATTTCTCTCCCTTTCTCTATTTTTTTCTCTTTCTCTCTTTCTCTTAATTTCAGGGATTTGATATAGCCCAGAGTGTAATTAGTTTCATTCACCAGTATTTCTGCAGAAGTGTGTAGACATGTACACAAGCATCTAGTACCTTGTGTACATGATGTTTCAGGTGCTATCTACTCTAGATGGTAATACACTCCAGGTCGGCTTTGGAAAAAAAAAATGTTCCGGGAAAAAAAATAAAAAATGTTCTGGGAAAAAAAAAATGTACACTATGCAAATAAGTGATTCCTCTTTCTCTATATATATGTGAAGCACACAATTTGACTTCATTACTACAAGGCAATGAGGGACATTTTTAGATTTCATAGATCAGGATGCTTGCTGTTAATCAATTTTCACAACATTCATGTGAAATTTTCTTTAAAGTGCTTTGTACTCACTCTCCAAGATAACAAATGTTACTTGTGATGATATTCCATACAATGTTGAGCAAATACCTATCATTATTCTCTTATTATTCATTTCCTTCTTTTCATCAAACTGGTGAAATAACGATTACACATTTAGATAATCAAATACAAGTTTTGAACAAGTAATTGGAAAAGCAAGAAATGCCAAAATTCTGTACTTAAAAAAAAAATGAATTTGTTCACACTGAGATAATTCACATGTTGCAGATTCAATAATCATTTCAAAACCTCATCCTGTAATCACTTCTGCCCTCAAAGAAATGCTGACATTAAACTGTTCAGATATCAAGAAAACCATCAGAACCAATCATTGCCCACCACCCTTCTTGGTCTGCGCTTTTTTTATGGTCATCCACATTTCACCCTCATTGCATTACACAGATTTGCAAACAGACACACACATAAACATGCACACACAAGTCCATACACATACAAACACACACTACCACACCAATCACATTCACTCACCCTCTGCGAGATGCACTACAACCACCCAAGCCATAACGGGCAATCATAAACAGTAGATCAAATGCACCCCTACCTCATTCGCCTAATGAGATACGCTTGCCATTAAGTACCTCGATACTTCATCTAAATTTCAACTTCTTTCTTTCTATCATTTGTTTGCTTTTGTTAATTTTTTCTTCGCTACGTAATTTCGCTAATGGACACAAATATCCTCGTCAAGAGAGCCCAGGGGTCAGATACCTCATAAAATATGACCGGAGCGAGCGCAACCAGATCATCATGCCATGAATATGATGCGAGCTGGGCTGGATCCACCACATGCGCCCACTGTCTTCACTCTAGAAGGTCACAGGTGTTCTTTGATACCGGGCCGTAATGACTGGGGAGTTTCCTCGAAAGAGGTGGGGAGGGTTTTGGGGTGGGGCACAAATGAAAGCAACAGCTGGTAGGTGGAAAAGAGGGATGGGTAAATGATGAAAAAAATATATATATAATAGAAAAGGCACAACTTGTCCTCTGAGAGGTGAAAGTGATAATGGAAGCAAGAACTATTACTGATGAAAAAACTGTTCTCAACAACATCAAAAGTCTGTATCACTTTCATTGTCAATTTTATAGCAGTAAAATCATTACTTCCATCACCTGTTTAAAAAATTGCAGTGAATTCTTGGAAATGCTATTAGCATCACCATTGGCCACATCAGTAGCATTACATGAAATGGTAGCAGTAGAATCAGCTGTTATGATGGTAGTAACAGTTTTAGTAGCATAAGCAGTATCAAAAGTAGTAAAAGTCGTAATAGATATTGGTATTGGTATTGGTATTGGTATTGGTATTGGTATTGGTATTGGTATTGGTATTGGTATTGGTATTGGCATTGGCATTGGCATTGGCACTGGTATTGGCACTGGTATTGGTATTGGTATTGGTATTGGTATTGGTATTGGTATTGGTATTGATATTGGTATTGGTATTGGTGTTGGCATTGGTATTGGTATTGGTATTGGCATTGGCATTGGTATTGGTATTGGCATTGGCACTGGTATTGGTATTGGTATTAGTATTTATTAGTGTTAGTGTAAACATTTGCATTAATATTAGTTTTAGTATTAGCAAAACTTTGGGGTACCAGTCATAGTGATAACGGAAATTTGGATGCAAATAGCAAAAGAAGCATTAGAAATAGACTTTGAAAATGTTTAAATAGTAGGAATAGTCGCAGCCATATCAGAGAGCAGTGTAGCATTCAGAGTTTGTATGTGGTGAACATGATCGAAGTAATAAAAGCAGTAGTGATACAGTATTCGTAAAGTATGCACTTGTAACAGTAGTAAAAGTACCAGTAGTTGCAGTAGTCATTGTATTCAGCAGCATGAGCTAAAGTGGTAGGAATCATATTCCTGGTGGAGCCATACTGAATGTGTGTGGCAGTTGGTAACTGCATGAGTAGAAACATCAGAGTATTGTCAGTAGTATACATGTGTAGGTGTTCTGGTCATGCTCAATATCAGCACTGAAAGCTGATGATACAATCTCAGATCCTTGTGGACACACAATAATATCAAATTACCAGCATCACTTCTACGATAATAGGAAACCAGAATGTGAAAGCTTTCTCTGGGTAACAGTCTGATGCTGTTAATATTTCCACATAGTGACACGAAGTCTTTGCCAAGTTTGAACATCACAATGGACAAGGCAACATAACCCCTCTTGACACATGCATCTATAATCCTAACAGATAAAAGTGACACTATTTGAAAACTCTTCAATAAAAACAATTCAGAATTACGTGTTCCAATGCATCATCAAGCACTGCACAGCAAAAATAACATTTGTCTTTTTTTTTCTGTCTGTCTTTTTTTCATTAGCAGGAATATGCACTGATGGCACAAGCAAATAACAGAGGTGTGAGAAAGTTGTCAAAACTTTGTTTCTTCTGAACACACATATCTCCCTCAGTCCCTCCTTCATCTTCTTCTCAAGAGCTGGATCGATTTTCCTCAACCGTCCCTGCGAGGTGATTTCATCAATTTTTCACAAAAGATCAAAGCGTTCGTCGTCCCACATCCAAAACATTATGTATGAGAGCGGCGCGATCCTCAAAAACTGCGGTGGTGAAAATTTCATGCACCTGCTCACCCTTGCTCCCATCAAACACACCTTGGTATTTTTCTTGCTAATAACTGGGTGAGTTCCCATCTGAGAGTTGTTGTCTCTCTGTTTGTCTGTCTGTTTGTCTGTCTTTTCTTTCTCTCTGTCTCCTTTTCAGTTTCTCTTTTATGTCTCTTTTCTTCCCTCTCCAGGGCAGTACATTGGTAACGTTATTAAAGGCACTTTGCACATTGTATGCAAGTCACAGATGGATGGAAGGGGATGAGGCCCAAGCAGCATACCGTACCATCACTTTTACATTGCTGTTCATATTCCCCTCTCTGCCACTCCGTCTGTGTGTGAGTGTGTGCATGTCTGTGTGTATGTGCATTGTGTGTCCACTGAGTGTGTGTATGTGTGTTGTGTGTGTGTGTGTCCTGTGGGTATACGTGTACAAGTGTTGTGTGTGGTGTATGTGTGTGTGTGTGTGTGTGTGTGGGTGTGTGCGTGTGTTTGTGTACAAATTGTATGTGTACATGTTTGAGTGTTTGGATAAATATTTTGGCTGTTAAAAATAAATAAATAAAATGTCATATGTGAGTTAATTTTGTCCTTCACAATTAAAAGCTCTATGCTTGAAAACTTTTCTCATGAAACTACACTTCAATAGGATATTGCCTTATCAGTTTTCTACTTATTATATTTGAAATTTCCTTCGTCCATACTGGTGGATGACACAATTGACAGGCAATTCTTTGGATCTATCAATTATCACTGAGAGATATCAAATGAAAAAGGCAACAAATACAAAATCCCTTTCATAAAATTCCACGGGCCTCATCATTTATGGATCATGACAAAATTTTGAATGCTTTGTGGATTTTTTTTTTCTTGACTAATCACTCTCTTGCCAGGCTTACATACTCAATTCCCCTAACAAGTTCCTAAGTTTGATACAATTTTATGCTCATTCATGTATGACATAAGTAAATAAAGACTTATGTTCAGGAGGGCAACTGGCTAAAAGGGCTGTGAGAGCAATTCCCCTAACTGTTCATCACACATGGATTTTATTACGTGATTTACATGGAAACTGGCAACACTTTACAAAATTATTGAGCAAAATCAGATTTGTTACCACACTTGGATCACAGGTTTCAGAATGATGTGACATAGTGTTTTCTGGAAGGCACATTACAGAGTTCTTTTTTACTCTACTTCTAGTGCTACCCCTAAAATGCATACCATGAACCTAACAAGGTTTTTAATATACAGTGCCGAGAAAAGATAAGGACTCAAATCCAATATGGCTCAATCGATATTCAATACATTCTAGAGTTCACAGGTCTGATATTTACCAGCGTCTCCACTATTTCATTTCCGTGCAAATCCCGCAAATTTAATTTTCCATCTTCTGGGGCTCGTGTCTCGAGCTGCTAGTGAAGTAGTCCTTAGCCAAATCCATTTCCTTTTACTCCACATGCATATAAAGCTGTTTCACGCAATAACACAGAAAAAAATTGGCATGTTTTCCCATTAAGCTGAGCTAGATCCTTAGCATTCATTCATGCAAATACTGAAAACTGGATGGAAGAGAAAGAGAGAGAAATAGAGAGAGGGGGTAGAGAGATACTTGTGTACTATGTGCCTCTGGCGATGTTTTAATTGGTTTCTGGAGCAAAAACAAACAATCGGTGGCAAAGGTTCAAGAAGTCGGTTAGGCCCTCATACATTTTTTTGCTGGGTCAAGCAATTTCAGATGCCTAGCTAGACTTCATTTTGTCCTTTACTTGTTTAATCAACTGCAAAAACAGATGAAGGAAACCTTAATGTCACATATTATCCATCCCTAGTCACTGTAAGCTCACTACAAGTACAAGCTTTATGAAAAATTAATGGGATTTGCCTGGATGGAAGGTGCTTTATACACCTCATATTTTACAAGTCTAATATCTCACTGAATTGGGACTTGTAAGATGATTTTGTGAGTGGTTGCATTTGTGATCAAGAAACAGAGTGACAGAATTAGTTAATAAGTATTGTTCATTTCTATGAGATTAATTTCTGATTTACCACTTTGGAGATGAAATACAATGCATCTGTGTTACAGGAGGCAATGTTTTTGTAAGTTTTCAGTTCCACAGAAATCAGTCGGCTCTCAACATTTGCAAAATATACTGTCTATATAGAATACTTATTCAATGTTAGCAGCATTTTTTCCCCCTGAATCTGAAACAGGTAAGAGACTACTCAATAGTCTCAATAAGTATTATGAGACAATTTGATATAACACAAGTATCCAAAAGGCACTTTCCAAAAACTTTATCACAATTTTCAGATGAAAGGCCTAAGGTGCAGTGCTGATAATAATAATAATGATGATGATGATGATGATGATGATGATGATGATGATGATGATGATGATGATAATAATAATAATAATAATAATAATAATAATAATAATAATAATAATAATGATAATAATAATAATAATAATAATAATAATAATAATAATAATAGTAATAATGATAATAATAATAATAGTAATAATAATGATAATAATAATGATGATAATAATAATAATAATGATAATGATAATAATAATAATGATAATAATAGTGCATTTCAGACTCAAGAATTTCAGTGCACTTCAAAGACTATCATTACTCCAGTATATGATGCTGATGTATGAAGACTACATATGTACTGTCCTGATATTGCAAATCATATACACTGACAAAACAGCATAATACAAATGTGATTTCTTTGAACTCCACAATTATGTATATGTAACATGTATAAGAACATTCAAATCTTTAATACAATTTCCTATCCTAAAAACAGAAAATGGTACAGCATTCTATGGATATATCTCTTCCTAAGGTGAAATCATTGTTTGCAGGAACACTAAGTTAGGTTTTTCAAAATCATGGAGTTTCTGTATGTCTTGCATGGAAAACTAGATGCTATTCCATTGCACTCTAAATAACTTCTGAATGTGTCAAATCCTCTAGAGTGCAGTGTCTGGTAATGATAGTCCAAGAATAACATCTGTGTCACTGCTTTATAAGGTTAAAGAGGTCAAAACCCTTCCAAAGGAAAGTTTCAAAGTTTGTTGTTTGTTTGCTTTTTAGCCATGTATCAAGAAAAAAACAACAAACAAAAACAATGACAGACTGCCAATGGTCTATACTCAAATTTTGATCAAAGTGTTCCAACAGTACATGATCTGGAAATATCATGTTGGGTATGACTAAGACCACAAATGCATTCGCGGGCTGGCGGGAACAGAAGGAATTTCAGCAGGAGAAAAATGTCTCTCCATTACTTCGCCAGAGAGCTAATTCGGGGTGATCAGTTTCTCAGGCGCGGCACTGGGATGTGACAGCGACGTGTGTGTGTCTGTGTGTGGGAGAGAGAGGGTGGGGGGAGGAGCGTGACTGAGCGATCACACAGGTTGCCCAGAAATTGGGCAAGAACGACAGCTCGATCGATGACAAGGTCTCAGAATGGAGCGGCGTCATTAATTGAATCAAGCAGCCAGGCCCGAGTGCTATTGCTGGCTTTAGCTCATGCAGGGAAGAGCAGTCGTAGGAAAAACAGAGCTTGCAAACACCATTTCTCTTGAGTTTTAGCCGCTCATATTCCTTATCATGAGCAACTAAACAGAGATCAAAAACATGAGGCTGCTACATTAAGGAAAAACAAAAATACTAGTTTTAAACTTTTTTTTTTATTTTCAATGTCATTTTACCACAGGGTATAACATGAAGACTTCATGGACCTGTATAAAACCTACAAAACCCTGCAAAAACCTGAATAGTTGTATCATCATAAAACCTGCACAAACCTGAATACTAAGTTTCAGCACAAAAACTTCATGTTTTACTTACTTCATAAATACAAAATTACATAAAAACTCTACAATGATGACCTTCCTTCAGTTCTATTATTAAAGGGCATACTCAATGCATCACAAAGTTCACAAACATTTTCAGAACACACTCGTCTCACAAATGCACACCTTCTATTTCATTCCACTCCAGAGGTATACTATTAACTCTTTTCCAGCAGGATTCTGAAATATATGCATATACATATCATATATATTATATAAATATGTACATATGAAGGGTTTGTTTGCAAAAACCGATAAGTCCATTTTTGAAGATTTTGAAGTACGATCTCTGTCATAAAGTACAAAATAATACCTTTTAAATGATATATTGGTCACCACATATAAAGGTATATTTTTGAAGTTATGGTCCAAAGAAGCAAAAATTTTCTTATTATTCTCTTTATTTTTCTTGATCTTTAATCGCAAATATCTCCATTTGACAAATATGGACTTATCGGTTTTTGCAAACAAACTCTTCATATATAAATAATAAATATATATATATATATATATATATATATATATATATATATATATATATGTAATATATATATCTCACAGCTCGGCACTAACTTTTTTGTCTGATGCCCATTTTAGGCCATTAATATTTCTAAATCTGACATTTTGGTGGCCGGCAAAAGATGTGTAGTGGACCAAACTAAAAGCAAAAGTAACAACCCAGTTTGACTCTTAGTTGCCCCCCCCCCCCCCCCAAATATAAATCTGGTGGTCCGACATCAATTTTCAGTGGCCCTGGGTCACCGGGCCACTGCTAATGTTGAGCCATATTTCAGTTCGCAAAAACCGATAAGTCCATTTTTGAAGATTTTGAAGTAAGGTCTCTATCATATAGTACAAAATAACACCTTTAAAATGATATATTGGTCACTACATATAAAGGTACATTTTTGAAGTTATGGTCAAAAGAAGCAAAAATTTTCTTATTATTCTCTTTATTCTTCTTGACCTTTAATCGCAAATATCTCCATTTCACAAATATGGACTTAACGATTTTTGCGAACAAACTCTTCATATATATATATATATATATATATATATATATATATATATATATGTCTGTGTGTGTGTGTGTGTGTATGTGTTGTGCAAGTAGTGAGAGATAGAGAGAAAATAAAAGGCAGGTAAACACCAATCAGTCACAATCACCACCTTCTAAGATAAATCCTCAATTGATGGGTACTCACCCAATGAAATGTAAGGCGCTGCTCATGCACAATATACAGGGACTGTGACTTTTACCAGTATCACACACTCTGGGACATTCAAGGGGTGTGGAAAATGAACTGGAAATGCACTGGGCTACATACCTGCAGAGATGGAGAAAAATATTGGAGAGGGGAGAGATAGCATTAGAACAATGCATAAGGAGATAGGCCTACTTAGTGACCCAACATATATATATACATGGTTTAGATATACAGTGTGAGTACTTTCATATGCTGCATCTACCACATTCATATTTTCTTTGAAAAACTATACTCTGAACTTTCAATCAATATCATAGATAATTATCTATCCATCAGTCAATTATCAAATTCTATTGATTTTTACCAAATTTTATCTTGAGATGGTATATATTTTATGACGAATCTTTGGTTTCAAACCTTGCCGTCTGCTACTTGAGGGTTTGAATGTGATATCCTAATGGATTGTTTTATTTCCTTTAATTATGGCAACTCCTGATTTCCTTTACACTGAATTTCTGCACTCTCAGTTTTCATATCAAGCTTAATAATAGAAGGTTGCGACCAAATGTTATTGGAGCCTGATGGGTTGCGTATAAGGTCTGTGAAAATGATTTCAGAACATCAAAAAGAAACAGCCAACTTGGGCCCTGTTTTATGAAGAGTTATAATTGATTAAAATAGTTGACTTCTATAATACACATAAGTCTATGGCAGCCTGTGTGGCAAGGAAATTTATAATCGATTATATCTTTGATAAAGCGGGGTCCAGACATAACATTTTACACTCAAAAATTGAAGCTGCATGTGCAATGCTTTACAATGCCTTAAAAATGCATCTTGTGCACCAAACTGCAAGTGTGACAAACTAAGTAATAATCACATGTGCCTCACTGACAAAATGTGACCGTGCATCACAAAACGAACAAAAAGTCGCACGCACTGATTTTATGTGAGAGCTGAAAATATGTGAAATAGATCAAACTAGCCAATCTTGACTTTTCATATTTTCTAAAAGAGTGAGTCTTCTTCTACATCATACTAAAGTTTGGGATCTTAAAACGAAAAGGAAATTGGGTTATTAGCAGTTTTTCTGGAAAACTTTTTAGTGGAATAGTGTGATTGGGTGTTTCTTAAAGAGTCCTCTTTTCATTTCTTAAAAACCCTGTTCATGCCCATCACTTTGAACTCCAATAACTTTAGAATGGATAAAGCTTATACTGCTTTGAAAGTTGGCATTGATCATCAACAGAATGTGTTAAAAAAGCATGCACAATTTCAGCTAAATCTATCAATCCCTTCATTGTTGTTGCTCTTGTGGTAATCATCCTGTCATTAGTGTTCCGTTTATCGCACAGCTAGCGTGGCTTGGTAAAGATTAACTGCTTGAATAGACCCTGTTCTTCAGAGCCTCTTTTCTCAGTTCACACTTATCCAGGGTGTGTACTTTCTTTCCAATATTTAGAAAGGTTAGGAGAGTCCATTTGAATTGACTTATATATCATTTTAAAGCTTAGAGTCTGCTCTTTCAGAATCTGACCTTATCTAGAAATCCATGTCTGGCGACTTTTTGTTCGTTTTGTGGTGCAGGGTCACAAATGTACTTTTGTTTGAATGAATTCATTTACAATGCTAATGAGTTGTGTTTCCTTTCTGTACGTAGTTGTACAGAATGAGAGACATTTAAGATCTGCTGGCATCAAATGTACATGATGCATTTCACAGAAGACCGTTAGCACACACTGCCATATTGAAAGCAGCTCTGGTATGAATCCTGCCTCACTGTTACCCTTAAAGGGGCATTCCAGGCGATTTTCATAATTTCACATCATGTAGTACATAAATCGACAACTCCCTGTATAGATTTGTGGAATTTATTGTGGTTCTTGAGCAGACAAACAATACTTTGACAAACCTTAAACCAATTACACTCAACAAGGATAATGACATGGGAGGATCACATATTTCAGAAAAGTAGCCGTGTATAATTTCATCACAATACCACTTGCTTCCGAGTTCAGGGTGTATAATCTATGCATGCCTTCTTCTTTTGTTCTGCTTCCTTGAGCCCAAACTTATGCATTCTTATGGTGATGCTGCCATGTCATCATCCTTGTTCATTGAAATTTGTTATAAATTTCAAAAATATTCTTATTCTACTTCCCAATTTTCAGAGATTCTGAAACTCTGTCTTCAGTATAACTAATAGATATAACTCATAGATGTTCAAATGTAAAAATCTGAAAATCATCCGGAGGTCTCCTTTAAAAGTTCCTCAAGCTCTTGATTCTGAATTTGACCCAAGTTAGCACTGTGCCAACATGACAGCTGCTAACTGATACTGCACAGAAATGACAAGGTTTTTCAGGCTGCAACCTGCTTTTTTTTTCCCTTCTTCTTCCTTTGAAGTACTCCCGGCTCATGGCTCTCTCAATGGAGAAATCTTGGTGGCCATAAAATGTGCACAATATCTGATAAGTACGTTGACACTGATGTGATGTGTCTCTTGGGCACGACAGACATTTCATCACTAAAACTTCCACCTGAATCACGTTGACGTCACAAGAAAATGTTCTGAAAACATGCATAAAACATCGTATGGAGTGGGAGGATTCCAAAGGCATTAAAAAATGGAGAGCCCTCGTCAGTATTTCTCGGTGACCGGCATTTGAGTCAGAAGCAATAAAAGACAACCGGACCCCCTAATATACGACTGCCCTATTTCTGAGATCTTCGCTCATTAAGGAAGACCCACGCGGGGCAGGTCTCAAGATTCTCACGAGGACACGAGTCCTCACGACCCCTCATTTCTCATCCTCCCCTTAGCGTGGCACGGTGATGTCCATCGTGTTTGATGTTGATGGGTAGGGTTAATATTTGATGCTGATGCTCAGGATGAAGAGAGAGGAAACACTCGTCTCAAGTTTGGGATGGGATTAAATGAATCAGACATGGGGGGGGGGGTAGTTTAATCCAAACAGATGGATTATGAAGAGCCACTGAATAGGTGAACAAAAAAAAAAACAACTACAAAAACATCTCAGATATATTAAAGAGTATAGTACAGTGACAACAGATTATCATAACCAGAATTACAAAGCTACTCATTAAGAAGGTAAGGTAAAAAAAAAAAAAAAAAAAGAGTCAAAACTATGAAAAGTGGGAAGTAAGAGTCAAATTGTCACCGAAAACAAAGAATGTGAATCTAACGTCCCAAAGTGACCTGGGGCAGTGTCCATGCTCGGCTGGTTCCAATTACCCTTCAGCAAAAAAGCAGGTTTGTTACATTCATTCATAATTCATAAGATTGCTACAGTGACAGACACATGTAGGAGTGGTGATAGTCTTTCTTCACTCAGACTCCTTTTGAAATCATTCTCTGTAGGAGTAAATCTATTAGTACAGAGACTCTTGTCTATATTTTCCCTGCTGATTAAAATCTAATGTGTCTTTCTTGTTGGTAAGGTATTAGAGTAAATTATGTGGAAATTTGTGCACAAGTTACTTTTCATGCCTGGCTGGATAAGATGAATTTCTGAAAGTTATTTATTTCATGGCAGGTCAAGACAATTGACCACGCACTTCAAAAAGCTTTCTGCTTGACAGTGGTTATGGGCATTGGCAGCACATACATGTATATGCATTAAGGCAATAGGTAACTGATCCACATTACAACAGCAAGTTCATTCATGCTACAGAACTGGCAAACATGAAGTACACTACAAATAAGGTAACAATGCTACCGCTACAATGTGCCTACCTGGAAAAGAAATGCATAAAATGATAGCACATACAACATGCTAGTTTCATGTCACGCAAATTCATGAAAATTTCTACCTCATGAAAATGTTCACTTTTACAGTACATCGGTACAAATGATGCAATCAAGTATGCACATTGAAGAAAGGATCGTCTCACATTCAACTGCTTGCAGGCAAGCAATGTGCAGAATCTACCTTTTCCAACTTGGGTAAATACTGTCAAAACAGTCCAAGCATCAAGGTCTGGAGGGTACAAGACTACCAGATGACTCCTTCCCAATAATCTAATGGCATGCCTCCCCCTGACAAAGGACAGTCCCAGAGAAAGTCCCGAAAACTAGAATCCTCTTTAATGACATGGCTCATTAGCGGAAAACAAAGCAGTTGCCCCCTTCTCCCCCTCTCTCTCTCCACCCTACCACCAGGGGGACAATCGCCCCGGCGCATACAGCCTCCAGAGGTCATTGTTCATCAGTCATGACGTGACGAGAATAAGAAAAAGTGGTAAACCACTCTGCTTGAAATCTTGAAAACAACAGAAATTGTAGTTTTTTCCCCCTTTGTAGTGCACTTCCTAACAACAGAGTCGCAAAGAAGTGTCCATTGTATTGATGCGAGACAAAGCTCTCTAAAGATGTCGGGGGTGACTCATAACTTGGTAATACCTTAATGATATCTCACTGCTAGAATCAAGCAGAAAGGCAGTGAAGATAGAGATTATGAAGCTATTAAGCAATATAGACTTATAATCTTTATAGATTCTAAAGTTATACAGCTGCTTTGCCTCAATCTTTATAAAATATGAAATTATGCAGCTATATAGACAGGATATGTTTCATTTCATGCATGTACACACATACCTGCATCAAATATATGTATGTGTATGTGTGTGTGTACATTTGATATGGTTGCATTTTTTAAGACAGAGAAAAATGCTTCATCTTCAGTAGATATGAAAACTAGGGTTAATTTTTTTTTTGTCTTGAAAAAGATGAGACCAAAGCAACCACAATTGTTTAACCAAGGAGAGAAGCTATTGACCTCACATAGGCTTTATTAGATGCTGAATAGACTGGATTATTGTTTTTATCAAGACTAAGGGGGGCAGACAAGACACAAACAAGCTTTCACAGAGCAGGACATCTAGGGCATACCAAGTCTGAATTCCTCGCCTTTCTTTACCCCTCTCTAGATACACCCCCACGGCAATTCAAACAGTTGGGACTAACCATGTGTAATTACAAGTCATTAGCCATGACTCATGTAAATGGCCAGTTTATTTCCCTTTCCCCCTAAGGCACACTGATGGTGTGCAGTATGGCTACAAATGGGTTAAAAGACTTGACGATATGTCCATAGATATGACACAGTGTTTATCTGCCCAAGACAAGGACACATACATTGTATGTCGAAGTTATCCCTACCTAGCAAAAGGGCGTTGACTCTATGAAGTTAGAGTCTATTCTGAGTATTATCAATAAATTACAAGAAAATGTATAAAGCATGTATAAACATTTCAAACTCAGCACTAACATAAACTGATGAATAGTTCATATAAGTGTAGACGGGTCACTGTTAACCCTTAATGCATTTTATTTGCTGCTGGGTATATCAACTGGAGAGCTTTCGTTCTTGCCGATTGGTACAGATGTCTGTAAAATTGACTATTCTTTTTACCATTTCCATGTAAACTTGCTTATTTTCAAATAGCAACATCTTCAGTTTCTAAGGAACATCCACATCACGGGAGATGCTTCAATATCAACAGCTATAGGAACCAAAAAGGGCATCCCCACCACTAGCTACAGAGTGAAGAATTGACCAGTTTGGTTCAGGACTTTTAAATCTCCATAGACTTAAAATAGGACTCATCAGGTTCCAGGAGACTAAGAGTTAACAATGTCCTCTTCCATCTCCTCCTCCTCCTCCTCTTCGGGATTCCATCAATGATAATAATCACATGTACAATGATTTAGAAAGCCCTTACAACAGGGAGGAGGAGTTCTTTGATAGGGAGCTAGATGAGGGCAGCACAATTTATGTTCCTAGTTCCGTGGACATGCATTAGATTGGTATCGGGACAAGGACCATTATGTAATGGTACATATAAACAAAAGATAGCAAAGCATAATTCAAATCGTTGCAGAGGGATAGATATATACAAACAGAGAGAGATAGAGAGAGAGAGAAGGAGAATGTATATATGCATTGTATTTGTGTGTTTGTCTTGCCTTTTGCTAGAGACTGGAACAACTGAAGACAGGTCTAACTACATAGTGGGCAGAGAAAATTATCAGATGAGAGAGAAAAATTATAATTGGAGCATTAATACCACTTCTGAATGAGAATGGCCAGAAAAAAAAAAAGACAGCAGAAAAGAGTAACGGCATAATGAGGGAGAGGAAAAATCAGAAGAAATGGTATATTCCAAAGTAATAAATTATACATAATCAGCTGCCACACAGGAAAGTGCACGCATGTTTCTCATTCAAAAGGGAGCAGATATCGTGACAAAAGATCATAAAAAACAAGAAATAGAGGTGAAGGGGACAAGGTGAAAGACAGGGTGAGAGAGAGAGGAGGAGGGGGTAGTGGAAGAGGTAATACAGAAAAAAAAAAATCAATGATTTCATCTGTCCGATCACGGGCTACATTTCGTCTGCATCCCCAATCAATGATTTGCATCACACAAGGAGGATAGGCGGCATAGTGACTCACTTACGGTCGCGGTGTGTCTTCTGATGCTTGGTAAAAAATACCTTGCAAAGACCAGTCAAAAAGACAGAAAGGGACGGAAAAAAAAGCCTCCAACTTTGTTCTGTAGAGCATCACAATGGGCTAGACAGCGTCTTTATGAAGCTGCGGAGCTGGTGACCGCGGAAATGAGAATCAATATCTTAACACCGGGATTACAACTGCTTTGCTGAGCTTAATTTTAAAAACAAAAGCAAAAAAAAAAAAGAGAGAGATTTTTCCACGAAAGATGAGGCAGCTTGCATCCCATATGATGTGATGCATGGGAATATAGCATTCAGTAAAGATGGTTTGTGTGTGTGTGTGTGTGTGTGTGTGTGTGTGTGTGTGTGTATGTGTACACATATGAGTGCATTTTTTTTTGGGGGGGGGGCTGAAATGCCAAAGAAAGAATGACAGAAAAAGAAGATGCGAGAAAGGGAGAGGAGAGTTGGAAAGGAATGTGGGTTAATCGCAACGTCCGTTAGATCTGAGTCATGCCGCTAAAGTGGTTAAGCAGGTAGACCTGCAAACAATCAAATATCACAAACATACATTTATTAGCATTCCGGCCATCCCTCTCCTTGAAAAGCTGACAAAGTGACCGGGGCGAGGTGGCCACGCAAAGTCTCGAAAATTGATTGTCGGTCACGCGCGTCTTCACGTCTCAAGAAGACAATAATCCCCCTCTCGTCATCTCTTCTCTGCTCCTCTCTCCCTCTTTCTTTCTCTTTCTTCTCTTTCTTCTCTTTCTCTCATTCTCATTCTACCCCACCTTGATTCCTTTAAAGGGACTGTACAGTACTGGTTGAGGGGAGAATTATAACTGGTAATATTTTGCGAGCTATTTAGAAACCACTCTATGAAATTTTAAAAAGCTTACAATTCTAATAGGAATCAAAAGTTTATTTGATGAAAATCGGTTTTGAAATGGCTGAGATATCTAAAAACAAGGTAAAACAAAGAGATCCTAACATTAGTCGCGGCATTTCAATTTTATTATGATCCCGTTTTTGGATATCTCAACCATTCCCAGGCCAATTTTCATCAAATAAACATTGAATCCTTCTCGAAATTACATGCTCTTTCATTTTTCATAAGATTTCTCATTATCTCACCAAAATAAAAATTGTTATAAACCTAAATCCTCACCTCAACCAGTACTGTACAGTCCCTTTAACTCAGCACATCACGCTACCACTTTAGGGTATCATCCCTTCATACTGGTATATCATCGTGTCGGATGTCGCAATCCTACAGAATAACTACAATATCTCAAAGAGGATTTTTTTTTTCTTTCAAGGCAATTCATTTATGTGACTCACGTATCACATGCTTAAACATTAGGTCTAGATGCTGTAATTAAAATCATCGCTTCTATAGTCATCTGAGAATGGAAGATTAATATATGCTAAGCATATTAATTTTGCACATGGATCATACTGCTCTGATGGTTTATTCTCTGGAGCCTTTCCCTAACTGTATATGAACTTCAGTTTATTTGACAAAATTGAAATTATGGTGGTATATTTTTGTTGCAAAGGGAATCTATATATAAATATCCTTTTCTTTTTTCTGTATGGGCTCAGAAAAACTTTTGTTTGTTACATATTGATGATTTATTACAATGTTTCAATAACATAATGCTTTGCTATTGTGTACTCGATTCATCTCACAATGTATCATCTACACTATTCCCTTGCAACAAAAAAGCAGTGAAGTGTATGTTGTTCTGTTCTATCAAACATAATAAATTAAATCCAAATTTGATTTGATTTAATAAAAAGGTCTAAGCAACCAAACTCACATTCCCAAAAGTTGCCAAATCAGTGACTTTTGGTACTAGTGATCATTGATTAATACACTGTAAATTCCATTGTTCTAATAACTCCAAAAATATTAATTCAGTGACAGTTCACGAATTTCATTGAAATGTTTTCATTTTCAGCAGTTTCAAGAAAAGCTTACATTACTTGCAAATAGTTAGAGATTGATGATCCCAAAGCTATCTTCTAAAAACTCTGTCTATAACTAATTCATTGCATGTTCTCTTACCATGCCTGAAAATGAGCTGTTGCTAGAATTATAAATGCAGCTACCAGATGCCCCTTTATGCAAATATCACATAACACTTCCCAGATGATCTTTATGAAAAATACTGCCCACACAGCACATAAAAAGAAAAAAAAATATCATATTCTAAATTAACAAATCCTAAAAAGCGGACACCAATAGACAAAAGAGAAAAATCAGAGTCAAATCATTATATCATTCTCTATCCCTTTAATTTGGATTTTTCATGCACATAATGTGTCACATTTTAACAGTCATTAAGATCCATTATAAGATGGAGTCTTAAAAGGATATAATTAAAGAACATTCTCCTCCGGTTTGTTTCAATGATGCATGAAGGGAAGCTTAAACAACCCGCACTTCCAGCTCTTTTACGCGAGTTATTCAATAACTTCTTTCGATTGCAATCACTAAATATCAGGCTGTGATCAATCTCTCTCTACTCTCCAGTTTTGTCTCTTTCATTTGTCAGTTATATCTTCCGCTCTCTCTCCATCCCGGTTCCTGGTCGATCATTCTCACTCTCTGGGCCTCTAGCCCTAATGATCCCCCCTCGATCACTCAGTGCTAAAAGTTTCCTTCTCTTCTCTTCAATCATCTCTCCTTTTGTTTTGCCTTCATTCCCTCCATCTTTCTCTCTGTTTCCTCTTTCTCTCACTCAATCTGTCCATCTCTCTCTGCCCACTGCAACAACCTACCTATACACTGCATATCCTCTGTTATCTCTCCTTGAGCCCTTTCAGATCAGCACAAGACTAATTTAATCATGTCTAGGAATCTGTTTTATGCTAATTGAGCTGAATTTTGTAGAGTCTAAAAGCCTGAATCATTTTTGTACAAAACAAGTTTCACAAATCATGTTTGATTGAGAGTGGCCTGGACATATTTTCCACTGAAATCTTATCCAATTCTGGGCACAGGTTTGTAATATGATGGGTTTGACCTCTAAATCATAACTGCGAGGGCGGAACTAAGCTTTACCCTGTATTCACTTTGACCATGAAGCATATACTCCTGCACCGAAGCATATTAAAAGTGGTGTGTTAAATTAAAATGTCATTGAGTGAATGTGAGGCAGCTGTGGTATGGTGTTCACAGTTTATGGTCAGATGATGGTTAAGTGTCTGAAAAGTCTGTAACTCCAAACTGTATGGGAATGCATTTCAAAAATGTGATTACAGGTACAATTTTTCTCCCAAGTGTAAAACCCTCTTCTTTCTCACTTGATATCTCTACTTTCTGCATTAGATCTTTTCTTCTACTTTCTACCCCCCCCCCCTTTCTTATCTGTGCTTCAATACTCACTCTTTATCATTTTTCTCTCCCTCATCCATAATCCATCTCAGTTTTCTCCTCTTTTTCCAATTTCTTTTAATCTTTTCTTCCTAACCATTTCTGTGTAGCTACCACACCATCTCCATATATTTTCCTTCACTGCCTCTTTCTACTTTTTAATCATTTTGCTAAATCAATAACAATTTTCTTTCCTCTCTTCTGCCTCCCTTTGCATTATCTCATCCTTTTTCCTCCCTCAATCTCCCGCCTCCACAAAACTGTATACTTTCCCTTAGCTCCGTTCTTTTCCAACGTATACTTTGCTACCATCCTCTCATCCAAGGGTTTCATCTCTTCCGCAATCTTGATTATGAGGCTGCCGTAAATTTGATGTTTCTTCCCCTTTTTGACAAGATGCAGTGCTTCTAAGTGATCATCATTCCGGTAAATCCATAGTCAATCTAATCTCCATCTTCTTATCCTTCTGATCTGTTCATTTTGCACATTGGTTCCTCCAAAGCACCACCACAATTTTACCTCATCCCTATACAACTGCATGCCCTCAACTGGATGATGGGGGAGACCATGTAATCCACACCGGTGGTCAGTGATCATGGGTTTGTCGGTCTGCACTAATCACATTAGGGCCGCCACAGAACACCTCTCACACTATCATCGGGGCACCTTGGACATTCCTGGACATGGAGGATGTCCAGTAATCCACACCCATTCCCTTGTGGTCAGTGCGCACTGGCCAAATGCAGCTTGCTCAGGGACAAGTTCATATTGATATCATCGGCACAAAGGCTACCTGATACGCACATATGTAAGTGAGACATCAGAGATTTGGCAAGAATAAAACTGTCATCTCTCTCAAAATGAAAAAAAAAAAAATGCAAGAAAGACAAATAAAAGAGCCAGGTAGATGAAGTTCTACTCTTACACCTGTGTAGAAGAGAAAGATCAGAAGGAGAGAAAGAGAAATTGCTATCAAGTTGTTTGAAAAAAAAAATACCAGCACGGTTCACTGACCTTGATATCATGAACTCTATTACAGACTAGAGATTTGTAAAGAATTGTGTCCAGCAATTTGAACACATTTACAAATTTGATATATTTATTTCATTGTATTATTATCAAAAAGATAATAATGTCTTGAAGAAAATCCATCAGATTTGTAGAGAAGAATTACAAAGGAATTTATGTGACTGAGCACAGTTACAGAAAAATTAACCCATTGAGGACAAGTCCCGAGTATATTCGGGCAAGTGTCTATGGGAAATGCATGTTGTAGCAAAATCAGTCTGTCCACAACGGGTTAATAACATGAAAGACATTTTCCTCCATCATATGTTCACACATCAATGTAGGTCACATTTCTACCTACACGGTCACACTTCTGGACATACCATATGTGACCGCCCTGCTTGAAACCAACAAAAATTTGCAGGTTAGGATTCTCTGTAATGGATCAAATTATATGTAATTTCAGCACACCAATTCAAATTTTAAACGTTTGTCTTACGCGGGAGAGTAATCTTTTCTTTCCCTACCGTCAAAATTTGGTGGGCTAAAGCAAAACCAAAATTGAGATATTATCAGTTATTTCTGGACCATATTTTTCTTTTCAAACAGGCACTGCTGTCAATGTCAAATAGAACATCGTGCAACACAGATAACAAGTTAGTATATACCAAATTTGCTGATAGCTGCCTTTGTGCAGGCACCCGACGATATTTTCAAAGATACTTCTACACAGCATGCCTGAGTGACCCTATTAAATCCTCTTTTCTCCCTGTTCTATGAAACTGCACCTCCTAACTCTCTCTTGTTCCAATAAATCTATGTGTCTTTATTCATTACTGAGAAATCACAGTAAGTGAATTAGAAATATGTATCATCAATTTTAAAGCAGGTAAGCTATTCTTATCTTGTACATAATATTCAGGATTGTGCTATATGAGGCAACACTCTGGTGTGTTGTTTGATTTACAGGTACCAGAGGACTTGTAAAGTCCCAGAAAATCAGACTACCATGACCCATGCAGAATATACTGTTGCTATTTTGGTCCAATGACCATAAAGAGCTTTCTTGGAAGTCCCACCTTCATGTCCTCAGAGAGGCATGAAGACTGAGATTACATAAATTTGTATAAAATACACTTTCAGTTATAGAACATGTTTTCATTGATAGTTCTGCCAACCTGCTGAATAACCCTATTAAATCCTCTTTTCTCCTTTTTCTATTGAGAAATTACAGTAAGTAAATGTGATATATAGAAGTATTATCAATTTTAAAGCAGGAAGGTTATTCCCACCTCAGACACAATATTCAACCTTGTGCTATATGAGGCAAAATTTTGGTATGTTGTTTAAATCATGAGTATCAGAGGACTTGTAAAGCCCCAGAAAAATCAGACTACCATGACACATGTGGAATATACTCTTGATATTTTGGTCCAATGACCATAAAGTGCTCACTTGGAAATCCCACCTTTATGTCCAAAGAGAGGCATAAAGACTGAGATTAAATAAATATGTATAAAACATATTTTCATTTTTTCCACAGAATGTGTAAAAGTATAACAAGACATTTTTCATACATGATCTGTAGGGCTGTAAAAAAGAAAAAAAGAATAAGGGAAAAGCGCAGACATCATTTGAGAAAATATGAGCTCAAATACATTACTTTACAGTCAGTCCGCAGCACCCGATAATTCGCTCGTATTTATTCAACTCGTATGCAAGCCCGCTTTAGGCTTGCATACGTAATGAGCTGCGTAAGGGGATTTTGTCCTTGGGTTTTCGGCTACAAAAATACACCTTATGTTCACAAATTTGGTATCAAATTCAAGGAAAATATGTAAACTATCGTCACATGTTACTCAAATTATTGTAAATGAAAAATATCATAGCGTAATTTGAGCTTGAAAAATGATGAAAAAAATAATTCGTGCAGTACACTTTCAAGACGTCAAAAAATACCAAATTCACCTTGCGTCTCAATGAAAATGCTTTAGTTGGTAGTCCATCTCCTAATCTTTGTATCCATGTAAATATCTTGACAATTTGTTGCTTAATCCGGTCAGGAACCAGTAAAATATACATCGATGTCAGTTGTGATCAGCTTGAAACCGTGCAATCTCAAGAGTAAGCTCTCTCATTGGACAGCGCCTGCACTCAGCGCTTGCATTACGTCATTACGCTGCTACATAACGGTTTCATGCCACTTGCGGTTTCTTGGCACGCGTGTAGTTCAAGCGCTGAACGCGCGCACTGTCCAATGAGAGAGCTCTTTCGCACCACTGTACACTTTGTGCGGAGCATACTTCTGGCTTAGGAGTGAATTTTACAGACATTTCAAAACGGAAAAACTAGTATAAATCATGCTCGCGTCTCCTTGACTCCAATATATGATGAGTATCTAAGTTTCCTCTCTACGAAAAAGCCAAAATCAGAAACAACAGTTTCTTAATCCGGTCAGGAACCAAAAAAGAACTTTAGATGACAAAATCTTCCGTGAAAAGCAGGTAAAATTTACGCAAATTCAACTGATTATATAGTCATGATAAGATCCGATGTTATAGGCAAATTTAGTATCAAAATAAAGATCAAAGTCTGGAAAACAATTTACCGTGACTTGTAGCCATGACGAATGTATGTACAAGTCGCTACACTGTGAAAACCATAGCCCTATCAAAGTCTCGCAAAATCTCGCACGACGAGACACCTTTCGAACGCAAAGATCGTCAACGAGAGTGCTGAATAAATCTTGCCGAATCGGCTCATTAGCATACGTGCTGCGGACTGACTGTTTACAATACATTACTCAAAGACAGACTTACGCACAGCCTGTAAGAAGTACTGTAAAACCAGGAATTTTCATGTGAATGAAATTTTAGTAAATTTCGCGAGGGAGCTAAGATCCTGAATGTCACACATATGCAGGCAAAAGTTTTTGACTTTCCAATACACTGAATGCCAGTTGCCAATTTGGCATTTTTGGTTTTACAGTAGTAATGCAAGCTGCAGCATGGTTTCATAAACATAGTGCCAGCTGACTTTAATTGATCGTCACATTCGAGGTTGATAACTCGCAATCCAGCACTCAAACAGTCTTAACTTACATTACAATTGTCATATTGTAATCCACTTCATACTCATCATTTACATTGCTTCACTGCATTGATATGACACATCATTTCTTCTCTATTCACTAGCTTGCACAATTCATGTTGCACAAAAACCAAACAGCAACAAAAACAAAAAAATACAACCACAACAACAACAACAAAAGTACATCTGTCAATTTAGAATTAGAACTCTACTTGACAAATAAACAACCTCCATTTCCTGGAAACCAAACAACAAGAGTACGATATGATTTTCTTTCCAGCCATGATGAAAAGACTTGGTTCCTGGGTCACTCTGCACACTGAGACAAGGATCTCCCCAGGAAT
This sequence comes from Diadema setosum, assembly GCF_964275005.1. NCBI lineage: Eukaryota > Metazoa > Echinodermata > Echinoidea > Diadematoida > Diadematidae > Diadema > Diadema setosum. The sequence continues at coordinate 12,885,504 of NC_092689.1, forward strand.
CTGGGATCCTTAAGCCTAAAGCTCAGGGGATCATCCACAGAAGGCTTAAAGGGGATCAGCGAAAATAATTCCAGCGGAGCACCGCAAACTCGGCTCAACTCAGATTCACTTGTGGTAAGCAGTGTCTTCTGTGGTATGTGAAAAAAAAGTCTCTTGCTTAGACATGTGAGTATGTGTTTTTATTTGTAATTGTAAGAATTGTAAGAAACCATAATATCACCCAGAGGCTGTTATCTAAGTTTATCCAAGTCAAGCAAATTGCTTATTGGTAAGGGTCTCCTCCCCCTCTATATGCATGTATATCATACTTGTAGTTATATCTATTTTTTGTCAGTACTCTTGTTTATATCTTGAAAATTATGAAACTTGTTGATTTTCTCATAATGGTTTTAATTCATACATATGGAAAGACAAAATTAAATGTACAAATGTGAAACAAATACAAAAACACAGATTTTTGTTTTTCATCTTAAGAATGTTGTCCCATAGTGTTTGCACATGTGCCCCACTATCCCCGTCATCAAATGGTTCATACACATGTACCAATGTTTGCTGAAATACAAGATTGTATCCCATGGAATTTTCTGTTGCATATTCTACAAAAATCGGTCAAGAATGGTTCAGCCATTTTCATTCATATCTACACAGCATAATGTACATGATTTTCTCACAGCCATTATCAGACACCTTTCTAACGCTAAATAAGATATGCAGTGCTGCTAAACTGATATCTAAATTTTTGGTACACTGTGTGCTCCTGTTTTCATGAGAATCAACTGTCAATTATTCCGATATAAACATAGCTCTACTCATAATCACATGCAATGAAGATGTGTTGACATTCACACCTCATATTCACAATCTTCATGGAACATGCTAAAAGAAAACGAACTACCATTTTGAACAAAGTTTAAAAAATCTTTCTCAAGTCACTAAGATTGATGGATGAGGACAGTCCCCAGTTCCCTGCCAAAATTATGACATTGTGCGTATGTTCAATTATGCATAACTATCCTTGTATGCACATCATACCATGCTACAAGCGCATCCAAAAACACAGCTGTGACATTTCAGAAACTTCCTCCGAGCTCGGGGGGAAAAGACAACATAAAGGAGAACCACAAACGACGCACCTGGCAGACATGTGGCAAAGTTGTCACGCAACGCAGGGATGATTTTACGTCTGCAGCTCAAAAAAACATCCTCACCCCCGCAACGACAGATAATAGCTTTGTGGCAGGAAGGACGCCTCGCCGAGGGATTCTGGAGGGCCGAGGCGTACGAAATGTGGCGAAGACGAGGAAATATTCCGAAAATGCATTTTGTGCCGAGAAACATTTCAATCACCCAGAAACCAAAAAACAACACATTTCTAACCCATTCTTTCACCAGTTGCATTGCTCGATTGGATTCCTCAAGTGACAAAAACGTCAAAGTTTTTCTCTTCTCTCATTTTCTCCTCTCTCAATTCTTCCCCCAAGGGGGCTCGCCTCTACCATGAAAGAAGAAACTGCAAGATCTGATTGCATGGCAAATCGAGTCTGTAAATGTCTAAATTAGGAGGAAAATTAGCCCGCTTCCTCTTTACGGTTGCTATTCCCCTATCTCTCCCCCCCCCCCCCCCAAGACACTCGACCAGAGCTTCCCAGTGACAGCCCCATCCCAGGCAAGAAAATTATTCCTGTATTCCCTAATCCAATTTGGTTAAAACGCGATGTGTCCTTATTCGGCTCTCCTCTCTCAGCAATCTTGAGGGCTTGTTCAAACGTAACATATTGAAATCTGTGATAAGATTCTTCTTTTTTTTTTTTTGGCCTTGTTCAAAATCAAATCTGCTACATTAAAGAGGCCTTGAATATAGATGCACAGCTTTTATTCAAAATTAAGGACAGTGTCTCTTGAAATAACTGGACTAATTTGGGTTTGGTTTTCCTTTATTTTATTAAAATATTTGCAGTCAAATGATAATTTAAAATCACTTAAAATTTCTGTGCTATTCAATAAACTCAGTACACATTCATTATTAGTAAACAGTATCCGCACATTAGACACTGCTGAGAATTGACATATCATATTTCAATGACTTGAAAAGTCTGTAAACACAAAATTAATTTATTTTTTTTTTCAAAACATATTTTTTACCACAAGATACAAAATGTATGTTACGATCACTGCTTAATGAATAGTTTGTTTTTAAAGTAATCCCCTGTGCACCTCATTTCAAAGACTGTGTTTTCATGTTTCTCAATAAAAAAAAAACTTTGCAGTATTTACTTACACATCTCTCTTTCTTTCTTGCCCTCTTTTTCTTCAAATCCATGAAGTTATCAAAATGATAGAGGAAAGCAAAATGTGAATAAATAGTCAAAAAAAAAGATGTGAAGAGAATAAGAACACACACTTTATATTTCCCTCTAAATATGTATCTACAAACATTACATAAAGTAGAGAGAGGAAGATAGAGCTATATCATATCACTGGGGGAAAGAAGGGGAAAAAAAGGAGAGATAAATTGGATTGGGGATAAATGAAGTGGAAGCAGAAAAATGACCTAAATATGCATCAGTGTACGGATGGGGGGGGGGGAGGCTCTGTGAAAGAGGGAGAAAGAGGGATGGGGGAAGACGGAGAGAAAGTTGGCAGAGGAAAAATTATTAGATTTATGATATATTAGTGGGACTATTGGGAAATATTCTCTCTAGCCATGACTCATTCAGAGAGGCTGCTTGCATGGTAAAGTTGGGGCATTACTTGTTCCTAGTGCTTTCTTTTTTTCTTTCTATTTCTAGAGTGAAGAGGGTTCATTGCTCATTTGGCTGTAGGGAGAAAAAAATCCACCACAAAAGAACACAGCACATCATATTTTTTGCATATTTGAATTATGTTTTGACTATTCTGCTCTTAACCTTTTTACTTTCACATTGTATGTAGAAATCTTTCTTTTATTTTGCATACTTTTTAAATGCAAAAAAAAAAATACAAGAAAAAAAAACACACAATTGTGTTTGTACATAATTGACCTTTCTAAAACCATACTGTAGTACTCAAGACTGTGCGACCCCTTCTGGTTATTGACTGACTCAAGCTTTAACTTCAAAGCAAACATAAAACAAGGAAAAGTAGAAATCACGCGCTGCGTAATATATGTCCCCGCCGGAAGTAGCATTTAGTAGCAAACTGTACAATATAGGTAAAAAGATCAAGGTCAAAGGTCAAAGAAGTCAAAGGTCAAAATTCTATGTAGAAGATTTGAAGCCCTCACCTAGTGCCATTACATAAAGCAAACGGAATCGAAATCGGGTTAGAAATAGCGAAGGAGTAGCATTTTGTAGCCAATGTAAAATATAGGTAAAAAAAAATCAAGGTCAAAGGTCAAAGAAGTCAAAGGTCAAAATTCTGTGTAGCAGTTTTGAAGCCCTCACCTAGTGCCATCACATAAAGGAAACGGAATCGAAATCGGGTTAGAAATGGCGAAGGAGTAGCATTTGGTAGCAAAATGTACAATACAGGTCAAAAATCAAGGTCAAAGGTCAAAGAAGTCAAAGGTCAAAATTCTGTGTAGAAGTTTTGAAGCCCTCACCTAGTGCCATCACTTAAAGCAAACGGAATTGAAATTGGGTTACAAATGGCGAAGGAGTAGCATTTTGTAGCAAAATGTACAATATAGGTCAAAAATCAAGGTCAAAGGTCAAAGAAGTCAAAGGTCAAAATTCTGTGTAGAAGTTTTGAAGCCCTCACCTAGTGTCATCACATAATGCAAACGGAATCAAAATCGGGTTAGAAATGGCGAAGGAGTAGCATTTTGTAGGCAATGTGCAATATAGGTCAAAAATCAAGGTCAAAGGTAAAAGAAGTCAAAGGTCAAAATTCTGTGTAGAAGTTTTGAAGCCCTCACCTAGTGCCATCATATAAAGCAAACGGAATCAAAATCGGGTTAGAAATGGCGAAGGAGTAGCATTTTGAAGCAAAATGTACAATATAGGTCAAAGGTCAAGGTCAAAGGTCACAACTGAAATTCTGCATAGAAGTTTCAAAGCTCTCATGTAGTGCTATCATATAAAGCAAACAGAATCAAAATTGGGTTAGAAATGGTGAAGGAGTAGCATTTTGAACATTTTGATCACACACGGACGCACGGACAGACGGACACACGGACACACGGACACACACACGTACGGAGCCCGTTTCATAGTCCCCTGCTCGAACTCGTTCGGCGGGGACAACTAGCACCATGACATGGAAGATTAAACTAATTACTACTAATCTATTTGCATATATCTTCTCTGTATTTATCATCAAATGAACTGCCCTTATCTGTATACCTTTACTTCTCCTTCCTTCTCCTTACCCCCCCCCCCCCCCATTATAAAAGGAGATATTACCTAAAAAGGATTCAGACAGCTTTCTGTGGTAGATATGAATGTATCTCCAGGCAAATATGCATTACTGTACAGATGTACAACTTGAGAGGGAGCCACATCCATTCCAGTTCAAGCAACATAAACTGCCAAATGCATGCATGCTACAAAACTGAAAGACAGGATCTACACTCCCAGCATTGCCAACATATGCCTGAAGAGGGCGACAAAGTATCAGCGGGCAATGTTTTCTCCAGCTCATCCAAGAGGGCAAGAGCTGCTCTTGAGCAGCAAAGTACCAACAATGCCACCAAAAGAGGGAGCTCTTCTGTGTGACAATCTTGTCACATTGAATAGGAGTGAATTATAACATCCGAAACACAGTATGCCATTAACCCTCACTGTGCTTCACATGCCAAGTAACACCGTGATGTCCAGAGTGTATTCTTCACCTATGGGCACAGATATCTGGAAATCACTTGACAATCGAGAGAGATTACCTAATCCTTCTAATCCATGGAAACTGGCTGACAATGAAGAGAGATCACCTAATCCTTCTAATCCATGGAAACTGGTTGACAATGAAGAGAGATTACCTAATCCATCTAATCCCTGCAGCATCACTACATACTTCCTATTGGACTGAGGCATTTCATAACTTTTTAATAAATTCAGGTTTAAGAGAATTACTGGAATGCTAATGAAAAAGTTTAACAAGTAATACTAATGCCTGGGCATAATTATGACATGTTAACTCGACTCACAACTCTACATGACAAAAACTTTCCTTGTATGATATGATACTTTGAGGAAATTCATTTTGTAAATTTCACAGGTTTATTTCTTTCCTTTGGAGAATTTGAATGACTTTGATGAATAAGACATTTTTGCATATAGAAGCAGAGATAAACATAGATATAAACAAACAATGTCTTCATGACATAGAACACAAATCAAAACTTAATCAGATTCTTCATTTCACAAGGTATTTTATGAACTCTTCACCTGCAATATGAATTTTGTAAGTGCAGTACTGCTATATTCTATGCATTGTCAGACATTTTGTAAATGCTATATTCATAGTATATAGTATACGCTCAGATATGCCTAACCACCTCAAAAACATAGTATGCATATGATAAACCATGCAGTGGGTACAGCCCAACCAAGACATTGCTTTTTGTGTTTTTTTTTTTGTTTGTTTCAAAGGTCCAAAACACAGTCACTGAGCTCGAACAAAACTTTCCTTAAAGTTTATGTTTACCTTTGGGAGCAGTTATTCAAAAAATGTTCCAGATATTGAAGATTTGATGCAAATTTGTATCACAAAACATCCTACCATATAAAATTTTTCCAATAAGGCCTCAAATATAAGAAAATATAAGTATTTTTCTCATTAAACCATAACTGTAGACAGTTTAATCTGGAAACATTTTTATTATAACTATTTTTCACATTTTCTATACTTAACAATACTTAACATCGTTTATACTGGTTCAAATTCTTACATTGGTTGTGTCTATCCCTAACTCACATTTTAGAACTATTTTGAAGCACTAATGCTGAGTTTTTGCTTCATCTGCAAATGGTAAATTATGCCTTTAACTTTCAGCAAACACTGGTTCCTCTATCAATTAACAAAAAGTTTCACAATTACACTTGTTGCCTTAACCTGCTGAGGATGGACTGATTTCCCTATAACACACATTTCCCATAAAAACCTACTGGAGTTTACTTGGGATTATTCTTCAATGGGTTAGATTATGTCGCTGGTATCTCTGAAATTTTGCAACAGCAAGTGCTATTTTGATTTTTCCCTCCAGATATCATTTGAATTATTGTGTCATGTTACTGACATAATTGATGTGTGTGTGTGTATGTGGGGGGGGGGGGGTGTTGACAATGATGATGATGATGATTTCTTCTTTTAATATCAAAATTAAGTTTTTCTAAAGAGAAGAGCCCAACTTCAAACAAACACACTAATAAGCGAGAAAAACCTCTTGCATCTCACCAACATGAAAGGAGATTAAGAAATCCCTAATGTAGGAAACCACTGCTCTATGAACAGCACCCTCTGTGGTTCAGAGTGTGAACAGTCATCTGTGCAGTTGAATGAAGTTGCTGCGTTTAAAGTCTCCTCCACAGTTAATTCCACACTGACCTCTCATTCAAAATCTCATTCTTCTCTCATTCAAAGTTATTCATTTGTACATAACAATAGTCATTTGATATCACACATATGTGACATTACACAAGACTTGGCACATGTCATATGATGTAATGAAACACAATGGTTACTAGCAGTCATTTTTTTTTTAATAAGCTATGCATATTCTAGTGTATCCCTGGAGCTTCTCTCTTTTTCTTTTCTTTTTTTCAATAAAGATCATACTTTCTAAATTTATCATGCATACTAAGTACATTGCGTTCTCTTTCTAGGAGTACTGACCAAGCAATCATGTCTGTTCCTTCTGTCAAATATGCCTGGGTTATCCTCTACTGCAGTCACTTCCAAGTTATACAATTTTATTTCTGTTCTTGTAATTCTGATGATTGACTCTTGTTATATTTACAGCAGACAACAGACAACTATGCTAATACACTATAATGATTCAGAGTCAATGACGCCCAGTTTTGGTATTCAAATTTCTAACTAGTAAATTATTCAACTCTCTCTAAACCCATTGGCCCGAATTCACGAAGGTGGCACAAATGAAACCGTAGTTTAAACCATGGACAAAAACCACGGAGCGCCAAGTGTCGCATGGAATATTTCGTTACAAAATCAGTCATTTCGTCGATGAAATGATTATTTTGTAACGAAATGACAACATTTTGTAGCTAAATGAACATTTCGTCCACTAACCTGACTAAATGATAATTTCGTTAACGAAATGGTCATTTTGTCAACGAAATGACCAATTTCGTAACGAAATATTCTGTGCGACACTTGGCGCTCCATGGTTTTTGTCCATGGTTTAAACCATGGTTTCATTTGTACCACCTTCGTGAATTCGGGCCATTGAGGAAGGACTGATTTTGCTATAACATGCATTTCCCATAGACACCTGCCCTGCATATTCTCAGAATTTGTCTTTAATGGGTTAATACTGAGATTAGATATTTATTTTCATCTTCGCTACAAAATGTAATTTGTTATGAAATAAACACATTCCCTTGACTTGTGAGTGACACATGTTATGGGTTATATTATTCCTGCTGCTTTCTGAAAGAGGTACATCAAGTGCCTTTCCATTATGCTAGAAAAAACTAAAATATGTGGAATTATCTTTGTATTTTCTTTATACCATTGTCCTTCAGCGACATCACAAACTGTTGTAAATATGTGACCCGCTACAACAAAATGATCCTAAAGTCGGGTGAGGTCGATTATTTGAAAATTGCATGACAAAATTCCCTAATCTTTCTGCTTTAAATTAATATATAACAATAATTATAAAAATAATCGGCTGCGGAGATATCGATGTTTAAAAGAGAGCATGTCGAGACGTATGGGAAATCACTGTTTCGAGAAAAGCGCCCTAAAAGTTTTCCTTGCGACGCAATCGCGATCAAGGGACACGCTAGTCAATTTTCACCTCCGGACAATAGAAGGTAAACCCTAGCAACCCCCGAAATGCTCATTCAAGCACAGCGTCGGCGGTCTCCTCACCGACCAATCAGTGACCTGGGGGGCGTTTCATCAACGAGTTCGTCGGAGATTTCACCGACAAATTTGCTATCAGCCAATCAGACCAAGGATTTCATTAGCTCTTAACAGTTGTCAGTGTAAATCCTTGCGTCTGATTGGCTGATAGCAAATTCGTCGGTGAAAACCTCCGACGAACTCGTTGATGAAACGCCCCCCAGGATGCCAGGAGAAGCGGTTGGGCATAGCGCACCCCGCCCGCACGCACCAGTCGACTTGGCAGTGTGCGAGCTTCACGCTTCGGTTAGCGGCAAGCAGCAAACTGACCAATGAGATCACTCCGGTCGTTGTTATGGGCGGAGCCTATCTGTGGCGCTCAATCCAAATTTTCGAACCGGTTTCTGCTTCGTTGAAACGCCAAAAACATGGCCCAGAAAAACGCTATTTTTGTACTTTCCTTTCATCATTTTGCTTCAAAATTTCGACAGATGATAGAAGACATGTCAGACTCCAATAATATGTCAAAATCTGAAAATCGTAAGTTTTGACAAATTATGATGCTCTGACTTCAAACTCGATTTTCACGGCTTCGACCGAGCGCGACTTTAGGACCTTTTTGTTGTAGCGGGTCACATATAGTCTTCCCATCCACTGATAGTGTCACTAAAACTTTGCAAATTCAGAACTTCCAAATGGACTATCTGACTTTCTTCAAACTTCACTATAACATGTTCTACTAAGTAAAATTGCTACATTCAATCTTTTCTGTGTGGATATCAACAAATTCAGAACTTCCACATGGACTATCTGACTTTCCTCAAACTTCACTATAACATGTTCTACTAAGTATTGCTACATTCACTCAATCCACACATATATCTGGGTGGCATTTCCCTTTAACAGCAAATAAATGTACCTTCAAAATTAGGATGGGGCAGGGTGGGGGGGGGGGGGGAGGTTAGTGGAGGGATAGGGGATAAGAATGGGAGGTATGACATACAGAATGTCAGAATGGGTGCTGGATCACATGCAATGTACCTGACTTTTTATCCAAAAACTCTTCATAATCACAAACTGTCCCAGTTTCTCTTTTTTTCTTCATTTCAATTCGAGCAGCACACCAATTATTGCTTACTCTTCCCTTTTTTTTTTTTAAATTGAGAAGCATCTACAAAATAATGCTTGCTCCTTTTTTTTTCTCTCTCTCTCTTTGTTGACATCAAACAGAGCCCTCAAATCCTGGTGCAGGCAAGTTTTGAAGTGAAGTCAATAAACCAGGATGGCAGAATATCCCACACCCAGCCTCTGAAGAGAGCTTCTGTCATCAGAAAGCCATTGTAATCAATAGACGAAAATAAAATTTGCTCCAACCTGTCTTTTTTAAAGTCATGCATATTTTTGTTCAATGTACTGAATGTCAGCTGCCTTTTCTTGGGTGTAAACATAAGGAAAGAGCAAGTTAAAGCATGTCACAAAAGAAAAATGTTTGCCAGTGTATTCCTCACCAAAGGGTTCAAAATGAAAATTTACCGCAAAATTGCAAAATACGAACTCAACAAAACCCTCAATTATAGCCGGCAATAGTGTTAGGAGTTACTCACCCTATATTTCAATATGGAGGGAAAAAATACAGAATAAAAATCACCTTTTGGTCCAAACTGTACCAAGAAACTAGTGTCAGCTTGGTAAGTGGGAGAATTACAGTATTTCCTTCCCTCTCCTTTCTCAGAATCTGATATGAAGCACAAAATTAACTTGTTATTCTAGAAATAAAAATTTACAATTGCCCATGCCTGTGAGCCATAGTGAATAACCTTGAGTTTAGAAACTGGCCATTCCATAATGCTCATTCGGCTACCATATCAACGAGCTTTCCGCAAGCCATGGAAAATCCATCCAAATGAATTCACTGGCACATTTTCCAATCACGTTGAATACCGCACGCCTCAATCACCTCGTCAAAATTTGATGCATGATTCAGTTTGACGTACAGGGGGCAAGGGGGGTTAAAAAGCTCAATAGATTTGGAGAGTCAAATGAAATAGAGGCTGATTTGTCAAGAGCTTGTGTGAAAAAAATATAATTATGTCTCATTTTTCAGTTTATCCCTGAAGGCAAAATTCATGAACTTTTAGAAAGGAATAGATGCACAAATCATTTTGCTGCATTCTGTCACATATCTATCATTAATACATAATTTCCATCTCTTACACCTTAGTTCAAAGGAATGCAAACGTAGCTGGTTTTAACCTACCGGGGTTACACTTGATATCGGTCATAATTTAAATAGGAAACCTCAAGCAATCATGAACACACAATAAAACCATGCTCGAGCTGTGCCAGTCTCGTTCCACTAAACCGTGCAACAGATATGGCCCCTGTGGCTTTAAAGCTCACTTTTAAGCGCTCAATCACAAACAGTGACTTTTTTTCTTTTACGAAGTGTGCCTCCCGTAAGATTACAATTTCTCTCTCTCGCTCTTTTTTTTTCCCTTTCATGTCAGACCGCAATATTTTCTAGAGTAAATTTACCCAGCGAATCTCACACTTGATCGCAGCTAACGTCAAGCCCATTATTACGACCCCTCGTCAATCTGCCAGACGCCGACATCCAAACAATGGCAACAATAGCTAATAATGAAGGGGATTACAAGGGCAACGTCATGTTTTGTTAGGTCGGGACTGGAAAGGCTTGCCCACTAGTGGATCATGACAGTTGGGGCAAAGTCAGTATTTTCATTGCTCTCTTTCTCTCTCTCTCAACAAAGGGAGTATAGAATCAAAAGTGACAAGGAGCTGTCTGATAAGTACATCTGAACACGACGTCTTCAAAACTGTGGGACTACCATGGTGGGTAAACTAGAAGGTGGAGGGGGAGTAGAGGGAATTGGAAGGATGAAATAGGAGTTCTATAAGCCAGTTCGGGGGTTCCACTTTGAGCATGAGCAGAAAAAAGGTCATTTGTACCAGCAGAGCATGTTGGTTTTTAAATTCACCAAGATATTAAAGCATCTGTGATGTATTCAAGTGATCCTTGTAAGTGGCACTTGCCATCACATCCACGTGACAGCAAAAGCAGTACTTGAAAATATCAATAGAAAATGACTGTCATTACATTCAGTGCAAAATAATGAAATTGATGTTTTCCAAAGTGTCAATTGATGGATCATTCTGGCCACCTGGTCTACACTATTTATTTGTTTGAACATGACTGATGAATTCCATAAACTGTTACGTTGGGCAAGCTAATGCATTCTGTCACTTGGAAACTAGTGGAGTGCCTAATCAACTGAGAAAGAAGAAAGGTCATTTGTACCCATCTGCACATGAGCTAACCCTGAACTGGCTTATAAGCATGATTATTTGGATAGATTCCCAACTAGTGTTCAGAAATCATTCCAAGGTACAGGAGTGTCAATGTGCGTCTCTTACAGACCACACAACTTCTGAACAGATGGCATTTGTACGGTCAGCTCTGTTATCACAGTCTTGCCATACCAAGTACAAGTACATTTTATCATTTATGCAAAGAACAAGAAGAGAGAAGGATAACATCCTTGTGTAGTGAAAGTGTTTGATTCTGAAGTGAAAGTGTTTGATTCCGCAGTTTCACAGAGTTCCTATGAATGGGGAGTATGATGAAACTCAAGATGACAGTCTTAGTCAGTTCCAAGGTTATTAACCCCTGCCTCATGGAGGGGGGGGGGGGGGGATAGAAAGGGGGATGAAGAGGGGGCGAGAGAGGATCTATAATTCTTCTGACAGGAAAGGATTTCCCTGCTGCAAGTATGGAATTTGAAGAAGCCTCCTCCAGAGAAATGGATCCCATGGCAATTGGAAGAAGGTATCAAACATTTTGCTGTCTCTGTTTTAGCTCACCTGGAATGGATGTAGTTGCGCTTCAGGATGACACTAACGTCAGGTGGATATATTACAACATAGCATCGCTTCACAAATGGGTTTCTTCAATCTTCCCATCTTACTGTCTCTTTCTCTCACTTTGCTTTACTTTTTTTTCCCCTTTCTGTCTCTTGTCTACCATTTGTCATCAGCTTTTATCTACACATCTACTACACATAAGAAAAGTTACAGTGAAATTGATATGTGCACTGCAGATCTGTGTGTGATAAAGGTGAACATAGTACTATGTGTGACCTGAGCAGTGATAAAGGCAGTTTTTTTTTTTGTTGAGGCCACATTTTAAGTGTGACAGATCCAAAAAATCTTGCCATCCAATGGATTTGTGGGCAGGAGGGGGAGGTATGATGCAGCTACCTTCCTTTGAAGTCCATCTACCTTAAAGTCTTTATCCTGTTTCCTTCACTATTTCCATTTTGTTCTTTCTTTTTGAAATGATGGTGGTGTCTACAATTGGACAGGACATTGGTATCGTTTTTGTTATGAAACTGCATTAATACTATAAGTAAACGGGTCTAGAAAGGTGAAATTTAAAGCCATTGCATTTTAATCCCTCCAGACCCAAGGTAAACACTGTATCATGAAGGAAATTTGTGACACTGACAATAAACAACAACAACAAAGATTCTATTAAGCAAATGGCAATGTGGAAGAGATCTCAATTTACTTTGTTTAAAAGTTTTATACCCTTCTGTTTGTTAAGGGGAGAGGGAGGGCATAGATTAATACATTGAATGACTGCTATTTTTGTAATGTGGGCTACTTGATTACTGATACACTCAGCACTATCACAAGTCTCATTTCTCATGACATAATATTCTAGCATTGTGTTACAGATGGCTACAAGCAACAAAGTCTAAAGTTTGTCTTATGACAAACATCCACAAACAAAAGACCAATGCTGACAACACTGAACAATACAACACTTTCCTTGATCAATTTGACTATCATCTTTCAAACTTACATGGGATACTGAGTCTTTGGTTGATAGTTGTTCTCCTCTCCCCCCCCCCCCCCCACCCTCTTCACGATAACAATGGGTACGCTTTCATACCCCTTTCCCTTCCACAACAAACCCCCATATGTACCCTTGTGTACAGGCCAGTATGGGGCACATTCCTGCAAATTTGCCCTAATGGATAGTGATGTCATTACTACCATGTAAGGAAGTGACCAGTACATGATGTTGGCCAGCCGGCAGGACCCACGCAGAGCAATAAAGTCATTAGTAATGATCACGGAGTTACAACAGCAGAGGCGGACAGCTAAAACATATGCCTGCGAGCGCCTTTAAGGTCAAAAGGCAGATTATGCTTGATGTGCAGTTGCACACCAAAGTTGAGAAGGAAGACTAAGTGAGTGAAATACACACATATTTTCACAATTTTTTTTTCTCTGACCCCATACTGGTGGATATGTACATAAGTGAAACAGTTGCTCTTTTCCAAAGTTGAATTTCCTGCTTGTTTTGTTTTGTTTTGTTTTGTTTTTTTCATTATCTTCAATCTATTGGGCTGGTTTCACCTCACACTAAAACACTTAAGTCTACGTTTTATCAGTTTTGTAAGGTTTTAGTAGATTCATGACTATTTTCCTTTCATCATCTCCCCAGTTTGTTTCATTTTTTACTTCTTTTCATATCACCACTCTACCTAACTGAATACCTCGGTGTGTATGTTAAAGTTCAATTGCAGACTCAAAATGTTAAACATAACATTGTAGACATTCCTTTTCTGTCTGTCCTTTCACTTTAAACTGGAAGAGTGAAAGTGGGATGAACAGTGAGCAGCCTATTCTCCAGTTATCATTGCATATCGTCGCTGGGGTGATAAGACCTTGTATCTGCAATTTTGGTGAAAATGACTTTTTTGAATTATTGGTCTTATAATGGGTTAAGTGATGTCCTGTCCAAATCCCAACTGTCTTACTCCAAAAATGAAGCCACCACGGCATGCCAAAGGAAAGGCTATCCCATTCGCCACAGTGCTTTGGCTGCCATGTTTTTTGGCTCTCCTGAACATTGGACATTTTGTAGATACGAGGTCTTATCGCCCCAGCGACGATATGGTTCCTGAGGAAAAAAAAACAAAACATTTGCAAGAACATTTGAAACTTTTCATTGTTCTCTCCCATTTGCTTTAACTCTCTCTCCCTCTCTCTCTCTCTCTCTCTCTCTTCCTTTCTTACTTGTTCCCATCTTTCTTCTTTTTTTTCTCTCTTCTCTTCTTCTATCTCTCTTTATTCACAAAAAAAAAAAAAATAATGATAATCCCAACTCGTTTGTTCTTTATATCACAGTACTCTGCTCACCAACCCCAAAGCTGTGCTCTGTTCATTCACATCAGAGGTAACCTGGGCCACATGATTCTTTATGAAGCCACATTAATGTGGCCCTTTCAGCCTCTTTCACATTCCAAATATAAGTCCAAGTAATTTGCATACATGTGGCAAAAAGAGTCAAGAGAAGTTCCATGGCCTTGTAGAATAGGCCAATACTCAAGTGGGGATCAACTTGAAGATGTGCAACACAATGTGAACATGACTTTATCACAGATGGTGAAATGGTACTTTCAAAAGTACACACGTAGCACATGCACACACACCACCACCACCAAAAAAAAAAAAAAAAAAATGAAGAAATTGACAAGGAGGCCCAGTGAATTTCACCTCTCCTCTACATCCTAACAGTGAGCACTCGCATGAATGAAATACCTACCATTCCATACTTCCCCACCATGTGTAGCTATCATTTGATATCTCCAGTCCCCTTGTTAAGGAGGTAAAGAGGGGATGACAAGTCGGCCAAGTTCACATGTCAACGCGGCACTCTCTCTCCCGATTGCCTCTTAAATATCACGCCATAGGAAATCCTAAGTGACATTTCATGTTCTACACCCTTGGGCATACGCGGATATCTCCAACTATTCATAAATGGCAAGAACAGACGTGTAGACAATGTCTTGAGGGCTGTAACCTTTTCTGAAGAGGATTTAAAGGGCAACTGAATGATGCGCAGATTGACAGTTACTTTTCTATTATCCACAAGTATACTTTGGATGGGGGCGGGGGGGGGGGGGGGAGCAGAGCAGATAAATGTTGTGAAACCACACTAAACATATTCACAGAATACCAGTTATATCCATATCAGCCAACACATACAGTGCATAAGTGTTTGGGCTTCAAAGGCATTCAGATGGACTACTTTGCAGTTCATGTCTGTGGCTGGCTACAAAAATGACTGTAATAATTCAATTACAAACACATGGCTCTTGCATACTTTTTTCTCCCCAACTCACCCTTCTTATGCAATTCAAACCTTCAGTTGCTCGTCAAAATAAATTTGCAACTTTGAAGAAAAATGTTCTGTTTACTTGGAGTTTCCATGACTTGCGAAAAAGGTGTAACAGAGAGATTCTTCTAAGAGTAAAAGTCTTAGATGCTGATGAAATCTAATCATCAGTGGGAGTGCACGGGGAAAGTCTAATGAATGCCTTTAACCCCCCTCATCTCAGCCATGCAGGAAATGCATGGGTGCGTGCAGACAATAAGACACACCAAAAGCTGCCTACCCACTAAGTATTTCATTTTGAGAGCACTTACACCCAGCACTTTGTCTCTCAGTCGCCTTGAATTTCATTTTCGTGCTCGCTACACGATGAGGGCAGGACGGGATTTTCAATACCGCGCCGCCTGACGGAAGAGGGATAACCCAGACGACTGCCATTTATTGCTTTTTATATCGCGCCTCATAACTCTTGTTACAGGCATCGTCTGTTTTCCTCATCATCTTTTTCATCTTTAGATGCCTTCCTAAAAGAAAAAAAAAACAATTACATGTTCTCAAAAAGGAGGCTGATATGTGAGGTTTATGCTAGCCAAAAAGTGACTCTTGAATGTTAGAAACATGAAAAATCACAGTGTTAAAATGCAAAGGGCAAGTATACTGTTTCCCTCTTTGATTTTAGCAATGTTGACAAGGAATGTAAATGGAGGTTATTGCACCTTCATGCACAGATCACAGAGGTTAATCTTTTTACAGAGGCAGTACTTGCACTTGCTGAAATCTACTTGGGGAGAAAAAAAAATGTACCAGGAAATATCAATTATATTGAGCAGGTGTGAAAAACATCACGTGCCTGCTCCTACACTGTTCAAGAGCAAAGAAGAATAGGATAAGATGCAAACGTGTGCATGACTTCTACCAAGATTCTGAGTAATGTCAAGCCGGAAGACACTACAAGAATGAACGAAGAATAGAAAAGTAGAAAGTAAAAAGTTCGATGTACTACTGACATTGGAATTACCAATATACCGATCTGACAGAGGCTCTCACTGAGCAGTAAGAAGTGGAGCTGATCAAGGACCTGGAATCTCTGATGAACTGTGAATGCTCACTGATATTCCTTGCGTCTGGGATGCTTTCCAATCAATTTCTGGCGTTTAGGCTTCTCACATTTTCCCGCATGACAATTGGCAATGCGAGGTAATATCCGATATTAACCAGCAGCCTGCTCCAGACTGTGAAATCTGAGGCCTTCAATGGAGCAATCGCTCACAGCAAACTAGCCCACGAGGAACCCAATGTCCTTGCTTCCTTGATGTTCCCCCCTGATAGACTAGCTGTAAATGAAAGAGCAAAGTGCTCTCCTAACTCCTAATTCCCAAGATGAAATGTTCCACAGTGCACAGCCACCTCAATCAAAGATTTGAACAGTGCTTGTAACAGCCATCTCCACCCCCCACAAAAAAAAACAACAACAGAAAGAACATTGAGAACAAGAACCACTGAAGAAAACTGAGGCTGCATTCATGCAAAATTCATAGCCTGAATCACAACATGAATCCTGATTCAAAACATTGTTTCACATCACAGTCTCCACAGAAAAGCTTTCATCAGTCGGTAGCACGTCTGCCTCACGATCACGCGGCCCAGGTTCGAACCCGAGTCTGGACTGAGCAATGATGTGTGTAAGCATACCGTCCCCTCTAGCAAGAGACAAAACACTCTGTCCCTCGGATAGGACATAAAATGGAGATCCCGTGTAAGAGAGAGTAACAACTCATGCACGTAAAAGATCCCGCTTCATTCATTCATCGCAAAGAGCAGGGTGTTTAACCCGACGAAGTGGTCCCACCTCACACCCAACTGGACCCCATGGAAGACCAGCTTAACGTAGCTGAATATGGGCTATCCAGCCATCTTCTAAGACGGAAAATGAATCAAACAAACAAATCAAACAAAATCATTGTTCTCACTCATTTTATGCTCAACCATTGCCTAACATACTGTGCAGTTTGACCTAGTGTTTACTTGTTTATTGTGTCTCAAACATTGGTACACAATCACATTGCCATTGCTTAACGTGCACTTGATCATCGCCAACGAAAATCACAAGACCTCTCTGTCTATTTGGATTTTGTTTACAGTGTTCCATCCAGAAATTCTAGTATCATCTTCAAGGGCCTATTCCTTTTTCCCTACTACTGGTGTTTTAACAACTGATCTGTGAGTTTGTCAAACATGTTTTTGTTCTGCTGAATCCCGTCTAACTAGCTCTGACATCCAGGCTCTGCACACAAGATGAGGAGCAATCTTAAGCTATGGTGGTACTCATTTCATTTCATTTCATTTCATTTCATTTATTTCAGCACGGCACATGATTCAGCCAGACGGCTGTTCTTCCTCATGTCCGTGCATCATGATGTAAAAATGACATACTTTTTTTTTCAAAACATATACACATGTACATGAAACATAAATACAAATTTACAAAAATACCAAAAAAAAAAAAAAATGTAAACTCTGTCTACAACCGCTAAAAATTGTTTGCTGTTTTACGCATGTTGGTAATGTATTCCATAATTTTGGACCTTGATAACTAAAACTTCTTTGCCTAAAGCAGGTTTTGATGTATGGTAACTTGAATATCAGTGTTGTATTCCTTAAATCATAATCAAAGATGAAGCCATTAAATTAAACTCTATGGGAGCCAAGACAAAGAAATATCAGTGATACAGAGTGCAACTGCTGAGATAAGAGAGCATTGCTGTAATTATAATGTAGGTGATATTGTGAAGATGTAATATGATATGCAAGTACGCATGTGGAGTATACAATTGTAAATGATTTCTAAAAACAAGCGCTCAATTTTCTCAGACAGTAACCAGAGGGCTGTGCCACAAGCATGAGCCCATGCAGAACATAATGACGTTACAGAATCACAACTGAGATCACCATTGCATTCATGCAGTTTCAGCAATCGTGATTCTGGTAAAATCATGATTTCAAATGCACATTTTTTCTGCATTTCAGATCAGCATTTGGAATCGTTTAAAAAGTTAAATCATATGGACGCAACCGTGTTTGGCATTTCCAGACGTGATTCTGGGCTGAACAAAAATTTGCATGAATGCAGCCTGAGCATCTTGGTGGTTTTATAGATTCTTCACAAAAAAATATACCAAAAGTTTCACTGTTATTTGTTCTCAAAGTGCCATATAGTAAGCATGACGTTAAAGAAAAAGTTATATATCTGAACATAACTGATGATGAAAATAGTTCTTGATCAGTACCACCTGACTATCACAGAGCAGAAGAGAGAGAGAGAAAAAAAAAATCTTTCTAAAGCAGTATCTGTAAAACTAAAACAGATCCTTACAGTGGTTTCTTTCTCTATTAACTTTGGGCTGTCTCACTGAAAATCTTCAAGCATTCATTACCTGACAAACGGGAGAAGTACACGCTTAGTTGAGCTCACTTGTCCCTAATATTCCTGGCTCTGCTTCCACTCAAAAGGGCATGATACGTGGGTGTTACCCAGAGCGAAGTACAATGCACCTGGGGAAAAGAGCTGTCCGAGTGAATTTTCTTTGCTTTTTATGATAATTTCACCCCTTTTTTCCCTTCTTTCTCTCTCTCTCGCTCTCTCTACTACCACAACTCAAGCTGGCAAAGTCAACATTTTAATGTCAAATTGAAGAGGCGGGGTCCCACACTAACAATAACCCATTAGCAAATAGCGATATTTTTCGGCATCTTGTCAACTACTGCGACATGGGACACGTGAATGCCAAAGATGAAAGCAGTGATGCCACATGGGCTTTGCAGATCAGAATGATATCAACTTATCCTACTAGCAGCAGTCCTAGTTTCTTTTTAGGTTGGCTTATTGTTGTTTGCATTTTTTATTCAAAGGGTGGTTTGGCCTTGAATAAACAAGACTATCCTCCTGTTTTTGTTTTGCATGCATAAAGATGATTTTTCATCTTTCTTTCTTGTCAACTATGCAAAATCAAACTGCATAATTGTTGGTCACTTTTTTGTGAAGGAGTCATTGAAAAATTTCAGTACATTTGGGACATGGGATTGGGTACGTTAAAGAGTGCTTCAATTCTTCATTAGAATTTTTCACCATTGATGGTGATTTCCTTTAGAAATTGCGACTCATCCCCATGAAAGCCTGATAGTCTCACTGATCACTGTGCTTCTCATTTTGGTATTGAAACACTTTTCAGACATTAACTTTCTACTGATATATAATGTGTCCCACTTTTATTTCCCATATCCTACCTCAGAAAAGGTAAGAAACAAGTCACCTCATCAACAGAACTTTGTTAAAAAAAAAGTGACTTTATACTCGAGATGCAGTCTAGTTAAAGGACAAGTTCACCTTCATATGAGTAAGGATTGAGAGAATGCAGCAATTTAAAGGTCCTGTTTACCTTTGGGAACAGTGATTTTTAAAAAAATTCAAGATATGACATTTAATGCAGATGTGTAGGTCTGTTGTACTACAAAACATCCTATCATATAAGATTTTCGCTGTAAAGCCTAAAATATAAGAAGATATCTATATTTTTCTCAATAAACCGTAACTGTAGACGGTTTAATCTGGAAGCATTTTTATTATAACTATTGTTCACATTTTGTATATTTAGCAATACTAAACATCGAATTTACCAATTTAAATTTTTACAGTGGTTGTTTCTATCCCTAACTCACATTTTAAAACCATTTTAAAGCACCAATGCTGGGTTTTTTATTAGTCTGCAAATGGTAAATTATGCCTTTAAGTAAGGCATATCAGTGAAAGTTTGAGGAAAATCAGACACGATTCAATGCCACCATTGCTGGATGAGAAGACAACTTGATACAGCTTGTGATGTGACATGTGTAGAACGGTATAGAGAAAATGTAAAGAAAATGTAGCATGTTTTCACTTTTCTCACATAATAAAAGAGCATTTGACTTGCCTCTTTCAAAAGGCAGGTGGAATACTATTACCCTTGACATATATATATCACTAACAAGTCAAGGAAATGTGTATTTTTTTTTTAAATAAAATTTTTGTGGAATTTTCTTTATATTTTCCTTATATCGTTCTACACGTGTGACATCATACACAATGTGAGTAGTCTTCTCATCCAGCAGTGCCTGCACAGAGAGTTAAAAATCCATTACTTCTGAACAGATTGTCCAATTTTCCTCAAACTTTCACCAATGTGTTCTGCTGGTATTGCTGCAGTCACTCAATCCTTATGTATATGAAGGTGAACTTGTTCTTTAATAAGTAGTAAGGCAGTAGAATAAGAATAGGTCAAATCACAACAATATGAATATGCCCTGCGAAAAATGAAACATTCCACATTTAAAGGCACTTGACAAGACTTTCAAATTCAGTCAGGAGGTACGCTGTAGTTAAAGAATTGATGTGGTTTGTGGACACATTTCATTCCTGCAGCTTTATTACAGTAGAATGGTAGGTCAGATTTTACATGAACAAGTAGAAAACAGAAGAAATTCAAAGTGATGGAACATACTGGCCGTAGGAAGAGATAGCCACTACTTTTACAGGCCCTGTTCAAGAACATCCCATACTTCTAGACTACAAAAACAACATTCTCATCATTGCTTTTGAAAAAAAAAAAAAAAATGCTTTCTAACCTGATGGGGTTAGAGTTGTTTGAGCATCTCCAAGAAAAAAAAAAATGGCCATGAAGTTGACTGCATACATACTCACAAAACAGCTTGAAGACTTTTTTCCCCCAAGTCCCATTTCTCTGTGTTTGCATACTTTTGATAGATATACCACCCCCCCCCCCAGTTGCCTCAGTCTATACTGCTCACAAATTCAGCAAATATTATACAGTACGATCTGCTTGATTGCACCAGGGAGGTGTCAGTGAGAGCAGATTTGACCTGAATAACCAGGATAACCAATTAAAGGGGGATATCTATGACATTCACAGGAAGTATTTATTCAAATGCTATTCAAACAGCAGGAGCACCATGATAACTGCTAACAAATTATGCAGAGGCTATTAAACTGTATTATACTTGGGTGTCTCTCAAAGATTTTCGGGGGGGGGGGGGTTCAAGGTTGTCACTTCATTGAGTTGAATTATAGGACAAATCTTCCTTTTTTTTACTGATGTCCTGTGTGCCAACGTAACCATACTTTTTTTCTTCCATGACGGTGACCGCCTTGCTGATTATTCTGTCACTTAATTTCTTCTGTGGGTAAGTGGGTGGACCACTTCACCAGACAGGTTAGTGCCATGCTCTTTGCGATTAATGAATGAATGAATGAAGTGGGTTATTTTACTTGCGCGAGTCATGAGTAACTCACACATGAGACTTCCATTTAATGTCCTATCCGAGGGAAAGAGTATTTTGCTCTTTAGGTAAGGGGATGGTTTGATTACACACAACATTGCTCAGCTAGACTTGGGAATCAAATTTGGGTCACATGGATTGGGAGGCAGACGCACTACCGAATGAGCCAAATCACCGCCCTCATATTCATACTTCATTTCATATGGTTATCCAGCGATTCCAAACTTGTCTCTTTCCAGCCTTTGAACCCTCCCTCTTTAATCGGCGCTGGAACCCCTCCTAGTTGTTTGTTTTGTTTTGTACTGTTTTTCTTTCTGCTCATGCCATATCAATTGATTGAATGTCAAGCGTGACTCCACTGAACATGGCAGGATTAGCCCCGGCCAGGCTGGGTCAGAGAGTCGGCCAGGAGCGAGGGATATATAATTTACAGCTCCCACGATTTACTGTCTACTTAGGCCATGACACACATCTTCACCATGGGTATTTGCTTGTAAAAATTTATGATTGCATCTTTCCTTTCCCCTTTCTCTCTCTGCCCTCCCTCCCTCCCTTGTCTACCACCATTCTCCCTCTCTGTATCTGTTTATCTCTCCTTCTATTTCTTCCTATATATTTGTCTATATATTTTACACAAATCCATCCATCTATCCATCTCTCTATCATCTGTACAGTATATCTATATATTAAAGGGATGGTATAGATTTGGTTGAGGAGGGGATTCACATTTTAACCTTTTTGTGAGAAAATCAATAACCCATTACATGTAATATTACAGGGAATATGATTCTAAGAGGAATTTAAATTTCACTTAATGAAAATTGGTTTTGAAATGGCTGAGAATATCCAAAAATACAGAGGTTCTAATAACTCTAATAAAAGGTGGGTTCCATCTTTTATTAGGGACCACTTTGTTTTACTTTGTTTTTGATATATCTGCCATTTCAAAACTGATTCTCATCAAATAAACTTTGTATTCCTCTTAGAATTGTACTCTCTTTCATATTTCCTGAGAGGCTTCTCATTATATCATAAAAAATTAAAACCATGAATCCATCTCAACCAAAACTAGTGCATCCCTTTAATCTGTTTCTTCAACCATCTGATCATTGTTTCTCTTCCCACACACCATCTCTCTTATGCTCTCCATCTGTTTACTGTTTATCCCATTATCTATTCTTCTCTTCTTCGTTCTCCATCATGGGAACTAACAATCATCTATATCATCCATCTTTCTCTTTCTCTTTCTCTATCTCTCTCCCTATGACGTCATTCATCTCATCCATCTACTATCTTTCTAAACATTAATTCTGGCTACAATTCCAATAATATATCAAAGACAACCGATACCAACAGGGTTTTGATGGTTCTCAGAAAATGACAAATGTAATTGTCATTTTATCGGTGATCTCCCCATATTTGCTCACATCATTCTATCTTTCTCTCTCTCTCTCTCTCTTTCATAGCCTCACCTGATAAACCCTCTACACATCTTCAGGTCTTCTTAATGTGCGCATAATATATTTTTGATTTTTTTTTTTTAAAGGAAATAATCCTTTATACCCCTTTCAGGTAATCGCGGTTCAATTATCCGCATCCAAATAATGCGGATGAAGTAGTCAAAATCGCGTTCATATATCCCATGAAGTGCGCACTACTTTTACGAGCACCCGTTCATATAATGGTGCGAGTTATTTGTGCGAGTTATTTGTCATGGTTACTGCGCACGCCTCTATAATGACGTAATGTTTCCGGTGAATATCCTCACGTGTATGCACACCTCTCGCGCGCTCAAGCTCAGCAATCAGCGGTTGTGCGGGAAATCGAGTGACCTTTGACCGAACTGTGGAATGTTAGTGCGGATAAGTCGTAAAACGCGTTCATGTATTCTCGATCTGATCCTCATGCTGCAATTATGCGCATAATAGCAGCATAAAAATAATGCGCACTTTTCTAGTCCTCTCCCGTTCATGTAATCGAAATTTTACGACTTGTCCTCCTATTATCCGCATCCACGATTACCTGAAAGGGGTATTAGACACATTACTCCTATTCATTCACCTGTATGCTCCATGATATTTTTTTTTCACCTTCTATATTTTTTTCTTCACTTTCTATATTTTTTTCTTCACCTTCTAGGGAGCTTTGTGTTTTCATCCTGTACTATCTCCCTCTTTCAATCCTACCCCCTTGCTTTTTTCCAATCCCTGTTATGTGTTGGCATGTAGTCAATAAATCTATGATTGCCAGAGATTACTGGGCTGGTGCATTATGACAGGACATTCAACACATTTATCTCCGAGGGGATCAAAGCGTGCTAGCCCTGGAGACAAGTTTGTTTTTCGGGTTCTATAAATCATTCTTTGTTGGCTCTTGGACAGAGGCAGGTCCAAAGGTAAAGCTCAGTGAGCACTCATCTGCAGTTCAAGTTTGCTCAGCCTGTGCCTTTTGATGGGGAAAATATGATGCGCTTCACTGAAATTTGATTATAAAAAGCAAGTTTTCCTACCTGTCATGCCAATTTGCTTTGAAATACTTCAAGATGTGATGAATGCATGTCTTACCTGTAAAGATAGAGAAAGAGGAAGAGAAAGAATATATACTTATTAAAAACAAATATTCATATGCAGTTATTTCAGTTAGGGTTCAGAAAGTTTTAAGGTCAAGTGAGGAGAAAAACAATAGAGCGATTTAAATCTTGGGGTCAAATGTAATTGATACAACTGCTAAACTACCACACCTGTGAAACATGCAAATTAACATACAAATGTATGAAAGGACACAAGGTAACTGTTCTGTGGGATATCACTTTACTCTTTAAAGTGGCACACAATGATGCACACATGACAATAATAAGGGATCATGCATTCATGTATTCAGCTCAGTGTCATGCCCCCTGCCGGGGGTTAATGAGGGTGTAGGAACTCCTACAATAGCTTGGCAATTTCTCCTCATCAATTTGGTCCCACACTGGAGTTCAGTAATTCTTTACCAAAATCAGCCACATCCACACCCAAACCTGCTTATGACACATCTTTCCAGTGATATTACGTAAGGAACCAATCGCCACACCTCCATTTACATGGTTACGGGCTACTGACAGGATTTTCGACCAATCATCACACGGTATTCCGCGTTCTCGGAGGAGATACTTTCATCTAACTTTTCTATCCTATAGACTGTGTCGACACTTTTTCCACCAGCTTCCAACACAAAAGTACATACAGTCGATTCGCTCAACATCCTCTCGTTCTTCGAGTGCTGGATACGTGATTTCTTCTCTTTCTTTTGCTGTCTTTCATTTTCCTTTTTCTGTGCTTCTCTTTCCCCTCTTCCTTTCTCCATTCTTATACATTTTTGTTACTGCCTATCACTCTCTCTACCTTTATCCCTTCCTAAGATTCCTTCTGTCACTCACTGCTACTGCTTTTATCGTCTTTGCACTTCCTTTTGAATCTTTCCTACTGTGTCGTCTTCTCTATGTCCTTACATAAACCATGTAAAACAATAATTAGTGACACATGAAAAACAGCGAAATGAGCATGGTAATATCACAACATCCTACTGTAACCACGCTCTGAGGTGTAAGCCTAATGCTCTCCATCTCCCCCCCCCCCCCCCCCCATCCCCACCACCTCCTTTGCTCCGAGGGTTAGAATGGAACCAATCATCTGTCAGGACTGTGCACTCCGCCCGGAATCCAATCCCTTGGACTCCAATTCCCATTCCTAAACCCTGGAGTCTCTCATCGCCTCCTCCAGATAAGTGTGGTAGTAAATAATACCAACAAATGGGTTGGACACCTTCATCCCTAGACACACATGTCCCACATACTGTACGAAGCTACATTGAATTACCTATCGTATAAGAATCTTGGGTGCACGAGCAGGAATCAAATATGGTATATGAGCGTAAGAGGTTGAATACAGCCTTGCTTGACTTATTCCTGAACCTTCAAAAAAATGGAAGGTTACGTGCATGGGATGATGGGTTGTAATCATTTTGATATTCAGAAACTAAACTCTAAATGTTTTACAATTAGATTTCTTCCGACCTCTAGAACACTCATTAAGGAATATAATCTAATATGGAGCAAAGTCTGCACACCTAATAGGATGACACATGTTTCTTGATGGGACTGACACAGGTGCATTTTCTCTGTGGCATCTTGCAGTAGGGGCTTGTCAAAGGGCAACCATTTCATTTTAACTGTATGATTTGTATTGTCTTAGTAACAATTAATCCATTGCATATGGGAACCTGGTGGCCTGCGTATTAAGTCTATGGGCATTTCAGAATTCACTACGGAACGGGTTAATAATAGACAATCATACATACATACTCAGCCTTATATCACATTATATTATATAAGATTATCATAATAATAGAGTTTATTATATCAAGATACATTATCTTATCCTATATATCTCTCTCTTTTGTTCATGGCCCTATTGTAATAAGACACAACATCATCCATTCTAATGAGAAAAAGTAAATGCCTCATGGAATGTTAAACGCATAGCAACAATTCAAATACATTAAAAAAAAACTCCATTTTGTAAACATGTTTTTCATTTGAAAATTTGAAAGCAAAGAAAGAAACACTACGTATTTAGCTGTTCTGCACCACTTTACCCTGCTCATAGTGTGTTTAACAGCATATGGATTGACAAGAGTTTTTGATAGATTGACTTGAATGATTAGGATTTATTTCTACCTTGTGCTAACAAAAACAAACGTAACTGAGTTACAATGATTATTACCATACAATAACAATTTGTCTTTGTAAATGGAACCAGTGATTTAACACTGAGAACAAACATTCATATCTGGACATAGAGGTCACTTCATAGCAAAATGTCCCTGTTCTCTTTTCTGAGTCTATGGACTTATTGCCATTCTGCCAGTGGAGATATTGATGTGCTCAACCTGTAAAACAGTACTATTTTCTTTTTCTCCTTTCCCCCTTATTTTTACTTTTCTTTTCCTCAATAGAACAGTTACTCTTCAGTAGTGCCTCTTGCACCCCTCACAGATCAATACCCTCTTCCTCTCTCCATAATTCATCACCCTCGTTCTATATCTACAACTTTCTCAGATCACCCCCATCTAGTTGTTATATCTGGACTCTATTGGATGTTGTCACCACCACCATCACCACTCTCCCCCCCCCCCCCCCCAAACTTCCTCCCCTTTCAAGGTCCATCCAACTATTCCATTTCTTTCCTCCGGCTACCTCATCTATGTCACATCAAATCGCTGATCACTGGTTTCAACCACAAACATTCTGCTCTTTCAAACCTCTTGGTTCTTTTCATTACTGCGCACTACATGTGTCACGTCGTGATACCTACAAATCCTTCTTCCGCAAACAAGAAAAGGATAAGAGTCGAGGTCATTGACGTCCTCAGTTTCTTTAACCCTGTCCTATTTCCCCGATATATCCACAGTGTCATTGCTCTTCTGTGTCCATGTTGCTCTGATCATCACTGTAAACCATCTAAGCAAATAATCCCTGTTCTAGATATTTCCCTTAACCCAAACCTATGACAATTGATTATCTTTGCTCTATGCATTGTTTTCTTATTCATCCATTCTGTTGTCAGTTGGGGAATGCTACTTCTGTAAATTGTAATATCCCAAGCACTCAATCTTTCTTCCTTTATCTCTAATTTATCTGTCTCTGCATTTTGCTCATCTTAATGCAATTTTTACACCTTCTGTGTTTCCTGATCTCCCATTATTTCATTAAAGACACAAAAATCATACTTCTGCCATGAAACATGCACATTTAGGTTGTTTCCCATGATAATGTCTGTTCAAACCATACAAGAACTTCATGAATGGTGCTGCTAACTATGATGATTTTATATCTTCTGATGTTCTTCTATCTTCAAATGCAAAGGTGACATGCTCTAGATAATAATCATGCAGGCTTCTTTCACATAAATAAAAAAAAAGGCCTTTGTAGTCTATATCAGTTACTGCTATGAAAGCAATGTTTGTAGAAAATGCCTTGAGGCTGTTTTGGATAACCTGCATATTAAAAAGGAATTGTTAGACTTGAGAAGGTCTATATCAATCAAAGCTGCATAATTTCCTATTCCATGCACAAAAACATGTGCACTCCCTCTCTTGTTTTCTCTTTCATACAGACACACATACAACACATAAATACACACAACATACATACTCCCACATGCACAGAAATACACAATTTTGCACACATCATGTAAACATATACACATACACATGTACAAACACAAATACCCACATGCAAACTCATAAACAAATACAAACACATCATGAAATATGCACACTGACATCAACACATCCACTCACTTACCATTTCCACCTCAGCTTTCCCTTGCTCCAATCTCCTCCATATTTTATGGGCATCCCCCATTCCCCCCCCCCCCCCCTTCTCCCTGGTAGACCTCCAGTTTGCAAATACCCCCACTGACACATCCGGTGAACATCCCACTGGGTTTTTAAGTGCAGGGTATGACCCAAGCATGAATCACACATCATTTAGTGAATACGTCCACATCTGCTGGAGAAGGGGAAACGTTCCCCCAATCTCCAGCCATTTCACCCCTGTGTCGAGGTACGTAGGTCTACATCTGTGGAAGTCAGCTGTCGTGAGTGAAGACAGAAGGCAAGGAATATGGGCCATAGTGCAGCATGTAGAATTAAATCACAATGTTGGCAGTAATGGGGTAAAACAAAATGTTGGTAGTATGTAAAGGCTTGAAAACCTTGTATAAATGCATAATGTACTGTATACACATATCATAAAATGTACTTATCGTCGCTGGGGCGACAAGACCTCGTATCTACGAAATGTCAAATGTTCAGGAGAGCAAAAAAACATGGCGGCCAAAGCACTGTATCCTATGGGATAGACATTCCTTTGACATGCCGTGGTGGCTTCATTTTTGGGGTAAGACATCTAGGATTTGGACAGGACACCACTTAACTGATTATCTGACCATTAATCAAAAAAAGTCATTTTCACCAAAATTGCAGATACAAGGTCTTGTCACCCCAGCGACGTTATGCTTATAGTCATACATGTATGTGGGTAATATATAAATCTATATTTACTTGGCAATGCATATGTCAATACACACACATTGTTGCCTGAGTATACACACACAGACACATCTTATGTGTATATGAGAAAGAGATTTGTATTATGATAAAACAAGAATGGAAAATCTCCAAATGTGTAGGAAACAAGTGAGGCAGCACAATGCATAGATAGGATGAACTTCTTCTTCAATAGAAAGACTAAAAGATATATATGTGACAGATAAACCTAAAATGCTAACATAAGAGATATAGACAGAAAGTGAAACAATAATGGCAAAAAGCATGACAGACATACAAAGTGCGTGGCCGATTATCTGTCTGTTTGTGCTTGTGTTAAAAAGAGATGTGGATGGGGGAAACGAGAACTAGAAACAACTTGGTGTGTAGGACATTCAACAAAAATCTACCCTGTTACTAGTGGAGAGCTTAGGATATCAAAGGCTCAGCAGAGGATCGAAAATCGTTTTGACGGCTATCTGCAGAAGTTCTTCTTCGAGACACCCTCCACACACATCTCAGAATACATCCAATAAGTGAAGTGAGACATAAATCTCAATTACAAATCATTGCCGTGCGATCACCCTTTAAATGTCAAAAGTGCAAGTATGTGGAATCACCCTCTCTGCACGCCAGGTCCTGCACTAAACAGCTTCAACTGGCAAGTGGCGCAACTGTCACTCGGCGACAGAGGGGCCTCTTGATAGAAATTAGAAGAGGAATGCAAAGTTGGCCAGCGAGCAACGTAACCAGGGGAATACTCTCTAGAGGTGATGGAAAAACCACTCTCTTTTTCTCTCCTACAATACTCTTACTACGCACCTACACTTTACATTTGCATACTGGAAACACATTCTGAATCGACTGTTCATCTCATTTGAGTTGAGAATCTAAGGAAGTCAGTAGAATGCCTTGCTATAATAAAACATATACAATTACAATGTCTACAAACCCCTCAGTATAAAAAAGAAAGGGAGAAGAATTAAGAAAATTATCATTTAGGATAGTGACTACACTTTTGAATGCCCTCATGCCTGCAGATACTCTTCAGAGAAAAGGAATCCAATGCAAATTATTCCAAAGAGCAAACATTATCATTATTATCATTATTACATTATTACCATATTATAATGAACAATATTAACACAACCATATGCCGCATAATATGTGTGAGGTTTTAATATGCACACACATAAACCATCTTCTTCAGTTTATCATTTCTACTAACCGGAAGGCAGTATATTGCCACAAAGAGTCAATGACCGCACCATAATCTAGCATGCCATGACACTTTTCACACACATGCAGTGAAATGAAGAGCAAATTTTTAATGTGTTGGTTTTGTTTTTTTTTCCAGCTCCCAATTCTCATTCTCCCCTGGCCGCCTCTGGTGTCATCTTCATCTTCATAAGATGTCGTCCAGTGGCATCCGCCATCAATCAGGAGAACCACGCCTGAGAAAACAACTTGCATCCCCAGCACAGAGTGAACAACCGGGCAGTCGTTAAAGAGGGCAAATACGATTCAAACAAGGTGTGCATACTCCACAGACACCTCACATCTCCATTCCCTTCCATCATATCATTCTTTTTCTTCTTCTTTTCTTCTTTTTTTTTTGGTCTTGACTTCCATATTGCTGAGTCATCAGTGCTTTATGACCAATGCTCCAATCAAATATGACTTCTCCTTCTGCTTGTGAAATTGTATTTGATCGCCATTATCATTCATTCCTGTCTTTCTTCTCTCATCTTCTTCTCTCAATATCTATCTCTCCCTCTGCCTCTGATGTATTCTTATTTCCTGCATCCACTAACACATGAACATCCTGTAATATCATTAAAATGATGTGTCATAACTTTAGTGGCCCATAGTGAAATGATTGATTCATACAGACAGTGCCTCCTGCCAGACACATTATCTAACATTATGTATGAGCTTCTTTTCTTTCAAAAAGAATAAAAGAAACAATACTGCAGTTTCCTATGTGTTTGAGCAGAAGAGACAGAGATAGAGCTGTTATATATTGAGCCATTATACAAATGAGCAGCAATATCTATGTTTTCCATAATGTAAAAATAAACCCAGTTCATATATTTTTGCAATGAGTTAATCATTGTCATTTGCATACTTTTTTTTTCTCTTCCTGCTGTCAGAGAGTGAAAGAGCGAAAGAGTCAGGATGAGATAAAAGGTTTCATCCATCTCTTCTACTGTACCTCTCTCTAACACTTTATCTAGTTTCTCCCTCCACCTGCTCACTGTATCATCTCTGCATCCCTTCCAAATATATTTGATATGTTTCCCCATGTCCTTCCCTGGGTGTCATCCCATTGATCACCGAGCTCCAAAGCAAACCTCTCTTGAGGCCATTACCACGGTTACCAATGCCTCTGATGATTCACGTCTACAGAAGGTTATTGAGGTTCACAGAAGAGCTCTCTCCCCACATTGCACAATACTTCACCCCTTTTCAAGTTCCGCTGGAATATATTATTCCTTTAACCCGTTGAGTCCTGAGTATACTCGCCCAAGCGTCTATAGGAAATGCGTGTTGTAGCAAAATCAAACCGTCCTCAACAGGTTAAAGATGAAAAAAATGTGTTTTTATCACAGACAGTATGTACTATTCATGCCATTTCAATTCTACATCAACAATGGTACATCTTTTTACAACTGAAATACATTAATACACACATACACACACAGTATAATGCTGAAATATCTCGGTGGTAGAATATTCAAGTGTTTGTCATGCTAACCACAAGCACTCACACCTAATATATGCATTTACACAGATGTGTACATACCAATTAGCAAGCATATATAAAATGTGTGTGTCCACATCTGTATGTGCATGTGAGAAATGTAGTTTGCGTCATAGCTGTCATTTTGTAGTGCAGTAAATTGGCAGCATTCCCCATAAAAGACACACAGGAAACACTCAGAGGGCACAGAGTAAAACAGTCCCTGATCACTATTATAGGATTGCTAAAATATACATGTAATGGAAAACATCCTACTAGGGATAAAAGCATTAGCCCTCTTGGGACCATATCCTCAAAATGCCACTACCACTGTGTACAGACGAGCTGCAGATGGAAATGACAAAGTTAACCAATCAAGTCCTAAAAATCCCTTTTATGTGGTCTTGAGCTGTATCTTTCCAGCATTCAGTATAATATTCTACTGCTAGTATGTCATAAAGCAGAATTAAAATGTTTACGTATGAACCTTAATTGGACACAATGATTATATCAGTTGCAACATTTTCAAAAGTCTCCATATTGCTTACATGATCCTTAACTCTTAATGTGCCAGGCACAAAACCCCTAAAGTGCCAGAGGTTTTTACCTAATGCCAGAACGTTTCGAAACTGGACTGACAATGAAATTTAAAGGGACTGTACAGTACTGGTTGAGGTGGGGATTCATGTTTTGAACATTCCTAAGTGAGAAAATGAAAAGCCTCTAATGAAATATGAAAGAGCATGTAATTTTAAGAAGGATTCAACGTTTATTTGATGAAAATTGGTTTTCAAATGGCTGAGATATCCCAAAAAGTGCTAATAATAAAAGGCGACATGCCACAACTTTATTAGGATCTCTTTGTTTCACCTTGTTTTTGGATATCTCAGCCATTTCAAAACCGATTTTCATCGAATAAACTTTTGATACCCCTTAGAACTGCATGCTCTTTGATATCTCATAGAGTGGTTTCTGAATATCTCGCAAAATGTTAAAGCTAAATTCTCACCTCGACCAGAACTGTACACACCCTTTAAAACCGCCATATCTCTGAAACTATTGACTGTTTTGAATTGAGTTCTACACAACATATATCAAGAAATGTTTGCTCTTTCGTGTCATTCAGTCAGTTTGCCACAATATCTATCTGAATCTGAAATATTGCAGAAATATTTGATACATCAAAAAAATTATTAGAAATTTTTGTGTAGTGTGGAAAAAAAGAGTCAGTCGTGTTTTTTCTTCAATGGAACGCTCCCGTGACTCTGTGAGAAAGTTTTAGAGCAACATCTCCTCTTTCAAATGATAACAAAATTGCCTTCTAGAATTGTACGATTCCAAAGATACTAGCAGTTTATTTTGTCTTAGCAATTTCTCTTTCTGCCTCAGTAATTCATTGCCAAATCTGAGTCCTTCAGTCCCAGATCCTGTATTTGAAACTAAAGTTATTGTCCCGGGCCCTGGAATAGTGTCTTTTGTCCACCTGAGAAGGAAGAACCTGCTAATCCTTCTTTTGTCTACACGGACAGCGGGCGGGCGTACTCTATTGAAATCGGCAGGCCTTTGTCCGCGCGCAATTCCTATGCTAGCGTGGGGACGATTAGTGACGCTCACCAAAACAAAAGGATGAAAGACTTGAACGACGAACGAAAGCTGACCCTCTTTGAGGGACAAAATCAAAGCAGCTTCCCGCAGGACAGCGTCCAATGCGAGTGGAACCGCATAGACAATACACGCAGATTTAATGGCATACACACGTGTGGTTTACCAATGAGACTTTTGATCCATACACATCTCGAAGAGGGTGCGCCCGCTGCGGATTTTCCCGATGTGAAAAAAAATACATCTAGCTGAAAAATCGTGTATTTACTCAAAATTTTCCATGTAAGCATGCTCATATTTTTAGTGGAAACGATGGCTATGCTAATCAGCTACCAGTACATATCATGGCAGTTGCTT
This sequence comes from Diadema setosum, assembly GCF_964275005.1. NCBI lineage: Eukaryota > Metazoa > Echinodermata > Echinoidea > Diadematoida > Diadematidae > Diadema > Diadema setosum. The sequence continues at coordinate 12,918,842 of NC_092689.1, forward strand.
GGTGTAACACATTACGGTACCGCAAGAACTGAAATGATCAATGCTTTTCTCGCTGTTCTTAGTCGCCGATCGGCGACCATGGCACGTCAGGACTAAGGTCGCCGTTCGGCGACCATGGCACGTTAAGAGTTAAATTGGCATCAGATTTTAAATGATTACAGAATCCTTATCATTTTGTCTAAAATTGTTAAATTTGTGTCACTTTTTAAGGTTTTGTGAAGACTTAATGAATTCAACCATACAGGTGTAATCTTTCTCCAATATGTAGCCGTGCATCACAAACCAACAAAATGTCCCATGCCCTGATTTTCCATGAGGACTCAAAATAGGTGAAATAGGCCAGGCTAGTCAATCTTGAGTTTCCAGTTTTGCTGGTTTTGTGGTGCAGGTTCAGAGACTCCAACCCCAAGCACCTTCTGATCTGGAGATTCTCCCGCCTGAAACCCCTAGCAAACGGGAGTCTCCAACTTGATGTGCGCAAAGTGCACATCACGAGTGCTAAGTCCCTTGCGGTCTAGGGTTCTAGATGCTCTCTCGTGCTATCCAAGGCTTATTTTTCAACATACAGTGAAATTAAGTAAGAAATCACTTCAAGCGGGAGAAATTAAATCTCAAGCGGGAGAACGGGAGATTCTGCAAAAATGGGCTTTTGGCTGGAGATTTCCTGTCGAAAGCAGGATAGTTGGAGTCTCTGCAGGTTCACACATAATATATGCAGTGAAACACAGAGTTGCCATTTCATTGAAGACAAAATGACAATTTCTGCTGCAAATCACTCCTTTAAGACTTAATGGGCTCAATTACATGGAGTGAATCAGTGCATCACTCTTCTCCGCCTATCTATATCTGGTCAGTCCCACTAAATTGACCCTCCGAAACTCTTCGACTCACCACTAATGGTACTCCCATCACACTGCTTTTCATCATCATTCTCGCTGTCTTTTGTTTATCAGCTATTAAAGCACCTTACAGAGGCACTATAATGGACGCAGGTGGAGAAAAAGGTGGTTGATTTTGCTCTCATTGGCAAAGGATTTCCACCACAGAAAGAGTGTGTGTGTGTGGGGGGGGGGGGGGGGTGTCTGTGTGTGTGTGTGTGTGAGTGTGTTTGTGTGTGTGTGTCAGTAAACTTGTGAGAATTCGTCTTGACATGACACTAAATTAGTATCATATGTCTGGTAGGAGAAAGGGTGCAATTTGGCAAGACTCAATCAAGAGGGAATGACACCTGTATATAATAAAACAACCATGCCCTACCAATGAGGCCCTCTGCAATTTTACCATTAAACTCTCTTGAATATTTCAGAGATTCACAAAGATATTCTTAGATGACTTACATCTCTGCTGAATAATATTCACATATATTTTTATCTCATTGAAGCCCTTCCCATGCAGCCACAAAAGTGGAAAGTGGCTTCAAGACTACTGATGTGTTTAAATATTCATCTTTTAACCTCCCTCTCTTCTGAATACATGTCCTCGATCAGGCACCATGTGTGCTTAAATTTTAAAGCCATTAGCCTACACACCATCCTCACACATGTCTACATACACTGGTATATATGCAAGCAGCCATCTCGCTAGATATATGAATTATGAAGAATGACCAGATGACAAATTGACCACCTACTCTATAGCCCATATGTCCCCTGGGCAAAGTTTGGGCCCACGTAGAATCATTAAAAATTCATCTAACCAGATTGCTTGTGTCCTGCTTTCACAGGCTACAGGGAAGATCACTATTCAGATAATCTAAAAAGTGTAGATGCTTTTTTTTTTTTTTTTTTTGGTAGTTGTTGGAAACTGAATTTCCATTACTATGGAATATTTAATAAGATAGACATTCTCCTACCTTTTAACCTGACAACATGAACACACATTTCTAGTCATTCATCTCTTAAATAATCTTGTTGAGAGTATAATTCATATTGGTAGAAGTATATACACACCACTAATCAGCTTCTAACTTTTCATTATAAGAATTTGTTTTCTTTAGAAAAAGATATATTTTGTTAATAAGAAAATTCATATCTCAGATTCTGTCTCCTTTAGAAATGCAATGAAATTTCACATTTGGGCTACCAATTTGGGGGACCTCAATCACTGAGCTTGACTTTAGCAGACTGCACAAAGCCAAAAACCAGACACAACAGCAGGTGCATACCTGTGGACACGCCCCCATTTGAAAATACTGTATACTGTATAATGTGCATGCATTGCTGGTAAACATATAAAGAGTATTGTTTACATAATTCTGCATCTCTGGTGCTTCACTCAAGTGGGTGTGACATCATAATAGTAAGTGGGCGTGTCACTCTAAGAGGAAAAGGACAAACATCTGCAGGTTTCTACTTGACTTCACTAATAAATGAAAACTAAATGATCTGGGTTCTCATACAAATTGTGTATTTTGAACAACTAGAAGAAGTCACTATTCTTAAAGTCAATGTTAAATTAATATTTGCTGCAATGTCTTTGATATTTCAATGAGGCCAGTGTGCTTTGCTTTAAAATCAAATGCCAGTGCTATCAGAGAGGACAGAAATGGATGGCACAGTGCATCAGATGTCCTCTTTATAACTCAGAGAAAAAAACAGAGGATCCTATCACCACTAACTGAATATAATATGGCACTGAAATTTGCCCCTATTATCGATTCCATAAGGCAACAAATGACCCCATCCAGCATCCAAAGGTATAACCACATCATTGACGTCAGTTTAAGCATTGCTCTTCTCCAAGTCAAATGGGCAATGAAATGAAGAGATACTCAAGAGCTGTGACTTATGGAACTGAACTGCATTTCACTTCTGGTTCACTTCACCCTAATGGCTTTTTTTTTTTTTCAGAACCATCAGCATACCCATCAATCTACCATTATAAACACTGGCTACAAATCCATTATTACTCTACCTCCATGACCTTTGATAGGCTGCAATCATTTAGACATCCTTGCTAATATCGGTCACTGGACAAATAATTCCTACTCAGGTACACAATTTCTTCTCTTAACATGTATGGATTCTGGGCAGAGATACAAGTAATTATGATTAAAGCCTTGATGTTCATGTGACTGTGATAAATTAAGTAATAGCTCAGTGATAAAACCTGAGTATTTAAACTTCGATGGTTGTTGATGAAGTGCATGTACACAAAAGGAAACCTAAACAAATCATAAAGCTTTTTTTATGGACACCGGTATACATCACTTTTCACAAAGAAATATTTACATCTTAGCAGAGGGCCTAAATTGGGTGTAGTCACATGTGCCTTTAAGTGAAAAAAAAAATAGTCATGGCATAAAAATTGAATAATGGTATGTAAACATTTTTAACCCGTTGAGGATGATTCCAGAGTATACTCGGGCAAGTGTCTATGGGAAATGCCTGCTGTAGCAAAATCAGCCTGTCCTCAACGGGTTAACCCGACTGTTGTTATCTTCAACTCAGTCTTAAATCTCAGGCTCTCTTAATTAGTTTCTTATGACATTCTGAAATCTTGACAAACTTTACACAGATCCTTTCAATTTCCCATTTGCAATGAATGAATTCATATACCTCTAGCTTTTCTTTTTTGTCTCTTTTAAGAAAAGATTTAAGACATTTGTCATGAACACTAAAAGACAGACAAAAATTTCTTTCTCTCATCTAGTCACATGACACATGATTTTCTTCTTTATTACTACTTTTTCCTGTTTTCTCCTGTGTTGATTCATTTCAGTTATTCCTAACATTTCCAAACTAATTTCTACAGAACAAGACTATCAAACAGCCCTTTAGAATAAGAGAGAGAAAAAAAAGGGGGGGGGGGGGAAGGCCCACAAAACTCAGCTACATCACAAGGCAAGACACGTAGCATGGAAGGAGAGCATCAAACAACCCTCAACACAAGACGTGAGCTCATTACCAGCCATCCTGAATGTCACTCTTACAAACGAATTCAAGCGAGGAGGTCTTGGGGTGCCTCCTCTCTCTCGCTTTTGCCTTGAGTAGAAAAATAAAACAAAAACAAAAACAGAGCCTACAACAAGTATGGTCTACTTGAAGGTGTTTCTGGGTTAGCGTTGTTGTTGTTGTTGTTGTTTGCTTGTTGTTTGTTTGGTTATTCCACAAGGTTGTGCAGATGAAGAGTGCATGCTTGAAGATGGTTTTAAGTAGAAGGGGGCAGTGGAAACAATTTAACCATCCAAATTCAGAGCTGAGGACGATGGCAATAACCTAGGTTTGTAGCTCAACTTTAATAGTTTCTACAACAGCATTTGTCACGAAAGGATGGAGCATAACCAAAAATATTAGTGGCATAGTGGCAAGCATCATGAGATCAAGTTGCTAACAAGATGCTGCTCTTATTCTCACCTCTTTTTGACACTTCACTTTGACACGAAATGAAGGCAGAAGCTGATATTTCCAAAGGTGGGAAACATAACCCATAAGCACGCTGAATCACTCAGATTTGACGATATTCCCCATTAGGAAAACTGACAAGCCTTTTCTTTCTTCTTTTCAGTGAAGCTGAACATGCTCTATTCAGTATCCCTGCAGAAATATCTCGAATCAAGATTATAGTACTGAAACCATCAAACAAATGGGCTTGCAATGAAACTGAAAACGTCATACAAAAGATCATCACATATATATCATATAAGATTGATACTAATGTGAGCTGGTAACGAATGACAGAAATAAAGACAAGACTGAATTCGTTCAAGACGTAACAAAATGCTGTTGTGTCAGTTTGTGTTAATGAAAACATGATACCGTGTAAGATAACCAATTAAAGATACAGCAGAGGACAAAATGATTGAAGCTGAATTATACATGTCTCTCTGTCATGAATGAAAGATCAACCGGATGTCAACTTCTGCAGCCAAATCTTTAACCCGTTGAGGGCGGGCTGATTTTGTTACAACATGCATTTCCCATAGACGCCTGCCCAAGTATACCTGGGACTCGTCCTCGACGGGTTAAGACCTCAGTAAAAAGAGAAGAATCAGTAAAGACAGCATGGAAACTGTCTACCACAAAACGAGCGTAGTGAGATTGTCTTGCTTTTAATGTAGAGTTTAATCACAATCTTGCTGCTAGTGCAACACCTTCATTACAGAGATGCATCCAGATAATGGACTGTGCCCCTTCTAGCCAGTCGCCGTGCCCCTTGCTCAGTTCGGACCTAATAGAGGAGGCACACGAAGGCCCTTTCTATCGATTCGTTGAAACAAGAGTGAATACATGGCAAGGTAATTACTCGACACTTCCCCCCTCTTCGGGGCAAGATGAGGAGTGACAGCGCGCGGTTCTCTTTGCCCCTTCTCTCTGAAAATATTCAGGGAGATTTGAAGATGGAGGCTGCGGGATTACGCGCCATTCCTGTGGAGGGAATAATAATGGATATGGACCAATGCGCCTTTCATCCGCCTTTTCCCGTCCTTCCTGTGGGGTTAATGATAATGCATATATGGGGCTATATTACTTTCATCTACTTTTTTCTTAGTCTCTAGCTCCCATGAAGGAAAGGTTATGCCCCAGGAAAATTAGAGGCCATGCTCTCAATAAAGCAGCATCACTCCTGATTTGTTTCTCGTTTTCTGGTGATAACTCTAGGGAATAGAGAGATAGTACCATGGTACCTTCAGCAGTTTTCATCCACTAAAAGTGCTGCATGCATGAGCTTTGTGATGCTTGCTATGACTGCACACAGCATTCGTTATCATGCTGCAAGATCTATGTCTCATCCATCTGTAGCCAGCTGAATTCAACAAAGAAAAGGGAAAATGTTCTTCCTTAATACCAAGAAACATGTTTCTCTGGATCTGTTACATTAATCCCTGATAAAAAAGTAGTGTCGATAGAAGCGGAAGTAGTAATTGTAATACACTATTATTGCACATCTGGCAGTAATATCTCCAATTGTGACAGTGATAATAATGATATCAGTGTGAGCAGTAGTAGTAATTAACTATCAATAATGATAACATGCAGACGAGACTGATAACCATGATGAGAAATCATGCAGGGATGATAATCATGTAACACCAGAAATTTTGATTTATTTTTTTTTCTGGAATAATTTCTTCATCTAACACTCTCTTCCCACATGCAGGAGGTTAACAAATGCCCAGACAGTCTCTGGTTTCCTCATAGCGATCAGCTTAAATGACTCGATGCATCCGAGAAATTTGATGAGGCCCTTTTGGAGGCTACTTAAAGAGACCTGTCAAACTCGCCACACATCTTCCTGCTCCACAGCTCGGAAGATTCCGCTCTCGGTAATTTTTGTGCCCCTTCAATTTTCTCTGTTTTCTCTCTCTCCTTCAATTACCTCAATCTCTCTCTTTTCTCTCTTTCTCCTTCTCTCCTTCTCTTGCTCTGCTTTTCCCTCTTCCGTTTGTGAGACAAGCTCCTTTTTTTCCATCATTTGTGTGACACCATGGATGAGCAGCATCTCATTCATGACTTGTCCCCAGCACAGCCATTCTGGCGGTGCAGGCAAGACATCAGAATTTCATGTCATAATGTAGCTTTTCTCATGGTGACATCCAACAACTGCTGAATACATCATATTAGCCGAACACAGCACTTCCTTGATGAGCAGAGAATTTATCCATACATGGCTGATTTTATCAGTATGAGCAAGTTACTTGAAACAATATTGGTGGCTGGACTTAAAACAGCATTTTCTCACACAAGATATAACTACTGCAACATATTTCTGGAAAAGCAATATTACTGCATGTTGTCATGTAAGACCCAAAAATAGACAGCCTTGTGCCTATCTGACATTACTCATCCTGCTCTTCAATAAATGACGTCATTCATGCTTGATGATATCATCCATCCATATTGCGGCAATGTTGAACACAACTTTAAAGATTGTAAGTCTTCTGAGGTTTGTGTGACTTAACACAATGAATGCATCTCTGTACTAAAATGTAATGAAAAGCTTTAATACCTAGAAATCCCAATGAAAAACATTCAGATGTATTTATTTTCAATCTTGCACAAAGCTCGAACACTTGACAAAGTCTGTGAAATGTAAGGCAAGAAGTAAAGAATGTTATTATGGTGAATGATTTTTGTGACCAGTATAACCTTCCATACATGTATGTGTGCAGTCATGTCTTAAAATGTCATGAAGGAAAATAAGGACCTGCTATCTAAAACAGCTCTGAGAGAACGGGTAACATTTTCTCACTCACTCACAGATGGGAGGGAAGTCTTTCCATAGCATTATACCTCCGTTTTGCCCCTCCCCCCCCCCCCCAAACCAGGACTATAAATACAAATGAAACAAGGACCTTGTAATAAGGAACACGTCCATGTGGGGGAGGGGTGGCAAGCAATGAACCTTTTTTTCCAGGTTTTTTCTCTTCCTTTTCTCTCTCTCCATCCCGTTTTGCTTTCTCTCTTTCTCAGTTTCTTGTTTCTCTCCTGATCTACTTCTCTTTTGCCTGTTTTCATTTGATCAATAGCAAAAGTTGGGGGGCGAGCATCGCATGACAAGATAGATATTGCACACGGTTTAGCTGTAAATCAATAACATGTAGCGGCCTGAATAGATGACTGGGGGTATTACGTGAATGCACAGAATTCTGGAGGCCTTACAGAAACTTGATATATATCCCGCAGATTGGCAAAACAGGGAGAAAAACAATCACATTGACAGGTATAGATGTAGCAGGGTTGAACGCAGCCTCGGCACACTGGAGCCCTCTGGATTTGATAACTATTGATATTTGGGAAGCTCTGGGAAGCTCAGGCACATAGTCCCTGTATCAAAATGAGCAGAGTTTGGCTGGATATAACTATTCCTGCATGATTCCTGCATGAAAAGGAGGGAGTACCAGAACACTGCCATTTTATGTTAATATTCCAGAGAAAAGGAAAAAAAAAACTCACAAGGAGAACAAGTTTAAACAATGTGTGTAGAGTGATTTGTAAGATTTGTAAGATTTTATTGACTCTATCGACCCCCTCTCGGGGTATGAGAGTACAAACATATTTACAATATATGAATACAAAAATATAAGTGATAATGTACATGTACGTGTGAAAATAACAGATATAAATAAATATGTTTACAAAACAAGGCGTAAAGGACGTTTAACTACTCTACCACTACGTGTACAAACATTCACATCTACTTTACTTTCTACAAAAATACTGTCTTTCTTCTTTGGTATTGAAGAGAACTGAAACATAATAATTCTGACAAATTTGGCTAGTTTTTTCAAATGGCAAGCATTAGTTGAATTGAATAATTTGGCCATATGTAATGCACTTGGTCTACTGGCCGTCAAGCTACTTGGTAAATACAATAATCTCCCTTTGTTGAAAAAGGGACAAACAAAAATATAATGAAATTCATCCCCTATATCATCGGATGAACAAATAGTACAATGCAATTCATCTGTCAGGCTTGCATCAAACCTGCCCTTATTAACGGGTAATCCATTAGATCTACATCTGAATTTACTTAATGTAATATAATCTTTCTTACACAAGACTTGTAAATACTTCTCTAACATCAAATTATCCTTAAACATTCTATAATTTGTACAGATTCTATTTGACCATGTTGCTGCTCTCCACTCTTGAATAAACATATCAAAAAGTCTAACTTTTGAGGTGTGTGAAATCCATGCAGCACTAAATCCACCCCCTTGTGCCAACCACACATTCCCTAGCCCTGCATAATAAAAAATATTTGCGATAGATAATAACCATTGTGATTTTGACGGGGAGTGTACGTCTCCTTGTAAATGCAGAAGAAATTTGAAAATTGTACATGAGTGTTTGGTTTCTTTTCCCTTGACTAATCTCAACCAGAATCCAATCATTCGACATTTAATATGGTTCAAAATTACTCCACGTCCAGTTTCACCATAAACCATACAATCAGGAGTACATTTGTTCACAAGCAAAATTTTTCTTAAGAATTTCCTATGGAAAATTTCAATTTGGTCTATGCACTCATAACCCCAGACTTCACAACCATAGAGTAAAAGAGGTAAAACAAGATGATCAAATAGGTGGCACTGTGTGTCCACAGAGAGCTGTAACTTTTTAGCCTTGACCAACATGCTATAGAGTGCTTTTCTAGCTTGTGTGACTTGTTTAGAAATTGCCTTTTTAAAACTACCATTATCAATTATCAATAAGATAGGCATACACGTTTACAAAAGTCTGTCAAAATTTAAGCCAGAGGGAGCGGAGGCATGCAATGAATAACAGCAGTCATTGCCATATTGTATTTAAAGTGCTGACTGCAAAAGTTTCTAGCCAAAAATGAACACACAATTAAGCATCTGAGCTAAACAGCTGAAGAACTATCAACAGACATAATGACTGATTAAATTTTCTTAATTGTATTTACTGCATTTACTTTAACATGGCCCATCCTTTCCTAAAACCAGATAAGATTTGATGCTTACACAGGAATTTTTCTACGAATCCCCCAAATATTAGTTTAAGTAGAAAAGCAATTCTGGCACAGCTTATACATTGGGGCTCTCATTTCAGCAGAATGACCCCCCCCCCCCCTCCCCCCCCCTCCCCCCCCCCAAAAAAAAAAAAATACAAGTAGTTGTGTCAAGTACAATAACGAAACAGCAATGATAATGGATTTGATGCATGTATGTTTGTCTTTAAGTTCCCTGCATAAACAGTGGAGTTCATATGGAGGTGGCACCCACTAGCAGGTGCAACCAACCTGTGATATACACAAGTCATAAATCATACCCCACCCCCCCTTCCCATAACACAAGATGCCAATATACGGAATTGCTTGTCATGCTGCCACACTTGCACTGTGGGTGAGAGTAGGGATGACTGCAGAGATAGCAATCCGTGAGAGGGAAGCTGTAATCTTAGCCAGATGGTTACGTAGCATGACAGCCAGTACAGTGTACATTATTAACCTTCTATGTGCCCTAGCTCCTACTCTGAACTAGCTGTGCTTTTTCAATCAGCATTCACTTAAAGCCTGCAAACTTGACCTAATTTGTAAGTCACCCAGCCCACTCAGGGGTAATGATATGCCTCAGTCCAGTGGGAGGGCCATGGTGACATAACAGGGAGTAAAGGGATTAGGTAATCTCTCGTCATTAGTATTTAGTTTTCAGACATCTCTGGTACTTTATACGAAAGATTACTTAGCCTGCTGTTTGTCAGTTCAGTTTATATTTCTTCTTGATGTGAAAGTGTTAATCCAACAATAATCACATGGAGAACAAAAAAGAGGTAAAAACCATCTGTTTCATAGTGAGCTTCATCAATGGAATACAAGTTGAGAGTTTTTTTTTTTATACTCGGTTATAACTGTGCACCCAAATCTCTGTTTCTTTTCAGAGGTTTTTTGATTCTGATATAAAAACTTGCAGGTGTGACAACTGTGCACATTCGCCTATTTGGAAATTGGGAGTTGGACTTACAGTAGTCAAATCGAATCATAGCCAAAGCTAAGTTGTGTGGGGTTTTTGTTGTTGTTGTTGTTTTGTTTTGTTTGTTTGTTTGTTTTTTATGTAGGTCTGCACAACCATTTATACAAGATTCTGTGGAAGTAAAAAAATATTTTGGCCCAAATTAACAAAGGTGGTTTAAATCTAGTCCATTGGCAAATTTGGACTGTGTAAATGCATGTCACAATTTGAGTGCACCACCTTAATTGAAAACTGAGCGCATGCTGACATACAGTATGCACATATGGAAGGTACACCTATCTTGAGCTTGTTGTAGGTGGATTAGATTGAAGCCATGGACTTGATTCGAATTTCCTCATATAAATTCGGACCTTTGAGCTGCAAAACACTTTCTGCCGTCCATTCAGTCATACATATGGTTTTCCCTATCATGGTCACACACTTATATACATTGCATTAACATATATGCACAAACTATATCAATATCTTCAGAAGATAGCAAAGTTCAAATGAGCTAAGGGGGTTGAGCAGATAAAGCATGCCATAGAAGTTATAATTGTATATGAATTGCACATCAACGATATGCAATAACAAGTGAATAACTTTATTTACATTAACAATTCAGTAGTATGATATTTTTCTCACATTTTCTTTTTACATTTTTGCATGGTGATAAGTACCATGTGTATAATAGAGAGATCTAGAAATACCATAAGTTGGTATATTTTCAATATAGCACCCACACACTCATAGAGCTGAACTTGATTAGAAAAAGGTTTAAACCTTCTAAATTGGTGTCTTTAGCCCCATGATATCATACACTGTTGTATAGTGTATCCTGGATTATCAGGTACAATGTGTGTGTTTTTGCTTTTAAGGCTTTTATTAAGGTGCACTAATAAACAAACCACAAACTTATCCACACTCACCAAACACACACCAAACACACACACACACACACACACACCAAATACACCACATTCAAACACATCACACAAACAAGCACACCACATACACACACATACCACACATAAGACACAAATACAAAAACAACACACACATAGCACACAAACAACGCATACACAACATATGCAATCATGCCAAACAAAACAAATAACACATTGATAAATGTAAACATCGCACACACACACACTCACACTCACACACACAAATAACAACTCACACAGCACACGCAGACTGATAAGAACCACAAGAGACACATTCCGTCAATATCCCGTCCCTTTATCCGATGGGCTAGATAAGGAGCTGAAGGCACTGACGTGATGGATTCTGATGGCGCTCGATACAGAATTGGTACATGGACTGTGCTGATCGCGATAACAGGTGCACAAACATTCCGATATTGGGATGCCAAACACGAGATTCAGAACTCATTTAGCTGCTAAACACAGGCCCTATTGGTAACTGCCAACTGGCTCACGCAGACTTCTCAGTGGGCATCCATGAAGAAGGGAGATGCAGGCATATTTCCCAAATGAGCAACAATTTGTAAGCACAAAAAATAATGCTTATTAGATAACAGCCAAACAAACAAGTGGTAGGAAAGTTGAAGTCAAGATGTATATATAATGAATGTATCCAGGGAACACTAAAAACTTTTATTGATAGTTATATTTGCTGCTGATGTTGCTAATGAACATAAAATGATGAAGATGATTGGAAGATGAGGAATCAGTAAAAAGAATAACAACAATAATGATAACATTGGTTTTGTCATGGTAAAAATGATGTTGTAGATGATGATGGTGACAATGACAAAGATATATCTTCATTAATACAAAAATCGGACTGAGGACATACACTACCATAATTACAATGTATGCTAAGAATAAAATGGATCAAACTATGTGATCAAAACTGCCAATAGCACACACAAAAAGCATTTGATATCTAGAGCATTCCCTAAATGGCACAGAATGGTCAGTTTGATGACATCACAAAATTCTTGCATTCATTCAGAGTCGCAAGCATGTCACACGTTATACAGAGCATGCCACACATCATCTCAAACTGGGACGGGGGAAACCTCATCCATACTACGCCTGTACTTAACCCAGAAAGGCCACTACAAATGTACATGTGTCCTACGAATATACATGTCCAGGCACACGCTGAGTGACCGATTGGCCGTCAATGCACAAGTCTTGGACAGGAAAGCTAATTTGCACACCCTCTAAATCTTGGTTTCATTCAAAGTAGGCATTTACTATTCATGGACATGTGATGCTGAGAAGCCCACACGGTCATCAAGTTTTCTTTCAAACTCATTGAATTTAGCCAACCATATTTTATGACTGCAACAGCTTGATAAATCACTGCCCTTTATCAATGTGCATACTCACTGATTATTTACTGTTTTTGAGCAATTACTGTGATTAAAAGCAGTAGGAAAATGAATCCATATTTTATGGTACCTATAAAATACCATCTTGAACTGATCAATTAAAGGACAAGTTCACCTTCATTAACATAAGGATTGAGAGAATCTAGCAATGTTAGTAGAACACATCAGTGAAAGTTTGAGGAAAATTGGACAGTCGAAGCAAAAGTTATGAATTTTTAAAATTTTTGTGTCGGAACTGCTGGACAAGGAGACTACTACAGCTTGTGATGTCATATGAGTACAACAGTATAAAGAAAATGTAAAGAAAATTCAACATATTTTCTTTCTTTTTTTTTGCGTAATAAAAGAGCATTTGACTTGCCTCTTTCTAAAGGCAGGGTGAATAATATTACCCATAACATATACCGGTAACGAGTCAAGGGAATGTGTGCTTTTTTTCAAAAGATGAAAATTTGTGAAATTCTCCTTATATTTTCCTCATATTGTTGTACGCATGTGACATCGTACACTGCAGTAGTCTTCTCATCCAGCGGTTACTGCACAAAAACTTCAAAAATTCATAACTTTTGAACGGATTGTCCGATTTTTCTCAAACTGTCATTGATGTGTTTTACTAATATTGCTACATTTTCTCAATCCTTATGTTTATGAGGTTGAACTTGTCCTTTAATGTCAGGCCATTGCTGAAAAGCTTGTGTAAAAACTTTATTCACTCCACAGGATTTCAGTCTATGTTTTGATGAGCTAATGTCAGTTTGAGCTTCCACTTTAAAGATATTTTGCTGCAATGGGGTGGTATATCTACTGTACAGGTGATGTATTACCAACAAATCTTCCAATGACTCATCATACCATTCCCCTACATCAATGCTACAGTAAAGATGGCAAGTCAACAGTTATTTGAAAGAAATATGCTTAACAAAAGAAGAAAAGGTTAACAGATCTTCGAAATGTATGCCTGACCGAACATGTTAGCATAGATGGAGCGAGACAATGGCAGTAATGTAAAATGCAGAGTGTTCGCAACACGGAACAGAGGAGAAAATTTGCAAGGCATCTAAAATTTCTGGCTACAAGTCGCGGCTTGACATGAGTCAGAGCAGTGGCGAGGGTGGATGTTTCCAGCTGGATTGGAGGAGATGAAATTATGAGAGGCAAATAAGTGATGCAGAAACACAAGATGCGTCGTCAGGGGGGAAAAAGTGGCAGGTGTCTCTATAAGTGGTCCATATTCTAGTGTGTGTCAGTCTATGTTGTGTGTGTCTGTGTGTGTGTGTTTTGGGGAAGGGGTAAAGGCTGTCTCCATTGTGGCAGGTATACATGTGTCTGTGCTGTCTGTATGTTTTTTTTTTTGTCTGTCTGTGCATAGCTGTGTCTGTTGTTGTTGTGTACCAGTGTAAGCTTGTCTGTTTTGATTTTGGTGTCTGTCTATGCACATCTATGTATTTCTTTTTGTATTAACCCGTTGAGGACGGACTGAGTTTGCTACAACACGCATTTCCCATAGACACCTGCCCGAGTATACTCGGGACTCGTCCTCAACGGGTTAAAGGAACTACTGTATATGCCATATATTTCGTGAGTCTAAATTTTCGCGAATCAGGACTTTGACGATTTCGCGAGTGGTTAAATTCGCGATCACGGAGTCTTGTACTGAACGGAGAGGTGTACACGCGGGATCAGAGTCAATATTTTTGTGTGTCTTTAATTTTGCGCATAGCACCTGACTCGCGAAATTCGCGAAAATAAAAACCTCGCTAAATATTCGGCGTATTCAGTATGTAATGCAAATGCATGCTGACTTGTGTTGATTCATGACACCCTCAACCTCACTTATGTTGCCAAATTAACATCTAAATATGTAAGAAAAATTTTACATTAAAAAAAATAACTTCAGATTACTCCCATACACGAACAAGAAAACCTACCAAACCGAGATTATGCCACTAACCATGTTTGAACAAAAGACTGTGACATCATTTCTTCAATAATATATCTAGCTATCATTTTATTTTTGAAAATTGTGACTACTTTGAACATTCATACACTTGACTAATATGAGCAAAATTAACAACAAATTAACAAAACGGTCTCCTGTAAAATAAATGTGCAATAAAAGGTAAAAATCTCTGTCTTTTCTCCTAAAAAAGATATACTTATTCATCATGTTGTCACTGTAATTGTAAATTCAACCCCTTGTGAAATTGCCTTACCTATCCCAGTCTATGATAGATCATACACTACAAAATATAGGGTGTTTCCAGTATGTCAGTCATGTGTTTCAAATACATGTAGCACCAGTTGGAAAAAGGGGTGGGCAACAACACATTGTATAGTTTCACAAAAGTGTATACATGTTGCAGTCACACACTGTCAAATACAACCCCAAAATGAGTTTTTACAAACATATTGTATCTCTATACTGTGCATATTTGTCTCCTAATGATTATTTTTTCTTTAATTTACACAACCTACCATTGCTCATAGGAACAATTACATTCATAATGCATCACAAAACATTGTCCACTAAAACCTAGCCAAAAATGACATACTCCTGACACTACCTTGAAATATTCATGACGACAACAAGCCTAAGAGTGTATCATTTCATTTGTTGGCAGAAAATGTGGGGGGGGGGGGGGAGGTGTGACTGAGATGATATTTCATCACAGTCATGCCTGTTCTTGCCTAGCTACCTAATGCAATCTACTTTTTATCTACTTTTTTACTTATGCTGTCATCCTACCTGTGGCATACAATACTGCCATGCGATAATGTGTCACCATCTTCTTCCTTATAGACGGCACTGTGCCTTAATCCCTGTTGCCATGGCGATAGTCCATCATTCACTTCACCACTGATGCGATCATAAGTTTCACTTCTTGGAGCTGGATGGTTGAAAGATCCAGCTGTTATTCCGATTTCCTGATTATTCTCCCACAAACATAATATAAAACATACTATCTCTTCCCTTGCAGGTGTTGTATGTGTATGTGTGTGTATGTGTGTGTGTGTGTAGGGATGAGGGAGACATCTCTCAATCTAACTAGCAACCATTCTCATCAGTCCTCCAATTTCATCTTTCTGTTTTTTCTTCGGCAATATTCCATAAAGACGAAGATGTCTGGGATTTCCATCTACACTAAATGGCAGAGGTTCAGAAACCGTCATAAGGTGCAGTTTATAATGTCTTGACTGAATATTAATGTGTAACAATTTTCTCAACTGCTTTCATTCTCCCTGCTTAGTACTGGTACTTGATTGCAATGATATTTCAGGTAAGAGAATAAAGGTAAATGTAATATATTCACACAAATTTGACATACACAAGGGAGTGTGAGGAAATGAAATGGGTTTAAAATGTAAATCAGGTATCATGCATAACAGTAGACTTTGCCGGCAAGTATTCAATCCACATTATTCAGTCTTGCACCTCATCATCGCAAGGAGGATATTCATCCCTGTTGCCATGCCAACAGACTGTCACCCCAGCGAGACCCACTCACAGCTATTTCTGTGGGGAAAGTCGGTTATTCACCTGTCTGTGAATCAGCAGGTGATGAATATTCCAGATAGGCGACTTAGCATTTTTTCTTTGCAGCCTTGGTATCTTTTGGGGTTTACTTCTGGGAGGACAAAAAGAATGTGGGCATAGTGTGATTTCACAACAAATTTCCATTTTCCATTAATTTTCCCATTTTCATCAAAACTATATTCACCAACACAAACACAACATGATTACCTGAATACAAAATATTTTGCATACATATATTTTGCATACATACACCTGTAGATTAATTTTTATGTGTTAAAGGTAGCATAAGGTATCAAAAATTAAACCAAGCATAAAGTTTGATTTCTTATGTAAATAACACATAAAGCCATGTGTGCATATGAACGTTTTAGCCACAAAGAAATGTGTCATGACAAAAATTTTGTTGACATTATGCTGCCATGAATAATTTCTTTCATAACACTCAAACTTAAAATGCCAAGTCACCCATATCAATACATTTGACAGCACTTTTAGGATGTACCATATGCATCCTATATACAACTCTTTCAATTCTGTAAAGTCTATCATTTAGAGAATGCAATATGAATGAAATTAGCATTTCAGGAACAAGTTTATACAGTTTTATTCTCGAGCTACCATTGCACTCATCCAGCCATGCTGCAGCTTAGAAACATTAAAATAATTCTTCACTGCCAAACACAGGCAGCTTTAGGCTGACCACAGCTTTGACTGTGTGTGCTCGTCCCTTTCCTTCAGGATAGTTCAAACATTTTTCTTTCCCATTGCAGAACTACGAGCTGTCTGGCTTCATGCAGTAGATTAATGATACATCTGTGGTCATGTTTTTAATGTCTTTAAGTGTCTGCCACATATGAGTAGCAAACACTATAAAGCTCTATCCCTGTTTAAGGCCCCCTACCGCATGTTTCACAAATGAGGCAGTCCTCCTTGAAGGCATCTGGAAAAACATCATGTGAATATGGAGACATTAAAAGGGTGTTTACCAGACACTTTCTTTTCCTTCTCATTTCTAGGCTTAGAGATGAGTTGATTGATCTATCCCTCCACCCCCCTCCCCCCAAAAAAAAAAAAATCATTGAATTTTGCTATCTTCTATGTATTACAATCAGTGGACATTGGGCAGATGTCTCAAGTTATGGCCACACCTTAGAGCCAAAACATAGTTTCCAGAAGGGCTCTAAATTCATCTTACCATTTTGGAATTTGCTTGCAATACATCAAAAGGGTCTACCAAGAAACCTGTCTGACTGATGCAATTTGCCAGGATAACAAATTGTTTTGGAGTATTTTGAGATTTAAAAAAAAAGGGGGGGGGGGATGTATCAGTCCTTCACAGAGCCAGACACCATCTCTCACAGGAGGTCATCTCAAAATCTCTCTATCTCTCTCCAAGCACACATCGCTGGTCAGCCAGGACCGCATCACTATTCCCTCTCCAGTATCTGTAGCTGGCAAGGTTAGCTAATCAGGCTTTCTTCATTGTCGCCATGGCAACGCTCTCCATGCTAATGACCAGCTCCCAAGATACTCTCACTGACCGGTAGCAGATACTGCTCTTATTCTTTAGATATCATCTCTCCTGACCCTTTATCAAGGCTTTGTTTTCAAGGCAAAAAGGGCGATTAGTCAAATACCCCTGCTGGTTTACTGAGGAGAGCATAGTCTTTCCTTGGAGAATGCAGACTTGCTAAAAGTATATAATCTAAGATGCAACCACAGTGCTGATTACCTCACTGATGTTACTGTAGCACCATTATCTGGAAACCTCACTCCTACTAAACTTTGTTCTAATCAGTTCATGTCATTTTTAGTGATTCCCTTGTTATTCTAACCTATACTTTCCTTTGTGATTTTAAGATTTCAAGAGGAGTTGTACACACTCCTTTCTTTCATTATTTCTGTAACCAAATATGAAGCAATATCATTCATTAATGATGGTGGAAATATCATCAAAAAGCAGTATCATTCATTTTTGATGATGGAAATAAATAACTATTGAATTGAAAATTGAATTAATGGACAGTTGGCAAAAAAAAAAGCACAAAAAAAAAGACAATTCAATTTACCCATTTGTATAGACAAGGGAGATAGAATTATATATTCTCCACAAGTTTCCTGGTCAGAGGAAGAGAAGCTGAACAACTTTTTTAAAGTCTGATTTTAGTTGTCTTTCTATTAGTTTTATATCAGGATAACATAAAAACACTATGGGACATCTATGCAATTCCAGTAAGAAGTCAAATTTACTCTGCAATCAATTACTCATCTAACAAACATGCTACCAGGTTTGCTCCACAAGAGAATGAAATATTATGAACACAGGGCAGGTCTATTTCACCAGACTAGCACCATCTAACACCCTCCAATGACAGTAATGTGAAGACACAGTATGATGTGATAAAGGGAAGATAAACTGCACATGACTCGTCTTCCCTGTTCATCGTCTTGACATCCAGTTAATGAAGCCTTGGAAGGAGATCCTCTAGATAAGACCCACACACAGACATACATGTAGACGCACATACAGACAGGCACACAAACACACATTGAAGATACACACGAGACATACACAACATAGACCCACACACAGACATTATAGACACACATACAGACAGGCACACAAACACACATTCAAGATACACACAAGACATACACAACATATCTGAACACACACAGACATACAGGCGGACACAGACAGACATGCAGACACACATACACACACATTCACCCTGTGATGCCTGCCTACATTACATGGCCACACTTTGTCTGGTCCCATGCAATGGTATCCCATCTGTATCCCTGATCAGAAGAATTAACCCTATCACAACCAGAGGCAAGACTGTCATGTACAATATGCAATCAAGATTTTTAGACTGTAGTCCTAAAATGGTTAAATACAGCAAGTTCTCCACAGCCACTAAAACATTTGATAAAAACATATTAACAAGATGGCTAATGGCAGTGAATACCATCACTCAAATTTGAGATAAAACTGTCTCCCTCTTTTGATAATGCTTAAGATATAACAGAAACAACAAAAAAAAATCGTTAAAATTATCTGTTTTTTCTCTCTTTTAGAAGTCACCAAAGGATAACACTGTTCAAGATTGTAAGTAAGCATAAATACTAGTCAACACACTGAATGCTATAAACACAGATTTATGAAATAGGTCATCATTTAAGAGCCCCAGTAAATCCCTTTTGATTAAAATCATGGTGCTCATGACTAGTCAGGGTATAACTGGCCAGCAGTAATCTTCAGTAGTTTGTATCAGGAATTCAGCCCAGAGTAGGTCTGCCATCCTTCTTATGATTTCAAGCTTCATGTTTCATTTTTCTCTTTTTGCAAACTGCCTCTTTCTGCCTCCCACACCTTCAATACTTTGATTTTGATGCTTTTGCTTGAAAACGCTTCATGCACTCTCAATGGTCCTCATACAATAAACCTGACATTTACTCTGATTAACAAAGGATCACTGTTTTGCATAAAAAATTCTCTTATTACAAATTCATCCCATCACACCTATGTCCTTTTGTTAACTATTTGACAAGATAATACATTGAAACCATTCCTAAATGTGCAAATGTAAAGCCAAAAACCTCTTCTGTAATATCAGGAACTGACAATACAGTTCAATATCTTATTTCATGATTATTATTTTTTTTTTCACAGAACTTCATATATGATTTGCTGGGGAAGTCATCACGCACATGAATGAGTCAATATTCACTTTCCCATTCACATGTTACCCTCTCCAATTGTTTGGTGTTCTTTTTTCTACCATTAAGAATTCTGCACAAACATACACAAATGTGAAAAAAAAGAGAACACTTTGTCCATTATACATTATGAACTATACATTATGAACCAGAAAAGCACTCTGAGAGTGCACACCTCCACCAAGCTGCTACTTTCCACCGATGATCTTGCTCTTCCCAATGAGATTTTTCTCCTCTCCACCACTGGGGAAAAGCTTTTTGGGCTCTTCCATAGAGATCAGTGATTTCCACCCATAGATATACATGCTGAAAAATTGCACGATTTCCCAATACAGAAGTCTTTGTTACGTCATAAACCTTCAGCTCCGCGTGCCTCGCCCTAGCAGAAACTAGAGCACACACTTTAGTGCCCGTTTGAAAACCTCAAAAACGTGCAGCTTGAACTACCAAGTTCATTTACCCTACCTGTCAAAATATCAAAAATCCTTCATAAATTCCCCCAAAATTCTCAGATCACTACCAAAATTTTATCATTTGTTACCTTTGTCATTCTGAACCGTTCCTGTAAGTTTCATCAAAATCTGTTAACTACTTTTTGAGTTATTTTGCACACGGACAAACCAACCAACCAACGGTAACGAAAACATAACCTCCTCCCTTGGTGGAGGTAATGACAAAGAGATAGTTATCTTATATGACATCGAATTATTTTCAAAACAGCCCAAATGCTAACCTTGGAATGGGAGCCCAGTCTTCATATAATCCTAGCAAAGCAGGGACTCCTCATGCACAGGAAACATTGACACTGGTACTCAAAAAGCATGATATAGTTGCCTTTGATATTCTCTGCAAAAGTCAGAATACTGCACCTTGCTTCAGAATTCGTAGTCACATTACCAGTCGAGGCATCGCTGTGATAAAGCCGTGATACCTAAATAGAAATTGTCCATGTAAACACCACTCCCGAGAGAGTATTCCACATCACGACCTGCCGCTGGTCGAGTGGACTTGTGTAGTGTCTCCTCGGGGCACAGCACCCCCAACCCACATCTTTTCCCCTCTTTCAAGTTCCTTGTCTTTGTTTTTATTTTCTTCCATCTTTCTTCTCTTTTCTAGTCCATCATCAAACTTATCAATCATTCAAACACTGGTCAACATTTCGTTCACATCCCTGATCCATCACGCTGTCCCAGCACGGAAATTTGTCATTCAGAACCCATTCTCTCCTTATCTTGTTGGGCTTTATTCTTTCTTTTTTTTCTCTCCATTATCATGATGTTTGGAAGATGTGCCCCGATCCCCTCACCCTCACGCATCAAAAACTCATTTCATTTTTTTGTTTTTTGAAAGTGAGAGAGAGGGAATTTCTGAGCAAAATACCCTCTGATCATGGTCTAATGGCAGAACTCTTTAAAGGTCAGATATTAATCCATATACCAACCCTTTTCTTCGCAAGTGCTCCAACACATGGGTTGCAACACCAGTACATGTCCCACATGCCAATCATCACAGGTCGCCACAGAGATGCAAACCATTTTTTTTTTTTGACCTCCCTGCACTTTTGTCTTCTACCTCCTCTGACTTGCACTTGGGTTCAGGTGTGACCGCTGATGCTTCTAATCTGTCGAAAGGCCAGGATCAAATATTGTTTACCTCCGAAAGCCCCCTAAAAGTGGGTCATTTCTATAGTGGACGCTGCATGGGCAAGATGAACGATGTGGAGCCAAATATTTTGAGTACTTAAGTGTTACAACCATTATGTAAACAATTGTTTCATCTTCATTAAGAAGTTTATTAGCCAATGTGACAGGTGCATTAAGTGTACAATGTATGCTAAGCTGAATAACATTCAATCAGAAGTGATTTATCCATCCAGGCCCATGGACAGGTGGGACTACACAGAATGTGTATGAAAAGTGTGTTAAATGCCTCCAATGTATTATGAAGAGCATAAATTGCAGAGACATCCTCTTTGTTACATAATGTTGCTGGGAAAACAAGTCAATGCGAGGAAAGGGGAAATGTGATCGCAAAGCATATGAGTAGATATGTAATGCCTGTCCCATCCACTCTTTAATCACAAATTGGATATATCAAAATGAGAACTTTAGAGACTGTAACCTTTACAAAATGACCCATTTGACGAGCTGTTTTAACTGCAATATCCATAGTTACTTTCTTTTTCGGTGCAATTCACATCACATAATATTCCATACCTTTTATAGTCATCCAACTTTGATAAACTTTCTCAAAATTCTGTGCAGCTGATTTATCTATACTCTAGCTATTAAAGCCAGCTCGAGCAAGGTGTAAAATTACATTTTGATACAAATACAAAATACAAATCAAATACACATTCTACATAAATGCTAATTATCCATTTAAAATAGCCCATTTAACTATTTGAATGCTAATGTCTGCATGGGATTCCTTTTACACCATTCTTTCAATTATGGACTCAAATTTGACAAAAGCAATCAATCTCAAGTGAATGCCCTTGATGATGAAATGCCTTTCTAATGTTTCATTTTAACTACACGTGTACTGTAATTAGATAGTTTTTACAAGAGAAGGTAGATTATGACAGACAATAATGCATGCAAAACATATTTAAAAAATTAATAGCTGTTGATAAAGGAATCTTTCAAAAGCTTAAGTTCCATTTTCACAAAACAGTTACACTTTCCATGCTTAAAGTTGCAGTGGCAGCAACCATGCCACAACGAATTACACTGTAGCTGTAAGCAATTTGGTTGCCACTATGGTATCTGCAAATTGCTGCAACTTACACCCCAATACCAGTGTAACATGAGCAACATTTCTTCAGTCTTGCAAATTGAACAGAAATGAATCTAATGTATTGCACACACATAACCTTGCTCTTCTTTTGAGCAAAGGCTATTATTAACTACCATCCTCTATCCTCAAGCAGGCCAGCCAACACATGTGCAACAGTTCATTTTCCTGACAATGTCACTCATTACGTCGCCTGCAGAACAAGTTCCAGCTCTTCAGGCAGGATACCACAAAAAATCCTGACCCAGTTTGGCATCTGGAAGACAGGCGGGTTTGTGAATCTGGTTTCCATTAACCTGCATTTTGTCATGTTCTTCCATAACAAAAAAACAACTTCATTCGCATGTGGCTACCATGTACATTATGTGAATGATTAACTCTTTATGTGCCATGGTGGAAACCCCCTGTGTGCCACGTTATTCTGAGACACGAAGCTAGTCATGCTTCGAGAAAGAATTCGGTTTTTCCAGTTTGTAAAACTTCTACAAATTTCTGTTAAGGTGGACACAATAGTGAGCAAAGTTAAAGAGGAATGCCAAACTTTGCTTCGATATAATCTGTATGACAAATTTATTTTCAATTTTTCTTTTGAATGACCAGTTGCTACATTACTGTAAAGGCATGACTTTTGCACATAAAACCGTGACAGAAACTTAGAATGTACACACAAATTTAGTTGCTAACACCGCTTGATAGTCAATCACCACATAGAATGCAAGCCGTATGTGAGAGGAACAAAAGCGCAAGAAACACTTTCATCGTACGGCGGGATTAGCGATTTATCGATAGGTTTAAGCGGCTTTGTTTGTTGAGCAGAATATGCAAAGTTGGCACGCCGTCGACTGAGTCGGACGTGCGAAAGTGGCACATAAACAATTAAAGAAAAGTTTCTCCATCTCTGTGCGTACCATGGTTTTGGAAAACTTCTTTATAACATCTTAACAGAAAGAAAGGGTGGGAGAACTGCATGTCCTTTAATTGATCCCACAGTTCTTTAGTGTTTCTTTCCAAAAAGATGAGGTGGTAATGACAAGAGTAAAAATTTGATCAATCAAACAGTTTATCAGGGATTGTTCACATATTGATCAGAAATAATTAACATAGGGATGACTATTAGATCTGTAGTGTGCAATATTCTATATTATGAGTACTGCAAGAATCTTTATATCTATTTCAAACCAGGGCTGCCCTCTTATGTCCTTTGTCTCAAACAAATACTTTAAACTGAGGGGGAATTATTTTGCTTGTTTTGCCTTGTTTTTTGTGGTCAGTGGGGCTAAAGGTCAAATGCATATTAAATACATTCAGCATATTTGTAAGACCTTAAAGGGAAGATAAACCCCAAGAGCAATGTGGATTGAGTGAAAGCAGCAACAATAGTAGAACACGTCAGTGAAAGTTTGAAGAAAATCGGACAATCGATGCAAAAGTTATGAATTTTTAAAGTTTTGATGTTGGAACCGCTGGATGAGGAGACTAGTAGAGGTTATGACGTATGAGTGGACAACAATACCAAGAAAACATAAAGAAAATTCTACAAAAATCCATTTTTCATGAAAATTACAAATTCCATCAACTTGATATTGACATATGTTAAGGGTAGCAATTATTCCCTCTGGTTTCTGAAAGCGGTTGGTCCATTGCTCTTTCATAATTCTAGAAAAGTGAATTTTGGTTGAATTTCCTTTATATTTTCTTTGTATTGTTGTCCACTCATACGTCATATCCTCTAGTAGTCTCCTCATCCAGCCGTTCCAACATCAAAACTTTAAAAATTCATAACTTTTGCATCGATTGTCCGATTTTCCTCAAACTTTCACTGATGTGTTCTACTAATGTTGCTGCTTTCACTCAATCCACATTGCTCTTTGGGTTTACCTTCCCTTTAACACCCATTACATATCTCACTGAGATATATCAGATGTGATATCTGGTTTTATGTTTGAAGGAAGGTTGAATACACAAACCACTCCATGGCAAACACCAGAAAAGAGAGAGAGGAAAAAAAAAAACGCTTACGACAATATGGTACATGCTCATTAAACTAGGGATGATAGTAACTTACAGACAATTGCATCATAATTTAATCAGATTCAATTAAAGAGCAGCAAATGACGGGCCTCCGACCTCATACCGACTCTGAGTAGAACAGCTTTGACCTCCAAGGTAGGTCCACAGATGTGACACATTGAATCAGTCTTCCCCATTTGAATATTAAAGTATCTTTGATCTGCACCGTTACTCTGACCAAACACAGAGGATGCACTATTTGATTAAGTCATCTTTTCCATCATAATCTTTCTTGCCCTTCATCACAAAATCAATTAAAACTACAATTGTAGCACAAGTCTGCTAAAACAGTGTTGGCCATCAGCAAATATATGCATACAAGTGTATGCTCATCAGTAACGTTTACCTCCAGTCGATATACATCAGCCGCATGCGTGCCACATACAAAGCTATAGATGATTCGTTATAAGATTTCTGAATATATTTTGTGTATATATCTGAGTCAGGCTAGCTCCCATTACACAGCCTGCCCTTGCTACTGGATCTTTAAAGCTGGCAACAGAGCAGAGATGACTCTTTCACTGTTTTTTTTTTTCTCTCTCTCAAAAAATGGCATATATCATACAGACCTTTAACAACCAATTTTCACGG
Organism: Diadema setosum; assembly: GCF_964275005.1. Classification (NCBI taxonomy): domain Eukaryota; kingdom Metazoa; phylum Echinodermata; class Echinoidea; order Diadematoida; family Diadematidae; genus Diadema; species Diadema setosum. The sequence goes on from NC_092689.1 coordinate 12,944,339, forward strand.
TTCGACCCTGATTATCCGGCCATGTCGGGACCGGCGCTCGTCCGGATAAGCGAATTGGCGGGATATGGGAGACACAATGTTAATGTATATAGCTGAAGTCCAAGCTGCCGTCCCAGTGCACTGGCAGCTAGGCAGGTAGCGTACCCCCAATGGTGGTGTAATCTATGCTAGCCTGCCCAAAATTGTAGTCCCTTCTTCACAAAAATAAAGTATATCTTTATGTGAAAATCATACATGTCTTACCTCATTAGATATTGAGAAACCTATCATGCACATCTTATGAAATTAGTGAAATAGATCCATGAAAAGATGTTAAAGTCAATGTTTTTTCTCAATTTTTGGATGGAAAAAAAAAAGTCCTTCACTGCGTGAACGCATCCGGATAATAGAGATTTCCGGATAAAAGGAGGCCGGACAATCGAGGTCAAACTGTCGAACTGGTCAGCTTTTGTATGTGACATTCACCAACGATTGCCATAATATGGGGCACCTTTGGTAGCAAAGTTCACTGCCTGCATTCAACATTCAAGATCGAGACAACTTTTCGGCATCAAAAATGGAAAACTCAGGGATTGTGAGAGAAGAGCAATGACTAACTGGAATGGTCTAAAAAAACACAAAACACCCTGATCTGGAAAGGAGAGGGGAGAATGTTTTCGCTGGGCACACAGAAGGACACAAAACTTGCGAAAAGAAGGTCTCCCTCTTCCCCTGTGGCTGAACGAGTAATCTGACGCTTCTCTAAGCGTGCCTCTGTATCAACACGCAGAGGGGGTATGTCTGCCCTTGCATTGTCTTTGTTGCTCTCCTAACGGGCTGCGAGTGACAGGTTATACACCAGCCTCGGGTGGAATCAATCCACATTGGGTAAGCTTGGTTTCCTTATACCTGTACCCCTCTCTCTTTCCTCAGCAACCGATCAATTGATCTTCTAACTCTCCCTTTTCTACACTCCTCTGTGAGATGAACAAGGTAAAAACAGTTCATTGGATTCATTCAGTAATTCTCATTTAACTAGCCTTGTATAAAAGCAACTGCAAATGCCAACGACCTCTTTTGCATTTATGTATCAATAGGTTTATGTTAATAAGATATCAATGAAAACACCTCCAATATTCTTCAAACACCTTCTTCCAATACAGAAGCCTATTACCTCATATATCCTATTTAATACCTTTGCATTTTATCATTTAGATAGTGCACAGCAACAGAAAAAAAATAGACCTACTTTATAATCCTGGAGAACAACTGTCTTTTGGTTTCTTTTTTCTTTCTGGCTGTAGCCTTTAACATCACCCCATGTCAGATGGACAGCATAAATAATCCTGGATATGATATGGCTAAAGGCATACAGGGGATGCCTGTTAGCCTTTCTTGTCAATGGACATATTCCAATGTTTCATATCATGTAAAAAAAAAAAAGAATACTAATAAGTGAATAAATGTTCAAAGGGCAATTCTTCCTGTACCAATTAACAGAGTACATTCTAATATGTGGTACGTATTTGAGATTTCTTTTTCACATTAAAATGGTTTTCATTTTCCTCAGCATTAACCATTATTTTGTGCTGTTTCCTTGATAAAAGTACCAATATTGGACTGCAAAACTCCCATATTTCTTGTCTTCCCTATTTTGTGATCCCCAGGACCAATGCCGCCACTCTCCCAGGAGTGAGATATGGTGATTCGTTTTCTAAACTTGCCAGGCAGCATTGCACAACGAGCCTCCAACGCGACTACAATGACCACAAACGCTCTCTAGCAAACACTGCGGTCACCGTCATTCCAAGAATCGCGGAGTGCATATGACATGCCCTCTTTTTCCGTCCGACCACAAGTATCAAGTATCTTGTGTCAAGGTGAAAGCTAAAGCAAACTTGGCCTGCATGATCTTGACTTGGAGGAGTGAAAGACAACAAACACTAATAGAGGTCATAATCCTGGCAGTGACCATAGTAGCAGCCATGTACAAGTATTAATTTTTTCCCGACCTGCGTATCTCAAAATAACTACATGTATATCTCTACAAATGACTTAAATAATCTATATTAAGTACAATAGCTATAAAAAACCTTGAATAATATATTGTTTACTCATTATTTACCTAGCGATCCACGTCCCACAAGCTTTGCTTTTTAGTGGATCACTATTTTCCATAATCCAATTTATTTTCCGCACGCCCACAAAGTGTATATGCATTGTTCCTCCATATATATACATGTTGTTATATAATGCAAAATGTTTTGCAAATGTTTGAACAATATCATTTCATGACATGTATACTTTGTACTATGTTTTGATTTTCGTTGATTGGAAATAAACTATTATTGAATTTAATTGAATTGAAAGTAAGTCACTGAGATGTGGCTTCAGCTGACAGGAGAACATGGTCAAAAATATCTAGTTGGTGATAGATCCATCTCTTGAGGGAGATTACAAGTCATATTCACATTGCCTGTCTACCAAAATTTTTCCACTGCCTTTACTGCACTGCTCATCAAGTACAAGTGTTTTATTCATAACCATACCTGTTTGTCATTTTGAATGGAATTGTTTTGTTTGTAGTGTTTATGAGGTGAGCTATGACAAATCAAATCAACTGATAAGGGACTCTCTCAAACAAAAAGAATATCTATAAAGGTTATGAAATAAAATGCTATACCAGTATATATTTGTTATGTATAGATTTTCAGACATCAGAATCTGAGCACTTGAATATGATCGGCTGAACATACAGTTATATGTGGTTTGGGACTTAGGACCATAACATCGATATATGGTGACACATTTATGATTGAATCCCCTCACATCATACCACTTCGGAACCTTAATCTGTTACAGAGAAATCTTGTGGGGCATATTTGCCAAACGTATTACGACCACAACATCAACCCTGCCAGCAGAGCTGATAGTATCATCAACTTGAACCAATGGCATCCTCAGGGGCACTTATGGGTTAAAAAGGGAGGAAGATATCTTTCCATCACCATAAACCTTTGTAAATTGGACCGCAGATGGTATATCATCCGTATCAGATTAGCCATTTCTCACTCTCACTTTATTTGCCCTTGAAGCGGAGCGAGAAATGTATCACCTCATCACCTTCATGGCCTACACCTTATCCTGGAATCAGCTTTTTTTTTAAACTGTACCATAGCTTTAAAGGAAAATCTTGAACATGGGCCCAATGGGGAGAAAAGTTAGGACATGGCTTGAAACCAACAAAGACCACCACATCTAATCAAGAAATGAAACTGTTGCCAGCGTTAGTGATTATTCTCAAATCCGGGAGGGGTGATGGAATTCACAATTTGCAAAATGACACCATTCTCTCAAGATTATCATATTTCTCCTTTTCCTCCTCCTCCTCTTTGCAAATGCCACCGGCTGGGGAACAGATGCCCACGTCTGAGTCATAGGCACTGCTGATTATCAGTGCCCGCATCAATGGCTTTTCTATGGAGGTTTCCATGGCAACAGGGGGCTGAAATCCTACACCATCCAAGACATTCTAGGAGTGTGGGAGCTCAGGAGAAAAGGTAAAGTCAAAGGTAGTGGGACAATAACGCAGTTGACAACAAAGTGAGAAGGGGTAAAAAGAAAGCCCCTTCTTGAACATTACCAGGAATAAAAAGAAAGAAAGAAAGAAAGAAAACAACTTCTGATAAAAAGAAAAATGCCATCAGAACATCAAAACAGTGTGACTGGGACAAAGTGAGGTGGATGAATGGAATTTGAAACAAGCAAAATCTAAACCACAAACACACCTAGTGTGAGCCAGTTAACCATCAACCCAAGAAATCAGTGATTGCTTTGAGCAGTAAGTCCAGTTTTTTTCACTCTAAAATCACAGAAGAGATAAGAATGCGTGGTATTTACAACATCCCCTACTTTTATCAATCAAAACTGTTTACTTCGTATCCCAGTTTCTGTGATATAGAAAGGCCGCTGTTTTCTACAAAGACAAATTGTTTTTATGTCAGTCATCTTTTATTACCATCTTCGTGAACAGAATTCCAGATGGATAATGAAAGTTTCTGGGTCATGGATCAATTGAAAAATGAGACAGGGTTCTGGATGGTACAGCACCAGTGAGGAAGAGATGAGGTAAATTCCTCAAGCCTCTGAATTCCAAAAACAGAAACAAAGACAGAGCAGATAACAAAGCGCTGAGCTCTCTTCTTAGCTTTGTTGATACATTACCATGAACAACCTGCTCTTACACACAGATCGGTTACACACGAGAGAAAATTCGTAACTTGAATCATCATTGTAATGATGATTGCAATTCGTCTTTAGAATTATCGGACCTTACACACGCTCGCTCGAAAACTGTGATTAGAATTCGAATTCTCGAGCGAAGGTGTTACGTAATCCTTGGTGACTTGTCAATCAAAACAACGAGGTTCTATAGCGCGTATTATCTACGGAAGTGCTTGAAAGGTCACGTAAGCTCCGCCCCTCAAAAGATGTTTTGGAGGTCAAGCATTACACACGCAAATTTCGCACCGTAATTTGAGTGAAACTTCATTGGAATTCATCTCCGGACTAGAATTTGAATTCGTGATTGTGATTAGCATTTGTGATTCTAATTTGCTTCCACACGTGCTAAAAATTCGTCATTAGAATTATTTTTCACTGGAATCATCATTCAAATGACAAATTTTTGACTATGTGTAACCACTCAATGTTAGTGCCATTCTGAGGTAGTGGGTGCTGAGAAGGTTAAAAGTTAGATGTGTCAATCCTCTCCTTTAGTATGTGGAATTGTGATGTCTAGAAAGGATTCATTTTCCATGTCCATAATACTCTCAACATATAATCATTCATTAAGGAACAGAACTCATTACAAAGCAAGAACAACAAAATCACCCCAGTAAGAGGAGCTTTGTCAAACAAAGATGACAAATGAAACTTCTTAGCTAATATGGATCAATATGAAGAAATATATGTATCAATGTCATCAAGTTAGTTAACTTGCCATCTGGAGGTTGTTGTAAAATGAAAAGAAACAGAAATTTCAGGACAGGTCACAGGACACCTTTACTTTGTGCATGATAAATGAGCAGCTAATGAAGATTCAAGCAGAATCTAGCTCATATTGCTACCAGTTTCAGAAGTAAGATATAATAACATTCGTCAGATGTTCTTCTATTTGGTGAACTATTAAAACACTTCAATTCAAAGCAGTCACCTTCAAGTCAAGAGTCCAACTTTACACCAAGAGCCATGATGAGATGAATTTTGTTGGTAACCCTTCTATATGTAACCCCCCCCCCCACAAAAAAAAAAAATTATATAATATATGTCATCCTGTTTCAAAACTTATTATTTCTGCAATATTACGACAGTATGGCAAGTAGCCTTCTGCACTTGCATAACAATATACAAAAGAATGTGATCTACATGGTACTTTCCAACACCCCTAAGCCCTCATATAAAAAGCAATAACAACAATCAGACTAATGCATTTACAAGATTGAGCAAGCCCCTTCTGTCTCAGCAATAATTACTTCCCATCCTTGTAAAACGATGACGTAAGACATCGCCGTGATGCAAAGTGATGCAACCAAAAATGAATGGAGCATGCACGCTTCTCTTCGCCTCCTATTGCAGGGGGACTATACAATCTCTTCCAGTGAAGACGAAACACAGATGACAACCAGCTCGCTAAACATCAAATCCAATTAGTTACACGACCCACTGGAATGAGAAATCAATCGGTTGACAATGTAAGTCATATCACAAGTATTGCAAGATCTCTCTCATTTCCCTATATCAAGGGAGACAAGACATGGAAGTAGGGGAGAGGTATCATGTGGCATTTAAAGGACAAGTTCACCTTCATATACGTATGGATTGAGTGAATGTGGCAATATTAATAGAACATATCAGTAAAAGTTTGAGGAAAATCAGATAATCCATTCAAAAGTTATGAATTTTTCAACTCTCTGCACAGTCACTGCTGGATGAGAAGACTACTACAGTTTATGATGTCATATGCATGCAACGATAACCAAAGGAAATTTTTTTTAAAATAATTTTTTGAATAAAAAAAGTACACATTCCCACTTGTCGACTTGTCACCGATGTATGTTAAGTGTAACATTATTCCTCCTGCCTTCTAAAAGAGGCAAGTCCAGTGCTCTTTTATCATGCAAGAAAAGTTAAAATATGTTGAATTTTCTATATATTTTCTTTATGTCGCTCTACACATGTGACGTCACAAGCTGTAGTAGTCTTGTCAGCCAGCAGTGACTGCAGAGAAACTTTAAAAGTGTATTACTTTTGAACAGATATTCTGATTTTCCTCAAACTTTCACTGATGGACTGTTCGATCAATATTGCTGCATATTCTCAATTCACATATGTAGTAAATGAGGGTGATCTTGTCCTTTCAGGGGCAAATAAAGAGCTGTAATAATCTTCCAAAAGTCGCTGCTCTTGAATGCTCACCGTTTTTAGGATGCTCTGAGCAATCACTGTGAAGTAATCACTGTGATGTCTAAAATACTCATAGTATAAGTCCTATCAGAATGGCTGCAAAACACACTGCTTTCACACTTTTCCACAACCTCTGGATATGGATATATCACACAACTGCATCTTAATTGCAATAAATGAGTCATTAAGTCAAATGGCTAATTTCCTTCAATAATTGGGAGTTTTAGCATCTAAAATCCAGTATATTTATACTTTTTTAAGGCTAACACAAAAGGACAAAACTATATAACTTCATACAAGTTTAACCTTCACTGGTGCCTAGATTTTGATCACATTGGCCTCCATATGATGGAAGCCATTCTCATACATTATTACCTTTGGCAAACATCCATTCATGTTAACCATAATTGCTGTTACAGAACTTACAAAGAATTCAAAAATTCACCTCAACAACGAACTGGTAAACCACAATACTGGATTACAACTACATAATAACATGCATGCCTAAAAGACATCACACACACACAAAAAAATAATAATAGTAATGGCCAAAGCTGTAACAACAATAACAACACTCTTATTCTCTCTCCAATGATGTATCTATATTGTCTGCATTACTGAAATACCATTCTTTATTTTGATGGTCTATTTTGTCATTCAAAGCAAAACATAATTGTTACGCACTTACATCGAGAACAGACAAGAGAAACTGGAGCACTTAACGCTTGCATGCACAAAAAAGGGCAATTATCTCAACACAAAGAGATGTTGCCATGTATGACAAAAAAAAAAAAGAAAGAGGGGCGGGGAGTGGACAACAAAGGGACTACATTCAGGGTGAATGAGCGTAGGCATCAATGGCGTCTAAGGATGCGGTATGCGTAAAATTAATGGTTTCTAATCTAGCCTTGAGCACTAAAATGCCGCTGACCCAGTACAGAAGGAGAGGGGAAATTACTGCTACTGTTGACTATTTTGCCTAGGCAGTCAACACTCACATTAGGGCCCATTACGTGGTCCTTTGAATTATGTGCCTTTGTGCACACAAACTAGCCTTTGTTGGCTAAAGAATTGCATCGCTCTTTATTTTCTTTTTCTGTGTGTGTGTGTGTGTGTGTGTGTGTGTGTGTGTGTGTGTGTGTGTGTGTATTTCTTTTTTAATGGAATATATTCTGCATAGACAAAGTATGGAACAATCATAGTTGATTCAAATTAGCAAGACTGTAATTCTGATAATTTTTCCTGAGATCATTAGTGCCACTATACACCAAAAAATAATAAGTCTTTCAAGACATCCCAATTCACAAAAAAAAAGACCCAGCAGATTCAGTAGGTATTATCCATTGTTACTATTTCAGTAGTATGGATTAGATTCAACACTGTAGCAACTTCTGGACTCCAACTATATTTGTTAGCCTTTTTTTTTTCACTCTAAATGCAGTCAAAATATATGGCCTAATTCTAGTCCATAACAATTTCCTCAAAAGCTACAGATTTAGGAAACCACACTGCCATTAAAGGAAATGTCACATTTTCAATAAATAATACTTCCACATCAAAGGGGAAGTAATTTGACTCAAAATCTCCACGAATTGTAGCAAAATATAAACACCACCCACAGAGAAAGGGTCATTTAAGAGACAGCACAGAAGGTCAACATTCTTTCTTCACTGGATTTTGATGACACACTATGTCACAGTTCGCTGACCTATCAGCTAATACACTCCCAGGATTCTCACAGCAACTGGCAACCAAGGGGATTGACCTCTTTTATACAAAAGGCATAGAGGCCCATCTTCGTTCCAATGAGAATTTCTTTCTTGAAAGACACCCCTTTGATTTGGTACATTCTAGTCTCCTAAATGTCCATGTTTTTTTATGGGGTTTCACCACAGCTACTGAAGTAGTCAGAAATGACCTTCCTTTACAGTGAAAGGCCTGTATTGGGATGATAACCACATGATTTGTAAACACATAATTATTCAGCCAGAAACACACAAACTTGTTGCAAATTTTCCCTGAAAGATGATCACTGAAGATCCTGTGGGAGGAGGGGGGGGGGGGGGGGGACAAAGGTGCTTCCTTTTGTTGCTGGAGGTAAAGTATTTACAGCCTAAACATGCTATTTCTCTGAACCCTATTCAATCCGCTGAGTTTAAAGGGATATTCAGGTTTTTCTCAGATGCTATATTTACCTCCTTTTATGCCTGCTTTTTCATTACCCATGATCCTTTGCCCTTGACAAAGAGACATGAATGTCTACCAATAATAACATTCTCCTTATATGGCACACCAACAACAAGGAGTCTGCTTTTGTCTTGTTTCGTTTTTGTTATTTTTGCACTCTTGTATGTTGCAGCTGCCATTTTAAAAGCTTTTCCAGCCTGGCCTTGAAAACGTGACTCAGCCCGAGTGCAGACAAGTCTCATTATCGCATAAATGGCGCAAAAGGCAGCCGAAAGCCAGAAAAATTAGCACACAAATTACTTTTACAGGGGCCGGGAGGATGCCCTGAATAGAATTATGACAGCAATAGCAAAACATGACAATTATTGAATTACATTTTGATTTATGCATTTCTATTCTTGTATCACATCTCTCTCCCTCTATCCCTCTCTCTCCCTATCTCTTTCTCCTCCACCCCATTAATGCTATCCTAGTTCTCGTTTTCTCCTTCCTTCTCTCCATCTCTCTCTCTCTCTCTCTCTATTTTGATGATTCCCAAAACATGAACGAATCTGTTTATTGGTGACATTCTGCCCCGCTATTATTCTTTCTCTTTTTTTTCCCCCTCTCTCTATCAATCCATCTGGATTTATCTAGCTAGCAAGCCACTCTCTTCCTCTCTGTCTGTCTGTCTGTCTGTCTGTCTGTCTCTCTCTCTCTCTCTCTGTATTTCCCTCTGTCACTGCTATTTATATCATCTAACTATTCTCGCTGCCATTGCCATGCAAACTGGGTCTATCTATAATATTCCATTAAATTAGTTGATAACAATAATGAGTGCAATGTAATTCATAATATGATCACATATCTAATGATCAGATATAATTATTATGATTGGAACGGTGTCAATAGTAATTTTTTTCTGATGGCGGCATTGATTGATCTGCTTCAGTTGTTGGACTGGCTTATTTTGTGTTATCAATGTTATGTATTCGCCAGTTGCCAGACAGTCAAACTTTTTGACCATTCTTAGTAACTGTTCTGTAAGGAAATTGATAGTAACGCATGTAATTATATTACAGATAATGTAATGAAAATTGTTGAAATTGTGTCAATAGTCATTCTGTGTTTTGTCATATATTTTTATGCAATATAATATTTAATGAAACTGTTGAAAATTGATATAAACATCAAGAAATGTCATATAGAGAATAAATCAAATCAAATCAAATCAAATTGCTATTTTCAATCCATCCATATTTATATAAGCATCAGAATTATTCACATTAATCATCAGTAGCCTATTTCCTTTAACTCACTCAATCATAATATATATATATATATATATATATACACATATATAATGGAAGACATTATCATACTGCATCTAGAGGACATTGAGGGCAACATACAAAAGTAGAGTATACAACTTTTATATTAACATTTCTGTAGATTTTAGTGTAATATATTCCAATCAATATTGATATTTTGTAGCATGTACATAAGCTTCCATAAGCCATCCTGATTCGCTTCTTAGTTTGCTAGCCTACCACATAATTCTATGAATATTTCTTCTTTTTTTAATATGAACATTTACACAATCCACTCTGTGAGAATTAAAATATGGCATTCAGATTGACTGAAATAAATATTTGTTCCCAAGTCTAGACAAGGGCTTTCATGAAAAAAAAAAAAATGCAACTAAAATTTACTCAGCTGTCCTGGCTAGCCAGTCTCCTCACCATGAGGCTGGTCATAAAAGAAAAAAAGAAGTGCATAGAAACACCTTTCCTTACTAGTAACATGAAAGGTATACAGTGCCGACCGCGGGAAACGTCACGAAAACCCCTAGGGCAAATGCGGGAAGCCCTTTCGTCCGGGCGTACTAGGTAATACGCGGGCGTTTGGACGCATACAGACGAGGGAAGTCGCCCGCACTTTCACGCTCGTCTAAACACCCGCATTTGCCCGAGCGCTCCAGCGCGGAATTAATGATATGAACTCTCCCGTCAACCATCGGCTACATGAAGGAAATTAGCTGAAATCGATCCGCGAAAATCTTTTGAAAAGTATCAGTAATTTGCCGGATGTTTGCTTTTACGTTCGAAAGTAAAATAATAACCATAACATTCAGCTCCCGAATATGCTAAAGCAAATGTCGAATGATCCCTTTGACGTTTGGAAATGAATAACAATAATACATGTACTCCGTACGATGATTAAATAAATGTCGGATGTTTGCTTTTACTTTCGGAAGTAAATAGCAATAACATTCATCTCCGGAAGATGCTAAAATAAATGTCGGATCTTTGCTTTGACGTTCGGAAATGAATAACAATAATATTCAACTCTGTACGATGATAAAAATAAATGCCGGATGTTTGCTTTTACGTTCAAAAGTAAATAACAATAACATTCAGCTCCGGAAGATGCTAAAATAAATGTCGAATGATCCCTTTGATGTTCGGAAATTAATAACACTAATATTCAACTCCGTATGATGATTAAACAGATGCCGGGTGTTTGCTTTTACTTTCGAAAGTAAATAGCAATAACATTTGGCTCCGGAAGATGCCCAGAAAATGGCAGATGATTGCTTTTTACGTTTGGAGGTGAATAGCAGTAACAGTCTGCTCCATATAATAAAATAAATGTCGGATATTTGCTATTACATTTCGAAATGAAGAACAGTAACATTCAGCTGCGTTTGATGGTAAAGTAAATGTCTGATGTCTGCCTTGGCGTTCAAAATGAAAAAACAGTAACATTCGGCTCCGTACGATGCTAAAATGATTGTCGGATGTTTGCTTTTAAATTTGGAAATGAATAACGGTAATGTTCTGCTCCGAACGATGCTAAAATAAATAACAGATTGTTGCTTATACATTTGGAAATGATTAACGGTATCAATCGGCTCAGTTAGATGCTAAAATAAATAGCGGATGTTTGCTTTCACGTTTGGAAATGAAAAAGGATAACATTCAGCTCCGTAAGATGCTAAAATGAATGTCGGTTGTTTGCTTGAACATTTGAAAATGATTAACGGTAACATTCGGCTCCGTAAGGTGTCAAAATACTAGTAAATGTTGGATGATTGCTTTTGCGATCAGAAATGAATAACGGTAACTTTAGCCTCTTTACAATGCTAAAACAAATGTCGGATAAATCAGATAAATTTGCTTAACATTCGACGTCGTGCGATACCAAGTTGATTGCATAAACCTTCGACACTTCGTTGCTGCTCAGTTTTATTTGATCTCGACATTATGGACGCTATACCTATTTGATTTAATTGTCCTTATTTTATCAACCTTCGACATCAGCCGCTACTTTATAGTTTTCTCGATCACTAACGTCGGACGGTATGACCTAATCAACTTTGGACATTGGTCGCTATTTAATAATTTCATCAACCTTACACATCGGTAGCTATTTGTCGTAAGGCGGGCTTTCCCTCTCTCGTTCCCTCTCTCACTCGGGTAATGCTGGTAGCGCGCTACTTGTCAGGATGCTTGCTACACACACAATAGAGATGCTCGTCCACGACTTGAATTTGAGGGTTGAAGGATTTTATTCCCCCGCACTGCGAGAGTCACACAACTTGAAGCATATAAAAGAAGGCGAAGAAGTAGAAATAGAAGAAGGTGTGAAAAACAGAAGAAGAGTATAACTAGAAGAACAAGACACAGTAGAAGACAGTAGAAGAAGAAGACTAACAGAAGAATGACTCGAAACAGAAAAAGACCCCTACACAGGCAATACCAAGAGAACCACTCGACGTTCTCACTCCGCAATGTATACCCTGCGGACGACACCAACGGCTGCTGCACTGCCTGAAATATAGAGCTTGGTTTCTCCTCTCAACGTACCCAGACACTTGGTACTGTCACTGGTTCAACCCGAGAACCCCTCGAACGGAGAAACCAAAGTCTACTTTCAGCTTTCTTGCAGCCAAACCCGATTGACTGTCCACCTCACTCAAGGGTCAGCACAGCAATCGAGCACATGGTCAAGTTCTTTATCATATGAGGGGCATGCTTGACCGATTCACCCTCATCATCACTCGATATCCTTCCCCTCATCTCGCCCATTATACAACAACTCCTATGTGTACAAGTTCCAATTAATAAAATATACTCATTACACCAAACATGAACATTAAAATTGATTTGATGTAGATATCCCACACCAGATAGTTATTCCAAAATGTTGGAACTATTTCTGACACATGAGTATGAAGACATTCATGTTCATTTATGGTAGTTCGGTCCTACCTACCAGCATCTTTTGCCACCTTACAACACAGATTGGTGACTAATCTTTTGTTCTCTACCCCAAGGACAATACATGGTCAGGTGTATAGTGCAACACCTTTGTTCTGGTATCGGCTTGTAGCTGTACTCTTGTGCCTTGGTGCTACACAGGTGTACCTACAATGTATACACTATATGATACTGTGTATAGTATATATATACTGTGCATCTACATGTGCTATGCATGCACTATATGCACTATGTAGTATATAACGCAAATATCTATATTCCCACATATTATTCCGATGTTCGTTATTCCGAAGGCTCTCTAGTCCGAAGATTCGTTATTCAGAAGGTATATTGTTCCGTTAATTTCATTTTCGGATTCATGAATCTTCGGAATAACGAACCTTCGGAATAACGCCACAAACGTTCGAATTAACGAACCTGTAGGTTTAGGGAATTTGTGTGTTTCGAATTTAACGACCCTTCGGAATTACGAACCTTGGTATATTACGAACAGCACCCATCCGATTATCAACCTTCGACATCGATCGCTGCTTACTGATTTTATCAACCTTCGACGTCGACCGTAAATAACGTATTTGATTGACACTTTCGACGTCGATCGCTGCACATTAGATTGGCAAACCGTCGAAGTGTCGATCGCTGCCTATTTATTTACTGGTTCCCCAATTTCTGACTTAGTTACTGATTTAATCTACCTTCAACATCGGTCGGTCATTATATTGTAATTGGCCACTTATTGTCTCGAGCTTGATATTTCCCAATGGCGTCCACGTCTACACACACACACATAAAAAGAAAGAAAAAGATCTGAGTCTTAAAGGTCTAACGAGGCGTGAAAGTCCTTGTGTGATGCTTTTAATTGTGTCATTCACAATAGTGTCACGGTCCCTAAGATGGATGCAAGAGGCGCAGATCTTAAGAAGCCACTTGAGTTGAAGTTTAACACCGTCTGTCTATTCTTAAAGTACACGATTTGTAGGGAAAAAAAGAAAAAAACAAAGAGAGGGAGAAAACAAAGAAAACGTAGGAGAGAGAGAAGGGTATGGCGAAACCACCAGAGTGGCATTATGTAATCAACAAAGCTGCGTTTAACTTCACTCGAGTCCCCGAGAAGTGGTACTACACGTGCATGCATAATGTTTATCTTGGATACATGTACTGTAGGTACCCTTCTCTCCTTTCATGATAAATTGTTTATACGTATCACATAACTATGTCAATGCATGTTTACGTCGCAATTTGTCCAATCGTGGTTTTCCCTCTTTAAGGAGTGCTTGCTTTCCAAGAAAAAAAAAAGAAGGATAAAATTAATGATTATGAGCAAAACTGAATGCATTTAAGCAGCGGAATCGCGCTACATCAATAGCACTCCAAAATCTTCGAGTGATCCCGGAGGTCACTCCGAGTGAAAATGAACATTTTCACTCAAAATTCATTCCAATTTCACTCTAAATTGACTCCGTTTTAAATGTATCCACCCCTTCAAGTGTGAATGTTTTCATTTTTTTTTTTTTAGAGAGAGAGAGAGATCGAGAGAGAGTAGGCCTACTGTGCATTGGAATACGAATCTCTGTTGTGCAGCGATATTATGATCGCTATAAAAACGATCAGTTCGATGAGCAAAGCACGTGCTTGCCCTGCCAGCAGTGAGTGCGCCATGTGGTTCCAACATACTCATCTTGTGTGCCCAGCGTGTGTTTATCACAAAACTCTTGTGTGTAGAGTTCTGTCGTTTTTACGTTATGGTCAATTCATGACGTGTGAGTGCTTCGACTTGATGCCTGTGAGATTGACAGGTGCCGTTTACGAAAATAAAAACTGTCAGTAGTGACTATCAATCCCAAAATCAGTTGCTATATAATAATCAGACTAATTACTTAAATGTAGAGTTACATGTAGTTACATGTATTTCGAATGACAATGCGCACATCCCCTTTATCATCACACTTTTGATACGGCGGACAGAAGGCCGTTAAATTTCATTGCTCTCAATGATTCGATACAATCATAGCTTTTAAAAGGTCCAATTAAACAAATTGGATATGAAATCACGGTTACAGCTCGTTATTCCGAAGGTTCGTTAGTAAGGTTCTTTAGTCCGAAGGTTTGTTAATCCGAAAATGAAATAAGGTTCGTTATTCCGAAGGTTCGTTAATCCGAAAATGAAACAAAGCTCGACTTACTTCGAAGGTTCGTTACGGACCCTATATCATTTCGGATCCTATATCATTTCGGATCAACGAACCTTCGAGATAACGAACCCTATTTCATTTTCGGATTAACGAACCTTCGGAATGACGAACCCTATGTCATTTTTGGATTAACGAACCTTCGAAATAACGCCGCAAATGTTCGAATTAACGAACCTTTTTTCGTTTTCGGATTAACGAACCTCTATGGTTTAGGGAATTTATGTGTTTCGGATAAAGAACCTTCGGAATAACGAACCTTCGGAATAACGAACAGCACCCGAAATCACAACGTCTTTATCTTGTTAAGATATAAGACCACAAAAAGGTCCCTCAGTTCATGAACTTGCGATGTTTCTTTATTGCGTGTGTTTCTAGCTTGTATTTGGCACTCACGGAATGAATGCGCGTACAGTAAGTATATGGTAGGCTACATACTCGTGCCCTTGTTGTTGCTGAACATTTCCCCTTCACAGTGATTGTGTGGCATGATCGTTGAGTATGTTCAGATGGTGTTAGTGCGTTGATTAAAATGTTACCACAATAGATGCACGTGTGCTATAACAACGATCTGAGGTCTTTGCTACGCGCTGCTTTCTTGTTTACAAACATTGAATCTTGGTGAACTTAATTCACTATCGTCCCCATGCTAACATGCAAAAGAAGAAAACGCTTTTGTTCTTGTTTATGTGTACCATGCAGTGAACAGAAGGTAGACCTGTAAACTGTGCCGCTAGGCCCTAGCTGTAGTTTGCACTTTGACGGATTGTCACTGCTCGTCTACTATTCGAAGCGAAATGAAAATCAAACTAGAGATCTCGTGCTGTATACTTTCTCGTACTGTGTACTATATACCATATTTAAAATGCAATTTGTGGTAGTACTTGTCAACGCTGTGTTTTTGGCTCAAACTTTTCTCTCTCAAACTTACTTGGTTACGCAGGGGCGGATCCAGGGAGGACCGCAACCGGCGCCCGCCCCCCCCCCCTTTATTTATTTTTTTTTTGTTGAAACAAAAGAAATGTAAAAAAAAAAAAAAAAAATGGGGGAGGGGTGCGTGCGCCCCCTTTAATTTTGTAAACGCGCCCCCACTTTACGGAATTCCTGGATCCGCCCCTGTTACGGGATAATACCTATCAGAATCTTCATGTAGTATTTCTTGTGATTTTGGTGCAAGCTGCATGGCAGTATTGATTTTGAGACACTTCTATGGTCCGTCAGCACCTGATTCTCTTTATGTGACGATGTGCACGTGAAAAGCATTCAAACTTTCCCATGTTTTTGCTCTTGCATTAAAGGCGTATTAATTCACCACGTACATGAAACAAAACCCCCATAGTTCTGAAATGTGAGTTATAGGGATAGAAACAACCGCTGGAAAAAAATATGAATCCGTATGATCGAAAATACAGTACACTATGTGAACGGTTACAGTTCGCTATTCCGAAGGTTCGTTAATCCGAAAATATGAGGTTTGTAACTTGTTATTCCAAAGGTTCATTTATCAAAAAATGAAATAAGGTTCGTTATGCCGAAGGTTCGTTAATCCGAAAATGAAACAAAGGTCCTAATTCCGAAGGTTCTTTACAATCTATAAGAGAAAATACTGATATTCTAGGCTTTATTACAAAAAAAATATGTAGGATGCTTTGCACAACGGACCTATTATGCATCACATGTGATATCTAAAACATCTTTTAAATCACTGCTCCCAAAGGTAAACATATGACCTTTGTGTATCTACTCGTTTGTGTGTATGTGTGTGCGTGTGTGTGTGTGTGTGGGGGGGGGGGAATAGTTTCCTTCTTCTTCTTCTTTTTTGTTAGAGTTTATCTTAGTTGATCTTGATACAGTGTACCTCTTTCGGTGCGCCCTTTCTCTTGTTATGTCACTTCATCTGTTTCTACATTTTGAAGCAAAGTAATTTGTTCAAGCATTGTGTATGTCCTCGTAACCGTAATGTGTCATTTTGCTGCGATGAGTTGGTTCTAGTAGGCCCTATTATCGCTGTGAGATGTAATTTTTGTAATAACGTGTTGAGAATAACAGATTTTTGTTTCTGAACGAAAGGAAAATGACGGAATTGTTTTGATAACCAATGTGGATGACGTGTTGAGAATTCTGATTCCTGTTTCTGAACGAAAGGAAAATGACGGAATTATTATTTTGATAACCAGTGTGGATGACTACCTTCTATAAGTGATTTTGGTGTGAAAAGAGAGTTTGCTCAAAGAAACGCTTCTCATGAATGGTCAACGAAACAAAATACATCATACAATGCAACGTGACTCGCGTGCATTTAGCAAACGAAATGTCTAGACCTTTAAGTTCAAGTAAAATGCATAAAACACAGAATAAGAAAGCAGACAAACTAACAAATATGGAATTAATGACCGCAGACGTAACGTAGGAAAACCTGACACCTATGCTTGAAGAAATTCCCACAAAAGCAGAGCGCAAGATAAAAGAATACATGTTCGTAGTCCATACAGGTCGTGATGCGCTCGGTCGAAATGCGTATGTCGCAGTAAACGAAATTTTAGGCATGTCTACCCATGTATATATAAATACTTGAATTCTACATACATTGTATAGTTTTATCTTTACAATAATATATGAAACAACCCCTTTCCGCATCCCTAGAAGTCATAAAAGAAAAAAAAAGAAAAGAAAATCGCCCTTAAAGTTCAGGTTATGTTCAAGCTCACAACCCGTTCCCCCCCCCCCCCCCCATGATGCAACAGTCCTGCTTAGCGACGGCGTTAACGCTTCATCGCACACACATAAATGGCGACAGCTTGGGTGTGTGAGAAAATTCATTCTTAAATGGATGCACCCCCATGGCACTCAGGATTATCACTGACCCTCCTATGCCTTTTGTCTATCCACCCTCCTGCTTTAATCCCCCTCCCTTCACCTGTTGGCCTCCTTGCCCATGACCTCCCATCCTCTCCTTTTGTTTTCTTTGTTCCGTGTCCCTAGCCTGTCCCTGACTGTTCGTGTTGTGTGAACTTCTTTATAATGTGATTGCTTTCCCTGCCTGATTATCATTTTGCCTCTGACGAAGATTCTTCTGGAATCAAAAGCTCAGGCCCCTTTAGAGTATAGACTCCATTTTACTCCTTTGGCACGCCACTGATGATATTCGATAAGCAGTTTTCAGCATTTTTGTTTTTGTTTCGTTTTGTTTTGTTTTGTTTTTGCTACAGAATATTAGCCAATCACAAGACAGATATAATTCGATTCTAACCAATACCAAAATACGGTTGCCTGAATGTAAACTTTGGTGTGTTTGTGTTGTGTGTCGGCTGCAGTGTAGTTTGAAACAACAGAAACAGAAAAAAGAAAGAGGCACGCAATGTGTGCTATATGCGAAAAGCCTCATTTACCGAGAAAGTTGATCGCTTCCATTCTCCTCCCATGTTGTTGTCAATGGAAGCTAAAGAGAATGCTTTTAGCAAGTATACCAGTACCTAAAGAGGACCTGAGGAACCCGTTGTTTTGAATGCTGTGCTCGGTACGAGTTCAAAACGCAGTCGAAGTTATCAGAATGCCATTATAATAGAACTGATAGCTCTATAGAAAACTTGTTTAGGTCAGTAAAGGTTGCCGTAATGCAATCTTTGTGGAATTGACTCATTACATTTGAGCATTTTGAAAAACGTGTAGAGTACTTTCGTTTTGCATATAAATGTTAAGAAATAGTTTGAACTATGAAAATAAAAAAGTATGGTTACTTCAACGATGTTGAATAGTTCGATTAGCCGTGATGCATAAAGTGAATTCATGAATTCATCTGACTAATCCTTACCGATTGATGATCACTTCTATAAGTCAACAGTTAAGCTGAACTGCTTTGGAGTGATAAGACAGGTAAACGATGAAAACTTGGTACATGTTGTATGCTATTATAATTATTATAAAATCCTGTAGCCAGAACTGATTTTACGATCATCTTTAACCTTTCAGAAAGTTCCAGTTTTCAACATAAATAGTAGCGATAGCTTGTAAGACTTGTCTGACTATTTTTGGTCAATATGCATACTCTTAACCCTATTCTAACTGGGGGGGGGGGTCAAATGGGTCAAATTGACCCCCCCCCCACGTTTCGCGTCACGATTCTGCAACGCGCAAAGATTTTGCCGCGTCGTTTCACAACTTTTTTCATTGAAGTCTTCCGCATATTTTGAGACCAAATTTGCGGCGTCTGAGTACACCGTTCTGAAGTTACGTAATGTTATGCAAATGCATGTCAACCGGAAAACAGCTCAAATTCATGATATCGTGTGCAAATTGAATGTAAATTGTGTTTTGGGGGTTAAATTGATATAAATTATAGTATTTCATCTCTGAACCATTGAAATTAATCAATTCTATATAGTGTAGATAAGCCTGAAAAAGTGCCTGCAACAAATTTTGAAAAACAACAGAAAACACAAGGTCGAACAATCAATAAAATACATAAGAAATTAACAAAACAATAAAAAACAAAAGAAATTGGTTTTGACTGTGCTTTATTTTTAAATGAAAATTGGTTTATATGTCTTGAGGAATTTTGACACAAAAATTTAGCAATACTTCAGTCTTTTTTATGGAGTTATAGGTGAAAATATGATTTCATGCACAACTTTGCATAATCAATTTATTAAAAATAGAAAGGCAATATTTTTCTATTGTATGACCATGTAATCTTGTAGTTGACATCCAGCTCTATCTTCAGGAAAAATTTCGCAGCGATCGCGCGATCGGTGGCCGAGATCTGAAGGGGGGGGGGGGGTCACCCCCAGTAAAAACTCCTCCCAGTTAGAATAGGGTTAAGCCAGCTGGACAGAGCGATCAATGGGCGCGATTATCACCACGCGTGGTTGACCTAAACAATGCTTGGCCGGCTTGTTCGGTTTCAGTGTTGTTTTTTGTTTCTATTTCCCCCTTTTAAAAACGAAGGTTCCTTAGTCCAGCCATTGTTTTCGCTTCCTGCTCAAGACATTGAACAGTTCAGCAAAGCTGAAGTTTAGATCACTAAACGGCGACATGAACTCATGATGATAATAGGACTTAGATCACAGCCGAAAGTGCGCTCCTTCATTACTCTAGAATGAGAAAGAATACCCTGTCTGTGTTCAAAGTTGGGTTACGGACGATGAAAAAAAAAAGGTTTGAATCATGAATTGTCGGATGACGTCGGCAGATTGATGATATAAATATTAGCGTATCATGGGAAAGATTAAGTAATGATGAGCCCAATGATATCGCAGGGCTCCACACTAATTTTTATTTTTGACCATCAAAATCATTGATTTCTATTTTTTTTTTGGTGGCCAAAAAAAAAATCAAGAAAAACATAGGAAAAACTAAATCGGTCCTACTAAAAACAATTATTAAGCATTACTGACGTGACAGGTACCCATGTCTAAAATAAATGAATACAGAAGTAGATCATCTTATCACCATTATTCTGAATTCTAAGATTTAGCAAATAGGCTTATAGATAATTATAAAAGTTGATGCCTATGCTATTAGGTGGTCATAGCTTACTTTTGGGATGAGAAAGTGGGAGCATTTCCAGATTTTTTGTTTTAGCATTGTAAAGAGCCGAAAGTTACCGCTATTCATTTCTGATTGTAAAAGCAATCATCCAACATTTACTATAGTATGTTAGAACCTTACGGAGCCGAATATTACCGTTAATCATTTTCAAATACACTGTATAAAAGCAAACAACCGACATTCATTTTAGCATCTTATGGAGCTGAATGTTACCCTTATTGATTTCCGAATGGGAAGCAAACATCCTCTATTTATTTAAGCATCATACTGAGCCTATATACCATTAATCATTTTCAAATGTGAAAGCAATAATCTGTTATTTATGTTAGCATTGTACCAGAGCTGCCAACCGTTCCGAAAAATTCGTATACGAAAAATCGAAGGGAATACGACAATATGAAAACGTCCTTAGAAAGTACGAATTCACAGTGGGGGAAAATAATGGGTAAAAATATAGCAAACGCACGTCGCATGTGCCATGTTATCTGTATTCAGCTGGGATATCGATGCAACGCGTACGCACCGTATGTGGAAAGCGCTGAATAGAAAAATGTGCGCACACGCATATCGCTGCTTGCGTACTTTGTACACCGAACAGAACTTCGCGCGCGTGAATCCCTGTCGCCTTCGGACCCTGGATGTTTACATGGATCGCCGTGGTATCCCAATGTGTGGCCGGCCGGCTGGGGAGTGTCTACACACTGTAGCCAACTGCCACTACAGTACCGTATGAGGCGGGGTGAAAGCGTCCCGTTGTGCAATGTCTGCTTCTTTTTCTCTTCTTTTCATCCTCTTGTCCCTTGCCTCCCAAGTACGAAATGATTTTTAGAGTGTTGTGTGTTTTTTTTATAACGCTATTGCATCATTTTCTGCGAGGAAGTTGTAGAGGTGAGTTTCTGTTCGTGTATTGATGACTGATGTGCACTGCCCTCTGCAGTATATGTGCAGGTGAAAAGCGTTCGAACTTTCTTTCCAGAGTATCGTGGAAACTCGATTATTTCTAGGCCTATTAAAGGATATCTCAAATAACAGAATACTTATAACAAACTATTTTCCCCGTCAAAATGAATCAATTTCCTTTGTTTTGTATCGTTTATTGACTTGATCCCATAGGATCTCGTCGCAATACCGAGTTTTATATGTGTGTTTATTTTCGCGTAGCTTTCGGCGCTGCAAAACTTTTGCTAGGGCCTAAGCTTACTACTAAACTTCGTTTTATTTCCGTCGTTTCTCACACCTCGTTTAGTACGATTTCTTACATTTAATATCACTTTATCTGTTCCCTTTATACTTTGAAGTATTTAAACGTAATTCTCTTAGTGTCTCGCACTGTTATTTTCGTAACGGCGATTTCTCCGCTTCGCTGCAATCGAAGCGACGGAGTTTGATCCCAGCCGCTTCGATGTGCTATTTGTTGTCTTTTCTAAATGTTTGTGTTGTTGGGAGGTGTTGATACTTTGTATTTATTATTGAGTTTCCTAGGTATTTATCTCGAGGGATTATGCGTGTTTCTTAATGTTGATCATAGGAAAAGGCTAAAATGATCTTGAGTGATGTCTGATAGTGATGATAACTATGCTGGTGACTGGTGTAAAAAGACGGCTTCCTGTGAATGCTTAGCATACGTGACGTTTGTTTTATTTCCCTTTCCCTCTAGTCTTCTTTCCCCCTTACTCTTCTTTCCCCTTTCAAGAATGATTAAAAAAAAAAAAGAAATTACGTACACCTCACAACAAAACGAACCATGTGCTATAGCAACTTTCGTAAAGTTAAATCTAAATGTTCAATATCAGCAAAGAATAAGGCGAAAACACGAATGACAATAAATAAAAGCGAAGAGATTGTGTATGCAGTCTCTTCGGCTCGAAGAAACTTGACACCCCACCCCTCTCCCTTGTGGAAATTTCCACAAAAGCAGGTGCCACACCCAGGTGCGTGCCAGACGAAAGAATGCGCGCATTGGAATAAACAGCGTGTAAGTATCCTGGAAATATCGATGGAAGAACCAGCTCATTAGTTGAATTAAAGGAATAATTCCAAAGATATCATGATTCTATGTCTATAGCCTTTCTTTTGGCGCATAGTAGGGAGCATCGAAGAGTCGATTATAGTGTACTTGATCGAATATCTAATGTTCCCTGAACAATAACAAAAGGATTGATTATTTAGTCAAAAAAAATGCAATCACAGAAATACATGAAAGGTCTCGTATGCCCAGACAAATTCACTACGAGAAGGTCCAATGAGATGCAGTCATCACCTGGTTAGACAGCAAAATACAACGTGTAATGACAATTAATTTCAGTTCACGCGCATCAAAACTGCTTATTACTTTTCAAAGTTTTGGCTATCAACATTCGTTCGTGGGTGTATTTTGTTTGTTTGTTTGTTTGTTTTGTGTGTTTTTCCCTCGTGAAAGACGTAATGATTTCTTCATATCGAACGTAAATTGCATGTTTACCGTAAACAAGCCATTCAGCTCAGCTCAGCTATGGCGCATTCGATCCATCGAACTTGCAGTAACCTCTTATAGGCAGGAGCACATGGCGCATTCATTTAAACTTGAAAATGAAGCCACGTGTTTGCACCACATCGGCGCTTCCACACACAGCGCGGCATTTTGCGATCATCGTTATAGCAGACTTTCCGATTCCAGTCAGGGGAAAAGGAATTGGAATACTTCGAAAAATACTGATGTTTAAAATCCAATAAAATGAAAAAAGCCTGAAAACAACGCATGATTATGTTTTGATAGTACATAATTGGAAACACAGAACAGAGTTTTGCATCCGCTCACACAGAAGCTCTCTTGAGAAGATCAAGCATTCCCCGTCCCCTGCTAGAAAATGGAAGCTTCCATAATCAGCCCAGAAAGATTTTGGAGGTACAAACTTGCACTTGTACACATTGCGAGAAAGCAATCAATCAACGCTGAACATTGCGTAGTTTAGAATCTTTATCGTGCTGGTGACCAGCTGGATGCTTCGGCATGTGTCATAACGTTATGTTTAGAGCCTGTAGGCCTCTTAGCAAAAAGAGGGAGATTGAAAAAAATACGAATTCTGGTGGAAAATACGAATTTTGGAGCTGCTGAGTACTAATTTGTGCTTCGAAAGGTTGGCAGCTCTGTCGTATACGGAGCAGAATTTAACAGTTAGTCATTTCCAATTATAAAAGCAAACATCCGACATCTATTTTATCATCGTACGGAGCCGAATGTCACTGTTGTCCACTTGCGAAAGTGAAATGAGTCATCTGACAATTATTTCATCATATCGTACGGGGCCGAATTTTGAACGTCAAGGCAGACATCAGACAGTTTTTTTTTTTTGTGTGTGTGTGTGTTTTGTTTTGTTTTGTTTTTGTTTTGTTTTTTACCATCAAACGCAGCCGAATGTTACTATTCATTTCGAAATGTAATACACATGTAGCAAATATCCGACATTTATTTTAGCATAGTACGGAACAGAACGTAACTGCTATTCACTTCCAAACGTAAAAGCAATCATGTGACATTAATCATTTTGGCATCTTCCGGAGCCGAATGTTATTGCTATTTATTTGCGAAAGTACATAGCAATATAAATTATAAGCAAGCATCCGACATTTATTTAAACATCGTACGGAGTTGAATATTATTATCATTCATTTCCGAAAGTCGAAGGGAGCTGATTGTTATTGTTATATTTCGAACGTAAAACCGAATATCAGACATTTATTTTATCATCGTATATACGGAGTTATTTTGGTTATTCATTTCCGAACGTCACAACAAACATGCGTTATTTATTTTAGCATCTTCCGGAGCTGAATGTTATTGCTATTTACTCTTGAACATAAAAGCAAACATCAGACATTTATGTTATCATATACACGGAGTTGAATATTATTGTGTTCATTTCCGAACCATCGAACGCAGCTGAATGTATACTGTTATTCATTTCGAAATTTAAAAGTTAACATCCGACAGTTATTTTAGCATCGTATGGAGCAGAATATTACTGCTATTCACTTCCGAACGCAAAATCGTATATACGGAGTTGAATATTTTTGTTATTAATTTCCGAACGTCACAGCAAACATTCGACATTTATTTTAGCATCTTCCGGAGCTGAATGTTATTGCCATTTACTCTTGAACATAAAGGCAAACATCAGACATTTATGTTATCATCGTATACACGGAGTTGAATATTATTGTGTTCATTTCCGAACCATCGAACGCAGGTGAATGTTACTGTTATTCATTTCGAAATTTAAAAGCGAACATCCGACAGTTATTTTAGCATCGTATAATGGAGCAGAATATTACTGCTATTCACTTCCGAACGTAAAAGCAATCATCTGACATCTATTTTGTCATCTTCCGGAGCCGAATGCTATTGCTATTTACTTTCGAAAGTACAGGCAATCATCCGTCATTCATTTTATTATCGTAAGAAGTTGAATATTTTTGTTATTTATTTCCGAACGTCAAAGGGATCATTCGACATTTACTTTAGCATCTTCGAGAGCTGAATGTTATTGCTATTTACTTCCGAACGTAAAAGCAAACATCAGATATACATTGTATATTTTATAAACGTATATACGGAGTTGAATGTCATTGTTATTCATTTCCGAACATCAAAGCAATCATTGAACATTAATTTTACCACCGAACGCACCTGAATGTTACTGTTATTCATTTCGAAATCTAAAAGCAAACATCCAACAGTTATTTCAGCATCGTATGGAGCAGAATATTACTGCTATTCACTTCCGAACGTAAAAGCAATCATCTGACATTTATGTTAGCATTTTCCGAAGCCGAATGTTATTGCTATTTATTTTCGAAAGTAAAAGCAAATATCCGTCTTTTATTTTATCATCGTACGGAGTTGAATATTTTTGTTATTTATTTCCGAACGTCAAAGGGATCATTCGACATAATATAGCCTACTCAAGCATCTTCCGGAGCTGAATGTTATTGCTATTTACTTTCGAACGTAAGAGCAAACATCCGGCATTTATCTTATCGTCTTACGGAGTTGAATATTATCATTCACTTCCGAACGCCAAAGCAAACATTCGGTATTTATTCCAGTATCATACGGAGTCAAATGTCACCGTGATTCATTTCTAAAATCAAAAGTAAACATGCGACATTCATTTTTGCGTCTTACGGAGCCGACTGTTACCGCTGTTCATTTTCAAAAGTAAAGGCAAACATCCGACTTTTTTTGTAGCCCGATTGGGCCACCGAATTTTCAGCAATGAAATTTTGGTGGCGCAGGTTGTTAAAAGTCGTGAATAGCGAGATGATCGTAACCGATGTCGATATGTTCTAATAATTATTGATACTTGAGTGATGAACGCATGTGCACAACTTCCGCAGGTGTACTTCTTTAGAAAGTAGCGAACAATCAAGGCAGTGGACATCAGAGTGTGATTAAATCGAAAAGAAGCCCCTGAAATCGGAATTTGATGAAAATGGGCAAAGTCGGAACTCCATGAAATGTATTTTGATTGAGCGGTCAAAATAAAGCTTAACGGGAATGTGCCCTTGAATACCCTCGTCCACCCTCGTCCACCCTCGTCCAACCCGCGTCAATCGAGACGCAAATTCCCGAGGATGGATTATCCATGCGGGCGGATGGACTCGTCCACTGAACGCGTATACCCACGGGTACCCGCGGGGATACGCGTCAGTGGCCTCGTCCAGATCTCGGAAAAGTGTGACGTTTCCCGCGGTCGGCACTGTATGTCTAAGGTTAACAAGCAAGAATCTTCAAGGAAATACAGGCTTCCAGGTAGGAAATAGATTATGTCAATTCAAGGAACTACTGCAAAAATGGATATTTTTAAGTAATTTTTCATACACTGCCAAGTAAGATGAATTTTGCATGTTTTTAATTCTGCGGAATTAAGACATTACATTGTGGTACATACTGTATAAGGAGAAAATATATACTGCATTCTTTCATTTTCATACCACTTTATTGGCATGAAAATGCACAGAAATTTTCCGTTCTATGAAAATTTCCCCTTTTACGGTATGATGCATGTCATGGACCTTTTAGTCATTAAGGTATCATCTTGACAAAGACAACAACAACAATAGCCATAGAAGGCTGCAGATTATAATCAGTGTATTTTTTTCATTAAATCATTGATACCACTTAATACGTAGTATCAATGTTGACAATCTGTTGGTTTTTGTTTTTGTTTTTTTTTTGGGGGGGGGTTGTCGTTTTGTTGTTGTTGTTTTTTTCTGAATTCATTTGATATAATCAACTTCCACATGCTCACCTACCCATGTAATTCTATAGGACTATTCATACACGGAGCCTGTTTCAACACTCTACAGCTGCACTGCTTTCACAGGTGTTTTCATGTATTCATATGGCAACAAAGTGACATGGTATAGTCTGAGAGCCTCTCAAACTGAAAAGGGGGCGAGTGAAACTTTCAAAATAAAATATCCAAAAGTAAAACAAGACTGCCAAGCAGCAACATCTACCATTTGACAAAATACAATTTGTTTGCTTCTTCTACTTTTTAACCAGCTGTCTAGCCAAAATTTAAAGAGAATGCTTTCCAGAATGTACCTTGAAAATAATGCACAATTGCTCATTGAACTATACTGTAGGATGTATACACATACATACAAGTAAGTATAGCTACCTTCGACTGCAACATACGCTAGTACATTTATATATGAAGAGTTTGTTTGCAAAAACCGATAAGTCCATTTTTGAAGATTTTGAAGTAAGATCTCTGTCATAAAGTACAAAATAATACCTTTTAAATGATATATTGGTCACTTCATATAAAGGTACATTTTTGAAGTTATGGTCTAAAGGAGCAAAAATATTCTTATTATTCTCTTTATTTTTCTTGACCTTTAATCGCAAATATCTCCATTTCGCAAATATGGACTTATCGGTTTTTGCAAACAAACTCTTCATATTTTATTGGATGCAAAAATATACAGCTGACTGTATATGTATTTATGAATACACAGAGACATATAAGAGAGAGAACTATAAAAAGGTTTAGCTAATATTCATTTACATTCTAGTCAGACACGAAATTATTGCAATCCTTTAATAATTCCTCCATCCATATTTTTCAATAATCAGACCATAACTGGGTCTTTTACTCCAAGCATAACGGAAAGCTGATACTTCCCAAATTTTTCCCCTCGCCCGAGGATCAGGGAGATATTCTGGATGAGTCAACATGCTTTACGATTGTGAAACTTGACAGACGATTGGGCCCGTAGCCATTCAAAAAATCAAATTCAACCCGGGAGGAAATGAAAACAATCAATCCAGATATCTAGCTTCATCAATTCTAATTTGTCATGGACTATGCACCAGAATGCAGACAACTGGCTCTTCCAAGAAGAAAGATTTGGTTATGAGTTTGGGGGATCTGTATTGTCAGACATAATATTTGAACACATCCGATTTTAACAAAAAAAAAACAAAAACAAAAACAAAAACAAAAACAAAACAAAACAGACATACAAATGCATCAATTTAAATAGAACATACTTGATGTGGCTTGCTGGCAATATAAATGAAGAATACTTTGACAAATGTGCAGACTGTTAGACTTTAATTCAATTTTGTTATTTGAAAAACACATTATGAAAAACAAGGAAAAGTAGAAATTACGCGGTGCGTAATATATGTCCCCGCCGGAAGTAGTATTTTGTAGCAAAATGTGCAATATAGGTAAAAAATCAAGGTCAAAGGTCAAAGAAGTCAAAGGTCAAAATTCTGTGTAAAAGTTTTGAAGCCCTCACCTAGTGCCATCACATAAAGCAAACGGAATCGAAATCGGGTTAGAAATGGCGAAGGAGTAGCATTTTGTAGCAAACTGTACAATATAGGTCAAAAATCAAGGTCAAAGGTCAAAGAAGACAAAGGTCAAAATTCTGAGTAGAAGTTTTGAAGCCCTCACCTAGTGCCATCACATAAAGCAAACAGAATCGAAATTGGGTTAGAAATGGCGAAGGAGTAGCATTTTGTAGCAAAATGTACAATATAGGTAAAAAATCAAGGTCAAAGGTCAAAATTCTGTGTAGAAGTTTTGAAGCCCTCACCTAGTGCCATCACATAAAGCAAATGGAATCGAAATCGGGTTAGAAATGGCGAAGGAGTAGCATTTTGTAGCAAAATGTACAATATAGGTCAAAAATCAAGGTCAAAGGTCAAAGAAGTCAAAGGTCAAAATTCTGTGTAGAAGTTTTGAAGCCCTCACCTAGTGCCATCACATAAAGCAAACGGAATCAAAATCGGGTTAGAAATGGCGAAGGAGTAGCATTTTGTAGCAAAATGTACAATATAGGTCAAAGGTCATGGTCAAAGGTTACAACTGAAATTCTGTGTAGAAGTTTCAAAGCTCCCATGTAGTGCTATCATATAAAGCAAACAGAATCAAAATTGGCTCATAAATGACAGAGAAGTAGCAAATTTAACATTT
The DNA here is from genome assembly GCF_964275005.1 of Diadema setosum. Taxonomy (NCBI): domain Eukaryota; kingdom Metazoa; phylum Echinodermata; class Echinoidea; order Diadematoida; family Diadematidae; genus Diadema; species Diadema setosum. The sequence continues at coordinate 12,973,442 of NC_092689.1, forward strand.
TGATCACATACGGACGCACAGACACACACACGTACGGAGCCCGTTTCATAGTCCCCTGCTCGAACTCGTTCTGCGGGGACAAAAAAAGCATATATCTATTGTATACAACTATCATAAGTATATCTCTGTGTGATGATTACTGAAAAAGAATCCAATACATACAAGATTCAAAAGCACTTATGTATTTCAAAGTTATTTCTCCCGATATTTTCATACTGTACAATATATGGGGATACCATTTTGATACAAACACAATTAAGATGAATAGGAAATGCACTACCAGTCTATCAGTACTGATTAGTACCAGTGTCAGCTGAATTATTCTAGAGCTCCCAGCAGCATGGGTACTAGATAATTCCTTCCAGTCTTGAACCTATGTGCTTTCTTCACAGCAGACTCAGCTTTGAGGTTGCAACCATACTTCTAAAGTTTATCTCGATAGCTTAACCAAAACTACAAACAGTTACAGCAGGCACACAGTCACACACACAGACATGTAGATACAAACATAAACAATGGGAAAAAGTACAAAAAAGAATAAAACAAACATCATCTCATGCCCATATATGATATCATCATTTTAAGAGCTAGACAGCTTATTCAAACTCTGCACAAGGAAAGAGGTAATTCTGTCAGCCAATGCATCAATGCACCAATTTGTTTGTTTTGACAGCCAATTTGTGGATCCAATTGTCGCCTTTAAGTGCCCATGGGCTGTAATATCTCGAGCAAATATAGCTTCCAACTTTTGTCAATGGGGATCCGAGCCTATCTAATCGCTCCATCAAATCCAAACGTGAAGCAATCCCGGCGGGAGTGACATGCGCATATATGGACAACCATAGAACGTTAACGTTATCAAAGTGGATCAAAGAGTTCAAAGTTTCAAAGCACAGTAATCAGAATTTGTGGGACACAGATCTGCAGCCGCCAGGCATCCATCAATTCATAGTCATTCTCCGCTTGTGCTTCTCAGCTGAACAAAAGATCATGGCAACATGAATGTCTCTCTACTTACTGAAAATATGACCGAGTTGCAAATCGATACCATACTTCACACATTCTACAAGCTTTGTCTCCTCAGAGGGTCCCTTCATTTTCCGCACTTTGCGTATGGCTTACTTCACTTAGATCACTTAAGTTTTCATGACAATTATTATATGGTTCTACAATTATTGTTTATATACTCTTTTCATTTCAGGATGTTTTGCTTTCCTTATTCTCTGTTGCCAAAGAAAGTGATATCTATAAGTTTTTGTCCCCCCCCAAAAAAAAAAGAAAACAAAACAAATGAAATAAAATTTGAAGTGAATTAAATTCAACTGAATTCAATTCAAATGGATTGAATTGAATTGAGTTGAGTTGAGTTGAGTTGAGTTGAGTTGAGTTGAGTTGAATTGAATTGAATTGAATTGAATTGAATTGAATTGAATTGAATTGAATTGAATTTCAAAAAAATAAATAAATAAATAGAGGCTGGTCCCCACTATACAATCCTGTGAAAATTGCAGCAGACATGGTGCTGGTAGTAAGTCATAATAGCATCTGATATTTCTCTTTCTCTGTGGTCATGTATTTACATGAATCAATTTATTCAAACATTCATTTGACTTAAATCCGAAGTTGTGTTTATCACTATACACCTCATCTGAGTGTCACAATCTCAATACTTCTGTTCAGAACCAAAGGGCGCCCGAAAGATGGAAGTAAGAAGGGCATCTAATACATTCCTCTTAACACACACTTCCCCTAGCAGGATGCCAAGAGCAAGGAGAATAATGTTGAATATTACTCTGAAAGGCAAATATTCATGGCAGCCACTTGAAGAACGAATAAAGGAATATAAGTGCACTACCTCTATTCCAACAATCAACCGTTAACCATTTAACTCTATAAAAACATCTGCAGCCCTTTCAAAATTGCTTGCTACATAGGCCCCACAAGTTAGCAGATATGTGAATAGTGGATTTTACAAAATCACCGTGCATGCTGCACATACTGTATCAGCTTGCCCTTTGGTACACAGCTGGCAGGAATCCCTTAGACTTTACCATCAAAGTCTTTCCAATGCCCAATGAATCACCCACCTGGAAGTGCTATTTTTTTTCCCCTTATCCCCCACCCTATACACTAAAAAGAGGCAATACACAATGACTTTATAAAGATGAACTATATTCAACAATACTCTACTCCACCACAGAGAAACAGGGCATGAATTTTTAAGTGGACATCACGAGTGAAATCAAAGGGATGGTAATGCAATGGGTGCTTGGCTATCTGATATTGCAGGAAATTGCCAAAGGCATACAGGTAAATATTTAATTTATGGTCCTACTCTAAACCTACTCAGATGAGAAGCTTTACAAAAAAAGATAACGTGAAAGGGAGAGGGGGTGAGAAGTGGAGAAACAAAATCAGTGATTGAAATTCGAATTTGCAGATGTTTGACAACTGAGCTGGGCTTGTCAGCAGGAAAAGTATTGTTAGAGGAGATTTAGGGTTTGGCGCTTTGGACAAGCTAAGGCGCTGAGGTCGTAAAAAACAAGCAAAAAAAAAGTGCCGCTTTGCCATGGGAGAGACACACGTGAGGGCTGGCGTGCGGGGCGTCAAAACAAGTGTAGCCGACTAGCGGACTCAGGATGAAATCTGCCCTTTTCTCAGCGCCTTGCACTTGCAGGTTTTGTACTTTGCACCCTTTGGTTACTTCTGCTTGAATGATAGATTTCCCAGGCATGGGCGAAAATGCTGCCGCTCAATAAATTACCCCTTCCTTTCTCAATTGCTGCTCTTCTCTTTTCCCTGAGTGAGCATAAACTGGAGAAAAAATATATAAATATATATTCCAGAGAGAATATGATCACTCTGTCCCCAAACCTACACACGGTCAAAGTTAAGGGTCATCCCATGAGTAGCCTTACCTCAACTAAACCAACTGGACACTAGAAGACTGCAATTCCATACTTGAATTCTGTGAACATCATAAAACATACAATATATGGTCAAACTGTAGTATACTATGCCACAAACCTTTACACAATACAGTCATATTTTCTTAGTAGGTTCTGAGGACATTTGGCATCATATGTAAGAGGCAAACACTTTTGTTTATACTGAATATATCACAATTTTCCCAGATATTGCAAACCAGGATTTGTAAAGAAAAATATATACTTTTCTGAGTTTACCTAAATTTGCTATAGAGAACCACAATGAAGGGATGAACAACAAATGCTTTGCCTTTCCAGGAAGTATATCAGCAATTTTTTTTTTCAAATAAATTTGCAATATTTTTCATGTTGTTCATTTTGTTATAATCACTTTACTCACAAAATTGTGTAGGGAAAAAGGCCTTGTGTATACAGTACTCTTCATCACAAAGATGTACCTTTCAAGGCATTCAGACTTTTTGTTTCTTTCTTGCAACATTGTAACCAATTTTCACTATGAGGGGTAGCCATTTATAAATCTGACATTAATATTTGTAGGAAGTTGATGAAAAAATAGAAAATCTGACCTTTGTGGGATACATAGTAACAATATAATACACTTCATTTGATGCAATCGTTCTCGAGGAAATTTTCTTTCTGTAACATACATCATGACAGTCACTTACAGTAATAATAATGCAGACAACACTGACTAATGTGAACATTGAATTGAATTGAATTGAATTGAATTGAATTGAATTGAATTGAATTGAATTGAATTGAATTGAATTGAATTGAAATGCATTGCACTGAATTGAATTGAATTGAACTGAACTGAATTGAACATCTTCTCTGACTACAGAGGGGATGGGAGATCTAGCAAGCATTCTCTTCAACAAATAGCACTTCTGGTTATACACTGTACACATTATATGATTTAAGTCATGGTTCAGATGCACTCTGAATTGATTCTTCCAAAGTTATACACACATACACACAGCTGCTATGTTATGCCAGTGGGGTGGAAATGTTCAACCTCCCTGGTTATGCAAAAGCAATAAGCCAATGTTTCATCTTATGTAACGAGACTGTAGTCTTCTATATTCTCACCAAGTGGTAAAATGCAGCATAACTTCGAACCCTGTGTGATATTTCATGCAAATGATAAGATGATATATATCAAATAATTGCAATCAATATCTGTTTTTAGTGCTGCCAAGTGAGCATACAGGCATAAAAGTAAGTCACATTGGTATGAACACAGCAAGCTGGCGGATTGTTCCAGCATCTTGCCGTAGCCAGTAGGTCACATGATGGAGAATAGCAACGGATGAGAACGACCCCCCGGCCTGGCGGTAATATCAGGAGTGACTCACAGTGGGTGAGTGGAGCGCTTAATGAAATGAAATACTTGTTGGTCTTTTCCCCTCATCTACCAAGTAAGATCTATTTGTATGCCAAGGATGGATGAAAGAGAATGCGGAGCAGAAAAAGGAAAAGCATCACCCTGAGCAATATCATATCGAAAGAAGCCGTTGTGCATTTGGCCAGAGTCTGTTGCGATGCACGCAGTTGAGCAATTTGCTGAAAAATATTTGCTCTTTCCTTGGCGTGCAACCGATGAGAATGGTTTTACGTCTTCCGATAGTGAGATATCGGCAATCTTGAGGCTGCATGGCGAGAATATTCAAACCTCGGGAGAAGTGATTAAGAGCCAACCAGGAATCATGGTAGCCACTAATTAGAAAGATGCACACGTAACTCCCAGATTGCAAACAGTAAATCCTTGCCTCATTTAAGACATGCAAGCATAACTATATTTTTTTTCTGATTTATACCATATTAAGACACGAACACCATGCAGATGACCCAACACACAACCAATATTCACGTACCTGTAATCAACAGCTCCTGAGGGTTGTCATCATCTAAGTTAAATTCCCATTAACTTCCGCATCTTGTTGCAAATCTGTGCGTATTGATCCGATGAGCCACCAATAATCCAATCCATGGGATGATGAGGTTTAATCCAATTTTCAACTCCAGGCAAGGCGCCACATGGATCACACTAAGCTCATCCAATTAGATGATCTACGGTGGTCAATGATGCATATCATCCAGTAAAGGTGGAAAAGCATTGCAAACAACATAATTGGTGTCCAAATCAGGTCATATACATTATATATTGCAATACAACGTGCAGGTGTTCAAGTGTCCACTGAGATAATAATGCATTTAGGTCCACATGAAGTGTGAAACAAAACCGAATGCACACAATACTAATGATGGACTAGGTATACGAAAGTGTTAACGAAAACTATACACCGCCATATGCAACGTCGTCAAGTCGCTGATCCCCACGGAAAAGGGTCCAGAGATTAGCATCCTGACTACAGGAGCATGACTCCTTACTACGACACGGGTTTACACGAGGGTTACCTCCACCTCATTCAAGTCGTCCACCTCCTCCTCCTCCTCCTCAAAGACAATCACAAACACTGAGCAGCCGTATTATGCAGCAGAATACAAATGCTGCTGCTCCCCGTGCATGCACACACGGCTAGCTGGACTCCTCAACTCAAAACTCAGCGGTGCGCCTTCCCTCCCTTCTCCCAGGCGAGATTCTGCACTCGTTCTCGTTCTTCAGCGGCGGCGGCGGCTGACTGACACGCGCCGGCAATTTCTGCGGCTCAACCGGAGACGGAGGATGGAGTCAGAGAGGAAGAGGGGAGTCAGGAGGAGTGGGAGAGAGAGAGAAGGAGAGAGGAGGGGGGAAAAAATCTGTGATGAATGAATCAGGCATGTCTGCTGCTGCTGCTCCTGCGAAATAGGGAAAGCACCCTCAGCCGGAGAAGCAAGAAGAAGCAGACACACAACTGAGTGTGAATGCTCTCCCGATCTCTCTCCCTATTTTTCTTTCTCTCTCCTCAGTCGCACGGGGGCAGCTTGACGCACAATGCACAGATGCTGCTCGGCTGGTCGGCTGGTTGCATGCTGCAGATACACAATAACACAGAGCACACAAGATTAGAATTCGCAGTAGCTCTAGTCTGCATTCCCAGACACTTGTGCAGGCAATCCATCAACCACGCAAACCGTAACTGTGCACAAGTGTCTTTGCGTCTCTCTGTCTATCTGTTTGCAAACATTCTGGATTTACAGTCACACTAGAAAAAAAAAATGATTACTACAGAATGGGTGACAGAGAAGGCAAGACTTCTTGATGAATGTTTTGTAAACAATAATCTTCCTCCTATATTTTATTCTCTTTCTGAATAAGTAACCAGCTTATGAACACTGATGCATACCTTACTCAAACCTAGGAGGTATACCTCCTTGCTCAAACTTTGCTTAAATGCAAGTTAACGTGCAACTCACTAGCTTTTATTATTCAATAGACACAGTAGGCCCGTTCACACACAAGGGAAAAAGTGCGATTTAAAAATTGATTTTCTTATCGCGATCAAAATTTTGAAATTTTTTCCTGTGTGGACAGAAAAATTTCACTAATTTTCGCGATCCTAATCGCGATCCAACTCGCACTATTAGTGTGATTTTTCAGAATAATCGCAATTATTTTGCCAAGCGTCGTGTGTGTGAGCGCGATCGAGATTCGGAAATCGGTATTTTTAATCCCATCGTTCGTAGCGCGTGAACGTCAACATTGGGACCGCGGGGTCAGTCTTCGGTCATGCAAGTTTCGCGCATGCGCAATTTTGGCCACTGATCGTTCTTTCCTTGCTGCGAAGTGCGATTTTCCTTGTGTATGAACGGTCGAAAAAAAAATCGAAATTTGGATCGCGATTGTAATTTCGATTTTCGTTGTGTGTGCACGGGCCTATTATGGAGGCTGCCAACCCTAATCCAAATTTTTGTGTCATCCCCACCAAAGATCTGATGTTACAATTCACAGCTGAACATTATGGTCAGTGCTTTGCAAGGGTGAAACAACTTTATTTACGAACATATGACAAAATGGTATACTATCAGGCATTCTGGGTACTGGTCACAGAAAATGCAGGGATGGGAAAATAAAGATCAACTGAATTTCAAATGTTGGGTTTTTTTTTTCATTTCAAATGAAAATTTATTTCCAATATCACATTCTTGTTGTTCATACATAGAAGTTCAAGGAAAACTAAATATATAATGTATTACAACATATAAACATACACATAAATCTATGAAGCTATTTGTTCAAAATAATTGTGCTATTGGAAAGGAGAGGACCACGTAAAAAACAAATGATAAACAAACCCGAGTTAGTTTTTTTTTTTCAGTCGCAACCAAGACAGTAGAGTTTGATATTCAAACTTACATCAGAGATCAGAGACAATGTAATAAGTAGAGATCACTGTATACTGTTATCTTCAGGCGGTCATCTCCCACGAGAGCGCCAGAGATCGGTCATGTAACCCAATGTATGTCTCAGGGACAGTCGAGAGAGCTCTTATCTTCTTTGCGACTGACCATCCACATGACTGGCGATTGTCCCCAAGCTTTCTTTCTGGGGCAGAATAAATGTACTCATATCTTCTGCTGTGGGTACACGTAAACATGTTCTAATGCAAATCTAGACACAGCCTGTAACACACACCAAATTACTGAGTGTGGCTGACAGGCTACACCAGGAAATATGTCCACCAGTCTAAAAAGTAAGACTAGGCCCTTGCACTGTCTGCTGTGCCTAGTTGTGAGTTGCATTATTCATAGAAATGCACTGAGTCACTGGGCACACACTTTCCATATCACGCTGACTGACGAATTCACATCCCACACATTAATGTCAGTTAGATGATAATTTCAGGGTAACAGCTCATGATTAAAGATTTTAATGGGGAAAAAAGATTGATAGAGTGGACTAAGGGAGTAAAATCATCAAACAAGAGCAAAGTTCATATCACTAAAAGGGTAAGGAACTCATCATTTATCCATTGTTGGTACCTTTTGCATTATGCGTTTTGCTGCTACAGACTTCTTCAATGTTTCTGTAGATGCTGCTTTCTATGGATCATCTTTTTGAAGCCATGTGACGTGGAACATTCTTCAATGTGAAACCAATACACTAAAAACTTCACAAATAGATGAATTTGTGAATGGAGCTAGTTACACAATTGATGTGTATGTAGCTTTAATCATCTAAAAAAAAAAACCAACTAAAATCACACAGGCTGGGCTGATATTTACAAACAAAAAAATGCATCAAAACTGTCACACAAACTTCAGTAAATTTGCATGTGAACATACACAAATAGTTCATTATATATGTATTAAAGGGACTGTACAGTACTGGTTGAGGTAGGGATTCATGTTTTGAACATTCCTAAGTGAGATAATGAGAAACCTTTTATGAAATATGAAAGAGCATGTAATTCTAAGAAGGACTTAACATTTATTTGATGAAAATTGGTTTTCAAATGGCTGAGATATCCAAAAAAGTGATAATAATAAAAGGCGACAGGCCACGCCTTTTATAAGGATCTCTTTGTTTCACCTTGTTTTTGGATATCTCAGCCATTTCAAAACCGATTTTCACCAAATAAACTTTTGATACCCCTTAGAATTGCATGCTCTTTTACATCTCATAGAGTGGTTTCTGAATATCTCGCAAAATGTTAAAAGCTAAATCCTAACCTTGACCAGAACTGTACACACCCTTTAAATCAGACAAAGAAAAAAAAAGACAGGAGACAGTCTGTGCAGAGATTTCACAGGGGCAAGCATAATATCCCTGCCTAAATCCAACAAACTACCACCCCCCCCCCCCAAAAAAAAGGAAGAAAGAAAGAAAGACATACAGACAGACAGACAGAAAGAAAGCAGTTCAATGACCATGATGACACTCACTTCTAGCTATGAGAAAGATGGGCCTGAAGACAAAGAAAAACAGCAGAAAATGAAAGAAGAAAGGCACTACAAAGAAAATACCACAGGAGACAGGTGTGTATACTCACACTGTGAAGATGGGATATATTCTGTACAAGTATAAAATGTATGGGAATGATATCTATACACATATACCTCAAACTAGTTAACTCTCTCTGTAGTTGCCCACAGTGAACTCAGCCATGCCCATACAACTCATGAATATGCAACAGGACTAGCACTTTCTTTTGTGCCCATTGGACAGATTTTTCCTGATTCCCTTCAGGGCTGCTCTTTTGTTCCATGGGGATGTTCCAAACATACACCTCAACTGAGGGATGTTATTAGGATTGAATTACTGTACCTGGTTTCTGGTTGGTTGGCCAGTGTAGGTGATAGCCTCACAAAAGATTTAACAGTTCACAGTTACATCTTTGTAATCTGTAAGCAGACTAAAAGATTGGTCTGGACTTTTCTCGGTAAAGAGCTTTCCTATCAAATCTAAACCACCACTAAAATGGCTATCAATTACCCTGTGGTTTGTAAACCTGCCTAACAAAAACAGACAAGCTATTTCTTTGTGCTCACAGGTTTGTGTCTCTTTTTCACTTTGGTCTGAAGCAAGTTTCATGAAGCTCACAGCACTGCTATAGCTACGTTCTGGTAAATGACTCGAAATCTAAAATGCTTTTGGATGAAGCACTGATTTGTTTTTGGGTTTTTTTCAATAAGTCACAGACATAGGTCCTACCTCTGTTGTTGTTACAATCATAATTCAGAAGATATTCAGCGAAATTACTCATTTTGCTAAGACATTTGCAAAAAGAATCATTTTGCAATAGCATCTGAAGCAAAAGAAAAAAAGAAGTTGATAATGTTTGCGGATCACAGTCAAATCAAAAATTGAATTCTCCTTTCTAAAATCACTTATGTTTTGTTTTGTTGGGTTTTTTTTTTTTCCTCCGGAACCAAATTTTAATCTGACATACAATGACATGGCAAGTAGGTATAAATCCAATGTGTGTATGTATGAATACATATCTTTCCCTCTATCTATCTATGTGTTATATATATCTATATATATTTGTGCCACGTAATATACATACATATAATCAGAGAAGAAGAGAAAAACTCCTAAACACTACTTTCACCTTGGAGTAAGTCAGTAAAACCAACATTTCCTGCACTGATATGTATAGAAATACATAGGTAAGACAGCTACTAGGTGATATGTGTACCATGTATTCTGATATCTTTGTTAAAGCCATCATCATTCCACCATGTTTTTGCCTCCCCCTCAGACACCCACCTCAAGTCGAGGGCTGTTGATGGAGGAAACAGGGCGAGTCTTCTCTAGCCTGAGGCGAGCCAGGCGCTTTCTGGGCTGATAAATGTCAAGGGCTTAGAAAGAAGTGCACAGAACTTAGCCCCCTCAAGGAGAGATACATGTATATACATGGGTGCTATAGTTAAACACCAAACAAAACAAAAAAACAACAACAACAAAATATGATTTGAAATGACGGGACCCACATCACACAAGGCACACTCACACTAGCAAAACTTTTTCAAGTTTAACTTCAAAAAGTTCAAAGACTTCGTGAAGTTTAACTTAAAGGGACTGACAGTACTGGTTGCTGTGGGGATTCATGTTTTGAACATTCCTAAGTGAGATAATGAAAAACCTCTTATGTATGGATATGAAAGAGCATGTAATTTTAAGAAGGATTCAACGTTTATTTGATGAAAATTGGTTTTCAAATGGCTGAGATATCCAAAAAAGTGCTAATAATAAAAGGCTACATGCCACAACTTTATTAGGATCTCTTTGTTTCACCTTGTTTTTGGATATCTCAGCCATTTCAAAACCGATTTTCATCGAATAAACTGTGGAGGCACTGCAAACATGAAGAAGACGTGTCACATGACAAAGTTTGCAAAGTTTCAGCCAATTACGCTCAGACTGCACAAACATCAAGAAGATTTCTGGGGGCTCGGGGGAATTTCCCTAGTTTTAGTGTGAAACTTCATGAGAAGTTTTACAAGAATATTACAGGAAGTTTGACAAATCTTCAAGAGCATAAACTTTGAGAACTTAAACTTCAAGATGTGTTGCCGATGTGACTGTGGCTACAGCTACACAAGACACTGCCACAGGTAAGTGGATTCAATCTGCATTCTAAATTTAGAATAAATGCATGCCACATACTTGCATATCTCTTGTGTTTGTGTGAGTGTATTTGTGTGTTCCCATGGTACAGCACTCTGTATCATACTTGCTTGTTAGGTGATCCGAGTATCCTCTCGGATCACCTTCTGTATCTGTACGGATTCTTTGTTGGTTCTTCTTTATTTCTGGACAAAAGTTGTGTATCTACGTACTCAGAAAGTACTCAGAGTATCAACTTCAAACTCATACCATATATGTATCATGTCCTAAAGACGACAAATTTTATAAAATCATAGTGATCAGTCGACCGTGACGTCACTATGACGTCATTATATGAAAACACATTTTCACTCCTATCTCATTAATGGAATGGAATTTTTCAATGAAATTTACGTCACATATAGTTCAAGTCAAGCGCATTCTACTCATATAATCAAAATTCATATTTTCTCTTAAAACATGCGCGTACGCGCGCGTTGAAATATTTGTATGCTCAAATCGAGCTCAAATTTTTTTTGCACACGTTTCAGACCAATCGGAGCATTTTTTGAAAAATTGAAAAAATTGGACGGACGCGTACGCGCGCGCACATATACGCACGCACAGCTCTTATGCAATAGAAATTTCCCATTTTTTCACATTTATCGGATGCCTATAATGTCAAGGAATATTTCTACCAAGTTTCAAGTCAATCCGACTCAATATGACGTCACACGGGCCCGTCAAAGTTGAAATTCCGCGCGCGTGTCAATGGTGATATACAGTGCAACAATGCAAAAAAACTGCCAATTTTGAATCCGATTTTACTCGTCAGGATGGAGGTGACCCCCCATTTTTTTTACATATTCTGAAAGCTGATGAGTTTTACATGTCATTTCATGGGTTGGCGATGCTGGAAAAATGATGAAAAGATATCAAATTTCTTAATAAAATAAAAAAAGTAAATTTTCAAAATGACGTCATCGAATTTTAAGTTCACTCAACCATATCTCACTTATTCTTTTGTTGATTTTCATCCAAATTTCAATATGTTGTAGCTTATTAAATGGTCTTTCAGTCATATAATAACAACATTTTGATTGGATGACGGCATCACCTCGTAAAAAGGGATTGAAAGTAACATTGTCAAATTTGACCAGTTTACGTGTTATCTCTATGGGAGTGCAGTTTTTCTGGAAATGAAAACTGACATGACTATCTTTATCGAGCACTAGCTCACTTACAGCGTATGCTTCGGTGAATTTCTCCCATATTTTAGTATGTTGTAGCTGAGACTTTGGGCTATCGTGACTGTGCCCTTCGTTTTTTCATACGGAGTCGGCATCACGTCAAAAAACTTGGTTGAAATTAAAGCTTATCTTCGATGTATTGAAATATTTCTTCCTTTCTGCAACTTTCTTTGCACTAACTCAAGAAAAACATACCCTATCACCCCCATATTTTGCACATGTTTAGTTCATGTCACGTACATTATTTCACAAAATGACAACTACTTGATCAGACACCATCTTGGGTATGTATATTAGGGTCAAAGGTTATAGATGTTTTATCCTGTATCTTGGTGAATACATGTCCTATCTTTCCCATATTTTGCACACGTAAAGACCATGTTACAAGGATCATTTCACAAAATAACCATTTTTGGCTTAGAGGTCATCTTGTCTGTGCAAAGTGGGGTCAAAGGTCATATGTACTTCTTCCTGTATCTTCGTTATGACGTGTTATCTTTATGGGAGGTAAATTTTTCTAGATGTGAAAATTGACCTGATTGTCTTTATCGACGACTAGCTCACTTACCCTTCGGTGAATTTCTCCCAGATTTTAGTATGTTGTAGCCAATTTAATACTCTTTAAGTTTTGTTCAATCAAAGTTTTAATGGGATGATGTCTTCACCTCGTGAAAATGGATATAATGTAACCTTGTCAAATTTAACCAGTTTACTTGTTATCTCTATGGGAGGGAATTTTTCTGGAAATGAAAATTGACATGACGGTCTTTTTCGAGCACTAGCTCACTTACTCTTCGGTGAATTTCTCCCAGATTTTAGTATGTTGTAGCTGAGACTCTGAGCTGTCGTCGGCGTTCTCTCTATTTTTTCATACGACGCCGAGATTACGTCAAAAAACTTGGTTGAAATCAAACTTATCTTCGATGTATTGAGATATTTCTTTCTTTCTGCAACTTTCTCTGCAATAACTCAAGAAAAACACCCCCTATCATCCCCATATTTTGCACATGTTTAGTTCATGTCACGTACATTATTTCATAAAATAACAACTACTTGATCAGACGTCATCTTGGGTATGTAAATTAGGGTCAAAGGTCATAAATGTGTCATCTTGTATCTTGGTGAATACATGTCTTATCTTTTCCATATTTTGCACACGTAAAGACCATGTTACAAGGATCATTTCACAAAATAACCACTTTTTGCTCAGATGCCATCTTGGCTGTGCAAAGTGGGGTCAAAGGTCATATGTACTTCATTTTGTATCTTCGTTATAGTGTATACGGAATTTGGTACCAAAGATGGCAGACCTGACTCCCTTTTCTAAATGAGAATCCAAACATCACACGGCCAATGTTCCTAAACACAGATGAAACCTGTATGGTCATGCCTATATTGGGATCAGAACTCAAATCATTGATTTTCGAAAAGATCGGATCACCTAATTTGTCAGTGTTGACAAATTCCAAGTCTAGTTTGTTTGTTTGTTTTTGTTGTTACTGTTGTTTTTTCAACACTGTGATCCAGGCAAGCAAAATAGGGCATTATTAATGTGAAATAGACTGCGATACTTTACAGCAAAAAAAAAAAAAGATATTAAACACAGTTGAGTTCACAGTTCACAGTTGTGTATTAAACACAGTTGAGGGGAAAGCATATCACAAGCTCTGCTTTTTAGCTTATCCTATATTATCAACATTTTCAACATTATGCAGTAAATAGCATGCATTTATTTCTTTGTCAATCTTTTGTGCTTATATTGTATTTCAATATATGCAAAATATGTATATTTACATTTTTTTCTTTGTTTGTGTTACGTTTTGTTCACTCTTTGTTTTGTTCACTCTTTGTTGCAAATGAAATAAAATGAAATGAAATGAAATGATTTCGTCAGTGGCACAGATTGTGCTAGACATAAACAAAAGTCCACAATCAACTACCAATGGCCAATCATGGCGTGCACAGCAGATCACACTGCAGTGGAAACCCAGTATTAGAGATAAAGCACATGTTGATTTTTTTTAAGCTCTTCCCTTTGAGTAGACAGTTAGGATTTCTAGACAGCAGACAAATGTATGCCACACATGTGCATGTTTCATAGATAAGGGCAGGTGCAGATGAAGTCGAGACATACTTGTGGCATGCCGCCAAGTTCTCAATCACTGTGAAGGGCTCTTCATAAAACTTTTGACTTCTGGGGCGCATTCCTAATCACAAACGACTCAATCACTGTCCTTTTTAAACGCTGATAATCCAGCACCACATCCGGCAGTTCATGCTCTCTTCAAAGGCCCATTCACACTGCCACTGAACAATCTTGTAATCAGGAAGACTCCAAAATTTTGTTGAATGCTGGTAGGCAACCGTGCCAGAAGAAACACTTTACATCAAATGTCAGAAGAAAAAAAAAATCATATTTCTGAGCATTAACTTGATTGTTGTGACATTATGCCCTATGAATCTTGTCAGAAAAAAAAAATACAAACAAAGAAAAATTATGCCATTTGCCAAAAAACTTCCACTGAAATTTCAAATTCATCCCCACAGCCCCACACAAAATAAACCGCTGGTTGCCACGGGTGTTGTGATGTCATAGTTTTAGTTGCACATGTTCATTATGGTGGCAAAATAAAACAGAGCAAGGCAAAACAAACAAAACAAGACAAAACAAAACAAACAAAACTTGCAGTATTTAACAATTTTCCAATATCATGACATGTTTTTTTTTTTTGTTGCAGTGTGAAAGGAAAGCTGAGACATATTCTAATATTTTGTAACCTTTGTTAATCTTTTGTCTGTTTGTTTGCTTTCTTCAGTTCCAAAGCGTACTCTCCATCTACACTGTAGAACATGACTCTAAGAAGAGCACCATCTGCCCACCCCAATCTGCCTTACTCCAGATAAAATCAAGACTCCATCTTATGTGTTAATTAGAAAGATTTATATTCCACATACAAAGAGTCTTGCTATAGGATTGGTCAAGAGCTGATCACGTGATTAAGCATAGTTTTGCTCATCACATCACCTGAGAAGAAAAGTTTGTTACACTCTATGTTGATAGTCCCTTTTGTTTCGCTGATCTCTACAGTTCATACACAGTCCTAACACGAGATGAGTACACGCGAAATAAAAGTATGTTGCACTGTGGGCTATCACTTAACTAGGTCACTTGATAGTCCACAGTGCAACACACTTTTAATTTGGTGCCGCGCGGCGCAAATTCTTTGTTGTGTCATCATTCTACGCGCATATGATTCGGCACGCCGTACACCGGGGTACCGTTGTAACCCGGGGTACCGCGTTGTATAGCGCCATCTCATGCCCATTATTTACAATGCGTATCCGAATTCAGATACGCCGATTCTGAATTCGGATACGGCAAAGTCGTCACAATGAACTAGCACCATAGGTGTTTTTCGAAGTACACTTGCATGCATTAAAGGCATAATTTACCATTTGCAGATGAAACAAAAACCCAGCATTAGTGCTTTATAATAGTTCTAAAATGTGAGTTAGGGATAGAAACAACCACTGTCAAAATTTGAATCCGTATAATCGATGTTAAGTGTTGTTAAATACACAAAATGTGAACAATAGTTATAATAAAAATGTTTACAGACTAAACCGTATACAGTTACGGTTTATTGAGAAAAACCCTGATATCTCCTTATATTTTAGGTTTTATTGCAAATATTTCATATGGTAGGATGTTTTATGATACAACAGACCTACACATATGCATCAAATGTGATATCTTGAACATTTTTGAAATCACTGCTCCCAAAGGTAAACTGGACCTTTAATTGATGCATAATCACAAATAAGAAAACATTTTTGTGCATAATAATACAAAAAAATATTTTGACACATTTTTTGGTAAGCCAGGGTACAGCGCTGAAAAAAAAAACAATTAATTCAACAAAATGGCGAATTTTCATTTGGTACCCCAGGGTACCAAATATTGCATCATATGTCTAAAGTACAGTAACTGCAGTAAACTATGTAGCCTAAGCCCTAAGGATACTCAGTATCTAAAGACAGCTAAAACGATTTCAGATGAAGAATAAAATGGGAATATCTAGGACCTTAGATGTGGAATATAAGCAAAAATCAACTTTTAGTTTCAGGCAATGAGACAAACTATCACTTCCTCGGCGATGTGAATGTGTACACTATCTTTCCTCAGCTGCGCTTCGGAAAGATAGCTACATCCAGATCACCTCGGAAGTGATAGTTTGTCCCATCACCTTCACCAACGTTGATTATTTGCTTACTATCATGCGCATTTGAGATGAGTCACAGCCCCTTCCAATAGAAACGAGTTTGCCGAATCAGCAGGTGCAATTGTCAGTACAGGAATGCAGAATCCCATTAATTTTTCATTTGCGGCAATCATATCATGAACAAAATATTCATTCATATTTCACTAAATCCAACAATACGCAGAGAATCCACATTTTACATCTTCTCCTCCCCTTTCCTCTAGCAGGATTTCTGCAATATCCCTAATTCATGATCAGTTCTCTGACCCCCAAGTCACCTCTTATTCCTCACCCCCCCCCCCTCCCCCCCCCTCTCTCTCTCCTACCCTGAGGAAATGAAAACAAAAGTCAGTAACTTCTTTATTTTTTCCCAAAAAAAAGTGTGAGCATTAGTTCAAAAGACTGACAGCAACTATTGAGTGACATAAGGTAAGTCTGCTGAGCTTCAGGGGCAAAAACAATGGAGCTGTTGCTAAAAAATATTAGATATTTCCTGAATAATGTTGATGTTTCCAGTTTCTAAAAACAGGATCACTGAACTGTGGCTATAGGTGAACCAGTAGGCTTTTAGATATGACCCGGTAGACTGAAGCCACAGAGTTATGTGGGAAATCGATACCCATTCATATGTATATATATCATCGCTGGGGTGACATGACCTTTTATCTTAAGTTTTGGTGAAAATCAATTTTTTTTTATTAATTGCCAGATAATCTGTTAAAGTGATATCCTGTCCAAATCCTACCTGTCTTACCCTTCAAAAAGAAGCCACTTTGGCACTATGGCATTAGTACACACAAAGGTACAGTGAGTTAAAATACCAGCAGAAAATGATGATTGGTTTCTTCAGCTATTGCTATTTTTCCGCAACAATACTTGTCTTTAGTTACAAAGGGGTAAAAAGTTTTAAAAGATAGGCCTATTGATTACGTTTTTACTAAGCATATTGGCCTACTGTTCCTTTTTTTTCCCCCTAATGGCTGATAGTTGGGGGCCTAAGGGCTCAAAATGGGCTGTTTGGTTCAAATTCTTCCAAAAGCACCAAATTTGGCTTATAGGTCCCTTGTACCATACTCTTTCGATTTTTGATGGGCGCCAAGACTAAAAACCCTTGGGGCCGCCATATTGGTGATATCCAATATGGCCGCCATCCGGGCTAAAGGTCAACTGCAGTTACAAATTGAAAAGGGTGATCAAAGCAAGGAGGTACTAATGTGGAAGGGTTTACGGGGTTAGAGAATGCGATTCTAAATGTCACTTCTGCAATTCAAGGTCACTAATCACCTCTCAAGGTAACTTTCAAGGTCAAATAAGGGTCAAATCAGGCATTTCGGGCATTTTTTGAAATGGCGTCTGTGAGCATTCAACTGGAATTTACTGGTACACCTATTTTGTCCCATTTGTCATTTCTTCCATACTTCTTCAATGATCAATTAGGGCCAAGAGCGGTGCCATCCCCCTACATATCAATAATGATTATGACAAATAAATGAAAAATTATATATATAATATATGTACTTATATATATATATATATATAGTGAAATCTTTGAGCACAGAAAATGGGTTTCCATCGGTTTCGTTTTCTTTTCTCATTTTCTTTGCTCAAAGTTTCGCTATTTATCATTTGTTTCTGGTCAGTTTTCCCTCTCTTTGTTTCAATATATATATATATATATATATATATATATATATATATATATATATATATATATATATATATATATATGTATATATATATATATATATATATATATATATATATATATATATATATATATATATATATATATATATATATACATATATATATAGTATATATATATATATGCCTAAATACGGCTGCCATCCTATTCCAAGATGCTGAATCAGGGTGCAATGGCAAAGAGGGTAGCAAACACACCTAATCTTATTTTGTCTTCATTTTTCTTTCTGACGAGATAGCTGGATAGCCCGTTACGGATATGCAACTAGATGGTCTGTTTGTAAAGCTGGCCAGTTGTATGTGTACTTGGGGTGGACCACTGGTCTTTACTGGTTTATGCACCTTGAGTTTTCCGATAACGGAATGCCGATTCGGGATCTTTTCATGTGTCTGGGTTGGTGATTCTTTCACACAATTAAGGGACTTATATCCAAGTGATGAGGTGCAAAGTGTTGTGCCTCTACTAGAGGGGACGGTATGACAACACACACCATTGCTTAGCTAGACTTGAGATAAGTGGGATTCGAACCCGCACCGGAACACAAGTCCCGAGACCGCAAGCCATATGCTACCGACTGAGCCACCTCGTCACCTTTTATGGTCAATTATATAACTTTCCAGCTGGCAAGCGATATGATTCTCCTCCTGCTGAAATTGGTGTATGCCTGCTCTCCTTTGGCAAGACAGCGTCTGCTTCTTCAGTGAAGGAAGCAATGGCCGAAGCTTCCAGGGAATCGAGTTCCTCAATTCAGGTCAGACCAGTTTTCTAGGGGCAGTAAACTAAATTTGATCATTAAAGTCCTTTAATGGCAGTATCTTATCAGAGTAGGTGAAGACAATTCAGCTGAAGGTTTTGTTCTTATCTTTTTTATTCTCTTTTTATCAAACGAAACCGTTTCTTTACTGAAAGCGCAAATGACTAGGGAAACTAAACACCTATTGATGTTGTATGGGATATTGATCCTGAAGAAAATAATCTTAACATTTTTGTGCAGCAACACTGTGCAGTCCTCTGACAAGAGATGGTGATGGCACCACTCAAATCTCAAATTATGATTGAAAGAGCATAGCGGCTTGCTGAAAATTAAGATTGAAAAATAAAGAACTGCCCTCATTTATCAGCGCACAGATATCCAAGAATAAATGGGACGGACAACTCATCCTGAGCACCTGATTCGAGACGGAAATATCCAACAGGAATTGTGATCTCACAATCCTTCAGCTTTCCAACAACTTAGATGCGATCTCCGCAAAGATATCCTAACAAAGGATGACATAATGTTTTCTGAAAACATTTTCGGAAAACAGTATACAATCGCACGGATGAGCATAACATCACATTTTCGGTAGTGTGCTTTTTAAAATCCCTTTGATCTGAGGGAGTTACAGGTGGGTCGTAGTATTGAAAAAACAAAGGCCTTTCCAGCTTTTTCCTGTACAGCATACCTCTCTTCCAGAGCCCAACATCAGGCACTGACAGGGTGCGACATTACTTCAGACTTGCTTTGATGTGGCATGCAAAATGCCTAAGTAGTATGGGTCAGCAAACCAGAGCTCACTGACACATTAACTACTTTAATAATCGTGCTCATGTCCAGCAAGGACTGATGAGCAACAAGGTTTATGGGGCAGCCGGCGTCAACGAGGGTAGGCATCATCTCGTCATAACGTGGGAGCAGATCATCAGAAACTACCCTATCTGCTCAAGCGGCGCTGTATCAACATTTCGAAGATGAGTGCTGCTGCAAGTGAGTTTCTACTGGAATCATGACAGCATGGGTCATGATGTGATCCCTGACTTCAGGGAGTGGAGTTGGAGGAAAGATGGCACAGGTACATGACAATTACTAGTACTATCAGTCACCCTCCGCAATGCTTCAGTCAGTACCAAATTTCATTCTTCTGCACCACAGCTGTTTCAAGGCATGCATTGGGAGGTTGAAAACATGGAAATGAAAAAAAAAAAATAATGAAATGAATGAATGAATGAATGAATGAATGAATGAATGGATGAATGAAGGTGAAAATGCACAATGTAGAGCAGGTGTCAGACGAGCCATGGTCAGTAGTTTGATATTGCTGCAAAATTAAAGAGGGGGGGGGGAGGGGATTGAGGGCCTATCTGACGGGAGGAGACATAGTCGCAATGCCAGCGTCTCGAAGAAATTATTTTCGCTGTCACAACTGATGCAATTTCCATAGCGACGTCCAAGACGTCCTTAAACAAAGGGACAACTTATTTGCTTGGAAGTCACGGGGATGTTGGCACGGCTTTTGCAGTCGCAGGGACTTATCAGAGACGTCTTTTCTCAGCGACTTCTCCCTTTCGTCGCCACTATGTTATTAGGGTCTCCACAAGACGCGGGGACATCTCGAAGATGTTGCAGACAAATTTAGTCCCCACGACATGGCCACAGTGATGGAGACTTCGCAGAGACGTCTCGGAGACAAGCTGGAAGACGGAAATAGTCTCTTCAAAAATCGAAAATGTTCGATTCTCCTGCGAATCCCGGAGATTGGGCTCGTCTCCAGGAGACGTGCGTCGTAGAGATGTTGCGGAGAGTAGAGTTGCAAGCTATAGTGTTCAGACCAACGAGACACCAACTTATAAAGTCTTGTGATATCATACCAATTTGCGTCCAAGCACTTTGGATAGAATCTTAATAGACCCGAGAAGGTGTCATGAAAGTTGTATTATAGCATATCTAATCTGTACCCTGTTAATGGTGTCACTGTGGCACCTGTGAAATATGCTTGTTCCCTACATGGCGTCACCAGGACCGTCATGTTCTCTGAACGGCATATTTAGCTGTGGAGGCACATAAAAATTCCTATAGAATCGAACTTTGATACACAAGTTCGAAAATAGCAAATTGATGCCAACCTGATGTACTAAAAACTCTCTTAAACACGACAGATTTTTTCTTTTTTCATCCAGATTAGAAGTGATCTTCATAATTATTATTCCATTGAATTTAAATCTGAATTATGAATATCTATTGTGATTGAGGATCCCTGAACTGCAACAGAGAAATAAAAACACTTCTCTTTTTAGTGGCAACGTCAAGGATGCTGGTAATATAGAGAGTAGCCCCCCCCCCCCCCCCCCCTATTACTAAACTATTAATGTATTCGGTAGCAATAGGATTCTATTTCTCATATACGTATGTTTTTAATTGCATTCCTTGCAGATGAAGATGAAAATAATAATCCAATAATCAAATCTTGAAAACTCTTTAAAAGGGCATTACCCATAATTCTAACTAGCTCTTTTGGCTGTCATTAAAGCAAATGCAAATATATTGAATTCCGCAAATATGACCAGTCGGTGAGGACATTTCCTCTTAGCGCCTGTAATGTAAAAATAATTAATAGAATGATTTTGACATGAACTATGATATAGGGAGACCTAAGAACCTTTAGGGAGACCTTATAAGGAAAAGTTGACATCAGACCATAAAAACAACTTCAGAATCGAATTCCTTGACCCATAAAACCTCTAAAGCTCACTTTTCAAATTATTGTAACACTTTAAAGGTTTTTAATACTGGCCTTTAAACATAGGTGGCAGCCATATTGGATTTTGCAAATATGCCGCCCCGGAGGGCGCCCTTCACAAGAAATTCGCCTTTTTTTTTCAGCCGTCGACAACTGCAATTCTATCACTAAGGCTGGCATTCCTGGAATATTGTCTATGCATGGGCAAGCCATTTTTTTCAATAAACTGTTATGAATACAATGGCTTGACCCCTAAATGACCTTAAGATGACCTTATAAGGAAAAATTGACTTCAGACCATAAAAACAACTTCAGATTCGAATTCCTTGACCCAGAAAAGGTCTTAAACTGACTTTTTAAATGATTGTAACCCTTTTATGTTTTCAAATGCAAGTGACCTTTAAACCTATATGGCGGCCATATTGGATTTTGCCAATATGGCCGCCCAAGAGGGCGCCCTTCTTGGCGCCCATCAAAAATCGAAATAGTATGGTTTGGGCTACATGTGTGCCAAATTTTGGTGCTTTTGGAAAAATTTGAACCAAAAATCCCTTCCGCCCCCAACTATGAAAAATGTGATTTAAACAAGGGCATGGTTCATACAATCTTAAAGTGGGAAGCACAAACTAATCAAGAGATAACTCATACCTGCTACAAAATTCGCCTTCAGAAAAAGCAAACTTACTCCCAACCATTTATTCTACAAGTGAACAAATTCCTTGCACATACTCAATGTTTTGCTGTTCTTACAAGAAACAAAGCAACAACAGCAACAAACTTGAGAGGCCAACCCACAAACAAATTGTAATACCATGGCCCAAATCGATGTCCTGTTTTAAGTTGTCCAGATGAGATGCCCACTTCTGTGAAGCCTATTCTCTGGACACATCTTTGCCCTCGACTGTCGATTGTCATCCCTGCCAAGACAATTTGTCATCGCTAATTGCGTGTCTTCACCCAAGTGTTGCTGAGGAGGCCTAGGGGCCCAGCCTGGCACAGATGAGGCAGGTCAATCATGTAGATGCCACAGCCCCGCCCTTTCATCGACTGACTCTCCTTCATTTGCAATCGCCATGCATTCACATCACCACACCATCAGGGTTGTTTAAATCTTTATTAACCACACCATTTTGTCCTATCACACACAACCACATGGCATGAATATAGACTGAAGAAGCTATGTGCCACTTGGCTTCTGACATTTTAAGCATTATTGTGGCAAATAATCTTAACAGCACTGCACTTCTTAGACATGAATGAGTAAATGAAACTCATTCCTGAATTTCCCACTGTGTTCTTACACACAATTACAGGCAAGATTGTTTCCATGTTGTGTCAACTTGTCTCATAAAACTTTCTGTTTCTAAAATATAACTCTCATTTTAATTATTCACAATACATTAGTGAAAATATATACATATATGTATTAACTTCATTCATCAAATGGTAAAACTTGTGTCAGGGGACTCTGTTTGATCTTCTTTTAAATATATGTTCCTGTAATGCAGAGAGAAAGACAGGAGTGAGTCCTGTTGCATAAAAGTTCAGATCAATCGTAAGTGAGAAAATCAAACATAAGTCTGTAAATACTCAGTTCTGATTGGCTGATACCTGACTTATGTTTGATTGCATCTTTTTATGCAACAAGGCCTTGGCTCTACTGATGATGTGGACACAATGGTCCAAGACAAGAAATGGGTTATTTCTGAATAAAATTGCTTTGAATACTAACAAACTTGTTAGGTTATCAAACTGCAAAGGAATATTTAAAAGATACAGTAGGTAAAGAATGGGGGAGGGGAGGGAATAACATTATCTCCTCCTGGAGTCTCTACATACTTCCAGAAGCAGTACTATGCTTGTTTTTTGTTGTTTGTTTTTTTTAAGGAAGTTTAGCTTATCTTAATGTACCAGAATGCTTTTACATGCCTTTTAGCTTCATATTGATGACAGCAGAAATTTAATCAGAGTATCTTAACCCGTTGAGGATGGGCATACTTTGCTACGACACGCATTTTCCATAGACACCTGCCCGAGTATACTTGGGACTCATCCTCAATGGGTTAAAACATCTTCATGCTGTGCAAAATGCAAAGAAAAACTTTTCAGTCATATTTTAGGTGGAAGGTAATATGGTGAAGACTTAAATTACAGCAACTTATAATGAATTGGACCAGCATTTTATTATCACAAACATCTATCTTATCCTGGGGAGGGTTTTCTTTTCCCCTTGTGTTTTATTATATCCTTCAAGGCATTCATTTGTCATCCTGAAAGGCATATCTTTGTATGACAGATGGCTTTCAATAAAAACCTCGAAATTCTTTAACTTAATGACCTTAATTGAATTGCTTGGTATATCCACTTTTCGTACAAATTACTCGGGAAGAGACAGGTACAGCGAGAGAAGAGCAAAACGGTGACTGAATCAATAGCGGATAGTTGGCTGGAGTCAAAATGACAAGATGACCTTTCCATCCGTTCATCAAAGTCCAATTAAGGGTTATGGCATTAATTGCTTTCTTTGCCCCCCTTCTTTCTCCTTGCAATCAGCTTCCCCAAGAAGAGCCTCCTCCCATGCAATGGTTTATTCATCCACGTCATCAGGGATGTTGTTTCTGCCATTTTTGGGGTCTGACTGGCGAGAGATTCTGATTGTAACTCAAGAAGGAGATGACGGAGGCCACCATGAAAGAGGATAGACTGGGCAAAATATGGTTTGGTCTTTTTACCTCCCTTACAAGTTGTTCTTTTCTATGTTTCATCTTTTCAAATCCGTTTTGTGAATCACACATACTTAAATGAATGACATCAAAAACAGAACAAAAAGTGTGGACTGCCAGCACAAAAACAACTATACATGTATTATATAACATAAATGAATTCAATAAATGATAAGTAGAAAGTAGGTAATACATGGTAAATGGTTGTCAATGACTGATAATTTACAACCATTAATGAAATACAATGATTGGTATAAATTATATTTAAAAAGTATCAATAAGCCATAAGATCTATGCCCAGGTGTAAAGTAATAGTATTGCTTAATGAAATTTTTCATTACAAAATAATTTCACTCTGTAAAAAAATAAAAAAAAATAAATAAATAAACAAAGGGAAAAGAAATTTGATCCTAGTGATCTGAGATTTTGGGTAGACATTGCTTTTCCACACTCATCTAAACATGATATATCTATCAAAAATGAAATATCTAAGATTTGCTAGAACATGCCTGATCAGGTAAGATATGAAGAGTTTGTTTGCAAAAACCGATAAGTCCATATTTGTCAAATGGAGATATTTGCGATTAAAGGTCAGGAAAAATAAAGAGAATAATAAGAAAATTTTTGCTTCTTTTGACCATAACTTCAAAAATATACCTTTATATATAGTGACCAATATATCATTTAAAAGGTATTATTTTGTACTTTATGACAGAGACCGTACTTCAAAATCTTCAAAAATGGACTTATCGGTTTTTGCAAACAAACTCTTCATATATTTTTCCAACAATTTTTCAAGAAATTTAAGTATACATATTTTGACTTCTTTATCATCACCTCAGCAATATTAGAACAATGAAAGCTACCCATAAGATAACTGCATGATGGCAAGATATGTTGATGAGCATGATCATATATGAATGCATAATATATAAATGTATGTATAAATACACATATATAAATATATGCACCATGCTTCTTCTAGAGAAGGCTACCTTTATGACATGGAGTATAATGAACATTTGTAGTTGAATTTCAACCACAACTATGTTAGATGTTGTAAGGGGAAAAGATTCTTGTTTTCTGTTAATGAGTTGAATCTCATAAAAGGCATAAAATGTGAAAATGTAACTTACATGCTCTATTTTCACCTGGGTGTATACTGTCCTCAAGTGATATTACAAATAGAGATGTTGCTTACCTGCAGAAATGAAAAGGACAAACAAAAACAAAACTTGTGAAACTTTTGTGTGTGATGATAAATGTTCATTTGCATGTACAGTGTATATTTCAACTACTTTATCAGAAAGATATACTACACTCTTCCAGAGTCAATGACATTCCTCTTTTCTAACATGTTATTCATTTTGTCTGTTGAAATCTACAGTCTACAGATGTCCTGTGGAAGCTTGGCACCATCCATATATGGATTTGAGGAATTTCGGCCAGAACTGGTTGGGTCAGTCAGCTTTCTATTGTAGCTTTGAGCTATATTTGATGAAGAATTGTGATGGTGATGACAACTTTTGGGTCATCTCTGGAGGGGGAAAGTGGGAGGAATGGAGTAGAGAGTCAAAAGCAGGTCGACATAAAGGAACAAGGGGATGAGAATAGCAATGAAAAGTGTTTATGTTTAAATGCTGAAGGAAGACAAAAGAGGCAAGACAAATGCAACTGATTTGGAAATGATAACAACATATTCCAGTAGATGTATGCCAAAAAAAACAAAAAACACTGCTTTGAAAATTTATCTAAACTTTCGATACTTTTCTCATCCAGTGGTTGTAAATCAACAAAATTATTAATTGACCTGCAATATTATTTCCGCATACCATTTACCATGACAGTAGCCCCTATTTTCACATGAAGAAAGGTGTTTGGCAGAATCACTGTCATTCTGCTCTTGAAGTCTAGATTCATGACATGCATTCCAAATTACCAATTAGTAACAGACACTGTTACGCTGCTTCGTTTTTCACTGGAGGTATATGATATGACCATTTTTTGTTCTTTCATAAAAAGAACTGAAAAGGAGATTATGATCTTCAGCACACAAGAGACTGGAGAAGAAGAAAGAATGGCATTAGAAAAATGTAGACTTAGCGCCCCCAATTAAACACAAATGGCATACGCCACAAGGTAAATGATATCAGTTTCCTTCGACAATTACGACTACAGTATTTCTCCCAGTATGACATTCATTAATCATCAATCTGGCAGGGTGATGTTTATGGACAAAGAACAAGAGATATATCAACCACACTCAAATGTAAACGATGATCTGCGTAAATTGATCAGCCACGCTGTTTATGGTAGCTTGCGCAAAGCACCTACGGACATGAAAGAATGCGCACGTGTGGCAATTCATACGAAGTGCTGCGAAATCTTTACCCAGAATAACAATCAAGGCATAGCTAGGCATTCGTTGCAGGTTAAGAACTGGTAGGTTTTTTTTTTTTTTTTGTGCAGCTGTTAATGCAACAACCTCCTTGCTTCTGAATTCAACTTTTGCGGCACGTACTGGCACTTACTTACAGGTATTAAGTGGACAAAAACCCATGAATCAAGGTGACGCTGAATTAAAAAGGAAGAACAAACAGGAGTTTGGAGGGTCGCTGGATACCCATATTTGGTCAGGGAGTGGAGTTACTCCCATCCCTTTGAAATGAGACCAACCTCCTCCACCTCCCCCTCCTCCTCCTTCTCCTCCTTTATTATTCTGTCTCCGGGCATTTTTCTCTCCATTGATGAGAAAGCCTTTTATGCTAGTGACACACATCCCCTACTGTGATGGAAGTAAGGGTGGAAAGACAAACAAAGTCCTTCCCCTCCTCCTATACCAACCAACCTCCCATCTCTACCGGTGGAGGTCCTCTCCTCCTCCCATAGATACCACCCTCCCATCCTTTACCGGTGGAGAAGAGTCTAAGAATAACAAGGACGATGAACAATGAATATTTGCCTCTGCGTTGTTTCACTCCCCTGCTTGGATAGAACACTGTTGAGAGAAGGCGAGGGGGTGGATGTTTTGGAGTGGCTCATCCCGGTGACTCACATTGCGATAGTAGACCTTCACTAGAAAACTCTTACCAAAATACAGCGGTGCGCACACATTTTTCATTACTTCTCGATTTCAGGTCCTTTGTGTGTTGTCAGTTAAGAACCAGGAGTTCATTTCTCTACAGACGTCATGAAGGAATATATACATGTCTCGTTATCAGCTAATGATATAAAAATTTGTAATTTTTATAAACATTTGATGTATAATCCTCTTATCCTCCTTATATTGGTATGATTTGGTATATATCAAAATATATACCAAATCAAAGTTACTGGAGGGGGAGGGAGGGGAAGGATCTGTCATGTTAGCAGATTTTAGCAAAAAAGAAAAGCTAGGACAAAAGAATGCATTTTGAGACTGAAGACAAGAATTCATTCACAAGAACTAGATACAATGCAAGAATAATCCAAAAGTTGTCAGTTGACGTGAACACAATGATATTCCATTTGTATATTTGATCCCAGCATACACATTCTGCATTTATTTGATTTTATTCTCTTAATTTTCAGGTTGACGTAATACCTCAGTCTTAATCTAAAACATCAATGAGTGGCCATAAAACTCTTTGACAATTAATTATCAACCTTAATGCCTTACCATCCTAGTATCATGAAGAATAAAAGTGGATGTTCATTAGATTTACCACTGTCATAAAAAATTGTAAGGGCGGTGACATCACCATCAATCACAGATGACTGCTCAGATGCAGTATTTGTAGCCATGATTAACACCCCTTGTGAGAGGGCTGAAGACTCATCAGGAGAGATGGGGGGGGGGCTGTCTCGCAGGACAAATAATATAAACAATGAGGAATTATGCACGTGTGTACAGTGTAATAAAGGGATTGGAGGAGGAGGAGAAGACAGTGGAATGAGTGAGAGTAAATGCACACAGCTTGGTTCCCTCTTTCCATGATTTAGATATCACCTGAACGCCAACTCCCCCATTCATGTTTATATGGCTGTCAAATGGAGTGCCAAATGTGTAGTAACCCCCGGAGAAAATATTTGCCTAACATTTAGTGGATGACAGCGTGAAGGGAGGCGGCTGCATTAAAGGGAAAATGCCACGTTTGAGGGCCGAGCTTGTGAAGGCATGTGGTAACCACATGATCTGATGCCGGACTGAGATTTATCCCTTGAGAGCAAAGAAGCTGTGCTTGTTATTTCTCAGTCAACCAATAGTAACCGTCAGCATAAAGTGAGAAACTATACACTTCTATGATAGAAGCAGTAAAGGCAAGGAGTAGTAATAACAGTCGTGTTTAATAACAGTAGAAGAAATAGTGTAGGAACAGATGCTTAAAAGATAAGGCAGATTTACAATGGCAGCATAACTGGTAACTTAAAACTTAATGTACTTGTCAATTATTTTTATGATGCCGCTTTTGTCCTATCTATACATACTATGTGTATAAACAAGTAAATAATATACAGTAAAACAAGATATTTTCACGGCGTGAAATTTTTGCAAATTGGAGCCGGTGGCCTTTTTCGCGGCATGACATTTTCGCGAATTGCCTCTAACATTCAATGCGTATAGTGTAGACAAGAACTTTCACAGGCATTTTAATTTCGCGAATCTTGGCTCTCACGAAATTTGCAAAATTAAAATACATGCAAACATTCGTTTTACAGAACATTAGACCAATGGCATTCTGCCTTATACACAGTGAATATCAAAATAAAACCTTGCCTTCTACAGACTAGAAAGATATTACATAACGTGGATACTATCAGCATAAGATATGAAAGTATCGAAACATTGATATACGCATGTATCAAATGATGACATTAAAAGCTTCTCTAGCGGATAATATTTAAAGAAAACAGTATTAACCCGTTGAAGATGAACTGATTTTGCTGCAACAGCCTTTCCCACAGTATACTCACGACTCATCCTCAACGGGTTAATAATAATTTCCTGAGTATAAACATGTCACATATGACTCTACAAAAATGTTAACAAAGGTGTAGTACAGGTAGACATACATAACAAATAGATTTGCATGACACATATCTAAAGGGCATATCTCACTGGAGGAGACTTTACATAATACCACAACTGCTGTGACTGATCAGTCTTCATAACTCATGCGACTTAAAACACAAAAAGACAACAACAACAACAAAACGGCTTGCACTCTCACCAAGAAAGCAACTCCACTGCAACTTCATAGTTGTCTCCAAATAACATGATAATCTATTTGTACGGAGATAGTGGAAACGTCACTGAGACGTCTCCAGTAGATTACCAATGGGTCTCTACAAAATCATGCAGACATCTCGGAGACCTCATGAATAGAATTAGTCTCTGTGCAGTGACTACTTGGACATCTCTGTGACCAGCTGGACACTGAAAAGAGTCTCTGAAAAAAATCAAACATGTTCGATTCTCTCGCAACTCCCCGGAAATTCAGCTACATTCCAGGAGACGTTACGGAGATGCCCACACGACTATGAAGACTAAAGTTGCCACTAGGTTCCTGACTAGTCTACATCCTAATGAGATACCCACTTAGATGAGCAAAAACTGCACAAATTTTAAACTGCAGTGTGATCATCAGATTTGGCTGGCGCACTAATTTCTACATGGAGCATCCATGCATTCAAAGAGAAAAGTACATGATATCAAAATGAAACTAGAAATGCGGGCATATGGAATCAAAAATTTACAGAGCTCTACTGCTTAACTTTGCTACATAAGAGCAACCTCTGGACAGAATGCACCTTTAAACCGGTTAGGCTCAGCCCAGATATCAGAATTGATGTCAGCACCCAGGGTTCATCCTATTAACGAGCGTGATACCACTCTGCCAGTACTGAAGAGCAGAAATAAATCGTATCCCAAAGAACCTCTTTGGCACTGGCATGATGGGGGAGACAATCAAAGATGACTGAGGGGAAACAACACACAGGATAAGAAGAAGAAGAAATAAGGAAGAATATCACTCTGACTTCGGAGAGATTTGTTGCTAAATAAAGAACACAAGAGAGGGGAGAGAATGAGTAGGAATATCCATTCACGATGGAACTCTGCAATGTCATTTTTTTTTTGTCCTCAGCATCATGATGATCTTCTGCCGAGAGACCCAAGAGGCCAACGTATCACAGGTAAATAACACAGTCTCTTTTTACAAATCTGATGGGGTCCTAGTGCAAAAGACCTTCAAGCCAGTCTAAATAAAAGGGACTGTGAAACCCCATTCATACTTGGAGCTCTCGGACCTAAGTGAGCCAACTTTCTGTATAAATGGTAGAAAAATAGTCAGCCCAAGCTAAAGTTATATATAGCTCACTCTCGGGAAATAGTTCAGGTTCAATGCAGGCCCATGCTAATGTCAGTTAATATGGTATCTCAATTTTAGCTTAGGCTATATTCTGTGACCCTTGTGGGCACAAGCGAGACTGCTGAAGTGTGACAAGGAAAATATCTGTGGCCCAAACAAGTAGGCCTACAGGAGACATGGAATTATCAGAATATGTGGGAGTGGTGGTAAGGTTACCATGACAACTACTCTGGTCTTGCATGCAACTTGGTGCTGGTCAAGAATGGCAGTATAGGCCTACAACAACTTAGCCAAAGCTAAAGTTATCTCCCTTCAGAAGCAAGCTAAAGTTGGGCACAGTATGAAAGGGGCGTGAGTGGGACGTAGGTACTTATTGCCTCATTTCCCAAGTGTGCAAAAGAGAGAGAGGGAGGGAGAGAGAGAGAGAGAGAGAGAGGAAAGTAATATATGGCTGGTTCCCCTGGGCTAGCAGTTTCCATCAACAACACAGAAGGTGATCAGTGTGTAATTGCATACAATCTAGCTCCAAGGTACAGGATTTTCATTGGGGTCTACACAATTCAGATAACTAGTTCAGCAGAAGGTAAACTTTCTCCTCTGCCAAAGGGAATAAAAACAGAACAGATTTGAATATTATCCTTAAACGCCAACACCGACATTGCTATATACACTATATATTTATATTTAGCAAGTCTAATTTTTCACAAATCAGGATTTCCTGACATTTTTGCAAGTGGTTACATTCGCCACTGTAGAGCACAGCAATGGACAGAGAACTGTAGGCCTACTCGTGCACATTGCATTCATGTGAAGATTAGAACAAGGAGGTACTAATTCGCCTAGTACCTCCTTGATTAGAAGTACAATATTTTCCCATGTTTCAAAAATTTGCAAATAGCTCCCAATTCATGAAATTTGTTAGAAACCCTGCAAAATATATGGCATAATATACAGAACTCCTGGTTATAATTAGCCTCAGTGATCATTTTCTTTTTCTATAGAGCTGGCACAATAGTGTATGCTGGAAGTTTGACATCCCCCTCCCCCCCCCCCCATAGGGTATGACTTCTCATCATGTTATTGCTCATGATGTCAATATGATGCATGGTTATGGATAAGCTCGATCATTTTACTTTCCTTAAACAAAGATCTCACAATGAATATAAAATCAACATGAATTTCAAAAATAGCAAAACCTAAACTTTGGTGGGTGTTTCAGACAATCTCTGAACTATTGATCCTTTTTACATAAATTACACTTTCCCAATATTTCGTCATCAATAACAAACGAAAGTGCAAAACTACTGTCTATGCTTCCCTTAACAGATATTACTTTGTATGAGGTATCTGTTCTTGATGATTCAATAAAGAATGAAAGAGAAGTTTGTACACGTATCATCTACAGATCACATAAGGCGTGTCTTCATCAGCCCGAAGTTCAAACTAGCGGGACATTTTTCAGTCTTAGAAAATAGCCCGATAGAGCAAATGTGCGTCTTTATCAGCTCGAACAGCCTACTTCGGGAAATTAGTCCGAAAATTGACGTATGCACACTTTGCATCATTACTCTGCCTAGCTCGCTGTTCGAAAGTGGATTTCCCGCTCAAAATCTCCTACAACACCGTATGTACGATACTACAACCAGGGAGGTGAGCAGTACAGCAAATTCTCTCCAAAGGGATATTAATAACGCTACTCTTCTGTCCAGTGACACATCTTATATGAAATGAACGAATTGCATGATAAACAAATCCAAAATACACACAATCTGCAAAAATCTTTAGCTAAGGTAGAGTGGACCAGAAGAAGTTTACAAAAAAAACAGCTAGCATGCACGGAATCACCTCCCTGGTTTTAAAGATGTCAACAACAGTAGGCCTAGTACACACATGTGATCCTTGAATACGCCGTGAGTGTATGCACTATACACAATCACAATAGCTTGTACATGCGCTTTCAATCGCCAGCTGGCTAACCAGAAGCGTGGAGGGATCGAGAAAATTTCGGGCTGATGGAGACGCACCCGAGATAGCGCGCTATTTCACGAATTAGCGCTCTAGTTCACGAACTAGACCAAGATTTCGGGGGAAAATTTCCCGATCAAATAGCGCGTCATTTGCGTCTTCACTACACAGATAGCGCGCTATCTTGACATCAGACTAGTTTGGTAACCGCAAGATAGCGCGCTATTTTGAAACTTCGCGCTGATGAAGACACGCCTTTTGAGACTGCATACAGCCTTTAAGGTCTAAATAGCACCCCTTCCCACAGCATTGTGGGAGCAATGTGATCCCCCTGTCAAAACAACAGGCCTGGGACTGACGGGAGATGTGTTTGCAGAGACTCATTGGGAAGGAAAACATGGATGTGATTTACGGCAATGATATTGACGCTGAGTGATCTCTTGAATAGGATGAGCCGAGCGCAAGCTGCGATGGTGAAAACAGGAGGAATAATAAGGGGAGTGAGAAGGAGAGACAGAGAAATGAGAAGAGAGAGAGGGAGGAAAAGGAGAGAAAAAGAGACAGATAACAGAGATAAGGGGAAGACAAAAAGACATAAGGCAAGAGATGGAAGATGAAAGACATGGGAAATAAAAAAAAGGTTTGCACGTGAGAGAAGAGAAACGGAGAAAATAGAGAAGAGAGAGATGGAGAGAAGATACAGGGAGATGGGGAGAGAGGAGAGCAGAGAAGGAAGTGAATAGAAGAGAGGGAGGGAGAGAATGTAATGATTGATTTGAACTCTGCTGTAAGCATTTTTGAAGTCACATACTCTACCATACTAAACTGCATCAGCTTTTCTTTGAGACATTATTCCATGATACATCAAGGTCTTTGGTAAAAGTTATATTGAATTAATACAATAGGCTGTACCATTAGCTCAAATTTGACTTTTGATACAAATGCTTTTGTTAAGGAGGCAGCTCTTCATAAAACCTTATTTTTCTTGCTGTCTCTACACTCTACTGCATACATGTTGTCAACCTGAATTTATGTATAGGATCTGTACCTACGCATGTACCTACACATGGGTCTCCCTGAAATCTTATATGGATTCTAAGCCAAGTAGCAAAAAGTGTACACTTGAATGGCCTTACACTACACCAAATGTTTGCTCTTTAAAATCTAATCTAAACAAGACTAAATTATCATGTAATATAATTCTACTAAAGCGGTGACACAAGGGAAACAAATAAGAGCATTGTGGAAAAAGACAATCAAATTACTATTTAATCCATGACTATTTGAAGGTTAATCAGCCATCAAACATTATGAACTTACGTTAGAGTTTGATATGCTCTGAAAATAAAAAGTCCCTGGCTTTAAATATTCACAGTTTTATTTTTTGTACAGACTTTGACTTCTCTTAGTTTTCAGCTTATTTTTTGTAAAAATGCCTGAATGTTGATTATTGATAATGAAGCAAAAGCAATGCATCATGTATCGATTCACGTACAGAAGGTATAGAACTACCCAAAGTCAACAGCAGTATACAGTTCATTCGAGAGAAATTTTACATCCTGGAATATTTAATGATTTGAACAGAATAAACAGCAGAGAGACCAAAGCTTCAAGATAGTTACGGATTTGGTGGAAAGGATGGATGTTGGGCCGATCTCAGGAGCAAAGATGATGAATCAGTCCTCTGATGACTGCTGGTGTCTGGGAGGATTATCATCCATCCCAGGAACCAATCAAACCCCTGACCTAGAGGCAGCAAGATGCGGAAGAAGAAATCGCCTTGAGCATCAGAGACTTAAATTACCAGACCTTGTCTCTTCTTGTTAATATTCTTCCTGCTAATATTTTGTTTTCCGTTCCGTCATTAATTGCATATCAAATTTTGAAAAGTGGGATGGATGCCACGATGCGTAAAGTACTTCATAGACCACTCAAAAAAATTTTATAAGTCTAGTGTCATTTAAAGAATATTTTCAACTTTACATTATCTACAAATCTCATAAAGTCTATTCTACTCCAAAAAGACTGTGTAAGTAACTTGTAATGAATTTGCATGTACTACTTTTCCTCAGGAGAGAATAAATCAGATGAAAAAAAAAAATCACATCAATGAATGCTGTCCAGGATTTATTGTCAGAATATGGAGTGAAGGCTTATCAAAGAATACAAAAACTTTATAATCATTCTTCATATGGAGATGATTCAACTCATTTCAAGTGAAAAAAGGGATATCAACAAAGGAATTACCATTAACCAAATTTAAAGAAAAACTAAAATTCAGGTGAAGCCAAACACAGGCTTGCAAAGATGAAAGATGAAAAAGATGAAAAAAAGATGAAAAAAAAAAGATGCAAAGATGAAAGATGAAAGATGAAAAAATTGATAAGATTGTCTATGAAGGCAATAATATAACAGATGATGGAGAAATTGCGGAAGCATTTAATTCTTTTTTTGTTAACATTGGTCCAAATTTGGCACGCAACATTTCGTCTGCACACAGACCTTTCCACTCATACCTACTAAATTCCAATCCTCAGTCTTTATTTTTTCTCCCTGTATTTGAAGCAGAGGTCTTAGACATTATCAATTCTCTTTCCCCCAAGAAGAGTGCAGGTCACGATGGATTTTCTAATCATCTCATAAAATGTATTATAAATGAAATTCTTTCACCATTAGTCCACATTTTGAATTTGTCTTTACTTACCGGCATTGTGCCCGCTCAAATGAAAATTGCCAAAGTTTTACCAATCTATAAGAAGGGTAGAGAGGATGAGTTGGGAAATTATCGACCAATATCATTACTGTCTTCTTTTTCTAAAATACTTGAGAAGGTGGTTTATAATCGTTTACTTAAATTCTTAAATGAATGTGATATTTTAGCTGATAATCAATTCGGATTCCGGAAAAAACATGCAACCACTCATGCTATATTATTATTTGTAGAGAAAGTTGCGAAAGCTATAGACTCAAAGTCGCATACAGTTGGCTTGTTTCTGGACTACTCCAAGGCCTTTGACACAATAGACCACGAAATACTTTTGTACAAATTAAATCATTACGGCATTCGTGGAAAGGCCTTGGAGTGGTTCAGAAGTTATCTTACCGAAAGAACTCAGTTTGTTACTGTGAATAACCACGACTCAGAAATAGGTTCGATTTGCTGTGGCGTTCCACAGGGCTCCCTCTTAGGTCCTCTTTTATTTATTCTTTATATTAATGACTTCCGCAACTCATCCTCTCTGCTGTCTTTTCTTCTGTTTGCGGATGACACAAGTCTTTTTTATTCTCACTCAGATCCTTATGTGTTGCTTGATTCTGTGAATAACGAACTGCAACTGGTATTTGAATGGATACAGGCGAATAAATTATCGCTCAATATAAACAAGACTAATTATATGGTTTTTAGTAATACAATAAAGTTTCTTCCAGGTTCAGTATTAGTGAATGGTTTGCAGTTAAATCAAATAGATTCAACAAAATTTTTAGGTATTTATATTGATAGTAATCTTTCTTGGAAGGTTCATGTTGATTATTTATGTAAGTTGTTGTGTAAAAACGTTGGAGTTGTTCACAAATTGAAGTACCTCTTCCCCAAGCCAATATTGCATTCCCTCTATTCAACTCTAATATTACCTTACTTAAATTACGGAATATTGGCCTGGGGTAATTGCTCTAAGACTAAAATAGATTCGTTATTTTTTATTCAGAAAAAGGCCTTGCGGATTATAAATCGTGCACATTTTTTGGATCATACAGATGAATTGTTTGTTTCCAGTAAATTACTAAAAGTTTCTGATTTGTATTTGTATCACGTTGGAATTTTTATGTATAAGTTGAGCATTGGCGATCTTCCTAGTTTATTTTCCTCAATGTTTGTTAAAAACAGTGAAATTCATAATTACCCTACAAGACAAAGTGGATCATATCACTTTTCTCCCGTTCGTACAGTTCTAGCCCTTAAGACAATTACTTCTACCGGTCCTTCTTTCTGGAATGAGTTAGATTCTGTGCGGCTGCAATCAAGTTCTCTAAGTTCCTTTAAGCAAAATCTAAAAGCCAATTTTTTACAATCTTATGTATAGTTACTTGCTGTGACCATTTTGATATATCTGTTCTTATTCTCAATGATGCCTCGCTCGGGTGTCTTCATTTGACTTCATTTGACTATATTTCTTTGACCAATAGTGCAATTTTATGGAGCATTGAATCCCTGAGTTTTACCTTGACCATCATAAACTATTTTGTACATTGTGTATCATCTCGACATACCGATTTTCGCTTGTGTTTCGTCATCTTTCGTAATTTAGCATGTTGTACTAAACGCTTATATTGTTTCTTTGGAACCTACATCCTACAAGCATTGCTTTTTAGTAGGTTCCTCATATTTACACATCATTTTATTACATGTCCTTATACATTTGTGAAATTATGTCTACAATTGAATGTTGTGTTATACATATTTTACTCTGAAATCAAATGGAATATGAAGCCTGAATATGGAATGTGGAATATGGAACTTGAATAAAAAAAAAAAAAAGAAGAAAAAAAAAAAAGAAAAATATTTCTGGTAACTTCTCTTGGAGTAACTCAACTTTCTTTAATCAAACGGCCATGCCTGGTGATTCAGCATAACTTTTGACAGCTGAAACACATTATGTCACCTCACAGAAACACTTGATGACAGTACTTTAATTAGAGAACTGCAATTATTCTATCGGAGCTTGGCATCTGCTGCTTAAGGCCAAAAGGACAAGAAAAAAATTATACAGCTGATGAGCTAACAAGCCAAACTTCATCAAGCTGTTGTCAGTCCCACACTTAATTCTTTAACAGTAATGTGATCAACTCTTCAACCTTCTACAAAGATTTGGATGACTTCAACATTCTGCAATCAGGCAGAAACATGTCCCTGCTTATTGTACCACAGATCATAACTACCTTGTAATTAAGTTTCTGGCATTGGGCTTGGTGGCAGGCATGACTGCACAGTGCAATGAATCGAACATAACATCTGTCTTCAGGAAAACCAAATCAT
Organism: Diadema setosum; assembly: GCF_964275005.1. Taxonomy (NCBI): domain Eukaryota; kingdom Metazoa; phylum Echinodermata; class Echinoidea; order Diadematoida; family Diadematidae; genus Diadema; species Diadema setosum. The sequence continues at coordinate 13,011,170 of NC_092689.1, forward strand.
ATTAAGCAAAAACCAATTTCTACAGATATAATTTTTTTGTTTGGTTATATTTTGTATACTGTGGCGGTAGAAATGTAAAAATTAATGCACAGATCCTGAAATTCATGTATTTAATAATTTCAGATGCAAATGCCGTCACACACAATTTTTGTACAATTTTTGGAAACAGAAGTTCTGCATGACATTACATATACATATATATATATGTACAGTAATCTGTTGTCATACAGGATGGAAGTCCTAAAGAGGCGGAGGAGGAAAACGATGATGAAAAACTAGGCTGTCGCCATGGTGACGGGTTGCAAGGAGAGCCAAAAATCCCACACTGTCCCCTCTCTCAACTCACGTTCAACCTGAGTTTGCTCATCGCACACCACTACCAACTACGCTTCGCAAACAACGTTCGGCCACCACCGTTTTTCACACTTGCTCATCGCTGGGGGCAAACACTGGGAGGGGATGGAACTGAAACCAACTCTGCTGCGCATTTTTTCATCCACTTTCATCCATCCATGGATAGTTGGAGATTTAAGTGCCTCTAACCCTGCCTCACGGGTCACTAAGTAAATGAGGAGTGACGAAAGAGGGATACTGATTGAGTACACTCACTGGAAGTTCATCACAGAGTTAATTTCTTTCAATCACTGATGAGAATAAAGTGCTTAAGCACTCTCATCCCTCCATACCAATTCTCTCCTGGATATAAGCTGTAAGGCTTGTTCACACATGCCCAAAAATAACGGTTTGCGAAAATTGATTTCTGCAATATTAAAAAAAGAGAGATACACACTGTAATTCCTGTGTGTGAAAACACACACACACATGCAAGCAATAGAAATTTGCATCATAGTGCAAAAAAAAAAAAATCAGTCCATCATGACTTTTTTTTTTGGAAGAACTTCCGTACTGTGTGTGAACTGCAAGTGAATAGAAATCAACTTTTCTATGTAATCCCATGAATCAAATCCAGCACTAATCCCTGGGTAAGAGTGCCCTGGGTCATACTCCCGTAATTGTTTATGCATGCATGCACAATTTTAAAAACTGTGAAAGGGGACAAATAAATATAATATTTGCATCATCATCCAAATACCACTAATTCTTGGATGTGAATTGGTTTTAAATATAGCATGAGATTACTGCTGCTTCTTAACCCATTGAGGACAGACTGATTTGCTACAACACACATTTCCCATAGACACCTGCCCGAGTATACTCGAAACTCATCCTCAACGGGTTAAGCCTAGGTACTTACAGGTTTAACCAGCAAAGAAGAAACAAAACAAAAAATGCTTTTGACATTACATTGTGAGTTCTTTTGAATGTCTAATGGAAATCTGCCTATAACAAACAAATCTCAGAGTCTCTTTGCATATTCCAGCCATCTAAAATGTAAGCAACCTGATAATAGACAGGTTGATGATAGCCTGAATGCATGATATACTTTCAACATCTGTGGTATGAAGGCATTCAATAGAGGATTGACTTCAAATTGGCTTTACAGCATAAGTCTCTATGTTTGCATAGAAGCATCTCAATAAATATAATATACGCATATGCACACCTTACAGACACATGCATTATGTTTTCACACAAAAACACATACATACAAGTATATGAACAAACAAATGAAAAAATAAACACAAAGACACACATACACACAGCCACATACACACACACACACACATGAAATACATGTGCGTATGATTGCATCCATTGTGCTTTGATTAGCATCGTAGATATTTCCAAAAGAGTTGTCTCCAACCAAACACCAAATTGTTCATCACTTCCCCTTCATCACCACACAATTCAGTCCAGCTCTATCAAAAATTAGGTCAGCCAGTTTAAAGGCAAGGGGGCGGGGAATGGGATGAACATTCCCTTACATGCCCACATACAAATATTTACTGCACTTTAACGACCTATTTGATGTCCCTATGACGGCCATTTGATAGCAGTCAAGCTGCGCTCCTCCTGCCTCACAGACCAATGTCATTGAAAGAGGAGGGGTTGCTATGCGCCAGCCGGATGACTCAGAGGTGTACGATATGTAACCAGCCCGTCTGATAACCCCTTTCAGACTTGGTAGATCTTCCAGACGTTGCACCCCTGTGGGTCTCGGCCACTGAATCTCCTCTGTCTAAAATTACTCTATAATGAACTCCCTCTCGAAGCACCGATGAGACACAAATAAAAATGTGAAGAAAGAGTTACCCCTCTCTCTCATGACAAATTCCCTATTTTTTTTTCATTGGGGATATCACAGTACACTCAAGTCTGAATGGCTCGCCATCTAACATTTCCATGAATTCAAACGTAGTGTCCAGTGTGGCAAGGCACTGGCGCTACTGCACTTATGAGCTGACACACACACAGAGATTGCTGACATTTGAGATTTGCATATTATTTCATCCATGTGATATTCATTGAATTTCATCTCCTTTTCGGCCCTAAAGGTGGGTGGAAGATCTTCATTGATAATAAAACTCTTACACTTGCTTCATCCAAGTTTCAAGGGCAACACACACATAGAATTGTATAGAAATGGATATAACATGCAGATACAACAGACACAAGCATGAAAATATGAAAATTGCTATAGCAACCTAATACATAGCATATTACACTGACTACATATCTTTTTTTATCAAAGGGTCTACATGTAGAAGAGCAAATCCTCGAAAGTGTGTTTGATATTGACAGTGCATTTGATATTGACAGTGCATGATAACTATAATGACTATAATTGAAGAGTTTGAGTGCAAAACATGTTAACCCATTAAAGACTAGTCCCAAGTTTACTTGGGCAGGTGTTTATGGGGGAAAAAAAAAACTTCCAGTAATACCTTACTTGCTACATTATCTAGAGGTTGTGTTATGATGACAATTAACATGAATGGAGTTTTGTGATCAAGTTCTTCAAATATCCTCATTATGTTGGACAAAAAAATACATACATACCAGTTTGAACACATTATGACATAAATGGTATCCCAGGGTACCAAATAAAAATCAGCCATTTTGTTGAATTATTTTTTTTTTTTTAAAGGTTGTACCCTGGGTGTCAAAAAGAGGAAATTATTTTGGTGCTGGAGCTAGTGTGCGCTAGCCACTGCACTGCACTGCACTAAAGCACACGCTAGTGGTATCGCAGCTTCCATGCACGCATAGTATAACATGAAGTGGCATGGGAATGCTATGTACATGCACACACAGTGCATACATTTTTCTCTGGCTGTCCTCGAGTAGACATGAGGTGGCGCTACACAACGTGGTTACCCGGGGTACTTAGGTACCCCCGGGTAACGCGTGATGCATCACATGCACAATCTTGTCACTGAATGTGAGCAGACAACACATTGTGCACAGTTGTTCAACATACAATGTTATATACTAAGAGCTGAGTTTGCTGTAATTAGCATTGCATGGACAAAGGGCTACGGGTCTTGATAAGCACGTACAGAGGCAACTATGGGATAGTTAGGATGAATATAATTGTGGAATGAAATGTCTCCCATTTCATATTTGTGATTGGCAAATTTTAAAGATAACATTCCTGTATCAAATTTGATTTTAATGATTTTTTGGTTTGTTTGTTTCATTTTATTTTATCTATCCATATCACCCTGATATCATCCTAAGTATGTGCAATGTGGTATTTCTCACTACCTTTGATATGTGAATCGAACAATGTGCCTATCACAGAGACCCATTACCAGAAACTGTCACAAGAGGGCAGCACCACACTGTATTTGCTCTGACTGGATTGAGTGGCTTGTCAGACAGTGAGGCATGCAGGGAGAGTAGCATTTGGTGAGCTCATGGCGTTCTTTGATACAACTTATGATGCAAGGCTTGCAGGGAAAGCTGGTGTTCTTTCTGATTTTTATTGCATCAAATCCAAACATCATGAAATGCAAAAAGGAGGAGACTCTGTCATCTAGTGCTAGTAGTTACTTTAGTTGAAGTATGCATCATTTGTCATATGTTTGATTTGTTTTGTTAATTTTATTTCTGCTTTTTCAAATAACACATAACAAAAGAATACATACATAGACTGTACATTTTGAGCATTAACATTAGCAGATGCATGATGCTTAGCATACTATATTACCAAGTAATTCAAAAAGATATTGTGAAGATAGCAATTGCAAATTAGCTACATAATGATTAAATATTAATTCATATTATATTCATTCAAAATGTTATGGCATTACTATAACCAAAATTTAGGCAAAAAAATAAATAAATAAAAGTGGGCTACCTGAGGTAATTAATTTAGGAATTATGTATTTGCAGGAATTGTATGAAAAGGAAAGCAGGAGGCCTCCACTGCGATCATAACCAGCTGTTTGACATAGATCAAGGCCTCGGGGTTAAATTTGAAATTTAGATTGACTTACATAACTATGAGGGGCATGTATACGAAATAGAATTTTATGATCATGTAATAAGCAGGGCAATCATAGTGATAAAAAATGGCTCGAATATAATCCACCTTAGTACTCAAAGATCTGTATGTATATGTACATTTATGTACAATCAATTTTGTTAGGATGGTATGTTTACAATGTATGTAGAATATACGTTAGAGTGTTTTTATGCTTGGGAAGGAATAGATGCTCCCTCCACATCTATCTATTTCATCACAATAGTCATACATTCAAAGTGTGAGTGAGTTTACCCTTTTCCCCTCTTTCTGTGGTGAATCGAAATTATCTCATTTTTGTTGTGAACTACTGCGTATCTTCCGGTTTTTCATTTCCCCTCTCCCATTGATGGAGGGCTGAAGGTCAAATGTACCTCTACTTTGCTGCCTTTTTTCTCTTTTTCTTTTTTTTTTCTCGCAAAATTTATTTTTCTTGTTTGTGTTATTTGTATACCATAATTAGAAATGATTTATGTTTGTATGCCAATAGTTGAAATCAATAAAACATATAAAGAAAAAAAAATCATAATTATTATCGCAATGTAATTTTATAATGTCAAGACACAGGTCAAATTACAACATATTCCAATTCAATAATATTTGAGACATTTACGCCATGCCTTTGACTTTCAGTGCAAATATGTATACATGTACATGTATGTATGTATGTATGTATGTATGTATGTATGTATGTATGTGTATATTCACACATGTGTATCTCATGGATATGAATTATGTATAAATCATATGTGTGCAGTCATGTTTATGGGTTCATTTATTCTAGTCTAAATAGTCGAGGAAGAAACAGAGAGATAGATACTACAGAGAGAGAGAGCAAAAAGAGAAATATTGAAGATAACAAAGCTTTAAAGAATTACTAACGATCTAATCACCCACACGCTCTCAGTTTTGTCAGGATAAGATAAAGGTGTTGTTTCAAGAAGTCACTTAATAAAATACAATTCCAGACACTGAAATGGGAAGGGGAGAAGAGAGAGAGGGTGAGAAAGAGATAGGAGGAGGAGAGAGAGAGAGAGATGCACTATCTCTCTCTCTCTCTCTCTCTGTTTGCAATATTGTGTGCATCGCAATTAGGGGCATCTGTAAACAATGCGTTGAATAAATCGAAAATGTGGGTCTCTGCTGCTTGTATTATATTACTGAGGCAGACAGGGGGCCTCTCCACACTAGAGACACAGCAAGCTGTTGAAGGTTATCATTATTCAGGCTGAAGTACGAACACGTAGTGGAATGCAGATTACGAGGAAGAATCTGGATGCTTCTAATTCTCCGCTCCTCTTCTCTTCCCCCCCCCCCCCCAAAAAAAAAAACTCTTCTTGCTCTATTTCAATGCTTATGCATGCACTTGATTACTGATTGTTGTTATATTTTGCTCTTTCAATGACATGGTGTTTAATTACTTGGACCAATTGGTACGTTTAGGTCGTCTTGCTTCTTGCTTCTGTTAAGGATGCGTCACCTCCACTGTGCGAGGACTCACAAATGAATGAATTAGGCGTATGGGTGGCTTAAATCATTCGCTGCCCACACACAGGGGTACTCTGAAAACCACTTATACCACCAGTCAGCAAATATGTGCATCAAAGCATATTCATTGGTAACGGTCAACTCCAGTTAAGAATTTTTTTGTTCGTCAGTGCATGTGTATAGGCCCTACTTATTACATAGAGATTAGTTGATAAAGCTCTACACAATTCATTACGGGGATTCTCAAATATATCTGACGCGGGCCAGCCTTCCAACTCTGTGAATCCCCACACTACTGGGTCTTCAGCATTGACCGCTTTCTGCTGACATCCGGCTGAACAGCTTCTGTAGGTGCAAGCTTTCAGTCTCTTTCAGTTTCTCTTAATTTATTTATTTCTAAACATGTACTGACTCCCCAAAAAGCAAAGATATATTGCTTTATAGCTGACAGAGTTACCCCTGCAATCAAATTTGAAAACAGACTTCATAAATACTTGGAAAGCGGTCAGTACTCCAGCCAGTATTCAGTGGGGGCACATTCAGAGCACATACAACTCAACAGGCTCTTTCAGGATTCAAAGTGAGAAAATCCAGGACAATATTACATTACAAACATTTTTGACAGCACCTAATAATGACTAAGTGCTCACGTTCTTCCCTTGGTATGTGATTGCAGTCACGTCTGTCTGGAAGGAGATTTAAACCCCATCGCAGTCATATTCACTAATCCTCAGGATGACATGCATTGAATAATGAATACAGTAAAATAAAACACACATACAAACATATCAAGTGTCAAGATCATGTATTTATGCTAAGATCTTCTAAAATTGCATGTGCACTGGATGGACTGTAAATGGATGTAATGATCAAGCAATGGGAATGAGGAATAGCTTCTTAGCAAATGCACAATGAACGTGATAAGAGGAAAATTGATATCATCTATCTTAGAAGAACAATATCATCCTCCTTCAGCAACGCCCCCCTCCCCCTCCACCTCACCCCAATCCTGAGTGGCAGGCAAGAGCTGAAATCACAGACAAAATATGTATATCTAAATGGATTTACCCTAAACAAAAAGCCCTCCCCAAAAAAACAAACAAACAACAACAACAACCACAACAACAACAACAACTAAAAAAAGATAAAGTTAATCAAGACTGGCTACACAATTACATCTTCCTATTAAAAATACCAAAAGATTGATTGGTCTTTTGCAAAGCTGACAGCCAGACAGACAAATTTGCACCCTGATGCAGCATCACCAGAGTCGGTGCCACAAACACCCTCCAAAGTGCTAGAGCGGAAGTGGGAGTTGTTGTTCCTCATCCTCTGTCGCGAAATGAAGAAGCCCCGCCAGAGATGATGTGAGGGATTGTGGGAATGGTCACCTCCACGGAGATGGGGCCTGTGGTCATATTGGCGACGCCGACTGGCCGTCTGCTCAAGTCCCATTTACCCATCATCCCCCTGGCAAGAGTCCTTGAAGTCGGGCAAGCGCATGAAGGAAAACTCACCCCTTTCAGACTGACTTCGCCCACTGGTCTCGGTGTCAACACGGAGAATTCTGTAATTAACACTGATGGATTTCTCCTCCTACATTTTAGACTGACAGGCAATACATGTACCTAAGCCTGTTCAAGATCTCAACTGAACCCTTGATGACAACTACCTGTGTGCAAGTTTTGATACAAGGGCACAGGTAGTACAATGGTGGATTCCCCACCAGGAGGAGCAACTTCATGAATGTTCAATGGCAGAACATTTTCATATACCGGTACCAGAGTCTCTTGTTGATTTGCCATGGATAGTAATCTTAATCTTACTTACTCAGGGAATGAGAAGGGGGACTTGAGCTATAATTTCCATACAATATTTCCATGAGAGTTAAGCCCACCACACACTACACAATCCAACTGGTCGCATGACTTCGGAGGCAAGCCAGGTAGCACGACCAGTCACACAACTCAACGCCCCACGTTACTCGATCAGACTGCACAGCTAGGCATATGACTGTACTGGTGTAAGTAGGCCTACATAGTGTAGCTTGATTGGATGAACTTTTGTCCACGACCAGATGTGAAAATTTAACATGTCCAATCTTCACATCTGGCATTATGACCCAGTCACATGACTGGAAACTGGCAAGGCTGGTGACATCACACTTTTTTTGAATTGTGGAAAGGTCATGTACTGGTAGCATGCAATGGGCTTTACTCTAAGCAACACTGCAGACCAAAGGCTATGGCCCAAATTCATGGCCCCACTTCACAAAGAAGGTACAAATTTAAATCATGGTTTATGCAAATTTCTTCTGCATAAATATGATTTACAGATTGTGCACATCAATAGACATCCACAAACAAACACGCATTGATATATGCACATGTCAAAGGTATACGCCTATTTCACGCTTATTTTTGACAATGGTCTAAATATGTACCATGGTCTGGGTTTAAACCACCATTGTGAATTTGGGCCAATAAGTCTGCACAGCTTGGTGCAAACATTGGTAATTGTCCAGTGTGAAAGGGGGTAGAAAGTGGCGAAATGAAGGCACCGGCATTTACCTTCCCCACAAGAGGGACTATGAGAGCTGGGACTCGGAGAGCAGGAGGATAAGCCCGGGGAATCGTTCACATTCGATCAGATTTTCATCCACTCGCAACTTGCGATGCATGCCGTGACATTACGAGAAGAAGCTATCTCCTCCAAGCTCTCCACTTGATCCACAAAACTTCCTCTCGTAGGCCTACATAATAAATGCCTCAAGATATGTGGACTAGTCAAACTCTCTCTCGTGAATAAGCATTCTATATTCTTGATGATATGCCTGAGTGCTAAAGTTACTTCCTGATGATTCTTTAAACATTACTCCATCCTACAGATCATTGTGGCTTGAGCATGAAATACAGGTATTTCAAGATCTATATTGTCCTTTGCACTAAGGTTTTTTTGGGTTTTTTTTCAAATATTATTTATTCACTTCCAATCAAATAATACAAAATACATCAATTCTCTTTGGTATTACTGTACAAACATAAGGGAATAATTCTTTTAAAGAATATCAGCATTTCAGCATATTGGCATATCAGCATTTTCATGTTTCAATATAACAAATAAAATAGCAATAGTACAGCAATGACTGGGAAAAAATGGAAGTACATTACATCTAAATTAAACCCATCTCCCTAACTAACCTCACTACCCTTCTTAACCATATAATATACTACTTTAATATACATTACTCCCCCCCCCCAAAAAAAAAAAAAAGGAAAAGTAGGAGACACACTCATGTAAACACATGAAATATATAACTCTGCAGAATCATCATGGATTCACAGGAATAAGAAAAAAAAAACTATCTGTCGCAGAATATTTGTCAGGATGGACGATGTTGTTTGGAGGAGGTATTATGCAGTCAAGGATGAAAAGCTTAGAAGATGTGAGGAACACTAGTCTGTTTGGGGTGGAAGATGGAATAATCGAGAGGCCACTGTCTGCTGCAGAGGAATACAGGCAAGATTTGCCTGGAATACATCTTTCAGTTAGAGAGTGACTATCCATGAAGACAAGTCATTTCTTTACATGATTGTTATTGCCTTCGTCATTCATCATATCAAAAGCTTGTGTCATTTCCTGTTAGCACTTTCTACAAATTTTGTTGTCATTATTCCATATGAGGTTCTAACCAGTACCATGTAGTGCATGGTATCTCCACTTCCCATGGAAGCATGGGGACACCATGGAATGGGAAGGTGGGCCCAGCTCAGAGGTATAGGCCCTATTTGAGATTCCCAGTAATGAATTGTGTACAGCTTTATCACTGATCTCTATGCAAGTACACAAATCAATCAAAAATCTTGACTGGAGTCGACCTTTATCAATAAGCAGACACTTTGATGCACAAATTTCCTGACACCTGGCTAATGGGCCCTATACATGGTTTTCAGATGCTGTGGTAGACAGCAAATTCAATCAAACCACCCATGTTTCCCCATGCTACCATGGCTTTAAAACTACTACAACCATCAAAATCGGTCCCAAATTAGTAAAAATTTTGACAGTAGGTACAGAAAAGATTACTTTCCCATATATTAAAGACACACTTTTACAAATTTGAGTTGGTCAACCTACATGATATACTTTGGTCCATTGCAGAGATTTTGCAACTTTTTGTGGGTTTTGAGCTGGGCAGTCACATTATGTATATTAATATTTGAAAATAGTATTTAAGGCAAATACAGACTTATTCAATTCAATACAATTCAATTTCAATTCAATAGTTTATTTATTTCCATCATCACAAAGAAAGAAAAGAAAAAGTTGACATAATCCAAAGTGATACAATTTTTTTTTTTCATTTCTCTTACACTCGTCCGATAAAGGATTTTTTTCAATACAATATAAAGTATATTATACACGAATGGTGTCGTAAAAAAGAAACAATGCACTTTGTCATGGCAACAAAAATAGTAAATAATCACAATGATGGAAAACAGTGTTCCACTAAAAAAAGCCACGCTTGTAAAACGTGGAACACTGGAACAAAACAACAACAGCACCAATTTGTTATACCAAATAGACATATTCATTTAAATTCTTCTATATACTATTGTACATTTTACTAATTGATATAATGATGTTGATACTATGAACAATACTTACTAGGATTTTAGGATGCAATCGTATAAACTATATAACATATCACATTCGTGGCACAGACACTATGGGGCCAGGTGTGCCAGGAAAATTGAATGGAAAAAGATATGCAATCGGCCACAAAAAAACATAACGACGACAACAACAATAACACAATACACAGAAATAACAAAATTTGAGGAAATGCACTCAGACAGATACTGGACAACGAAGAACGAGGAAAAAGTAGCAGGGAAGAATAGAGAAGGAAAAGGAGAGGGATGGAAAAGGTCTGTGGACACACTACAAAATCTCAAGGAAAAGTGAAACATGACGGGTTTTTCCATTGAACAGAATTAACTGGTATATTTAGAAAACAAATATTTTTTGAGTTTATACTTAAATGTAATTAACTTCACAGATTCTTTTAGATCATTATCTAAGCTATTCCAAAATCTGGGTCTGGTATAAACAAATGTATTTTGAGTGTGTACAGTTCTAACTAAGGGAAGATGAAATTCTTTAGATTGTCTAGTGGGATAATTATGTACGTGGCTGTTACGGTGAAATAAAGAATAAAATATTTTGGGTAGATGATTGCAGTTGTAATTAAACATAAATTGACCAAGTTGTAACAAATACAACTCATTTATTTTCAGAATTTTGTGCTCAAGGAAAAGCTTGTCAGTATGTGCTCGGATATGAAGGTTAAAAACGATTCTGAGCGCCATCTTTTGCAGAAGAAATAGTTTATCTAACAATGTCGAATATGTATTCCCCCAAGCAAGAATTCCGCAATTCAAGTACGGCAATACCAAACTTGAATAAAGCGTAATCAAAGCCGAAGAAGGAAGATAATATTTCAATCTATTCATTATGCCTATGTTACGTGCAATTACTTTACAAATATTGTTTATGTGACACTTCCATGATAACTTATTATCAACACAAACACCTAAGAATTTAATAGACGAAACCTCTTCTAGAGGAGTAGTGTCAAATATAACATTACCTGGTAATCTATCTAAAGAACTACTGAAAAACATATACTTTGTCTTCTCAATATTCAGTGACAATTTATTTGCATATATCCATTGTGAGACATTCTTCAATTCATCATTCACTGTACTAATCAAAGTATTAGGGTCAGGGTGGGAATAAAAAAGATTGGAATCATCCGCGAATAATATGAAAGAGAGTTTATCTGAAGATCTATAAAAATCATTAATGTAAACTATAAATAACAGTGGGCCTAACAAACTTCCTTGCGGAACACCACATTCTATTTTCTTCATAGAAGAATCAAAACTGTTGACATGTACATATTGAAATCTGTCAGATAAATAACTCGTAAACCATTGCAAGGCTTTTCCGCGAATACCATAATGGGATAACTTAGAAAGAAGTATACCGTGATTAATCGTATCAAAAGCCTTTGCAAAGTCCAGGAAGATGCCTATTGTATGCAAAAATGTATCAAGTGCATGTGTAATCTTTTCCACAAAGGTAAGTAAAGCGTGGGTGGTGTTGTGAGTTTCTCTGAATCCAAATTGAAAATTCGTAAATATATTACTCATATTGAAAAATTTTACAGTTTGGATATATACTATTCTTTCCAAAATTTTAGAAATTGAGGTTAATGACGATATTGGTCTGTAATTATTGACATCATTTTTCTCCCCTTTCTTATATATAGGTATAACTTTGGCAGTCTTCATTTGACTTGGTACAAGCCCAGTACTAAGTGATAAATTAATAATATATACTAAAGGATCTATTATTTGAAGAATTATATTTTTCAACAAATAATTATCGATTCCATCACAACCTGGGCTTTTCCCTTCTTTAAAATTATTCATTCCAGCAAAGGTGTGACATGCATCCAGCAGGTGATATCCATACATATGCTACACAATTATCATAATTATGTAAAAAGGTAATTGTTGACTGCAGTTTTATCAAAACTCTAGAGCAATGTGACGTGAAGGATGTTATTTGCTCTTTGTGATTTCATCGAAATACAAGTGAATCTGAACAAGATTTATGCTAGGTCAGAGGGAGACCAAAGGGTGATGATGTCATCACATCATCCATTCACATAAAAAAGTAATCATGGTCAATATTACTGTATTGTGAGAACACATGATTTTGTGAAACACCATAGCCACAAAATCTGCAGCTACAATATCTTATTCTATAGTGGATTTTTGTGGAGATTGTTTATCTCATTTCACTCTCTCTATGACAGTCAAGAAACCTTCACTAAAGTTTAGTTTAACTTTAATTCAAATGTATCTGTTGCATATTTCCACAAACATTCCACTGGCAGTGACCTTATAGCATTCGAAAGTAGTAAGAAAAAAGAGAACAAAATTAAATGGGTTAAAGTTTCCCTTTAACCCATTGAGGATGGCCTGATTTTGCTACAACATGCATTTCCCATAGACACCTGCCCGAGTATACTCAGGCCTCGTCCTCACGGGTTAAACTGCATGAGTCTTGAATTTAAATTGTGTGATGAACCATCATCTTTGTGAGAAAGTCTGGGAGGAAAAAGAAAAGTCATTTGTAAATAACCAGATCATGAATGTCTGGAGAGCACAACACAGCCCTATTGAGGACTTAGTTTGTAAAGCTTCAGTATCATCTGATAACATTACCGACCGGTATGACAGTTTTGGTCCCGGTGCTCCGTAATTCATATTTCTGTGACCAGTGTCTAGGGGAGCCAATAAATGTTCCCGTGGCTGGCATTATGGGTTCATGTTAATTAGCAATAAATCTTCCCATTCTGAGTCACAGGCGGGGATCCTGATGTGAAACATGACTGGAAAGAAAAATGACGAAAGAGACATTCAGAATGATAATATAGGGAAAAATACACGTTGTGTGATCGACGGTGAACATTCCAACAGACGCAGGTAAACAGCAGAAATGTTGTGGTGTACATAGACAAGGTTACGCCTGACTTGAGAAGGGGAGATTCCACATTGATGAGGAGGAATAACTGGAAAGCGTTGTCGCTAAGAATCAACGTCGAACTGCAAAATCATACAAAATTTATCACAACATTTATAGCTTTCAATGATAATATGTTTCATATGTCATTTCTAATGATGCATTTGTCATCGCATTTGCATGACAAGTAAAGGAAGAAAGATGAAAATCAAAATATCTATTTATGAAGAATAATGAATGTGAATAAGACTTATCAAATGATACTACTAATAATGGTTTGTTTATTCAAAATCAGAGAATAATATTCCTGTGACATGGCACAAAAATGACAGACATTTATGTCACGGGAGACATATACATAATCATATATAATATATATTACATGTATAAAGAGAGAGAGAAAGTAATAGAGGAAAGAGAAAGGAGAGAGAGTGAACAGAGACCCGAGGAACACCAACACAGCAAAGCTGAGCCTAATAGGGCACCCCACTGTCCCTATCAACCATGCCTGGCAGGCACCCCAGTAGACTAATGACTCTACCAATTGCCTGGTAATGTCTGAATTGGGTCATGCAACATCAGGCTGCAAACACCAGCATAATACAAATAATATTTCCTTGGTGGGGGGGGGGGGGGGGGGGCAATATTGACATTACCATTTAATTCCCCTATAAGTATATATCCCCTCAGCCCTTCAAACATTCCTCTCTCTAAATACATACCCTTTTGTTTTGTAAACCCTGGATTAAATTAACATTGACCTCTGTTTTCATTTTGAAAGGAAATTAACAAATAGCTTGCATTCTCCTACTTCCCTCCTTTTCTCTCTCCCCTCTCTTTCTTTGTCCATCTATCTATCTATCTATCTATCTATCTATCTATCTATCTATAGATCTCTATCTATTTATCTATCTATCTATCTATCTATCTATCTATCTATCTACCTACACTGTATTTTATCGGTCTAAATTTCTGTATTTCCCCATCCCTCCACTTGGTGTGTTTTCCCACGAGGATTAAAAAACACAAGTGTTGCTATACAGGAGCCATCCCTATTTCCAACAATTGCACACATATTTAGTTATCAGGTAGATAGCATCTACTTCTGTTATGAAATCATGTGCGGCAACGGGATAGGAAAGACATTTTGTCTGCCATAGTGTGTTTTCTCCCACAGCAAATCACTTTATTTCTAAAATGCTATCAATTTATGAAATGAAAAATTACTTTTGCAGCATCGACAGTCTCTTAGTCTCAGATGATATTAGTCTACTCCACTGCCTGCAGCGTTATCTGTGACGACAAATCAAACCATGCATGATTGCCACTAAATTCAAATTCTGCATTTTCATTTCCTACATCCTGGAATTGTTCCCAACAACCCATTCTAAACTAAAGGCTAGATTACAACATTTTCAAACAGTAGTAAAGCTGCACCATGCACAGTGAGTAGAGTTAATTTTAGACACACACACACAAAAAAAACCCTCAAGTTTATGTGTTATTACAAAAATAAATACATTCTGGTACCACATACATTTTTAGACAGTCAAGCTTTATGTTATATTGCTGTGAACCATCATGCCAATGTAAAGCATAGGAAAAGCATGTGTACAAAATCCAGAACCAAAAAGTAAGTGTGTATCAAAGGCACAATCATCAGCAGTTGATAGCTAATTTCACTATGCAATAACATCCTTTTGTTTCTCATATGATGAATTTATATTCAATATTAAAAACCACAAGCAATGTGTTATCAATTCTCAAGAAGCAAAAAAAAATCACTTTTCTTTCACTTCGAATACTCCTTTTTCTTCATTTGCAAAAGAATCAATATTTTTAGAGTGAAATGGCATGACAAACTTGCATATCAAGAGCTCTGCTTTTTAGCTACCCTTCCACTTTCAACATATTATCCTTCATTATTCAGTAATATCATCGGGATAATAATAGAACTTATGTATGCACCTTGAGCACTCTACGAAGTGGATTGGGCAAAATATAAGTGACATAAGGGTATACTATCATTATTATCTAGGCTTCACAATTTATTGTATGTTTACATTATATTTCAATATATGTAGAAAATTTATTGTGATTGCTTTTTTTTTATACATTTAAATTCTTTGTTGAAAAAGAAAATTAATCTATGAAATGAAATGAAATACCTGACAAGCAAACTACACACATATACACTATGACTATGCTGTCATCAATATCATACTGCCTTATAATGCATTTATATATACATGGCAATGAATTCCCAATTTCCAGGAATGTTCAGTTTGAGCCCATGCTTTGCTTTAAATTACCAGGGGAATTGCAATAGCTTTCCAGTTGGAATGGATCATAATTCCTGTCTATGGCGAGACAGGGTATTGCAATTATCTTCTGGATGTGTCAACTTCCCCATTTCGCCTGACTTATTCCACCACTCTTCAATCATCAAGTGCGTGTGTGGGGGGGGGGGGACTTTGTGGCTGCACCATGCAAAGACTAAAAGAGACAAAATGAAATATCACAGGAGGCAGAAAATCCTCAAGACCTCTTCCTGGAAAAGAAAAAAAAGATAGGGAGAGAAAAGAAAACCGAAGTCAATTGATGTCCCGTCCTTGTTCTCGTCACCCAAACACTCCGAACACAAAATTGAGCAATCGTGACTCAAGAGGGAATAAGCGCCCAATGTCCCTGCCCTCCTACAAGACACCATGCCCCAAAGAAAAAAGGGCCAACTCTTGTTTAAAAAGTTCAGTGGATGGGATATCAAATTTTAGCTTAGAAAAATAGAAATCATTGTTAGGGTTTCTCTGCATGTCATATCCCACCCCCAAGAACAAGAAAGAAAAAAAAACTTTGCATAGTTGTTAGATTGTTGGGGGCCCTGTCACTTGCTCCGAAGGGTATTAACTTCTTAGGGTTTCATTTCCGATGCCCACGCATAAAGGCCTGTGTGTGTGTGTGTTGCATTGAACTGTATTGAGTCTACCCTATCAAAAGAGGAATCGTGTCTATATATCGCACGGATAACATAATGGTCACTGTTGTATCTGCAAACATGCAATAATTTTTTCCCCCAACATGGGGTTGAAAGTACCTTGAAATACAAATTGGGAATCCTGACAAACAACCATGCAATTGTAATGAATGAATTGAGTGCACTTCCTGATATCCACCTGTTTATCACCTAGTACAGTCATGGGTTGGTGCAAAATCTTACAATCTCCCCCCCCCCCCCTTTTACCTGAATGCATCAAAAGTAGTGACTGTGCTGAACATCAACAGTATTTTAATCACCAGGTCACTGTATCTAACATCAACATCTCTATTGTAGTCAAGAGCTACAAGGACACTTCTGTAATCCTTTGTTGTTCATTTAATTAACTACTTGCTTAGTGCTTAGTCATGATATAGTTCTGT
Organism: Diadema setosum; assembly: GCF_964275005.1. Lineage (NCBI taxonomy): Eukaryota > Metazoa > Echinodermata > Echinoidea > Diadematoida > Diadematidae > Diadema > Diadema setosum. Next base: position 13,028,103 of record NC_092689.1, read on the forward strand.
CGTTACGGCAAAGTAGTCAGACTTATCTATAACATTGCATCCATGCATCTGAATTCTTAATAAATCGATGTTGTTTTAAAGAATCTTACTGCCAATAGAATTATTTTCAAAAACTTGCTCATCTACCACATTGCCAGTCTACAAAAAAATGTGCCTTGCCTCTCAACCCAACTATAAACTGACATGGTAAAGGGCAAGGCAGCAGCAGCTGACCTATAAAAGCATAATAAGGGGGGGCAGGGTTCGAAATTGGCAATGGTCCGCTGGTAATTGGCCACCCAAAATCATGTCGGACTAACTAAAAATCGTAAAATTATGAAGTTACTAGTCCGTCTGGCTAGCCAAAATATTGCTTCAGTGTCAAAATTGATTCTAAGTTGTTTTTAGTCCGCCTGGCTAGTTAAAAAAAAAAAGTTAAGTACGACCCCGGGGGGCGGAGGGGTGAAATGATTGAACTTGATGATTGAAATGATTGAAATTGAAATAAATACTGACAAGATAATCATACCAGGTCCAATTAATGGTGAATATTTAAAATCACAATGTAATAATTCAGTGACTTATTTTATCTTAAATGTCTGGAAGACATATTGCGCAATAAAAGGCTAGAAAAAAGATCTGAAGTCATTTGAATTGTATCATATTATAGCAAAACAAATGCACAGTTCTTGCTGAATTTGATCACAAGGAGTCATAGGCCATCTTCACATGAACTTTGGCTAAAATTCTGAAAGTTCACTCAAGAGAACTACTTTCTCTAAAATGGGGTTAAATGCTTTCAAAACCTCTGGCATTACTTGTAGAACTGAGCAAAAAAGAAAAAAAGGCTGTGCTTTAGGAATTGGTGTGGGGGTATTCACTTTGACAGGTGGTGTCAAGGGTTACAGAAAGTCCTCCAGTCCAAGAAAAACACTGCCCCAATTTTCACATTTGGCATCAATTACAGCCTACACCTACATTTTGGATTTTGTCAGTTTTGGGGGGTTTTATCTTTCTCTAGTTAAAAAGCCTTGTGTCAACATTTTCAGTCTGTAGAAGATTGTTCTGCAAAACGTCAGCTTCCATTCACTGTAACAAGTAAAACACAAGCAATTTGCACAGGTGTGATGGACATCTATAATGTAGAAAGGAAATGAATGCAGAGGATTAGGCAAAAATACATACTGCATACAGATCTAAACATTACAAATATGCCTACATCAAGGAAAGCAGAAATATGCAGTACTGCTGCAATTGAGCTTTAATGCAAAATTTCATTTATTAAAAATTTAACAAATAATTATAACAGAAGCTACAGACTCTGACTAACCTTTGAAAGTTTTTGCTCCCCTAGAAAATAAATAAGGACAAAAGCAGCTTCCTGGTGAGGAATATCACACACTATTATATGGCCCGAATTCACGAAGGTGGTACAAATGAAACCATGGTTTAAACCATGGACAAAAACCACGGAGCGCCAAGTGTTGCATAGAACATTTCGTTACAAAATCAGTCATTTCGTCGATGAAATGATTATTTTGTAACGAAATGATAACATTTTTGTAACTAAATGAACATTTCATCCACGAAATCATAATTTCGTTAACGAAACGGTCATTTTGTCGACGAAATGATCAATTTCGTAACGAAATATTCCATGCGACACTTGGCGCTCCATGGTTTTTGTCCATGGTTTAAAACCATGGTTTCATTTGTACCACCTTCATGAATTCGGGCCTATGAGTCTGACAAATTTGCTCATAGTCACATGGTCAATGAAACAAGATTTTTAGTATCATATCCACCTACAGGATTCCTCCTCCACTATGTCAATCTTTCTCATGCCATGCAATACTGAGGAAACTGTAAGAAGATAGTTCTGCCTGCCCACACTTGTTTAAATAATCCATGAACTAATCTCTCCAGATTTCATACCAATGTCAAAGGGCACATACCTCTCACTCCGTTCTTGGTAGATAAGGAATTTCACTTCGAAAATGATAATGGTGTCACTTCTCTGAATCACGGAAACCGACAAAAAATGCAACAGATGTCGGCACCACTAACATATAAAGTAATCTAAATTGAAGCTCAAATTACATTTCTTGTATTCCTTTTTTTTTAAGGTTTGCAGGAAAAAAGTGATGTCTGAAATTTGCTTCCTAAAATTTGCTGTGCTTTCATCGGTGTAAGAGGAACGGTCACTGACACATGAAACCAATCATTCATTGATAGTGCTATGCTGGCTGGGTTTGGGTAAAGTATTTGATAGATAGGCCTATTCTTTAAAGATGCAAAGCAGAGTGTAAACAGGCAAGAGCATGTTTCAAAATCAATGGACAAAAGGAATTACAAGCTGTTCAATTCTTGTTTCAAAGCAGATTAAAAAAAATGAAAGGCTCATATCATGCCTCTGTGTTACCAAATCAACAGTTCTCAAAATGATCACACCTACAACAAACCAATTAAGTATCAAAATGAAAATTAGATAAAGTTTTGCAAAGTTACCACTGTAAACATATTTCCTCTGCCTTACTAAGATCAAAAGCTTTTTGACTCCATTTGAAGATATGACAAAAATAAATAACTCTTCCAAATCTCTCCTATAGATGTAGGCCTAGATATTGGAAAAAAAAAGTAAAAAAGCTTGTCATTTGATAAGTTTTTGCACAAAGCATAACTCAGGTTTTCTTCTTTTGCCACAGTCACTGATTTACTTGCCACAACTGGTTGACATCTTTGGCGCGGATGCGACTGCAGGTATGAAAAAGTTGTAGCCTGTGGTTTGTAAAACAGCAGGCAGCTGGAGAACTGAGGTCATCTGAGGTTAAAGACAGGTCTTTGGGAGTAATGTACCGAACAATGATGGTATAGGAGTAGAAACAGGCAACTACTGTCTTTGTTTGAACTTTAACCTCATCATCATGTACACTGGAAGTTTTAAACTCTCTTTTGGCAACCAGCCACACATACATTTCTTTCTTTTGTTGAGCAAACTTTGGCATAGCATCAAAATATCACAGCTATATACTTCTTTTCTTTAATGAGTGTATGCCAGAATAATCACATATTTTGCCAAAGAGAAATGATATTAATAGAAAATAAATGCCTTGCATAATCTTTGTATGTGTGTGTGTGTGTGTGTTTTAAGTATTCTGATGTGCCTGAAATCTAAATATCATCATGCTTTGAAATTTACATGCTTACTACTGTAGCAACCATAATGATTCAGACACAAATTTCACATTTCAAATATTACATGTGATTATGGGCAAAATTGGTAGGCTTGCCACTTACACCAATCATTGGAAAAAAAAAATGAGTTGAGTGACTCAGCAACTCAGATATTATTTATTTTCCTTTGAGATCTCCGAGTCTTGGATTAATATGCAAAGTCATTAACAGTTAATTATGATAGCATTCCCAGAATGTCATTCTTCCATTATTTTTTTTTTTACATGATTACCTCTCCTCATAATTTCTAGGTCCCCTCTCTAGATGGGTTTTTTTTTTTAATGAAACTAAGAAAATAAAGACCAACTATTCTTTCCTTCTGTAGACTCATTTTCTAAAATGTATGTTTTCTTTTTGACAGAGAAGGGGCAGGGATTTATGGATGCGGCATTATGACACATGTATCCCATGGGAAACATTAACCAGCAGTTTCATCTTAATTTCAGTGGGACACCCCAGTGGCCATCTACTCAGTGACAAATTTGTCAGTGACCTCAAAAATTCTCGGTGATATGACTTGTTGCAGATGGATTTCTGTTGCTGACAGACATGCTAGGCTTGCTACCAGACCACACAATGGGGAGAGAAGAACTGAGCTTGCAGCTCTAATACACTGTTACATCTATTTTTTTTTTAAATAAAAAGAAGTAACCCCTGGATCCATGGTCATTAGAATCATATCGAATAAAGAATATAGGTGCGAAACAACATTTCAGTTGTAACTTAAAGGACAAGTTCACCTTCATTAACATAAGGATTGAGAGAATGTAGTGATATCAGTAGAACACAGCATTGAAAGTTTGAGGAAAATCGGACAATCCGTTCAAAAGTTATGAATTTTTGAAGTTTTTGTGCAGTCACCGCTGGATGAGAAGACTACTGCAGTGTATGATGTCACATGCGTACAAAATATAAGGAAAATACAAAGAGAATTTCACAAAATTTTATCTTTTGAAAAGAGTACACATTCCCTCGACTCATTTCTGACATATGTTATGGGTAATATTATTCCCATTGCCTTTAGAAAGAGGCAAGTCAAGTGCTCTTTTATTATGCGAAAAAAGTGAAAATATGTTGAATTTTCTTTACATTTTCCCTATACTGTTGTACTCATATGACATCACGAGCCGTGTAGTAGTCTCCTCATCCAGCGGTTCCAACACAAAAATTTTAAAAATTCATAACTTTTGCATAGATTGTCCAATTTTCCTCAAACTTTCACTGATGTGCTCTACTATTGGATTGCTGCATTCTCTCAATCCTTATATTTATGAAGGTGAACTTGTCCTTTAATGTTCTGATTTTTTTCTTTCTTTTTTCTTTACTGTTTTTCTCTGTTAACTTCCCTTTTTATGTTCTGTGATTTTGTTAGTTTAATCATGCATCATCAAATCAGTTGTAAATAGTGTGATTTTTTATGATTCTTTTAATAAAACAGAACAAAAATAAATTAATATATGTGAGAAAGTCTTTTTGGCCACTGGATTACACACACACACAAAAAAAAAAACACTTTGAGAGGTTGTTCTAATGATTGTTCCTCAGCTGTTTCACCATCATCTTGGATCAAGTGAATCCACACATTCTTCTTTACACCTTTGCAACAGATCACCCTTCTCTACGTCCAGGAGACTCAGCCACAACCATACTGAACACAAGTTTCCTACACAGTTCAGTCCATCTGACATCAAACTGAAAAAAAGGTAGGCCGAACTCAGAAAGATAAAATACCAGTATGCAGTGCATATATATCTCAAACTCGAGCAATTTTGAAAGATAATGCTAACACTAATGTTATCTTTACAGAAAACAAGAAACAAGAAAATATTCTTATCTTTTTGATTATTTCTGCTTCCTTTGTAACAATTTGGTTTAAAAGTGAAACAGCACTTTGCAAGAACAACAGTGATTAGTGTACATACAACTGAAGTGACCCACATATACCTTGTATGTTCCTAATCTTATCATAACTATCCTTTCTTTACTTCATCTTGGCAGACAACATGCTTGACATGCCAAACAAATAAAATGAGCACTGTACCTTTCATTCCCCCCACTGCCTAGGAAATCTACAAGGCATCAATGCTTCACCTGCTAACACACCTGTGGAAAACATGGATTGGTGCATACCTATTGATTGGTATTGATCAAAGCTCTTTGTTTCAAAACAACTTTACCATAAATTTGTACATTATGCATGACATGCCAAACAAATAAAATGAAAATGAAAACATTGCCTTCTGCACTGCCTAGGAAATCTACAAAGCATCAAAGCTTCACCTGCTAACACACCTGTGGAAAACATGGATTGGTGCATACCTATTGATTGGTATGATCAAAGCTCTTTGTTTCAAAACAACTTTACCATAAATTTGTACATTATGCATGACATGCCAAACAAATAAAATGAACACAAAAACACTGCCTTCTGCACTGCCTAGGAAATCTACAAAGCACTAATGCTTCACCTGTTAAAACACCTGTGACAAACCTGTGGATTGGTGCATATCTATTGTAGTGATTGGTATTGATCACAGCTCTTTCTTCCAAAACAACTTATTTATCACAAATTTGGTACCTTCACTGAATCTCCCACTGATGAATCCAAAGCAAAGAATTACAGCAATATGCAATTGTGCCTTTCATAAAGCAGAAATACTCAATTCCACTGTTCTGTGCTGCAGGTATGGGTTCTCACCACTTGGCAAAAGACTGAAATTAAATCCTTTATAAAGATATCACAGCTATCAAACAGATATAAAAAAAAACCTAGAAATGTCACTATGGCAACTGGTATGCCTCCACCATCACATTATTCTCCAAATAGGTCTGTAGTAAATATTGACAGTGTAAGACAGCAGTTACACATTATTGGTACAGAATTGAAATGACATAGAAAGTTTGTGGCACAACCCCAAATGAGTTGAATGTTCATACATTCCTTGAACAAGATTTCATTTGGATGGCTAAATTTTCACTTGGCCATTGACTCCTGCCCCTTGATCCCATGGCCCACATTTTTCTTCAAATAATCACTACCTGGTAATATCCAATTTTTATAACAATATTTTGAGCTATTTTGAGCTATTTTCAAAATGAGAGAAAAAGACATCACTTAACCTTTGGCCCCATGGCCTAAATTTTCCTGACAGAATCATTGTGCAGAAATATGCGTATATATCTAGTTTAATCATAAGTGTATGCACTGAGTAATTTTCAAGGTATGGAGAAAATAGTGTCATTTCAGCATGAAACAAAAGAATTTAAGTATTTTTACCAAATCTGTGTCCCTTGACCTTTGGCCCAATGACCAATGCATAAATATGCTAAGCTTTATGTAGATAACTTGAGTCATTTTTGAGATGTGAAGAAAAGAGTGAAATTTTAGCATTTGCACTTGACTTTTAAACCTTTGATCTTTCACTCTATATGACCCAAAACTTTCCCTAGTGAATTTCTACCTAGTTACACTGTACATTAAATTTCATGTAAATACCTCCAGGAATTGCAGAGATATGAAGAAAAAAGTAAACTCTTATCAATATGACCTTGATCTTTGATATTTGACCTTAAGCATGTGTACCCAAAAGTTGATAAGCTCTGGTTCACCCACTCATACAGTATACATTTGCCAAATTTCATTTGGATACCTCCAACGGTGTTTCAGTTACGCTGTCCACAAAATCGATTACAGACGGAAGGATGGATGGACAGAAAGACAGATGGAAGGACAGACAGAAGGACAGACAGAAGGACAACCCTATATGTAATGCCTTTGATTGGAGGCATTAAAAAAAAAGATTGGTAGGTGCAAGTTTAAATACACTGCTACATGACCAATGTAGACAAAATTTTATCAACTCAAATATTTCAAATATTTTCCTCACCATACTGTAGAAGTAGTGATCCTTCATGCAAATCTTGACACAGAAACCCACATTCGCATTTCTAATTTTTAATGTAATAAGGACTGAGTGATTTCAGTGAGTTGATCCACAAAATCAAAATATTGAGATAAAATTTTAGACAGTTTCCCTTAAAATGTATCATGACTAAAATTCTACATGAGTGCCTTTTCCTGAAGAAAGTAATAAGCTGTGATTATTGGTTGCTCTCTATCTTACTTCAATAGACTTTTCCTTCAATCTTGTCTGTCTCTTTTCACTATCACCAGTTTGGTTCTGCCATTACATTAAATCTCTGTCTCATGAAATTGATCAACACTTCCACTAAATCAATACCATGACTCCAACAGATAATCATCCAGTTTCCTGTCAACTTGCTTCCTTTGGCATTGTAATCATTGTAAAATTCCAAGTTCAATAATGCACATTGAGCTGATATTGATGACTACGATTTGAGGCTGAGTCACATTCTCTGCTTACAACTAATCAATCTAAATTTTTGCGAGTCAAACAGGCTTTTGCTGAAAGTCATGGGTGAAGATCCCTTAATATGAGACATAATTTCACATTAATGACCTTCCAATGTCTTCTGTGAGATTCAATCTATAGTAATTTGCAATGGAAGACACTACACTGAACTTCAGATTAAACTGCTAGTTGATAGAGGAAACTATAATTAGGGTAACCATAACAACAACACAGTCATCATCAATTGTTGTGATTATCATCATTACTACTTACTGCTTTCCATATCATCATTATTGCCATCAGTATTGATATGCGTATCATCATTATCATTACCATAATGATTACAATATTAATTGTTCTAGTATGTAACTTATTATCACCATGAAAACCGGACAGAGTCCCTGAGTGTTCATTTTCTACTTTTGGTATCATCAATTTCAAATGAAGCATAATTTGCTCCACTCTTGTTTCTAAACAATCGTTGTTGCCTTTTCCTCCTAATTGAAAGGCACAATACCCAATCTTAGCAAAGCAGTTTCTGTTGATTATAAATTCCTACAACATGATTGGGCATTGCAGAATGATTTATGGTCTCACTCACGCTATAAACAATAGAAAGCCCAATGTACCCACCTACTTAATTTCTGATTAGCTTGGTTTCAAAGGCGGGCAGAAAATATGATTTTACGATGCAAGACAAAGCATGGACAACAAAGAATGATGCATGGCATTTTCTAAAACTAATTTTTAAAAAAATACAGTGATAAATTGATTTCCCACCACTATGGACCCATTAGAGAGGGGTAAAATCCCAGCCATCCATGGAGTCTCTGTCCTCTGGAGAATGAAGAATAATGATGGGGAGAGAAGAAAGAGAGACAGAAAGACAGAAAGGAAGTGAAAGAAAAGGAGAGAAAAGAGAAGAGAAGAAAGGAGAGAGAGAGAGCAAAAGACAGATAAACAGAAAGTCAGACAGATGAGGGAAGAAGAATAATAATGGAGAGGGAGAGAAGGATCAAATTACAGCAATAGAGAAGAGAGGGGAAGAGAAAGAGATGGAAAGAGAGAGGGAGATAGAGACAGATGCTGCATCCATCCCACCCCCTCTTTTTACAGTCCACTGCACAGCCTTTGTGTATGACCAACACACAATGCTCCATTCGGGGCCTCTTTACGACAAATTTGTTTCAATTACCTGCCGCATATATGATAGAAATCATGCAGCAAATTTTCCCATTCGTTTCCATCAGTGACTCAGAGCCCTTAACAAGCATCCCTCCCCAACGACAAGGCTCTGCGAAAATAGGTGATACTGGACAGTCTCACTCGCATCCACTTGGGCTGCCCCCCTTGCGGGTATTTTGCTGGTAATACCATGGACACCAGACGCAAACGGCAGGTCAGTCAAAACTGGCAAGCATTGACTTGAATGGAAAATTTGATGTAAACTTGAATAAATGAGCAGAGTTACTTCAATAACAGTGTACATAAATGTCACAAAAATACCTACTGTGTAGCAGTAGTTTTTTTCATCCTTTGTCCATCTAAATTTAGCCCCTACAGTAATGTGACTGAAGTGGTCACTTGGAAAACATTGGACTTTCTTTGATAGCTGTAAGAAATCTTCGATGTTATTTGCGATGGAAAGCAGGAGCTGCACAGATTGAGCTTTTCTTTCTTTTTTATTTTTTGTGTTGGAAAATGCCCAAAGAAGCATTTGACCTTTCTTTAGAAAGTCCCATAAAGAATTGAAGCCATTCAAAAGCAGTATATCAGAGAACATATAAAAAAAAATCAGAACCATGGTCAACAAATGGTAAGCAAAACATGGCATCTATGCAAAAAAATTCTCCTAATTGGCTTTGTAAACAAAAACAACATCAAAAGCATCATAAGAAATGCCACAAATTCTATAATGAATATCTATCACGTATTACAAATTCCTTTGTGCCACTGCAGTCCCTAGCATAGAAATGCTCCATTTACAAAAACCACTTTTTTATATTCAAGGAATGTGAATATGATAACCTTGCAATAGTTTTGTGGGCTTCATAAAGGCATTCACACAGGCATTCACACATTCAAATAGCTGTGCTTTGAGATACATTGAATTTCTTTGATTCTGCTGAGATTGCTAATGGTCTTAGGCTTTTGTTTCATACTTATATTCAACCTTGCTTTCTTCTGGGGCACACTCTTGTCTGGAGAATTTCTTATTATATCTTCACGACTTATGGAATAATAGATGTGGGGTTGTTGGTGTTTTTTTTAGAAAAATATGAGAAAAGAGAGTACTTTCTCGATAAGTGATGTCACAATCTTGTGACTGATTGACAGTTATTTTGAGAAGCACAGAGAATGCCAATCAAACAAGATTATTGCTTGAAATATTATCATTTCTATCCTTTCAATTTCTTTCCCGTTGCCACATGAGCAGTGTACTTCATTAATCTGATGCATTTTCCTTGACCTGGGTAATGTAGCTTTCTTACTCTCCCAACTCCGTTACCCCTTCCCTCCCCCCCCCCCCCACCACTACCACAACAGCAATTTCATCATCTAGTTTCCATCTAGTAATCATCCACTTTTTTCACCAAGGAAGACATACTTCCTTTCAACTGCTCATTTATTTTCTTCAATATCTTATTAACTCCCTCTTCCTAAAACCAATCCTGTAAATGTCAATTGCTCTCATCCTTTTCCCTGCCTTCATCTCACCTCAAACTATCTCTCTATTTTCATCTCTGTCTGTCCCTTTATTCAGCATTAGTGATGAACCTATCTTTCTTGTCATTAATCTATCTCCTTCACCAAGTCTTTTTCTCCTCTGGCTTTTATTAGTAGCACCTCTCTTTTGAGCCTCTCCTCCTGTAATGGCATGGCCCTGTGTCAATGATTACTGCAAGTCAAGTGCAAAATTACCCCCTGAGTCTGGGCCTGTTTATGGCATTGTGCTATCCTGACAGATGTTTCAGTTCCGCTCCTAACCATCACATCGGTCACAACACATTCACTGATAGCACAGACAAGCAAATTTTCCTAGGCAAGAGAAATTTAGGTGCAAAAAAATAAAATAAAATAAAAAATCTGATGGCAGTTTAAAGGCAATCTTAAAGATTTCTTCTCCACCTGATTATCATTCTATCTCAATGAACAAACATACTTGCTCCCAGAATTATACTTTAAGATGAGCAACTAGAGAGTACTCACCTACTAGGCTTTATCTATTTTGTTCACCAGCGACCACTATAGAGGTTGATACATTCTGTAGGATGTGTAATTTTCTTGACCCATCACTCACAGGGTCTGTTATCCCCTCAGGCTTTATGTATAATAAAAAGACAGACCCTACTTCTCGTGGCAATGGGCTGAATTGAACACGCAGAAGGACTGTGGTGACAAAATCTACATTAACCCGTTGAAGACGAGCCCTGAGTATACTCGAGCAGGTGTCTATAGGAAATGCGTGTTATTATAGAATCAGTCTGTCCTCAATGGGTTAATAGTGTCCAGCACACAAACAAGATACTATGTGTACCTACCAAAGTTGTAACAGAGTAGAGTGTCATGTCTCAAGAAAGCAAGCTATAAATGAAATGAATTTAGTAGCTAGTTGCTGTACCAGGTACCTGTATAATTTTGTCCTAATTTGCATAATTTTTCCTCCTTTTCCCTCAAGTTAAGTAACGGCTGTGAACATTTCTCGTGTTCATAATCCTTGGCTAATACATCACCCCTACCCCTTCTTCAATATTTCCCTCCCTCACTTCCTCAGAAAATTACATGTCAAGTTCTCTCCCATCTGACCTTGGAGTCATCATTACACACGTGGTCAGTCAAGCATGCCAGATCACCCTTGCTGTAGAATAAGAAGGGGCCAGGTTTAACCCTAAAGGGGCCGGGCTTTTTTGGCTATGCTCAGGCCGGGGGGGGGGATTCCGCCCCCCCCCCCCCCGAGATCTCGGCCATCGGTGGCGCGATCGTGATGAAATTTTGCATGCGTGAGACCTGCGTCATAATCTACAAGATTGTGTCATAAGATTTTTTGAAACAATCAATTTCTAATTTTAATTAATTAATTATGCAAATTAAGCTCAGGATCATATTTTAGCCTAATTAAAAGCATTGAGAGTCTAATTTTTGGTCTGTAAATCTGTTGCAGCATATTCAACGATTGTACATCACAAAAACTTCCAAAATTCATTTCAATTCTTATGTATTTTATTGTTTTCAGAATTTCTTATGTATTTCTTTGTTTTTCAACTTTTGTTTTTTTCTTTGTTTTTTCATTGGAAATTGTCACTGACCACTTTTCTACCATAATTAGCACAAAACTAATCAATGAAAGTGATTAATTGTAAAAATAATCAGGTTTTTATGACTTTCATGACAGAGCACTGTTTTCCATAGGAAATGTACACAAAATCACAAAATTGTGCCCGTTTTGGGGCGACATTCTGTTACAAAAATGGGCATGGCTTCGCAAAAGTACGCGCGGACGTCGCAAATTTGGTCTCAAAAGTTGCGCGAGACTTGAACAAACAAAGTCAAGAAGCCTCGCGATGAGGCCTTCTCGCGTAACAGAATTATAGCGCGAAACGCCGAGGGGGGGGGCGGATTCCGCCCCCCCCCCCCCCCGGCCCTTTTAGGGTTAAGAAGAATGGTGCAATTGGGTTAGAGGATGCTTATATGAAATTCTGAAGGGAACTAAAGGAAAATTAGTTTTAGCAGTGGACCTACATTCCATTTCCTACAGTAGAAACAAAGTTTTCTAGGAAAATGAGTATAACTGAAGTAATTACACTGAGACTGCAAAATCTTTAGAATAATATAAGAGCCATCATCACAGCTCTTTCATCAATAGAAATATGAAGACACTTTGCACAGTACATAATAGTTTTGCAAAACATAAAATAATTTCCAAGAATACCTTGATAGTATTGTTCATCAAGACTCAAAGTCAAAGACATTTCATATTGTAGTCATGCATGTATCTTGGCACATTGTGCAAGGCATATTCTCAGCTTATGCACTAATATGTAAGATGTTTTTGCTTCATAATTGTCTGGTCGTGAAAAGCAGACATAAAACAAGCCTGTGATTTCATTCAAAGGAGAGGACAAACCAAATGAAAATGTAATCAAGAGGATCAGAAGGCAACAGGGAGCTCCCTCACAACTCTGAAAAAAAAAATGAGATAATTGTATTTATAAAAAATCACTATTGAGAAGATTTAAAAAACACTCCATTATGCAGAAATGGCAAACATGGTTGACATTTTAAGTACCGGTACCTTTAATCTTCTCCCATCAAAGCAGATGGGGTGCCCTGTACACCGCTTATTCTCACACGAATTGTTCAACGTCATCAATTCTTTTCACTTTGGACTGCAATCAGGTGTTGTTTCCTGTGTCATTAAATATGCATGTTGCCCATTTCACTTTGTACGTGTGCTTCAATTCCACATTATCGGCAAAAAAATATTTTGAAACTTGAAGGCACACTGCTAATCCAGATATTGCATGTATCAATTGAAGTACATGTATACTGTGGATGGGGAATAAGTGTGATAAGAAGCAAAGATGTGTGCTCCATAATAACAGGCAGAGTTGTCGGCTAGAAAATTGTTCATCTGATTTCATGTCACACACACAACGTCAACATGGAATGTAGAATTAAGCTGACTTCAGCTATCGCAGTAACTGCAGCGTTGGATTTTACCGCCATAATGTCCCAAGTACATGAATACAGTAGTTGGTTCTAACACCAGGAGTGGGGCACTGTAGCATAGTGGATAAGACTCTTGACTTTCAATATTAGAAGTTCCGAGTTCAAATCCTATCAAGTGCTTATGTCCTTGGAAGAGATGTTTTTACCAACCACGTTCCCGACAACACCAGTCTAAAAATAATGGCAGGACCCTCTGCTAGAGTAGTGGCAATGCTAAAGAGGCTACCCTGTATAAAGAAGACCATAATTATGACTCTTTATATCTGAAAGCATTTGGTATGCACTCAATGCAGCTGGCTTATCTCTGCAGATTTCAAACAAGAATGTAAACAAACAAACAAACAAACAAACAAACACTATTTGACAGGGCCTTTTTTTTTTGGTGTGTGTGGTTTGTTTTGTTTTTTTTTTTTACTTTAGGCAAAATTCATATTTGCCTTAAAATGAAAAAAAAAAAAAATGGGTCATGTTTTAGAAAAAAAAAATCATTCAAAGAATTTTTTGATAATGAAGTAAAATCTTCAAACAAAATGACAAAATACTCCATAGTTGGAAGCAATGAACTACAGAGTTCATTTGAATACGCAAGAATGTTCTGCTATGCAGAGTAAAGTAGGATGACTATACAGAACAATTACTCATACATACATAACAGAATACAATTGTTTATGAGCATTTGTCCCATATTAGGAGTTGCAATAAATGGTAAAGGCCTATTCATTGCACAGTAAGTCATTGACTGACAATTGAGATCAATCTTACAATTGCTTCATAATACTGAGCCGAGGTCATGCCATGCAGTATTGACGTTGGGCATAATTGAATTGTACCAAGTACAGGAAAAGACAGATGGAGAGGCAACTACAGAGGTTATTCTCAAGGACAGCATTAATTGCTTTTAAATCAATAACTCTACTCCCATTCAGACCACTGCCAGAGGTTTCCTCATATTCAATCATAACATTATTACACATTTGTAAACTTATTCCTGTAGCACACACACTGTATGAGTAAAATGAAAAGGGTACGAGTATGTGAATAACACCTTCACATATTTAGATTATCTATAAATCAAAATCTATAAAATATGGTAGCTCTTTACTTAAAAAAGAAAAAAAAAACTCTCTTAAAGGATAATGATAACTTATATCACAGAAATGGGTGCACTACAATGAACAGATTATGGACTTATTTGTCATGTAAACAATGAAGGGGGAACGAAACAATGATAATGAATTTGTTCATTTGAGTTTATCATTAAAGTTGAACATTTACTACATGCTATTTCATTTAGCTAAGTTTGTCAAATTGACTTGAAGGTAAACTTACCCATTCACTGTTATTGACACATGACATTCATCCTAAGTGTGAATTGCTATGACTTATCGATTTGGTTACATAAAGCAACTTACAGCTTCAGATCAAATAGAAATGATCGAGTTCATCAAAGTTTTCATACAACTAATTGCACAAAGCATTAGCGTGCCTTTAATTTAGACATTTGAGAACCAGGAGGGTATTACAGCTGCAACAAAATCTGCGCAGTTGAAACCAGAAAGGTTTCAACTAATAATATCTAGGCCTGATATTTTGACAGGACCAATATATCAACTTTCTATCCACCAGAGCAACAGTGATTAATTTGATTAGTTTCTCAATCCACAGGGGATCTGGGGAGGCAGGGACAGCTTCCCCAGGTGATGGGGGGGGGGGGGTAAAAACACGCTCAATAATTGATATCCCCCTCCTCCCACGACTGACACTTTCAGTCTAGACAAGGACTCCATTTGATTATAAATATCCCCAGCTGGAGGGGGGATGGAGAGGATGAAAATTTGAACATGGAGATCACACAATTCTCATCCTCACTGGACTCCTTTGCATGGTAAGTAGGTGAGATCACAAGTTACAGTATCGTAACGAAACATCAGCAAGGAAAACATTCCAAAAATTCACCAGCAGAGCGTCGAAGCATAACCGCATATGAAGCATTGGATGTGGGATGCAGTGCGCATATAACTCACTCCTTGGGGAACCCCTGATTGCACTTGTTTCGCAGTCTCTCATGAATAATATTACACCACCAGAAGACTGTATCCCAAAGAGGAAGAGAGGGAGAGAGGTAGAGCCAGCTCTCCATCCTGTCTTCCAGATAATTGAACCAGCTCATGACATCGGCATCAGCATGACGATGGGACATTGCCCCTGACGACGGTTGAGAGGGCCCTCAACATCTTTCGAGAGGGGAAGATCAATAATGCATGTTCCAAAATACAGTTGCTAAAACACAACATTTTATCATTAAACAGTTAGCACTTGAAAACTTCATGGCATTTAGACTTTTTAGTTACTAGAAAAATTAAATATTGTGTTACTGTTTTGTACCAGTAATTCAAATACTAACTTCAGAGACATATGCAGGTACTTGAGTAGCTTTACAAACCCCTTCTTAGTTTATCATCTGTATTTTTGCTCTAAATGCAGGGTTCCTCATGAATGTTCCGTAAAGTATGAACATTCCCTTCTTAACCAATTGAGGACAAGTCCCGAGTATACTCGGGAGATGCGTGTTGTAGCAAAATTAGTCTGTCCTCAATGGGTTAATGCCAGTTTGCATACTGCTCGACACTAACGGTGGCCCGGTGGCCAGGGGCCACCAAAAATGCACGTCGGGCCACCAAAATATCAAAAATGAAGAATTTGGTGGCCTGATCGGGCCACCAAAAAAGGTCGAATGTTTGCCTTTGGGCCATCAAAAATAAAAGTCAGTATGGAGCCCTGGCTAAGAAGATGTCTCCAAATAAACGGCATGGTGCTCCATTATCAAAATGAATCTAATACATTTAGTTCTCTATAATCATACATACAGAGTTTGGCCCGCATTTGCTATCATATCAAACTGGGTCAGTATACCTAGGCACCATCCACAATATCTTGAAGCAACCTCATGTTATAACATGTGAATAAGAGTAAAGTTGGGCTCCATAAAACTGTGATCAAACATTCATATAAGAGCAGCAGCCATCAATCTTTAAAATAATAATAATAATGATAATAATAATAATAATAATAATAATAATAATAATAATAATGAATAATGATAAATAATAACACTAACAGTCACAATGAAATGAGGTCACTGGTTAAAATAATTAAAGATATTATTGGCTGATATAATTATTTCTTTGCCCTTATTTCACAAATTCCTTCCTAGTCCAAATTTACTGGTTTAAAGGATGATTTTTCCTTAAAGACTGGTAGAGTAGGCACATCATGCAATGGGAAGGCTGGCCTGAATACATAGTCAGAAAACCTCATAATGGATTGCGTACATCTTTATCACTGATTTCTACGTAGGGTAGTCAGAAATCCTCATAATGAATTGCGTACATTTTCAGTACTTATCTCTTTATGTAAGAACACACACAGCAGAAAAATGATGACTGGAGTCAAATGTTACGTATGAGGATAGGCTTCAAGGCACACATTCACTGATGAGTGATTCTAGCAGGCCTCTGCTAGTCATGGTTTTCGAAAAACACTATCCCGGTGCATGGGCAGCGAATAAAGATCAATTAATTCAGGTTACCGTAAAAAGCGAGTGCTAAGATTCACGAATTTCGCAAGTGCTAAGATTCGCGAAATTAAAATGCACGCGAAAGTTCTTGGCTACACCAGGGAGGTGTGAGAGAGACACCTCCCTGGCTACACTATATGCATTGAATGCCAGTGGCAATTCTCAAAAATTTCATGCCGCTAAATAGGCTGTCGGCTCCAATTCGCGAAAATTTCATGCCGCAAATATATCATGTTTTACAGTAACCTGCTCTCCCCACACTACCAGGTCTTCAAAGAATTAAATAATCACAACAGTCTCTCACCTGCCATTAGAAAATCATGATCTTCATGCTCTATTGTATAACAAACTCTTCAGGTAACCATGCAGCATGCTTCAAAATTTCTCTACGCACCATTATCTTCATACCTGTACATCTTCATATACATCGCAATCCCCCGCCCCCCCCCCCCCCCACTCTGTCCTTTATTCTCACCCTTGCTCCTCTCTCTTCTTTTTTTTTTTTTATAAACTGGAAGCACTATAGTGGGAAGAGAGAGTACCACGGCTGAACAAACTGTAACAAGATCGGGCTCAATATTTACCGATCTTTATGCTCTTTACACATTACACATCCTGCCGCACAGTGCATCGAAGGCCATCCGGTGTCGCCATCTACGAGCGGTGTTATTGTGCGCGACCATGTCCGGATGAATTGGTTTCCAAGCTCACGGTCAATCAGGTTTGTGATTCCTTGCTACAGTATGTTTGCAGCTCTCACTCCACCCTTCCAGAGATCTTCAAATACAGTACACGACTACTGGACAGTCATGGAAGCACACATTACTCTTGAAAACAGCAGATGTCCAGCAGTTCATCCCATTATAACATATGAGAGATGCTGTTCTAAAGGGCTTTTTACACTTGTGTTTCTTAACCCCGGACTTTCTCTGACCCAGGACTATCGTTAGTCCCGTACCAATTTTTTCAGCTTTTTACACTCGCCAATTAGTCCCGTACTATCTCTTGTCCGGGGCTAAGGAGAAAACTGACCTTTTTACACTCGTATTTCTTAGCCCCGGACTTTCCAAACCACATGAATATTCATAATTACGCTGTGTACTGTACACGTACACGCACGCACCGGCAGCAATTGATTACCTCGTTTCTGATTGGTCAGTGAGGGTCGGACTTCGTCTCCGTTGCTTAGCCCAGGATTATTTTTTCGTTCTGTTTACACTCACTTGCTTAGCACCGCAATTGCGGTGCTAACCCCTGCTATTTTGCAGGGCCAGATAGTACCGTACTATCGGTGGGGCTAGCCCACTTTGGCAAAAACGAGTGTAAACAGAAAGTGGGCTAAGGATAGTCCCGTACCAACGGTGGGGCTAAGGCCCCCCCTTAGCCCCACCGATAGTCCGGGGCTAAGCAAAAATTTACAAGTGTAAAAAGCCTGTACGAGAATGTGCAAGCAGCAATCTCCAGCAGCCCCTGACCCATTGATGACAATTACATTCTCGTATATCATCACATAAAAGTCTTTAAAAGTCTTTGGAAAGAGGTTTTTAAACACAAAGGTAGGAGTATATGCTGTGTATTATTTATTTCCTGCAATTGTCTTTCAATATTCAAAGAATTAGAATATGAGACTTAGATCTTTAAATTCATTTCCTCAGTCCATATTTGATATATTTTATGAAATAATATGTAAGTGCATTCAAAGCCTCAATTTAAAATCTACTTGAATCACAGGTATATCATTTTAGTGAAAATATCCTGCACATAAAAACTGGAGCCAAATACATTTGGTGCATTCAGAGCCTCAGTACTTGAATCACAGGTATATCATTTTAGTGAGAATATCCTGCACATGAAAATTGGAGCTGATAAAGATTTACATCTTAAACATGATCCACAAAATTACACTTCGAAAATTCCTTTTACGTTGGCACTCAACACAAAGAAAAGCTGGCTGTCTGATTTTTGAAGAAAATTTGGACAAAGGAAATAAAAATTTGTCAAATGAGATGCTATCAGTGAAACCTCACAGCAGGTCAGCCGTATTAGATTACACATAATCCCCGAAATCCAGGAGGGTCCAAAACTACCGATTCCTCCAAGAATACCCCCAGAAACACGATCCCCCAAACACGTTCATATGCAGATGAACTCGCACATAGCCAAATTTGCATTGTAATTGACGCTCTGGGTCCTTCAGTGGGATGCCAGGTTGTGAAACGTGCAAGGACCCCCCTTTTCACGGGGAGATGCATTAATTACCCCCACCAATCGATAGTTTTAAGGTGGACAGGGGGCATGCAGAACGGTGGATTACAAGGAGGCAGCTACCAGCACTTTCTTCCTTAACCCTCTCATTACCATAGATGTGACCTGTCTATGCACAATGTCAATGCAATTTTCAGACTACAGTTATGAGAGAGTTAAAAATCTGCTTCATGAAGATCGCAGCCTCCTTCATGAGAGAGTGGCTTTTGTCAAAAATAATGAAATCTCCTGGGTATCTTCTATCCTCACCGGAATCAAGACAATAAGGCATAACATCAATTTCATGAAGGCAAAGAGTGTGAATCATTCACAATAATTAGTCTTTCACAAAAGAATTCAATCAAGATCATCACAGAGAATTCCACATTCTGAAAAAAAAAAAAAAATCACATTTGGCAGCATTGATGATCACATACATAATCACCAATAGCTGCAACTCAACTCTAGATCATACACTTTGGAAGGTTTTAAATGTCTGACTCATTTGAGTTTTTTATGTCTTTGCATGAACATGTCCTGTGATATCATGTCTGGACACAAGTTTACTATCCTGGGCCTCATTTCAAGTAAAAGAAGGCTCAATGCTGTTTTCAAACCTCCTCTCCCAAATGATGATTTACAATTCAAAGAATAGTATTATACAAATTCATAATATACTATCTTTATTGGATGCTACACCATGCTGTACAAGATTGTGAAATTCTCACATACTTTGCCTGGACCATCCTGGATGTTTGAATTCATCGGGATGAGTTCCTTTTTTTTTTTCCATTACACCCCATCATATCACATGAAGTCACAGATATCATCTATCTTATCACATGAAATCAAACATACAAAGTCAAAGACGTAAAAAAATGAGTTGATCGTACTGAAACCAAATGTTTGATGTCGTATGTTCCCTTTTTCATTTCCAAATTTCAAAGTCTATGCATGTTTTGACATTTGACTTTTATGTAACTGTTTTACTATGATGTCTTGAATTGCCCTGTTTCGTTCAAATGTCTGATCTGCAGCTAGCTCATCTATATTTGGAATTGAAGCCAATGTTAAAAAAAGAAAATGTCTTTGTCAGGTAGGAGCCCTCTACAGGAGGAGGTTTATGGCAGTATTCTGGAAATAAAGTAATGTAAAGCATAATTTCCTCATGTCTCAAAAATGTCAATTGTTCAGGAGAGCAATTTAAAACATGGCAGACAAAGCACTATAGGCCTACGGGATTGCCTTTCCTTTGACATGCTGTGGAGGCTTCATTTTGGGGTAAGACAGCTAGAATTTCCAGAGGACATCACCTTATCTGGCAACTAATCCAAAAGGGCATGATTTTCATCAAAATTTCAGATATAAACAAGGCCTTGTCTCCTTAACGAATTACACATCATTGTGTGAGAGAGATACAGAGTCACTAGGAAATACAATAATGTGACAGTATGTTCAGAGAGTTTGGGTAATAATATACTTTTTTTTTAAATCATGACAAGCACTGTGTTTTGAATTTGCAAGTTATGGTTATCAGCTTCATTAAAAAAAAAAAAAAAAAAAAAATCAGCACATTAATCTAAGAGGTTAACATACCTTTTTCTGTTCTCCTGCTGGCCTCTGCCTCGTGGGTAGCTTGTTGGGCAAGGGGTGCTTTCCCTTTGCTGGTAATGCAGTTCGGGGCTGTCTCGTCCTAGTAGATTTCGACATCCTGTCTTGTATTGTTGCTTCCAAAAGCAATGGTTGCTCAAGATTTCACTTACAAATCGTTGATAACATGTGGATGTTAGCAGGGCACAATTTCATAGTTCCACTTGTCAAGAGAGTCAACTTTCATTTGTTTCTGCAAATCATGACTGTCAAAGTTATACTGAATGTAAGACAAGTGAGTGTTCCACTTTATATGTCCTGAAGAAGGATAATCCTCTGAAAGAATTTTTTAATCCAGTTCAAAACATGTGACTTAAAATCCAGAGAAATCCAGATTCCAAGCTGTGCTTGCAGGCCTATTGGAATACAAGAAGAGAAATTAGGCCAAATACTTCAAATGCAGAAAACAATACACATCACATTTGTCACATCCGCACAAAATGAATGACTGACTAAACAATTTAAACATACAAAACAACAAATTTTTGAAAGGTAATTGATTACAACAAATGTAGCCATCCTTCAATCACAAAACAGTGTCCAAGTCATTATCAAGATCAAATCGTTTTGATGACTAAGACTTTTGTAAACACATCCAAAGTGTCCCTTAACCTTGACTTTCCTCACATTCACTGAGATAACTACATTCAACCACTTGCAATACAGTAAGCTCCTCTGGAAGGTGGCCGTACAGTGAGAGGTGTGTGTGTTGGGGGGGGGGGGTTCATCCATGCACTTGGAAGTTAGACTTGGCCTTGCCTTGACTTCCAATCAATTACTTTACTGGTAGAGACACAAGTACTGCACAACACCATCTCTAATCAGATTTGCACATCATACAAGTTAGCCTACAGGATGTCTCACAAGCCTCATAGCCCTAAGATATATTCTCTATAGACCTAGACATGTTTAGTTTGGGTGCTGCTTTTAGCAACAACTGGGAAGCTTTTGTAATGTATACCTTACAATGGTTGACTTATGCACCTGTTTACATAGCAATGCACCTGACTCGATCATTGCAATAACCCACTGAATCATCTTTTAATCTTATTTTGGAAGTTCCTACCTCCCCCCCCCCCCATCCCCAGTTATAACCAACATAAGTTGCAGTGTTTTTAAACTGAACAGGTCTAGACTGTACAATGCAATATGATTCATAATTCAAAGATGTCCATGACATGCCACCATATCTGTAGTATTTTTTTTTTAGTGCAATATGTGGAGTTCCAGAATATGATGCTTTATATGAATTATTTTCAAACTGTAGTAAGACTAACATGATTATCATCAACCAAAACAATATTTTCATACTGCATAATTAGTCATAAAAAGAACAATGATTTTAAAAAAGAGAGATTTTCAGGCCTTGATATAACCTTCCAAGAGGCAAAATCATAAATATACATGATGGTAAAAGATTAGAAGAAGATAGGTAAATAAACTGGCACACACACACACACCACACACACACACACACAGTTTATGCTGACTTTCCAATCAATCACTTCAGTAGAAACAGTTTCTGCTGATTCCACTAGTTTGCAACTAAACATCATTTATAGTGATCTGCAAAGCTTTCATCCCTCAAAACATTGTTCTAACATGGATGGGGGAGGGAGGGAGGGGGTGGTGTGGACAGGTTCACATCCAAGAAAACTCAGACATGTATGGAACAGTAGCATCGTTTCATAATGTGGGGATTTTCCGGAAAACTACACAAAACAATGCACACACAACTATACATCATTTATTTAATTCTGCTCTAACGTGTAAGTGACAGTACATAACAATTAACAAATGAAAAGTTGATATACCCTACAGCAGAAATAATAACACTAAACAGACAACCACCCGACAACTGCTACAATCCCGAGTATTTACCACGTTCAGGAACATTGTGCACAAGTCCTGCAATGATGGAAAAGCAAACTTGCTTATTTTGATGGCTTTACTCGGAATCCCCTTCATCTGTGAAATACAATGTAACTGCCCCTCGAGCTACAGATACATAATATACACAAATGTTCTCACGTAGTGTATGTCAACCTCCCAGACGTTAAATGATGACTTAACAATAAACTTGCACGTTCGAGCTTTTTATCTGCTCCTCTACAACATGACGGATAGGAGTATTGTTCACCATAACGTTCACGCTGCAAAATCAAAATGCGAGTTGATAATAGCATCTCACCATTCAAATCAAATTCGGCTCCTCACAGTCGAGTAAACAATCCAAGAGCAATTTCATCACTAATGATTATTTCCACTGTGATGTCCCAGCGATGTTCTCAACGCCCTGTAGGAAGCCATTGGCAGCCTTATAAAATTCTGTCAGTACACTTGCACGAGAAGAATCTTCAGCTGGCAGCACACGTGTAAATCGTGTTTTGGGTATATTCTGCGATCCAAATTTAGCACGCGTCGAATGTATTGATGCGGTCATTGACGCGATCAACTCGAGCCCCAGAGAACCATGTGGCCGATGTATTATGAGCTTCAGCGATTGGTCGCACTTGGGCAGGGCCATTCTCATTATGAAGAGAAAGGGGACACCTTGCACTTCGCTCTTGTGAGGGACGGGAGCTGGAGTTGGCCTGGACGTTCGGAGGGAAGCTGCAGTTGACGTTCGCTGAGCTCTAGATGGCGTGATACCAATTTTTGTTTTGATATCATCGTCGCTGTCATTCAGTGTTCGTAATTTCATAACGCGACCCGTTTCTCTCGTTGAACGAGTACGAAGGAGCAAGGGGACCTAAATAAGGTGCCAGAAGGTGTTTTGTGGGTCTGCCAGCCGCGATGTCAGCAAATTTTTACAGAAGTGTGGCACGTTACCATGGGTCAAGCAAGCCACCAGCAAACTTCCCGCGTCAAAAAGAAAGAAGGGGAAAAAAGAAATATGACGCTAATGATAATCCGTCAAGAAAATCTTAATAAAGAAGTACTGAATTTAAATGATGTTGTGTAACATGAGATTATATTTCAATGATGGCATTATTTCTTATTTATTCTGACATTGATTATAATTATGTTAAAGTTACTTCATCTTATAACGCACACTTATTCAAACCTTCCGTTAGTGTTGACATCGTTATGGCAGCACTCCAGCAGTGTCGCGTAAAATATACCTATCATTTGGTTTATATCATGTTCATTCTCATGCCAAAAGTATTCCCACAAGGTGAATTTGTTAACTTTTCTTAAATGACGTTTGTTTGTTTTTCTTGCAGAATCGTGTACTGTTCTAAAATCATTGAATTTTGACTGACAATCTGGTATAAAGATCTGATGCATAAGGCTAACATTGTCATTCAATATGATTATTGCACAATTGTAATGTCAACGGAAAAAAGTCCCAACATAGACCAATGAAAGATGAATAAATGAATGAGTGAATGAATGAGTGAATGAATGAGTGAATGAATGAATGAATGAATGAATGAATGAATGAATACATATATCTCCAAAGGGACTGTCGACTATTATATTACCAAGGAAAGTGAAATGTCTATGTTCTTTTCGAAAAATGAAATAAAATTTGAATTGAATTACGATGATTGGCAAGGCAATATTGTTGTAATGCATGGTCATGATACGTACTTCATTCTAGTTCCGTCAGCAGCCAGTCAAATTCGGGGATTACTTGACTTGAGATCATAATATAGTGATTTCGATTCTCGCTGCATTAGTGATGTGATTCGATTATGACCACAAAAGGCCCTGTCACACCTTTCCGGGTAAGCTACGCGGGCTTGTTGCGAATAGAGATTTTCCAGCACGTAGGAATTTTTCTGCGGGCGGACAAGGATGTTGGCGAGTTCCGTACTTGCGTCTTACCTGTTAGAGGCGTGCTATCTACCTGCTACTTACATGTATTCCGTGTGACCTGCGTGAGAACTTTGAAACCGATCCATTTTCAGCTAAGAGCGACATACAACATACGGGGACTGCGAGGTACCTGCGTTACAGCTGCGAAGTAGGCCTACCTGTGAGGGAGTTGCCTGAGAGGTGCTGCCGCTAAAAGGGCCTCCTACTGGTGTTTGCGTGTACCTCTGAGGGCAGATCCCCACGCCTCACCGGAACGAGTTTTGAGCATGCTCAAGGCCTTGTCACACCGCGTCTGTGGGACCCTTGCGGGTTGACTTGCGGGGAAAAAGTTTTGCGACCCGGACCGGATTGTTTTCGCAGTCCCTGTATGCGGCCAAGATAATGACATTATGTGGGACTTCTGCCATTCCTTCAGAGGAATTCCTTCACCGAGTTGTCAGCCCCGCGCCTGACACGCAGGTCACACAGAATACCCGCAAGTAGAACTTAGTAGAACGCGTCCAGCAAGTAAGACACATGCCAAACTCGCCCAAATGCTTGTCCGCCCTCAGAAATTGTCCGGTATGCTGGAAAATACTGACACGCATCTAGCCCGCGTATCTGCCCGGAAAGATGTGACAGGGCCAAAACTTGGCTGCGGGTAAAGAAGACTTGCGTGCGCAACTCCGGGTAACTACGGGTGAGATACGTGCTAGGTATTGTCATATGGGGGTCATCTGCGGGACCTCCGAGTAGCAAAAATTGTTCTTCGCAAGTCGCACGCAAGGCTTGCCCGGAAAGGTGTGACACGACCTTTAACGACTACTTTTTTTTTTGTGTAGACCATATATATAATATAAATGATAGAGATCTTCCTGTACAGGCTCAGCTCTGCCTCATCACGCTTATAATTGACTCTGCGTACGAATAATTATTTCTGACAACGCTGAAACACGATGTGACACGTAGTTAGGGACATAGCTCAGTTCCCATTTTGGGCCCCGTTTTATCATAAGATTCAATCCATTATAAATTTCCTTAACACACAGGCTGCCATAGACTTATGATAGAAATCAACTACTCAGTATATAATCAGTTATAACTCTTCATAAAACAAGGCTGTATAGGAAGTTTCAGTGTGAAGGTCACTTAATGAAAAGTTTGATGGACAAGAGTGACAGAGAATTATCTTTTACCACATGTTAGCCTAATACAACATGCTGAAGGGTGAGGACACTCGCGCCATTAATTTTCTCTTCTGTTGGAGGTTTTCTGTATCGTCAAATACTATCATTATGTTATTACATAACTCGTTACATCTCTATTTGGTATAATATTGATATTAATTACATAATCAATATAATCATATATAATGTAATCACATGTAATATGATATAACATAAATTTTGTTGCTACAGTCACCGAATGATAGTCACTGATTTAAAAATGTATTACGAGATTTGAATCAGTTTATGAAATGAATGCTTACCATGTATAAAAATTGCATTAGTGTGTATGTGTGTGTGTGTGTGTGGGGGGGGGGGGGGGTGTTTTGTGTGTGTGTGTGGGGGGTGTTGTGTGTGTGTATAATTAGTGTGTGTGTGTGTGTGTGTGCCTATATGGTGGATCATCTAGAATATCAACCCATTTAGCAACTGAAGATTCCGTACATAATGTCCTGTTGTTTCTTGGAAGGTACAGCAATATTACTCTCATTTCTACAATGTTCTAAATTATGCAGAATACTAGTAGACCACTGCGTGTTCATTTTTGTCTATTATAAGTTATGTTTATTTGAAAGCCTATTAAGACTTAACCAAGAGACTTATGTGTCAAAGAAATAATTTTGACAGTACTTTTGTTGACCTTTGACCTCTTTCAAATTACGTAATTTTATATTTTATAAAAACAATACAAATAGTAAAGCATACAACAACAACAAACGGACTAGCGGTTTCGGGCGGTTTAGTTACTTGGGTTAATGTGCATTTCATAGTTACTCCGATTTCGTATAGTAAAAAATAAAATAAGTCTCGCACTTTCTAAAAGATTCACATTAAGTTCCTATAATCATACACAAAATGTTCATGCAATAAATCAATCCCTTCCCAATCTAAAATGTTGGTGTCGTGTCTATCGAGGTCATTGACATGCGTATCGACAAAATAAACAAAATAAAACAAATAAAAACCCGGTATAACCCCTAAGCATTGCAGAAATGACGGGTTTAAAGGGGATGGCTAGTAACTGGTCAGTGGGAATCAGTGGGTTTCTGGGGGATGCTTGTTCCAATCCTTGTGGGATTCATTTACGAGTACATTATATATCTATTGTTGTGTGAAAATTATTTGCTTCAGAATGGTCTCATATTCAAGTAATGTGCAGTTTAATGTTTCCAGGTTAGCATGCCTGTACAGTGACGGGACATTAAACTGCACATTACTTGAATATGAGACCGTTCTGAAGCAAATAATCTTCACACAACAATAGATAATAAATAATGTACTCTTAAATGAATCCCACAAGAATTGGAACAATCATCCCCCAGCATTCCCACTGATTCCCACTGATCAGTTACTAGCCATCCCCTTTAAGTTTCAATTTTTGAATATTTTATTTCAAAAAATTGGGGCAATTGTCGCATGACATTGTTTACTCATAACACCATGTCGGAAATATGCCTTTTTATATAATTCAGTATTTTTTTTTTTTTATAGATGTATAAAGTTAAGGACATTTACATAAATTATTTATTCTTTCATTTTTAGCGTAATTTTTGTGGTCTACTCTCGTTGCATCCATTCTATCCTCTTAGAGATGTTCTCATCATCACTTTTCTCTCTTTCTCTCTTTTCCTTTACCTAACACTCGCCGGGGTCTCTTTTCTCACTTTAGTATTTCAGACTTTGCGTTTCTTTCCTCTTCATTTCCTATTAGGCTCTTCTTTCTTCTCACACTTTTAGCATTATTTTGGCTAAAATGATGGTAGACTTCTAATACGTATATTAACACCAAAGACTAGCTTCTATAAACTGGTATGTTCCTTTACCTCACTTTGACGTCGTAGCGACCGATCATCTGCATGTGCGTGAACGACATACTCGTCGGCAGCAGTACAGCTGCTTGAGTACGGTATTATACAGCAATTGCCCAAAAGATGGCGCTGCACATCCATTAAACACAGAGCCTTCATAGAAGACTCTGATCAAGGAGGTTTAAAAGTTAGGAGTTCCTTAATTATTCAAACAATTGTCAGATATCTATTGATGTACAAAAGAATTCCACAGGTGCATTTGTGCCTTTGATGATCGATGTCCGACGCTGCCGTCTTGCTGAGGAACCTGAAGATTCATTTCTAATGTTAATGTTGGCCATATCTTGCTTATTTACCTTTTAAATGAATTGAAATGAAAGCATGTAAAACAAAAGTCAATCCCGTCCAGAAATTTGTGCAGGAGTGTAAATCTGAGCTGTATCATGTGAAAATGTTTACAACTGCACCATCCTGGAAAGCCAGTTTGATCACTTTTCTGCTTAATTTCCACAAATCAAACTAATATGGAATAATCTTCAAATATAATTCTGTATTGATAGATATATCAGATTAGTGCCCAGGTATGCCTAGTCGAGTAATTTTCATCTTTATTTCAGCATTTTTTTGTGCAATTTCTATTTGCACATCCTCGTGTCTGTACCACCTACCTTTTATAAGAAGGGATAGCGAAAAGTATTACCATCACAAAAACATATCTTCCTTTGAAAGTGGCTGATGATTATGCAATGAGACACAAGTCAATTGTCTTCCATCTGCGCGGCAGATCCTGTTTGGCACATGCTTCAAATATTTTTGAGCGGCGGCATCGAACATCTAGCAAAAGAAATAAGACGGTTATGACTCCATTCTCTTGAACCTCCTTGCTCTGATAAAACAAATTACAAAATGCATTGAATATGCAAGTGTGGCACCTTTGGGTAACATGTTTAATATAATACATTGATGCATTATCGTATTATGCATGCACATGTTTAAGGTATTATATAACATATCATAAATGATATTTAGAATATGTGTTTCATTTTATTGTCATTTATTATTTTGTACCATTTTATTATATTAGATGCCCCACATAGATACTGGTTGGTTATTACTTTTGATGCAATCCTGTGTCTAATGAGACAAGGACCACAATTGTTATATTGCCTGTAGTGAAATTAAATTAGGTAACATATATTTCCAGAATTTGACTGGCTGGTGACATTGCTACAATAAAGTGATGGGTATTTACATTGTATATATATCATAAATACTGCCTTGTCTACAGTATTATAACAGGTGACAGTCCCTTAGGAGTTGTACTTTCTCCTCATGAAAATACCTTTCCGTTAGTGCTGTGCGCTTCAAGAAAATATACTTTCTTGGGAAAAATATAACTCCTGCGGGGATGTCCAATTTTATATCACACCTGTTACAGTAATAAGGCAATATCCGTATAATATGTGACCGTGCATCACAAAACTAACAAGAAGTCGCAAGCCCTGATTTGATGTGAAGACTCAAAATAGGTGAAATGGGTCAATCTTGTTTTTCATATTATTTTTCTGAAAGAACAATTCATCTCCTGAATTACTCTGCAGTTTGGGATTATAAAATGAATGGGAAATTGCGTTTCTAGCAGTTTTTCTAGAACACTTATTTTGTAAAATACGTAGTGTGATTAGGTAGAGGTTCCTTTTCATTTCCTAAAAATCCTTATACACTCTCTTAGTCTCTTTACTTTCAACTCCAATTAGACTCTTGAAAAGAAGATGCTACTGCATTGAAAGTTGGTATTAGTAATGGATGGAATGTGGTATCAGAGCAGCTTAATCTGATAATCCCTTCATTGTTGTTGCTAGGGTGTTTTACATCCAGTTTTTCCCCCATTCATTGCACAGCTAGAACAGTTTGGTAGGATTAAACACTTGAGTAGACCCTATACTTCAGAGCCTCTTTCTTTCCAATACATGTACACTTGTATTTAGATAGGTTAGGAGAGCCCATTTCAATAATTATTGAGTTATACATCATTTTAAAGCTTAAAGTCTGCTCTTTCAGAATCTGCCCTCACCTAAAAGTCCATGTCTGCCGACATCTTGTTGGTTTTGTGATGCAGGGTAACATTATGTATACGATACATGTATCAGGGAGGTCTCACCTCCCTGACGAGACCTCCCGGGTGATATAGACAAATTTGACAGTAGAACAATTTTGGGCAACAAATTCCATGAAATTTCTGAAATCATATTAAGAAAATTTTGCTAATCTATCCAACATCACACGCCTCGCAGGGAATATTGCTACATGGGACCAGGCATCTATCACCTGGGCAATAACAGAAGAGTATGTGTTGTGGCTCAGGGCCCTGTTGTATGAAAAGTTGTAATCAAACACAAGACTGAAAATCAAACATAAGTCAGATATCAACCAATCACAGTTGAGTATTCTGAGACTTAGAATTGATTTTCCGTTTGACTTGTTTGATCTCAACTACTGTAAAAGTGGATATTTTCGCGAGACTAATTTTTCGTGCTCGGCGGGCAAGAAGAGTTTTGCGTGTTTTTAATTCCGCGGAATCAAGACTTCAACTACTGGAACATACAGGCAGCAGAAATATTTGTGTGCTTTTATTTTTGAGCTAGTTTCTGGTTATGCAAAATGAACGAAAATTTCAACACCGCCAAAAATTTCCACTTTTACAGTATCGTGCAACAGAACCCATCTGTTTCATCAAACAGCAAGTTTTTACAAGGGAACCCATCAAAATGAGCTGCTTTGGGACACTGAAATTTCCTTGGTATATCAGGTACCTCCTTACATCAGAGATTAAAAAAAAAAAACAGTCTTACTCTTAACTCACTATATTAGGTAGGTACAGTGCACTCCTGTTATAACAACATTCTGGTTACAACAAAATTAAAATTCATGCTGCAACGTTACCCACACTATGTATTTTTACTGTTTATTTGTTCGGTTAAACGAAATTTCGATGTAAAGAAAGAAAACTGCCGGTCCCGAGGACTTCATTATAAAGGGAGTCCACTGTATCTTGTTATATCCGAACTCTTTATAGAAAATGTTTCATGGTACAATTAAGAGAATGGAGACAGGCAAGATAAAGGGAGGCTGACACACATCTCTGTCTATGAATAAGTCTCGTCTCTTTATTACCATTGCATAATCATTGTCCTCAACACACATTACTGACAATGCTTTGATATTGAACTACTTTCAGAACATACAAAATTCAGACTGGTAATGAGGCCCCACTCTTTTTTACAAAGAAGAAGATTACGTCTGGCTGGAATGGTGCATGAATGCAGGGACATATTTCCAAAAAGGTATGGTGTATTTGAAACAGAAATACTTTTGCATCCATTGTGCTCATCTCTCCTTGTACAGGAGAAACACGGACTTGGGGAAAGAGAGGAAACAAAAATTGGAATGAAATTTAAACTGCACTGCCAAAGACCCACATGACACTGCTGTTAGATTTAATGAGCTGTCAAAATCAAACTGCAGTCAAAGCTCACTAAAGGACAGTCTAAAAACTTGCGCCAGTTACAGTAATCCCTTCCAAACCGTTCTGTCTGAATCAGTAGTAGTCCATGGACAAGATTCAGTGATCAATGAATGGTGATTACAGCATGGGCAATTATTACTTGTGGACTGCATGATGAGAGTCATCAACAGACCGTAATTCACATCACTGAGCCATAAGTTTCGGCAGACAAAATGTTGAATTAAAGCCAGCCAACATTCATGATGTCAGATTCTGAATATACAAAGACAAAACAAATTTAACCTCACAAGGAGACATTCAGTACTGTGCTCATTTCTTTGAAACTTGTTTCTTTTTTTTTCTAAACTTTGTGAGAGAATATATACATGTACCTATACAGTGTGCTTAGCAACAGTCTTCAGACAAAATGGGGATGGCAAAAAATTTTCTCACTTGGTGCAAGGAAGTGTATCTCATCACAAACTGAAACTGAACATAGATTGGATAGGAGATGATGACTATAATGTGTGATACAAACGTGTGATACAAACATAATCTCCATCGCTATCATAACTGCACTTCTACAAGTTCTCTCAGAGTTGAATTTCTTAAATGGTATAAAAATTATCTAAATTTGTGTTAGCAATTAACTAACACATTACAAAATAAAGTACACCCTCTAGATATCCATAAACTATGTACATAGAATCCTCCAAATTAATGTATTATGGTTACAAGGGCCAAACAGGTGAGGAAATACCAGTCAAGTCGAATAAATTCACACCTTACAAGAGTGCATGTACGCGGAATTCTGGTTGGAACATTTGCAACATACAACAGGGCACCAGAAACAGGTGTGATGTATTCAACAACTTGTAAGTTTCCATAGAGTTAGACCACTTGGGGATGTTTGACAGGGGTCACTTGCAGTGACTTGAAGTTGCTGCACGCAGGTGATAAAAGAACCTTTTAAAGGCTGATGCAATGACTGCGTGAAAAAGTAAAGAAAAATATATGTCTCTCTCATGGAGAAGTCTTTTCTTTCAGATACAACTTTTAAAGGGGAAGATCCCATATACACATCACTACATTACTGTCTGAGTAGAATGCCAAGAACCCTGGTTTGAATACTCATGTAAATATATCCAACACTGAAAACAAAAAGTGTTCTCTTATTTTCGTACAGATTAGGCTAAATGTCATGCACCAAAACTCATGTTTCAAGCATCCCTGATCAAAGAGCGAAATCCGCTTTTGATACTGGGGAAAGGCAGTACCTGCTTATGAAAATAGGACAACAAGGCAACTATCGAATAGTGTACCCCAGATTGCTTAGCTGAAAAATGACTGATTATTTGGGGGGGGGGGAGGAGTAACCAATATGACCCAGAAAATCCAAGTCTGTTTCTTAACAGCACACCACCTAATTTCATATTGGCAAAGGCTTTGAAGGCAAAAAAACAGCTATTTGTTGAGTGGTGAGTGGTGGCATACGACAGTCAAGGGCAGTATTGGTCAATATTGCAAAATGCACTAAACTCACATGAAACGGCAACCTGATGAAAATCAGGTTACAGCATTTGATGAATTCTAGATTTGACAAAGCCCACAAATAAGAAATCTAAATCCTGTAATTAGAAAAAGTTTCAGAATTGTATGAATTGAGAATCTTGGTTACTGGGGACATGCTAAAACTCAAATAGTCAATCCAGAGGCAGTTCTGAAGCTACACAGGATGCATGCCTTATCTGAAATTCAGTGCCATGATCCCATGTACTTGTAAAGATGATTGGAGTGATTTCACAAAAGGGGGATTTAATCCTACAGAAGCCAGAATCAACCTCATGTTGATTCAAGACAGGCATCGGGATCGCAGAACGTGGAGTAGTCCAAAGTTAGTAACAACGTGGTGGCATCCTGGCTGGGTCTGGAAGTCATCTCTAGGCAGCGAGCTTGTCGCGGAGAATTTTCTCCAGTTTGATGGCATCGGCGGCAAACTTTCGGATGCCGTCTGAGAGCTTCTCCACAGCCATCTGGTCTTCGTTGTGCATCCAACGGAAGGATTGCTCGTCGATCGTCACCTGTTCGAAGTCCTGCTTCTTGGCTGGAGAGCAAATCATTTAAAAACATTTTGTAGCAATTACATCAACCATTCAAAAAAAAAAGAAGCTAGTATTTCACTTCATGCATCTCAACAACAAGACAGGCAAGTGGATGTATAGATTGATATATACATGCACCGATGAACACCTACATTCTAGGTAGCTAGCTAGCTTCATAGATAAATACACAGTCATTTGGACAGACAGGTGGACAATAAATTCAATTAACTCAAGTAACAACAAAATGCATTGATACTTTAAGAGCTAGCTAATTAGCAAGCTACATCAAACTATAGACAGAGCAATAAAGGGGAGTGAGTGAGAGAGAGGAACTCATTATTATCATTATTATCATTATTATTATTATTATATTATCATTATTATTATTATCATTGTTATCATCATTATTACTATTATCATTATTGATTTGATTTGATTTGATTATTATTATCATTATTATTATCATTATCATCTTTATTATAATTATTATTATTATTATTATCATCATCATCATCATTATTATTATCATTATTATTATTATCATTATTATTATTATCATCATCATCATCCTCATCATTATCATCATTATCCCATATGTTGCAGACATTTTGATGATGGTAAGTAACTGATTTCACCTTCCATGTATTTCTTCTCGCTACATGCTTTCATTTCACTCTGCATATCAACAAGTTGCAAGTTAGACAGCTCATCTTTTTACCTACACTGAATCCCCAATAATCTGTTTTAAAGCAAACACTGTCCAATTCTCTCTTTTCCTGTATACACAAGACAACAGCATCAGTTTTAAAACCAGAAAAAAAAAAATTGAAATTCTGAAAGGCAATCAAATCATGACATTACACACCCAAAATGTTATCAAGTCATGGAGGGAAACGTTTGTCTTACCCGATTCAGGAGTGAGTTTCTGAACCACCTCAGTTGTAGAGTTTGCCAGCTCCTCCAGGAGTTTTGGACTGCAAATAAACAAATGAAATGAAGATTCTCGGGACTGCTAGTCACAAACATCTGCACTCTGTCATGTCTCTGGTAGGGGACAAATCAGTCCTGGGCACCGTGTCAAGAAAGTTGTCAGCCCTGACAAGTTGTCAGTCTCTGATGATTCCAGTAAAATCCTTGGTTTTGATCGGCTGAGAATCTCTGGTCACTGACTGTTTTAATACCATGGTACGTAATTGTTAGACTTGACAACTTGTCAGGGCTAAAAACTTTCATGAAAACAGTGCCCAGGTGTTGTAGACTCAATGGCCAAGATTCACAAAGGTATTTTACATCAAATCATTCATTATCAGATAACTGTTGGCATGCACACACAATCATGGAGATGAAATTTGTATAAGTGATGCAGAAAACTTTGCAGTTTAACGTACCTACATATGCATGGTTGGGGTGAATTTCTCGACAGGATATATCATCTCAATACCTTTTATAGGAAGTACTGTTTGGCAAACTGAGCACATTTGCACAGTAGAGCACTGGCCAAAAGGATTAAATAATCCAGGACTCTCAGCTTTATCAATGTTAACATTATTACAGTATCACATGGGAATACATACCATGTATTTTACATCAAGTTAGGGAAACAAATTGGTCACTGTTGAAACCCCATGTTTCAAGAAATAATCAGCATGCACACACGCTGTATCTATTAAAGACAGGAACTTACATGCGATAAGTCTGACAAAGTGTCAAGAAATCACTCTCCTCCAAATGCAAAACTCCCCTTCATCCAAACCACAATGCATTGCAAATTGAGGAATATGAGATGTTTACACATCACAGGACACATGACCAACCTGATGGTGAGATTGTCGATGCCTGCCAACTCCAAGATTTCGCCCACATTGCGGAAGGAGGCGCCCATGACCACCGTCTTGTAGCCGAACTTCTTGTAGTAGTTGTAGATTTTAGTCACGCTGATGACACCTTACAAATATAAGGATGAGATTCTTAGAGTACAGCGACATCATATCAGCAAGAGGAAGGCAAATAACATATGATATTGTCCACTAATTGCTGCCCTTTGAAATCTGTCTGTAACATGACACCTTCCCCACGAAAGTAGCCCTTTTTTTTTCCATATTACCACCAACTATTGCAAGGTTGCCAACCTTGTGAATAAATTGGAGTATTCTGATGGCTGAGAAGACCATATCATTGTATAGATACAACTTAATAGTTTACGGTGACCAGCAGAATAATCTGTAATCATAGACTCCAAATAGAAACACCAAATCACTCTTAACCACCCAACTCAACATGCTGATCTGGAAATTGGCTGGATATCACATTTTCATCACCCCTAAACCCAAATCACCAAACAAGCCCTATCTTCACAGTCAATTTCATTTGACTTTCTGATTGGCTTCTCCCTTTGTGCGGGTTTCTGAATTCGCTGAATTATCTGTGGAAGGGGGGGGGGGGGTGAGTTTAAAAAAGGGAAAGAAAAAAAAGGGGGGGCACACAGTTACTGAGATTTTGACACTGATACTTTTTCAGGCCCCTGCAAGTAGTACCTGGGTCATCCTGAGGCTCGTAGCTGGTCTTTCCGGTGCTCGCTTTGTGCCAGTCCAGGATTCGACCCACAAATGGAGAGATGAGGGTCACACCAGCCTCAGCACATGCAACAGCCTGGCAGAGAAGATGGAAGAAAGAACCAAGAACAAAGAGCAAAGAGGAAGAAGAGAAGGAAGGAAGGTGGAGGAGGAGGAGGAGGAGGAGGAGGAGGAGGAGGAGGAGGAGGAAGAGGAGGAGAAGAAGAAGAAGGAGGAGAAGAAGAAGAAAGAATAAAAATCAGCTTTATATTAACTTGATAGAGCGTAGCCCTCCCTTTACAGTTGGCTAAAATTAATGATAAGCAAACTCATTCACTGGATATACCATAACTGCGATCATTTCAGTTTGATAAAAGGACAATGGTACGTGCACATATTTTCCTGAATGAGGAGGTAATGGACATTTTAGCGAGCGAAAGTGCACTATTACCCTGGTGTATGGCAACATTTTTCGCGCTCTGTTGAAATAATGGTCCAACTGTGATTCGCGAAATTCGCGAAAATTAAACCCTCGCAAAAATAACAGCTTATATACTAACAGCACAGTCTAAATCTAAATTAAGATACTTCCCTCTTGGTTAAGATGAAAACACAGTTTTCTTTGAATCTTCTGTGATTTCACTGCAATAACAACAGCTGCCTTCACACCTCTGTTAACACTGGCTGATCACTTGAGGTAAAGTTACGCTTTGGAACCCTCCTGATGACGACACTGTTTGGGATAACTTTAAAAAAAATACTAGATCTATGTACTACTGTATACACCATATACATAGCTAGTCTCATTTTTTTTTTATTTTTTTTTTTTGCGAATCACAACGATTTTGCGGTGGTTAAATTTGTGATCATGAGGTACAGCAAATGGATGGTGAAATATATATGTGCAAGTAGCATTCATGCCGGGATCAGACATAATATTTGTGCATGTTTTCAAATTTGCAAATTCCACCAGTTCCAGTCCTAGAAAATAAAATCCCTGTGGAAATATACTGTAAGTGCAAAAGCGGATTTTTTCGCGCGCCTAATTTTTTGCACTCCGCCAGGTAAGAAGAGTTTTGCGGGTTTATAATTCTGCGTAATCAAGACATCAACCACTGGAACATATGGCAGGCAAAAATATTTGCGTGCTTTTTGTGCTAGTTTCTCATTGCGCGAAATGTGCGAAAATTTCAACAATACAGAAATTTCCACTTTTACAGTATGGCGTATACAGTATGTATCATTATTTTGCCAATACAGTGTACTCCTGTTCTAATGAACACCATGGACATAATGAAATTCCTGCTACGACAAAAAAAAAAAAAAAAATGCAGGTTCCAAAATTATCATCTGTATATCTGTATGCAGTTAAATGTTCAGCTGTAACAAAATTTTGATATAATGACACAAAACTGTCGGTCTTGAGGACTTTCTTATAAGGGGAGTTGCCTGTATGCATTTCTGACTCGGTTTTAAAGTCTTACAGCAAGACTAGCAAGCCTATATCATCCTCTTTCAATGCTTAAATCTATTAAAGTGCACCCTTCAACTCCTCTAACTTTCTACCACTACTTGGTATAAATGCATATTAACACTGAGATTTCTCCTACCTGAGCGAATGAGAACAGCAGCGTAAGGTTGCAATGAATGCCATAGTCCTCTTCTAGAGTTCTGTAAAGAAAATTGTGAGAAATCAGCTCAGGAATGTCAAGTATGTGATCAATACCACATGTGATGCACAACATGAAACCTGGGCACCGTTTCATAAAACTTGTTATCAATAGCAAGCTACGATAGTTGTTTATAAGCTACTGAAATCCTGGATAAGAGCAAATTTGTCATAGAAATGTGGCAGTTGTTACTGATAACAAGTTTTATGAAACGGGACCCAGGTCATTTTACTTCAAAATAGAGCTAAAACATCCTCCTTCTTGGTAATTTCAAGTATGGCATCTTATACAACACCTAAGAATGATATGAAATTGTGATTGGCCAAGAACATGTCACATGACATTCGACAGAAAATACCTGTACATGTATATTTATATCAAACTCCTTGACAGAGACAGCCGTGCATTAGGCCCCTGTTATTGACAATGAATTTCCAATATCTACACCAAACAGCAAAGAAAGCATGCATGCCCATCGGCAAGTGCAGCGCAGTATGAGTCAATCAAAAAGTAATGGTTATTACTTCTGCCATGGAATGAAATGTTTTTGCTTCTGTTGGTTTGTCAGTTTGCGAAAATAACTCAAAAAGTTGTGAACAGATTATTTGTATGAAACTTTCAGGAAAGGTTGATAATGTCACAAGGAACAGATGATTAAATTTTGGTAGTGATCCAGGATTTCTTATAAATTTTTGAAGGATTTTCTACATTTTGGCAAGTAGGATCAATGAACTTGAGAGTTCAATCTGTGCATATTTGAGGTTTGCATACGCATGCGTACTAAAAGCACATGCTCTGCTCAAGGAGCCGTGCAGCTGAAAGCTGATGAGGCAAACACTTTTTTTTTATAGCTTGTTTTTTTTGTTGGAAAGATGGGTGATTTTCAGAATGGATGCATGAGCAGAAATGAGCTGCTTGGCAGAAGTTTGCCCAGTCAGAGTACTAATATCTAGTTTGTTTCTTTGTGTTTTTTTTTTTTTTTTTTGGTTTTGTTTCTCTGTTATTGTCTTACTTGGCTGCTTGGATGCCCTCCCATGTGGAGCTGAGTTTGATGAGGATGCGCTCCTTGCCGACTCCAATCTGATCGTACAGCTCGATGAGGCGCCTTGCCTTGGCGATCTGACCCGCCTTATCAAAAGACAGCCTGAATCACAAGAAAGGAACATTCACAGGAGAGATCAAGAAAGATCCAGACTTTGCCTAAGTACTTTATACTTACTGTAGACCCCCTTCGGTGGTGAATGCACCAGAATGGTTTCCATACAAGTTTTGCAAGCTCCTTGTAATGGTAATCTATACTGTTACACTCAGTTACCTCTCTAAACATAAAATTGATGGCAATATTCAACTCTTTATGTCTTCATGGCTGATAGAGAATTCAAATGCTATCTATCCTCAAAAAACAATGCCATCTGTTGACCAGGACATCTTCAGTACTACTCATTGCTACAACCACTCAATACCACAAAATCAAAAAAAAAAAAAAAAAAAAAAAAACTGAGAAGAGGATATCAGTACATTCCCACTTCTGCCATTTTGTTTTTATTTGGCACAAAATTTTGAAAAGTGTGATTTATCTGACCTATATCAACTTCAACCACGACAAGTGTACATGTACGTAACTCAACAAGTACTAAAGCTATTACACACATAAATCGAACAAAACTGATTGCATTTATTTGAAGTTTGAAGTTTTATTAGCAACAACATTTGAACATGTACATTTCAATTATTATACAATTATATTTACATACATGTATGGAAAAAAAAAAAAAACTTATCTATTACTCCTTTACAATAACATGATGAAATGAAGACATTTGAGATCTAAATGTGATACATGTAGCGTAATTCTACAAAGTTGTTGTTGTTAACAAGGAAACCAAAAGTTAGCACACGTGCTAGTCGAGATTGGTCACCTTGATCTTCATACTAAAAACTAAACGCAAACGAGAAATTATTACATGGTTGGTTGAAATGGCAGTTAATATTTAAATACAATGTACATCATATATTTTATAACATAGAAAACTAATTATACTTGATACAGTATATAATATCTATTTTGGTCTGAATGTGCATTAAAACAAAATTAGCACTGCATCATTTCTTTCGTGTCTACTCTCTCGAGAGTGCCACACGAGCCAGTCCTCTGACCTCCCTCCGAAATGTCTTGACCACCCCTGACGCCTCACCTAGCATCCACCTCTGTCGAGACGCGTCCGGGGATGATTTTCAGGATCTTGGAGCCAAAGATGGTCACCAACTTGTCCATGGCCAACACCACCTGGTCAGCTTGGGTGCTGTCCAGAAAAAAAAAATGACCCAAGATGATAATGCTTTTGATATTCAATGCTACAACTTACAGCAGACCTTGAAATGATTAATTCTAGCAATAGAACCACATATTGATTCTTCTCTTCACTGACAGTAACCACTAACCCTTTGTTTGCCTTGAGTGTTGATTGGCACATAAAATCCCATAGCCTTGTACACACAGTCTACAGT
This sequence comes from Diadema setosum, assembly GCF_964275005.1. Taxonomy (NCBI): domain Eukaryota; kingdom Metazoa; phylum Echinodermata; class Echinoidea; order Diadematoida; family Diadematidae; genus Diadema; species Diadema setosum. The sequence goes on from NC_092689.1 coordinate 13,068,065, forward strand.
CCATGGCACATAAAGGGTTAACTGAATATGGTAGTGTGCATTCATTCATTCATTGGCTCAAGCTGAAATAGCTGGTACCTGGATATATCTGAAGATTTCTAATATACAATGTACTGTGTACATCTATGACCACACTCTCCATCAAAGCAAACAGTCATCTCTTAATAGGGGTAGAAGAAAGTCATTCTTGATGCATCCCATCACCAATAATCACTTCTTTCATACATGTATGGCCAAATTGTCACAATCTTCTCTGCAGAACTACCGAAATTGAAATTTTAGCATACATGTATTTTCACTTAAAGACCCAGTAGCATGGAAATTCATGGGTGACCCAACTTAATCCATCTTCATTTGTTGGTTAAAGTGCATTCAATCTCTCATTACAAAGTATGTTTACCAACTGAAGCAATTTGGGGGTTCCCTGGTACTCACGAAGCATTGGTCTTGGCATATGCAACTGCCTCGTCGATGAGGGCAGCATACTGAGGCTTGTTAGCGGCTGCTAGGATCAATGAGGGATTGGTCGTTGCATCTGTTGGCTTGTACTTTTCCATCACTGCAGCACGGAGAGAAAGAAGAGAGGCGATTGAGAGAGAGAAAAGTCAAAGTCAAAAGCAACAAATATAACTTTCCAAGCAGAATGCGAATACCCTCCAAACAATTACAGTATATATCAAAAAGAAATTATTGTATGTGTAATTGATTGTATGCATTGTATCGCATACATGACGTATTTTGCGTTTGTATAGTAGTCCGATTTGAAATACTGTAGCATGCCACTGGACGAACGGGACAGAGAACTGTGTGATCATTGTTACAAAATCACGACTCACATGTCTCAAATTAGCAAATTTGCCAAGTAAATATCAAAGTTGATTATAATATATTCATCTTTAAATCTTTATCCACTATGCATACATATATGTGAAATATGTGAAAAGATTATCATCAAAGACTCAAAAGATGTTCATATATCTGTCAATGAATGACAGCATGCTCTCAAAACATCATTTGATGAGCATTTTCTTTTTGTAAGTGCAATGGAAGCAAAAAAGACTCATTTATGTACACCCTTTCATTCCAACTGCAAACATTACAACAACAACAACAACAACAAAAGATTAGATAAACCGAGACACTGCCATAGGGGGCTTTAGTCATAATAGTGGAGCTCTGCAGCCAGTGGGAATTTATAATGATTGTTGCATTTCTGTAGCATGAGGAAAAAAAAATCATGAAAAATCATGAAAAAAAATCATGAAATGTTCTTCTGTGTAAAAGAGGCAGGATAAGCATGTAGGTCAAGGCACTTTCATTTTACAGCGAGCTCCTATGTCTACATAGCATGTCTACAGGCAGCTCTGAGTCTTGGGCAAACCACTCAAAACCACTCTATGCTGTGCACACACACACACCAATGTCCTAATTGAGAATGTGCCTGCCTTTATGCAATAAGGACTGCCTCACCCTCACTATCCACAGGATGACTGGTGTCGGACCAATTTGATAAGCAACCACTGTGCATACAATAATGTGCTGGCATGTACAAAACTGCCTATTGTTGGTACAGGTATCCCCAAGTGTGCATGCTAAATTGCTAGCTAGTACCTGTATGTACTTAACATGGTTAGGTACTGTGTACACAGTACATGGTCACAACACATCACAACATGATTGGTTTACTTCACAGAGTTTCCTCATATTGAGAATGCATGAAGCACTTCATTACACGTACATCCATATGTACTTGCCAACATTTTCATTCGAGAAAGCGGTATAATCAAGGCTGCCTACGCGAGCAGTGCTAGCTTGAAATCTCTGAAAAGCAGTAGTCTACAGTACCGCCAAAAGTGGTAGAGCTGGCCAGTATGTCATTATGACCTATCCTTGAGAGTGTCATCATTCTCAAGATTTCAGGCTATTTTAACACATGTGATGTGTTTGTTTTAAATATGTATGGTTCCTTACTGCGTACACAGTACATGGTCACACACCATCAACTCCAAAGTATTTTGTCTGGCCGAGCACCACACATCACAATGTCAAATACTTCACAGAGTTTCCTCATATTGTGATTGCATGAAGCATTTCAGAAGGACCTACGCTGTACAGTGTACACCGTCTACAGACAATTGGTATTTTTCATTATCAAGATTTCAGACTGGTAAACATGTAATGTAGTTTTGATTGTTTGGCACACAATTAAAAGGATAAATTGTAGGCCCGCTGTAATAATACAAACCTGTATGTTGTGCTGACCCATAAAACATAGGAAGCAATCATATAATTGCAAGTTTTGAACAGGATATTATTGAATGTATATAAAATGAAATGCAACAAGATGTAACTTTCTGATTATCACTGAGAGGATTTCTGTTAGTGCAAGAATTTTGGTTCATACCTCAAAGCTCTTGTACAGAGTATCTGCAAACTGGCATACCATACTGTATGTCAATCGACACTGTATGGTAAAAATTCATATACAGTGTACACCTGTAATGGGCGGTGCTGAGGGCATTTGACCTTAAACTCATGCTAGTGCTTTACTTGTACTATCAAGTGCAAACAACCAAATGGCTATGCCAGTGTTATTCAGTAATTCTACAGTGAAACAATTTTGCAATGGGTATTGTGCACTCCTGTAGACCTAATGAAGGACAAACTCCATTATGTCCTTCTTTCTGATATCCCTGTCCCCTATGTGCATCTTCTGTCCACTATATTTTGGTAAGGACATCTAGAACTGGATATAAAAAGCAATGGATCATATAACAGTACAGTTTATGCTGTACATACATGTAGGTGTCTATTGGTTTGCAGCTGTATCATCATACTGTTTTCACTGGTATGGTATTGAACAGTATAGCACTGAGTAAAAATTGTAGAAATACACAAGTTTGTAATCAACCAGCTAAGTACTGTAGGGCCTACCATAATGTAATATGAAATATCACTATTGAAACAGCATTCCACGATATGTAAGAATTATGGCTGTGATTTTCCAAATTTGCAGTCATCTTTTAGATGGCGCTAAATATGATTATTACCTCAATGGTTTTGTTCACAGCAAACATTAGCCTTGAGGTTCCTATAGGGGTTATTTCATTGACAATATTTAATTGTGCATCTCTGTGACTTTCTGTTTTCTCATTTTCTCTGCTAGGTTTCTTGAATATTGAACAAAGAAACATGTATCCTGAGATGCACAAAACATGCAAAAATGACTTGTAAATTATAAATGGCATAGAAAATATTTACTTTACTCATACTCATTACCTGAAGGATGAATCTAATGTTTTGAGATGCTTGACAAATTTGACAAATTATGTACATGTATATAATAAGCTGCTCAACAAAAGACTAACGTTTAAAAACACAATGACCATTTCTGGTACATGTACAATATATATATATATATATACAGCTGTATATATGTCAACAAAAAGAAAAAAGCCCTTCTCATGAACCAACTGAACATACGCTGTACTGCTGTAAGTCTACAGTACCAGCACTGCAAGATACACATTGTATCTAAAAGAGGCCTGAATTATATATGCACGCCTCTACCGCTGGCTTTTGATTAACGCCTGTACTGCAGACCCCCAGGTGGTCGCTATTCCTGCATCACACGTAATATTCAGGATTTATCGTGAAGCAATCTCTGCAATCCGGACAATCTACGCACGTCCCAGGGATTGATTACGCTCGATAGCGACGATGGAGGGAACCAGCATCCAGTGTAAACAAAAAAATCTCGGCTATAGGACCCCGTTTACAGTGCGGGGCCGGGCTCGGCCGCGGCTCGGCCGCGGCCGAGTCCGGCCTCAATTGCGCGGCCGAGCCTCGCAATTTTGTCCGTTTACACTGCTGGGCTCGGCCGCGCTTTTGATTCAAACCTTTCAATATTTTGTCGTAGTGGCGCTCTGCTTGTAAACAAACGCAATTTGGTATTGTCTGGTTTTCAGACCCTTTGCCAAATGAATTCCGTGGCGACGAAGTCGCCGTTCGGGCAAAGGCCTTTGCCGAAGGAAAAAATCCTTTGCAGGACAAAACCACCTTAAACTATTCTAGTTTTCCACGTTGAGGGGTTTATATCCTGAATAGCGAAAGATACAGGCAGAGGGTTTGGAAGCCAGACTAAAATTGGCCGCGCAATTGGCCGCGCATTTGGCCCACTTTGCGTTTACACCAAGAAGAGGCCGGGCTCGGCCGCGGCTCGGCCGCGGCCGAGACCACCTCCAGAGCGAGGCCAAATGCGAGGCCAATTTTGGCCTCGCATTTGGCCTTTTGCGTGTTTACACTGAAGCGGGGCTGGGCTCGGCCGCGGCTCGGCCGCGGCCGAGCCTCGCACTGTAAACGGGGTCAAAGGTAAAGCAGGAGGACGGATGACTCTACAGTGAAAAGATGCATGAAGACGCTACACTGCATACGCTTCATGCATGTAGAAATGCAAAGTCTTTACAATACAAACCAACTGCTATTAAACTATTACCAGGAGCTCACTTGGCATGGTACACCTACACCGGTATGCTCATACAATGTAAATGTGGGTGACATAGCAATAATGTCTGACGAGTATGCTAATTTCAGAAATTAGCACTTCTGTTCTCTGAATTTATAAAATCAAATTTTATGTACAGTAGTTCATGATTACTATTATTCGGGTACAATGTTATATAAAGCAAGATGGAAGGATAGGATATTATACAACAGTCTTTGATCTTGCTTGAACATTGTATAAATTGTATACAGTATGTGAAATATTATCCCAACACTACAATGGTAAACTAAAGATTCGCAGAGTTGTGGTAGCTGAACAATATAAATGTGTCTGAATTTCAAACAATTTCTATATGTGGGCCTATGTACTGTATGAACAATGAGGGTACTTTTTAGTGCCAGCATACCATAAATGTACAATGAAGCAAGTTTACAATACACATTGTAAATGCTGATGTCATGATGAATACCACAAAATGCACAGTCATACTGGTTTTGTGCTTCCTTCCTGCCAGTGTATACAAGATCAAGTTTGAAGTACGGTACACATTCACATACAGTAGGCACCTCAGATTGCATCTACTTGTAATCGTACAGTACATGTTGTTCAATAAATACAATGTAAGACTGAAATGTTGTGTGATAATGACAGTAATACTTATCAAATTAATGCTCTTTAATAACAGCTCATTAATTAATCAATTACAGTGTACATTATGCAGAGTGCTACATATTGTACATAACTTAAATACCACTTGCCCGGTCAGGCAAGCAGATTTTCAAATTGTTGCAGAACACTTGCATGAACATGAATTTTAATTGCTAGAAAAGAGAGTCCACAGGTTGTACGTATAAGAAAATGAAAATCACTTGTAAAGCCAAGGGCTTGATAAAACCCAATCATTTCAATAAACAGCACATGTGGGGAGTAACAAGCTTGGTTCGATAGAGTGTTGGTGTTGGGTTTGTGGGACTTTTTCACACTAGTGTTGGGAAGTAAAAAATATCTGTAGCTTCAAAGCTGTTTGCTTGCCCAATTCGGGCAAGTATTTTTTTTTCTCTCATTGTTCCAAAACACTTGCCTGACTTTGATTTTTACTTGCCCCAGGCAATTGGGCAAGTGCTTAGCTGTATGTGGCACCCTGCATTACAGTAAACAATGATATGTTTTGAAATTTGTAATGCAAACAAAGTACATTGCAACTTTCCTTGTAAGGTGATTCTCCACTACTTTGTCTCCTACAAATCTCAAAACAGACACAATAAAACTTTATAAGACATCCATGTACCCAGAAAACTTCAGGCAAACATGATTATGAAGTATGATTTATTCCAGAAATAGTAGTTTAACTTTTATTTCCTCATTGTCTTGTATAATGTACAATTCACCTGAATTCAACAGTCAGAGCACTGTTGCTACAGGAAAACAATACGGATATAGAGTTGTGGGCAGTCCCTCGAAAGGAAAAGAGGATACCACTCCACTGTGGAATTCAGCTTTCAGGAAGAGCACCGGGGCAGTAACAGGAACAATATAGTATCAAGGTTCCACTTGTGCTCCCACCCCCCTTTTCATTGAAAAGAGTGGCATAAAGTTGAAAAGGAGTGCATTTTTGGTGACAAGAGCCAGCCTAACAGTCTGCACTATACTCTAGCACATGTAGTTTATGGGAGGGTCTGCTCTCTCACATGCATCACCATTTTGCTGACAAATTTGCAGCAAACCAGGAACTAGAGTATGATATGTACAGCTTGGGGCTGACACAATAGCTACAGCACAATTGTGTTGTATTCCTCTTCATCAGGCAACTTGCTTCGAACAACACATTCACACCCTGTTGTACATACCAAACATCTGTCAGTGTCCTCTGCACTGTGTTTGTAAATAATCTGATCTACATTGTACATTTCATTCTGGCGAACACTACAACCAGCTGCTGTGCCACTTGTTGAAAACTGTTCATACACCCCATAAAAAAATCAATAATCAAACGAAACGGTCATTTCGTCGACGAAATGACCGATTTCGTAATGAAATAGGCCATGCAACACTTGGTGTCCCACACAAAACTACGGTCTTTGTCCATGGTTTAAACCATGGTTTCAATTGTACCACCTTCCTGAATTCGGGCCGAGGTGTTTATGGGCTAACTTACAAATTTGCATGTCATTGTTTTTGCCGCTTTGCTCCCTGCAAATGAGGCATCCATATTAGTGCCAAGTCATGGCACATTTAAGCCTAACTAGAGTACCCGTACCTGGTATTTGTCCTGTTGTTATCTGGGCTTTGGAGTAGCCGAACAACAACAGAAAAAGAGCACCAACAAATCAATTATGAAGTGCAGATTTGGAAATCATTTGGCTACAAAGGACAGTGCAAACACTGCAGGATAGTATCCTCACAGCAAAGCTTGCGTTATCTACATGTATCAGTTGAGTTTCTAATTCTGTGGAGCACAATTAATGTAATTTGAATAAGATAAGCCTACTTACAATGTAAGTAGACATCCTTGTATCAAATCTAATGCAATTTGTTTAATATTATTTCATTATTAGATATGATATCAGTTTTGTTGTTTATTTGTTGTTTTTAGTCCTTCTCATTTGGTTTTGTACTTTTACAGCTGGTATGTAAAAAATTGTCCTTGTCACTGTAGGTCCATGGCACAATGTCAAATTTACTTCCTTATGAAAAAAAAAAAAATGGTACATACAATGTTCACTGCACATGTACAAGTACAATTGTACATGTATCATGTAAAACACAGAAGGCTGTGTTAAAGGACAAGTTCACCTTCATAAACATAAGGATTGAGAGAATGCAACAACATTAATATGTAGAACACATCAGTGAAAGTTTGAGGAAAATTGGACAATCGATGCAAAAGTTATGAATTTTTAAAATTTTTGTGTTGGAACCGCTGGATGAGGAGACTACTACAGCTTGTGAGTCATATGTGTACAACAGTATAAAGAAAATGTAAAGAAAATTCAACATATTTTCACTTTTTTCGCATAATAAAAGAGCACTTGACTTGCCTCTTTCTAAAGGCAGGGGGAATAATATTACCCATAACATTTGTCGGTAACGAGTCGGGGGAATGTGTACTTTTCTCAAAAGATGAAATTTTGTGAAATTCTCTTTATATTTTCCTTACATTGTTGTACGCATGTGACATCTAAGTTATTCACACACTGCAGTAGTCTTCTCATCCAGCGGTTACTGCACAAAAACTTCAAAAATTCATAATTTTTGAATGGATTGTCCGATTTTCCTCAAACTTTCAATGATGTGTTCCACTAATATTGCTACATTCTCTCGATCCTTATGTTTATGAAGGTGAACTTGTCCTTTAAGAAGCTTAAATACTACACTGTAGATAATCTTGCCAAACACAATGCACTGAAATGAAGTCATCATCCCTTTCCCCCATGCTCAACGTCATGATATACAAATGTACAAAATCTGAACAGCACGACTAATATTAAAAGTTTAATCTTTTGTATCATATATTTTGTTCAAATCGACACTTGAGCAATACCCACAGACTTTATAATGCAATGGGCTTCTTCCAATGGACTGCACATCACATGACTGTCATATGATGGAAATTTCTACAGGTCTGTGGACACTACACTGTACCAGGTATACTGTAGTTAGCATGCTGTCTAAAACTATAAAGAATTCTGCCTTTAAAACTAAAAATGCCTGTACTAAAAAAGCACTACATGTAGTGTACCTGTAAACTGCTTTAATACTGCATATTGTCCATGTACACCGAAGCTTGTCGAAGAATGCTGACCATTCATGAGTATCTGCATACTCACATGTAAACAGTGTACTATACAAAGTAAGAGAGGTACTGGTATAAAGTTTAATCCATTGAGGACAGGCTGATTTTGCTACAGTGTACAACATGCATACAATGTAGACACTTGCCCGAGTATACTCAGGACTCGTCCTCAACGTATTAAATGCCTACTGCTGTATTGATCAATCCCCTATAATAGACTCTCCCTCTCGCACACAGCCAACTTTTTAACTCGTGCAAATACTACATTTGTATGTGTTTGTTCAGTCTGTAGAACAGGGTGATTCACAGCCTGCTTGACATCTTAATGTACAATTGTATAGTAACAGCTGAAATACATTCTCCAACCACCACTGTACACATGCCATTATCTTGTAAGATAATGGCATATGAAATGTCTATTGTTGCAGATCAATGCTTTCACATTACATACCGGTAATCACTACACTTTACATTCATAACAATTTACTATACATTGACTGTCAAAATGGCAAATCAGGTCTTAAATGACATGTATTTGGAAATATTTCTGCATTACTTACATGTTTTGTGCTATGGAACTGATGCCTAAATGTGTTACTGTAACGCTGATGATGTAATAAACCTACAAGTACTTGATTTGACTTTTGTTTTTGTTTTGTTTTGTTCTGATTTGATTTGATTTGATTGTTTGTTTTTTTTGTTTACAAGTTGTTGTTGTTGTTTTTTTTTGGGGGGGGGGAGAGTAGTGCATTGATGCTGCTGGTAAGGCATTTGAAATTTAGAGTGCAAACCTGAGAAAATTACAAAATCTGGGTAAGGCAATTATACAATTTGTTACATGTGTACAGTGTACTCTGTACAAGTGCTGGTCCGTGCCCCTCCCCCCCCCCCCTATCCCATACAGTACAATGTACATGTTGTACATGTATGCAAAATCCATGCACACACAGTACAACATATCAAAAGATGCATATTTATGTATCACCCACATGTAATGCTACACTGTATAATGTATACTAAAAAGGTATTGCACGATTAGCTCCTACATGTAAGTGTATGTACAATATAGTCTGAATGAATAGTCTTAATACAGTACTACAATAACATTTTGATATACAACTTTGAGTCAATAACATGGATTTGCATTGAAAATGATCAGAAATACATTTGTATGTACATGATGTACAATGTACATTGGGTAATTCCATGAAGTTGGGGCACAAAGTGTTACATTTTAGCATAACTCAATACTAATTATGCTATATATTGTTTATAGGCTTTACATTTGTATTGAGACCATACATTTTCCTGGAAATTTTGTGCCATTCAGACTCAATTTTGATGAAGTTGTAGCGGTTTCCAATATCTCGGTATTTTTTACTGTCTGGCTGCTGTCAATTATGCTGTCTGACAACCCAGCATTCTGTCAACATCCATGCGAACTTTCTTTGTGCGCCGGCACACGACAGGTGCGCACTACATTCTTCGCTTTTGTCATCGTGCCGAGGTACGCATATTTCACATTCCAACAGTAGTCGGATTTTCATAAACACACACCTTGTTTTGCTGTCACGGAAACAAGCTACCAATTAGTGGCGAGCTGTACACCTTCATCAGCCAATTACCACTCTCAAAGCTCCTGTCCGTGACACGTTTTCTCCGACCACGCTGTTTCATTTACCACGCTTCCTCACTTCACGATTAGCTTTCATCCCGAGAGCACGTCCTAATCGTTGGAGTCACTCACGTCCGCATACTACGTCCGTATACTTCACACGTCTTCTCGCGCTGACGATACCTCGCGCCGTGGACTGGCATTTCATACGGATAATACTCAATACGGATTATTACACTTTCCCGGATTTCGTACTTCGCGGCATTCGCTACTTTTCATCGCGACTCGCCCTTTCTTCAGGCTACACTCCAACCTGGGGATCTTAACATCGCTACATTCAACGCGACCGGCGCCTCGTTACATCGCTGCATTCAACGCGATCTGAACGCGATCGGCGCCTCGTTACATCGTTGCATTCAACGCGATCTGCGTCCCATCACATCGCTGCTTCTGTCCTGCTAGCGCGTGGTCTGTGGTGTGCAGACTCTACCACAACCAGCTAGGGACCGTGCAGTTCTTCTATCCAGCGCTCCAGCGGTGGATCGACTCTACCCTCGCTTGTGCTAGCCGCGGCACTCGGAGGATACTCCACGCTGCCGCTGGATATTTTGTACATATTTCTATGGGACACTGTCGTCTTCGGACACCCTTAGTGCATTCGGAGTTAGTCCATATTATTTCGGGAAGTGCAATACAACCTACAAGGACACTTTACACCTTTTCTGGTGCCCTAGTGCATTCTGCACTACTGACACGGTCGCCTACCATTCCTGCTGGTGGTGCCTTCAGCTCCAAGTCCCGTGAGCCACTCGGTGAGTAATAATTTAGTTAGGTATTTCATCATAGGCCCACGCCAATAATACCTACAAAGTTATTTAAAAAAAATGTAACGGTGTCCTGTAGCATCGTGACGTGTCCATGTAGCATCGTGATAGTTAAAATCTGGTCCTAAAAGACAAATTAATGCAATTAGCTTGACCAAAATTTGATATAACATGCATAATTACTCAATTAGTCAGATAGCTAAATATCTTTACTCTCCTTTCCACAGTCTTACTTTTACAAGAAAATTACAAAATGTGTCACTACGCTACGCGGTGTCCACCAAATGTAACAAAAAAGGACACCGCGTAGCATCATGATACATTTTGTAATTTTCTTTTAAAATTAAAACTGTGTACAGGAAATTTGAGATATTTAGCTATCTGACTAATCTAGTAAATATGCACATTGCATCAAATTTTGGTCAAGCTAATTGCCATAATTTGTCTCTTAAGACCAAATTTTAAAATATCACGATGCTACATGGACACGTCACGATGCTACAGGACACCGTTACATATTGTTTAATAACTTCATCAAAGTTGAGTCTGAATGGCACAAAGTTTCCAAGAAAATGTGTGGCCTCAATGCAAATGTAAAGCCTGCAAACAATAAATGTATAGCATAATTAATATTGAGTTATGCTGAAATGTATTTTTCAAATATCACGATGCTACATGGACACTGCCCCAACTTCATGGAATTACCCCATTGTATATTCATTTCTCAGAAACCAATTTCTTATTTGCCATTGACGGTGTACAACTGTTCACATGTACTATCTACAATGTTGTTATAAATGTATTTTTTTTTTATATAATAGCTTAAACCTCTAAAACCTATAAAGGGAGCATAAAGCTACTAGACCAACTGAGTATTAATCTGACGTATACACATTGTGTGTACATACTGTACATATGTTGTACATGTATGTAATTGCACATGTACAATGTAGACTGTACATATTTCAAAGTGCTAGTGAGTACAGTGTAAAACAGTCTATTAAACAGCTTGAGTCAGGTGCTGGTACACTACTGTAAAAGTGGAAATTTTTGCGGTGTTGAAATTTTCGTGCATTTCTCGCAAACCAGAAACAAGCGCAAAAATAAAAGCATGCGAATATTTTTGCATGCTGTATGTTCCAGTGGTTGATGTCTTGATTCCGCGGAATTAAAAACACACGAAACTCTTTTCGTCTGGCCAAGCGCGAAAAGTTAGTCGCGCGAAAATATCCACTTTTACAGTACACAATTTACCTTGTCAAAGAATGGAAAGGTTTTCTTGGGAAAGTTAGAAGCCTTCTTCATCAATTCAAGTAAAATGCCCATTACATAGGCACTATGAAGTAAATTACACAATTTGTAATACAAACAAATTTATGTACCTTCTATCTATAACATTTATTACACAATACCACTACTTATACAGTACAAAGGCATTATTACACACTATTACAGTAGAACTATAGCACTCACTGTTTTAATAGTTTCCTATTAAATCACAAATCTATTCATCAATTTTGCCTTCCAACTTTAAAATTATTACTCACATGGTACATTTGTGTACCATATACTACATGTATCATCAAATTGAAGACTCAAATAGACATGATCCTCCCAGAAATTCATCACTTATTTGTACTTGAATTGTAGCAGCCGCGTGATGTTTGTGTTTTTTTATGCACTTGACACCATCCATCAATGATTCACTGAATACTAAACATGCACATCAATGAATTCCAATTCATTCTTTCTTCCTGTGACTCTATAATTCACTGAGTTACCGAGTAGAATCACAGAAACAGAATGATTAAATTTTGCCAAAAATGAAAAAAAAAAACGGCCGCTGTGAAATTTCGAAGTGTCTCAGCTTTTTAATTGATAGAGATTAGTTGAATATGCTCAGGCAATGATCCTTGAATTTGAGGATAAGCTCGTAGTTGAGTACAAGGTGCCAATTGTCGCATGGTCTCTTTCGTCATGAAATTGGAAATTTCCTCACAAAATGACAATTTCATCAACATAATGGCTTTTTTTTGACAAAATGACCAATTTGACCACTGTACTACAGTATATAGACCAACTGTGCATGAAATGTTTCTACAAACCTCTGGTGGTTCTAACCTGTACAACATTCAAGCTACATTTTTTTTTGGTCTTTTTTTTTGTAGACACCTTTAAGAAACAAACATACAAACATGCATTCTGATTCCTATTGGCATTCATTGATTCCATCATTTGAAATTCATCAACACGATCAATATCATTACTGGCCTCATGGATATCAAAACAATTCTGTGATGTAAAAAAACACCCCCCCCCCCCAAAAAAAAAAAAAAAAAAAAAAAATGCCACAGAGCAAAAACAGAGCAGAACTTGAGCCAATTAAAAAATTTTAAAGAAATAAATCCGTTCACACCGGCTGCGCGGGATAACAGCCTTCAGGCAGTGATTGCGCAGAACCCAACCAGAACCAGAACCAGAACCAGAACCAATTTCTGATACCGACTTATCGGCACCTGCGCCATGCACCAAGGTTCAACCTCCCATGCCAAGGTTGGTTCGACCATGCGCAAAAGCGTATAGCCATTGAGTCTACTGACCATAATACTATTAATAGGTTTCTACATGTACCGATGAGATCACTGATGTATTGTAGCTTATAGCAGGTGGTCGAATTATGGGAGGCTTCCGCACTTTACCGCCATTATGTTACGAGCTATAGAACCAAACTGTTACTGTCGTTAATGAGGTAATAACTTTATATGCTAGCGCTAGAGAACATGTCAACAGGGTAAAAATAATTGTTGACATTCTGATGCAGTACATTGTAGGCCTATCCTGGCAAAGGGAGTAAAGCCAAAAAAGGGTAAATTTAGCACTAACTGGTAATAAGATTTAAAAAAAAAAAACAACTATAAAACTGCATGCGACTCTTTTTTAAAGGCTTTTTCAAATATCTGGCTCTAACGTTACTTTGAGCTTTGACGCTTTGCCTTTGTTGAATTAGCTGAACGCTGAATGCGCTGCTTCTCCCTAGGCAGTATTTCTCGACCGCCGTACGGGCTACTCTGCGGTGGAATGTAGTTGCATCTCCGCTGGGTCCGTGTTGGCTGCTGTTGGGTAAGTTCAAGATGGCGTTCAAAGCATGCAGTAAACACGGAAATGGATGACCTTATTGTTAGTAAGTAATTTTGAAATAATGTTAACTACTTACACTCAAATTCGCCTGTGTCACAGACGACAGTGGTATGTTGCTTGAGCTGATCCAAAGAAGACGCCATTCTCATTCGCTTTTCTTCTGACATTGTGACTATTCACTTCCTGCACACCACCATGCATGAGAAAATCTAGCCCTGGCGAGAGGTCAATCATATGCGGGGTCATTGGAATAATTCATTATTTTGTGGGGTGTCAGGATCTAGGTGAACGGCGGGACTTCATTCTCCGAACACAATCATGTGGTATGTTTGTTGTATGTATATCAGCACATATCCTTCTACCTTAGTTTTAGACTGCCGTTTCGTATGATTGGCCTACATGAATAAAGTCAGTAAAAACATAATGATACCACAGTCATGTTAATGCAGGTGACGCTGATATTGGTTGTGGAATCCCGGCTCTATCATAGGTTCGTCCTAAAGAGAATAATGATTTTAGTTGTTATTTTTGTGCTTCTCGCGGAGGACGGTGTAGTTATTCGATTTAATCTGAAATTATAAAACTGGCATGGTTTACTTTTATTGTATGTTATTACGTTGTCTGACGAATACTACAAAGGCGCTGACATTTTCTGTCTTTTTATTTTTATTTTCTATACTGACTGAAGTATTATCGTCCAGTTCTCAGTTAAAGTATCAAAGATAATGATTTGTAAAAAACTTCTTCTTCTTCTTCTTCTTCTTCTTCTTCTTTTTCTTCTTCTTCTTCTTCTTCTTCTTCGTCTTCGTCGGGCAGTATCATGTATGCAATTATGGTTTCCATCAATCATAATAACGAATATAATGATGCTGAGAAAAAAAAAAGAATACATTAGTAGAACATACAATGTATGTCAGTTTTAAAAAACAAAAAAACAAAAACAAGTTCCGATGTTACAATAGGCCTATACACGTAAATTGTTAGCATTTATAATATTGCAAGACTCAAGAGCACAGAAATCAACCGATCGCGTCAGAATTGAATTGATCTAGCTATAAACAACAGTGGAGCCCAGAGTAAGCAGGCAAAACATTTACCACGGCGGAAACATGGGGGCCGTGCGGGCTCGGGCCCCCACACTTTTTGTGCACCACAAAGGAATACATAAGGTGTCATCACTTTGGGCCCCCACATTTTTTTTTTTAACCCGGAAGCGTAAGTGGCACTATAAAATAGAAATAGATAGAGATCTTACTGTGTGAGCGTGGTAAGTTTATGTTTTTCCACTGAGGACCTTTTTTTTTTTTTTTTTTTTTTTTTTTTTTTTTTTTTTTTTTTTTTGCTTGTTAGCTCATGAAACCCGGAAGAGGGCCCCCACACTTTTGAAAACGCTCCGCCGGCCCTGAGAATATCTAAGTCTTGAAAATAAAACGAAAATTTACTTTGTTGCATCAAACACAATTCAAGAAGTAATGAATGCAAAATAAAGCTTTCTACATGTGTATAATGATTAATGCTAATAAATGTTTCATCATCACAAGTATTTGCATTCCACTTCCCTGCTCTATTCTAAATTTAAAAAAAAATTGCAATAATGAGCCTATAGGGCCTATGTGTCTTCTAACAGTAGTTGGTTCTGAAGACTGTGCAGAAAGACATTAAAGGAGAAGCCCCCTCCGCGACACAATCTGTTCATATGTTACAACACTTTCATTTTTCCTTTCAAATAGGAATATCAAATGACTCATCCCTGATGTGCCCGGGGAGGGGCCTCGCACCTGACAAGATGGAGAAGTACCCCTAATCAGCGTCTCAAGTTTTAGGGGACTATAGAATCACTGAACATAAGCGGACTTAAGAGCCCCGGGGCGCCCCGGGCGCCCCCACCCCATTTTTTTTTAAACAAAAGAAATAAAAAGTAAAAATGAAAGGGGGCAAGGGCACCCCCTCTTAATTTTTGAAGAAAGTCCACCATCTTTAATCAGCCAATTGTAGTGGGATCACGAGAAAAGAAAAAAAGTGTGTGCGGAAGGGTGTTTTTTGCTTGTTTGTCTTTTTTTTTTTTTTTTTTTTTTTGCTTGTCAGCCGATGATACCCGGAAGTAGCACCAGAAATATTTCTGGTGCCCCCAGCCCCCTTTTCGGAATTCTTGGATCCGCCCCTGCTGAAGCCCAACGTCAGGCAAAGAGGGTCAGGGAGAAATAGCACAGTTAGGTCTATTTCACAACAGACCAGAGACGATAATGTTAAACAATGTGACCTATGTGAGCCAGAATGTCCTTTATGGATAGTAACCCTACTATTCAGTGACAGGAGATCCTGTCAAGCATGTCGAGCTGACTGTAACCTTCCAATAATACGCGTTACATACGACCAGCGAGGTGGAAAGAGATTCTCTTTCCGCCTCGAGTCCCTGATAAGGCCTACCCATCACTAAGCAGTCTTGACCGACGAAGTACTATAATGATATTGGGGAAAATAAAATAACAGGTTGACATTTTCCCTATCAACTTCGACTAACAGAGCATTACATTTTCTTCTTTTTTTTTTGTCTAAAAGATTACCTAGTGGCGTACAAGAAACTATCTCAGTGACAATCATCTATTATGAATATTGAGGAGTTATGAATTTTTCCTCCGAATGAAATTAGAAATCGCACAATCTATTGCATTGTGGTAATATTCAAACATCACATATTGTTGTAGATTCTCATAGATTCGAGAAACTTCAAAAATTCTTGCTTTTATAAGGGAATGTCCCATTTTTTTCAAACTTCTACTGAGGTGTTGCTTATCTTTGCAGTCAGACATCAGCTCAGCCCTGCGAAAAGAGCTCAGCTTCATGTTTGTCAGGTCAGGGAGGTGGAAGAAAAATTGAGTTTTGGGCATGGTAACGTAGATGGCGCTATAATAATAAAAAAAAAATTTCTTGTGATCATGTCGCACGACGACATTTCGTGCACAGCATCATGCATGCAGTGTACGGTAATTGAAACCACTGAAAAAGTCATTCCTAGCCATAGAGCTGTATTTAGAGCTCTGTGTTCCTAGCTGGCTAGCTCGCGCGACCACCGCCATCTGCGATCGCTGCCGCTGCATGCGTGCCTCCGACACCCGCCTCCACCGCGCGCGCTTAGCTAGCTAGCTGCATGTGTATGATACTAGTATACCAGTAGCAGGTAGTAGGCCTGCCTGCCGTTCAAAGTTCAGAATCCGTACCGTTACCAGCTTACAGTTGCCAGAAACGTGTGCATCGCAGCGCAGGCGTGATAACAAGAAGAGATTTGGGCAGGCATAATCACCTTTCATCCACTATCAATTTCGAGCTCTATTTAGTATTTTTGACATCTATCGTGACAAACCTAGCCTTATAGTTTCAGCAAAAAATGGCAGCCGCAAACGACCCGTGGGTACAGCTGGTGGTAAACATCGGACTAGGGAGTTTCAGTCATCCGATGGGCTATGTGAAGACACTTATCCAGGTAATTTAAGGCTACTCAGATCAGGAAAGGCAAAGGGCAAGACAAGCAGTGTGAAACCATCACAGTAGCATTCCATTGATTGCATGCATACTGTTGGAGGGGTCTAGGGCAATTACCCCCTGGGCAATTACCCCGCACCCTTCCCCTGGCCCTAATCCTAATCCTAATCCTGAACCTAACCCTAACCCTCACCCAAACTCCTAACCCTAAACCTAACCCTAACCCTAATCTTTACTCTTACCTTACCACTAACCAGTATTTGGCCGGGGGGTAATTGCCCTCCGGGGGTAATTGCCCGGATACGTGTTGGAGAAATGCTAACGTTAAATAGCCTAACATATTGTTTGCGCTCAAGGGTCAAACATGACCAAGAGATCTAAATTAACGTTACTCCATTCTCCAGAGTTGAGTCAAAATCAGCTCAAGAGCTGAGGCAATTTTACTGGCCTGTAGTAGTGTTAACCTGGTAAAAGTGGTAACCCTCTCTAGTGGCAGTGCTTCCCTCTTCTCCTTCAGGTTCAGGAGTATGGTTTTACCTACTACTAATCGACCGCCTTGCTAATGTTTATTTGCTTGATAAGAATATTTAACACTGAAATTCACGTAAAAAACTTGACCTACGTGATTGAGAAAATCCAGCTCTATCAAATGCCGTTGTTCCATTTTCAATTTGAAGTTTCAGTGCAAAAATATCGCCGACGAACTTGCGTGGCCTCGTTTCAGCTCCCCGCGGTAAATCGCGTTATTAGGATCGACCGCTGTTTTTGCATTGACAATGCACGCAAACCGAGTTGTATTGAACACCGTGTTGTACGAAGCTTTTTAGAAGCCTTTTAGAAACTTCCATAGATATTACATTGTGCTGTCATTACGATTCGGTGAAAATATTCATTCGAAATTTTGTCCTTGATTAAAACCATTAGTGAACAGTGAATTATTGCGTTTTCCCACACCATCCTCATCTGCATTCAAAGCCAATCCATTTTTATGTGCTTTGCGCGCAGAGAAGTGCATACTAAGTGTTCAGTGCGCGAATTATACGCGGTCGGTTTCAATAAGGCCCTGGGTGGTCGATATGTAGTAGGGCTACCATACTGTCCAACACCCCTAGGCCCTATGCAGGGGGCCAACTGGACAGGGGGTGCGCCAATGTTGATAGCGCAGAGAGAGAAGTAATAAAGTTAACTGTGTTGCTCTTGAATCACAGAATGCAGTTTACATTATCCAAATTCAAGCCTTGCAAAAGCTATTCGTCATAACGTCATACTCTAGAATGAGGTTTTGGACAGTTACAGAATGTAGTACTAGAACAGTATAGTACACCTGTAGATGCTAATTAGATCAGATGTGATGATACAGAGTTTGAGATGTGCAAATTAGATACAGCAGGTATGATGTCAATAATGTCACCACCTCACAAGTCACAACTCCATGTTGATTTGTGCCCAAATCATGCTCTTGCTGATGATTCATCATTTTTTTTTTGATCAATTGCAATCCCTCTCAGACTAAAATGTGACAGTTTGGTCAGTCCATGTAACATATGCATACTTGCCAACATTTTCATTTGAGAAAGCGGTAGAATCCAGAATGCCTATGCGAGCAGCGCTAGCTTGAATGCTAATAAAATCTTTCAAAAGCGGTAGTCTACTGCCAAATGCGGTAGAGTTGGCAAGTATGCATATGGGATTCACCACTAAACTGCACTAAGTTAGACATAGTATTTATAGTGCAGTTTTCAAAATAATTTTAGGGCTGTTATTATCTTGTCTAATCAATAATAGGCCATTCAGTTGAAAAACAACAAATTTCTTTAATGAACATTTGACCTTCATATGTTACTAGACTTCAGTCCAGAGTTTAAACATACAAATGGTAGTGAAAAAATTGTAATAGATTACTTATTTGAAGCAATTTTTGGGCAAAGTTATCTCTTCTTATTAGTTAAAGCGTTCTAAAAGATCATCATTGGGGATACTGTAATGCACATTGGAAACAGAAAATAACCTGACATCCCTGAAATGTAGCCTTTTACCTTGGAAATACCCCATTTTGTTCCTTTGATTACCGGTATGCTATTATTGACATTTAGAGTTGCACTTGAACTTCCAAGTGGAATTCCCCAGAGAACAAAAATAGCAGGTCATTGTTCATCTTTTTTTTTTCAAGAATTTCCAACTAACCGCATGATTTGTCACTGGTAATTAACAGACAATTCGGCACTAAAATATGGCTGTGTCATTTTCCGGACTTTTTGGTTGTCTATTAAAGGTGAAAGAGAGGACAAGAAGGATGGTTGACTATGTGATAAAAGTAGTTACAGTACCTGTGAGAATAGTATCTTTGTTTATGCAAGGGGTTAAAATCCCGAATAAAATCCCCAAAATACTGTAAAAGTGGATATTTTCGCGCAACTAATTTTTCGCGCTAGGCCGGGTCAGAAGAGTTTCGCTTGTTTTTAATTGCGCGGAATCAAGACATCAGGCACAGGAACGTATGGCAAGCAAAAATATTCGCGTGTTTTTATTTTCGCGCTAGTTTCTGGTTGCGCAAAATGCGCGAAAATTTCAACACCGCGAAAATTTCCACTTTTACAGTACACTGAAGTTGCTCTGACCGCAAAAGATCCTTCATGTTGATGATCCATGAATGAGTACTGTGTTGTTGTTGTTGTTTTTTTTCTCGTTTTTGATCTATTTTTTGTCTAGAGAAGTACAGTACTGTAGACAACTTTTGATTTGCAACAGGTTTAATCCATTGTTGCTCTTGGGGTCAATGTTGTCCCGACCTTTGGCTTGGCAGTTGAAGAGAGCACTGTCAGATGAAGAGGATGACAGCATTACACCACAGCATCATTAGATTGCAATAAAGCTTCATATGTTTCAGTGCACATAAGATTCCATTGTTTTGTGCAATAAAATCATCTTGCATTTACAGGTACTGTAGTCTAACTGTACAGTGTAGCATTCCCTGTGAGTTACAGGTATGCTAACTGTATGAACATACTTATACTTATCTTATATCTTATACTGTAATCATTATCTTATACATATCTTATACTGTAATCATTAGTAAAATACAATGTGCAAGGTTAGGATCATAGGAGTTCACAATTCATGAGCATTTTGTTAATTATGGGCTCAGCAGTGTAGATTTATTCTCCTTGGGATTTACAGTAGGAGGCATACTGCGAGTGCACAATAGGTTGTATCCACAGACCCTTTATTCTCGCTTCTTCAGCAAGAAGCATTATTTGTACTGTAGTCTTTTTTTTTTTTTCTACAGTAAGCATTGTAACAGGATGTGCAAAATAATGTGATAAATTACCCATTTGGTGTGTGGGGAATACCCAGAGTACTGGTTCCCATGGTGAATTAACATTTTTCAACAAAATTTTGCCACAGACAATGACCAAATACTGTGCCTCCAGCCACATGTAAAATAGTACTTAGAAGAGGTTCATCTGATTGGTAAATCTCTAATAAAAGCGAATTTCATTAGTTCACAATAAAAAATCTTTTACCTTGTGTGAGCTTTCGCCTACTGTTTTCTGCAGGCTTCTTCAGACTGGCATTGACTCACTGTAGATGGGGTATCGGACTCTCGGACTGTAGGATTGCCAATACCCCATATGAGGCGAGTCAATGCCAGTCTGAAGAAGCCTGCAGAAAACAGTAGGCGAAAGCTCATACAAGGGAAAAGATTTTTTTTTTTTTTATTGTGACCTAGTTAATGAAATGTGCTTTTATTATGTAAATTAGTAGTATGTACATTGTACAATAGGCAACAGCCTTCTTGAGCAGTTGTATGCATTGGAAGGTGCATGTGTGATAACTGCAAATATTGTACACAATTGTACAGTGTAGGCTAGATACAGGACTGATGACATATGGACAGGTATCACTTTGTCCTTTCTGTACGTGATCATTGTCAAGATTATATTGTATAATACACATTCTATATCGCTAGGCTGCCGCTAGGAATAGTCATTCCCTTTTTATCCCCCTCCCCGATAGAGCAGCAGTCTTTATATGATTGATAACAGGACAAGATGAGCAGAGTATGGAATTACGTACAAAGTATGCACTTTTGTAGAAGTTTCATGAATGGGCATTACAATACATGTCATTAACTTTGAATAAAATAACTGAATGTCATATGTTAATGTTATTGAACTACTTATTCTGATGAATTAAGTTTTGTATTTTACTGGGTATATGCTAGGCTTTTTTTTTTTTTTACTCTCCCTTCAAAAGTACTCAATACTTTAAAAAAATATTCCTATCATTAATTAGCATTTTGTTGGTGTACATTTCTGTGATGGATAGATTTATGAGAGCTGTGAGAGCCACAAAGAATAACATTAGTTTTGGTATTATATGATTAAATATAAAGTGTGTTTGTTGATAATCTTATTGATGAATGTAGTCCAATTCTTCAAAACTCATAAAATCTTTGATTTTGGTTCAAATTTTAGCTGGGATATGAGCCCTTACCACCTAGGATGGGGAGGAATGCCTTCTTCAGAGAATGTATGCAACTTCCTGGATTCTTTTCTTACGGTGAGCCTTTCTTTTCTTGTCTATTCTATTCTATTATATGATTTAACATTTTCAGTGCACTCGTCTCACCATAATGGATCAAGGGACAAGACATTTGCTGTTCCTGTCTTTAGGAAAGATTTCAGTAGCTTCCAGTTTGTCAGAAAAAAAAAAAAAATGACAAAGCACTTCATGAAATGCCCCCCATGTTACAAGATTGCCTTTTCAGTTGCATTATATCTGATCTGTTCATTCTGATGACACAGGCTCATCCATTCTTTTTTTTTTTTTTTTTTATTGTATATATACTGGTACCAGTACCAAAGGAAAATTTTAGCATCGACCCAGCCCATTCCCCCCCCCCCCCACTTGTCATACACTGTATACATGTGATACATCATGTAGTGTAAGTTTGCTACATTCTGCAGTGATGCAATTTACCTTTGAGTTTTCTTACATGATGAAAGAGCAATTGGGTTACCTCTCTGACAGGTGAGGGAAATAATGTTACTTTAATAACATATGTGACCATGCATTTTGATTTTATGTGAGGACTCAAAAAGGTGAAATGGGTCAACCAAGTCAATCTTAAGTTTTTCATATTTTCTGAAAGAACTATCCTTCTTCTACATTATTCTTTAGTTCGGGATCATAACATAATAGGGAAAATGTGTTTTCAGCAGTTTTTCTACGACCATTTCTTTGGAGAGTAGAATTATCAGGTGTATCTTTCCAGGCCCCTTTTTATCTCTCGAAATCCTTTGCACACTTTTCACTTTCAAATCTAATAACTTTTGAAAGGATAATGCTACTGCTTTGAAAGTTGGCATGCATGGACAGAATGTGTTGATAGAACATGCTCAATTTCAGCCTAATCTGATAATCCCTTCATTGCTGTTGTGGTGTACATCCTGTGTTTTGTCCCTTTCATCGCACAGCTACAGTAGCATGGTTTGGTAAAGATTAAGTGCTTGAATAGACCATGTACTTCAGAGCCTGTTATCTCAGTTCGCACTTTTCCAGAGTGTGTGCTTTCTTTTCAGTATTTAGGTAGGTTAGGGGAGTCCGTTTGAATTGAGTTACACATCATTTGAAAGCTTAGAGTCTGCTCTTTCAGAATCTGCCCTTCACTAAAAAATCCATGTCTGGCAACTTTTTGTTGGTTTTGTGATGCAGGGCCACAAACAAACAATAAAAATACATAGAGTGGCCTGCAGGGTCACATATGGCATCGAAGTTGTGATTCCATGTGTCTTGTTGCTTTTTCAGCCCGCCATATATACAAGGTGGATGGCTTCTTTGGGCTCTACAGGGGTTTCTTCCCAGCCATGTGCCAGACTTTCGTCTCTGGTGCTGTCAATCGGGCTGTTTCAGAGGTGAGTGTCACCTGAGAGAGACAAGTTTGTTGTCTTTCAATTCTTTAGCCGAGGACAGAAGCTGCCTCCCCTAGATTAAGACACTGTAGCTCTTCCAGAGGGGATTCCACACACACTATGCCTTTCCACTCTTTTCACTATTTGTTTTCTCCAATACTGTGGTCTGTATCTCCCCAGGTGCCAACACCCCCATTTCACAAACATTTATGTAGGGCAAGACCTTTGAAAGATCACTGAAAGACTGCAGAAACTGACAGATCTCATAATGATCTGTCAATGCTCCCCTGAATATTGCAGTCTCCATGTTCTCAAAAAAAAAAAAAAAAAAATGAAATGGTTAAAAGTAGTTTTTCGGCAGTGTTTCATGAAAACAGTCTTTCAGTGGTCTTTCAGCAGTCTTTCAGCGGTCTCTCACTGAGCGCTCAAGGGTCCTATAGTCTTTCAATTACGTTTCGACAGTCTCTCGATGAATTGTCACATTTTTGGAGAAGATCACTGAAAGATTATCGAGAAATCATTGAGGGATCATTAAAGGACTAGTCCCAGATATCTCGATGATTGATCTCTCAAAGACCACAGGGAGTTTGACAGCGGATCTTTCAGTGATCTCTCAATAGTCTTGTTGGTCTCTCAGATCTCTGAGAAATTTGTTTTGAAAAATTACTTTTTTGGGTCTTTCAATAATATTTGAAGGGGTTTTTTTATTTCATTTTTTTTTATAGCCATCCCACATTGCCACATACATTACCGGTATGTGGACACTATTTTCATCTGGTCTTGGAGACTGCTAGCGATCTCACCAATTTTGGGTCTCTCAGTGGTCTCTCAAGGGTTTCCATTATGTGGAATCAGGGCTTAGATGACAAATGTTTACACAGAATAGAAGACAGTGAGGTTTGTTTTGATTAGTCTTGTCAGGAGACATTATCAAAGTCTTGATATCATAGTTGAAAAAACAAACAAACAAAAAAACCCTTCAGTATGTTTAGACAATGTTCAGATGGCATGAACGAGTAAATGGAATAAAAACATATTAATGTTGACTTTAGATGCCAAGCATATTTTTATGATGTGCAAGGTATTTTAACTTTCACATGCAAGCATAGCCAGATTAAAAACAAACAAACAAACTGAACGTTATTTAGAGACCCCACATTTTTAAACTAAACAGAACAAAGAAAGCAGTCAATCCAGAGCTAACAAAAGATGATATGATGGTGTGATCACTATGACAATCGTGTTCTCCAGAAATTGGACGAGGTATTGCCAGTGAGTGATGAGGAGGAGAAGAAGCAGCTGAACCAGAAGAGACCAGAGCTGGCCAAGGTGTCCTTTTCAACGTTCTTGGTCCAAGTAAGATACCATCCATTCTTCTCAGAACTAGAAACCAATTAGTAACAAGGCACATTGTGTGATTTGTTCATATGATCATTTCAATCCCTTTTCTGACTTTTATTTTAGATATTGTAAAAACTTCAAACCAAATGTGGCTGCTCTAATATAGATGTTAACAATTTCATCTGTGCAATAATGTGGGCATCATGAATGACACAGTCATGTCATATCTTCAGCAAGAAATCATATGACCCAAGTGATAATGTTGATGCCAAATATTTCATGAGAGTGTTATTTTTTTGAATTTTTTGAGTCTAGAAAATCTGCAATTTTAACAACCCACCAAAAAGTTGCCCGCCTGTTTTGTATGAGGGCGATGTACGTACAAATCCAACAAACACAGAATGCAGCTAAGCAAAGATGCCTAGCCTGCATGGGTACTACTAGTGCACATGCACACCTACAGTTTGTATGCTGAGTAACTAAAGAGTACAATATAGATATTCACAATCACAGATTCAACTACTGTAAAAGTGGAAATTTTCGCGGTGTTGAAATTTTCGCGCATTTCGCGCAACCAGAAACTAGCGCGAAAATAAAAACACGTGAATATTTTTGCTTGCCATACACGTACGTTCCTGTGCGTGATGTCTTGATTCCGCGGAATTAAAAACACGTGAAACTCTTCTGACCCGGCCTAGCGCGAAAAATTAGTCGCGCGAAAATATCCACTTTTACAGTACCCATAAACTTGTTTTATCTCCCGATATATTTAATATCATGCCTGCAAATATGTGACATTTGTGGCATAGCATTTTGTTTCTTTTCCTTCACAGATGTCAAAGGATTCTGTATCCCATGTATGTGCCATTGTTGTGTCGCAGCCTTTCAATGTGGTCATGGTCAGGACTATGGCACAGTTCATAGGCAAAGAGACAAAATACAGGTGACGAATATCAAGCAATCAGGATTTGTGTGTGTGTATGTGCAAAAGGATCCTTAGCTCAGAGAGATACGTGTAGATATGATGAAATGGAATAAGGGGAATTAGAGCAACAAGCATGCTAATGCTCGTGCAGTATATCTGAGATATATTAATTACGTTGAATAAGGTCAAATGTCAGTGAGTCATGTACCATGACAGTGTTCAGGATCCCAGAGACCTTGTTGTGGTTACAAAATATAATACTTGATGCATTGTACACACTTTGAAATTGTTACATCATGACTTATCCATTGTATCAGACATTATTTTAATTATTGTTTTGAAGGTTATGTCAATGTCTTGTGTTTTGTTCTTAGGGTTTTAATCTCAGCCAGTGATGGTTACATATGACCCAGTTTAATATCGTTTTATCTGATGGATTGAAGATTTTAATTTGAATACAGTATTCATCGCATAATCGGGACAGGTTGGGAGTAGCAAACAAGGCCCCTTTAAGCGAGGTGCCCGACGTACTGTACATGTACATGAATACACAACCACGCTACCCCTTGGCGCGACCCTCTAGCTCTCCCTGCACATGGCTTTGCTTATATGCAGGGGAGAAGAATGTTCGCGAAAGCATGTGTTTCGCAATGGCATGGATACTTATACACGGCTCTTTCGTGGCTATGCATGTACGTGTACTGGATGGACGGAGGTCAAAACACACCAGTCCGAAGCTTGCTTTGTAAGTTCGATGTAAACGACAACTGATAGGGAATCTTTGAAATATTGTTGTGGTATTTTGGTAGATTTTTTATGTAAAATATCAACAAAATCAAAGATCGCTTGAAGAAAAATTGTCCCGTTTATCAGAGGTCCCCGCCCGATTATCCAGTGAAAATAACATGCATTGGAAATGTTTCTGGGAAGCGTATGTCATTTAAGCGAGGTTCCCGATTATCAGATGCCCGATTATGCGATGAATACTGTAATTAGTTGAATCAATCTTGGAATGACGGTAAAGCAGTCAATTTTTTTTTGTTCCGGTGCAGTCTTGAGACAAGAGAGAGCATATTATGTAGATGATAGGAAGGATGGGCTGAAAATTCAGAATGTTTGCAATATATGGAGCAGGCAATGAGGCAGAGGGTCATAACTGTTGTTAATTTTCTCTTTGCAGTGGCTGGTTTCAACCATATGTTGAGATCTACAATGATGGTGGAATCAGGGGTTTGTTTGTGTGAGTATGTCCCTTCCAAGATGTCCAATATTGAGCCTCAGGTTGAGCCTCAAGAGACATAGAGAGATTCAAATTCCTGTTACACCAAAAAATTTGAGTTACTTAGGTCAGCTGGGATCATAGTTTTTTAGTGTAATGCATGAGGGCCCAATTGCTGAACTAAATTTGGTCTCTCTTTGTGAGGTACATGCACATGTAGTCTCAGGCAGGCTCACTTTTGATGTAAACACACACAGGCCAAAATTCATGACACGATATCTACTCACATGGGGCACTTGTCACTACATACACTGCAGCCGTTTTGATGCTGATCCGTCATTGTATGTGTAACACTCTCTTTTTCAAACATAGCAGTATTTTCACATAGTTATATCACCCATAGAAGACGGTTAATAATTTTCTTTTTTTTTTTTTCCTTTTTTTTTTTTCAGCAGTGTAAACAGGGTTTAAAAGAGATCCAGGCCAATGATAGAAGAACTAATTTACTGATAGCATTGGTATTGCAATGTCCGAGCAGCAAGAGCTTGCATTGTGAGGTAATCTCTAGTCAAGGCCAAAGTTTAAAAATGCAAGCATGGTACAACTGCTTATCTCGCTAACTCTGCTAAATATGGAATGTTTTACACTTTATGAGATGTGATTCAGATTTCAAGGAATCTTACTTCACTGAAATTGTGTACATAAAAGACAAAGGTTAAGGGGTATTTTCACCAAGCAATTTACTTTGCTTTTGCTATATCACCGATACACCACTTGCAAACATTATTACAAGTATATCACAGTTTTTTTTCTATCTCAAAAAGTTTCTTCTCACTCCACAAAAATACAAAATTTTTGCAATGATTTTCCAGTTTAGGGTTCTGTGACAATACATAACTCCATGCAGTGGCTGGCAGAAGACTAGCAGTAAGCTTTCTACCATGGTACTCCTGTATAAAACATATTTATAATTTTACTTTGAGTGTTTTGTCTGTCATTTCAGTGGACTTGCCCCACGGCTACTGCTTGACCTCCTGACCCTGTGGCTTGCAAGGTCAATGTACTATTCCTTCAACAGGCTCTTCGTAGATGACAATGTAAGTGACACATCAAACACCAGGGGCCCGTTTCATAAAACTTGTCATCAGTGACAGTTGTCATAGATGTTACTGAAGATAGATGTCATAGATGTTTCAGAAGCTACTGAAATCCTTGCATCTGATTGGCTGAGAGCAAATTTGTCATAGAAATGTGGCAGTTGTCACTGATAACAAGTTTTATGAAACGGGCCCCAGATATACACAATGATACGTTGCTGTATATGCTTTATGTACAGCACTGGCCAGTCTGTATCCATTGGAATGTGCTCTATTGATACCAGAATCTTTGAAGTTTGACCTTTAACCTTAACAATTTGGCAACGTTGGTTGTATTTAGAAGTGGAGGGTGTGAACGGATATTTTTGAAATCCACCCCACAGCTGGTGAATATGATAGGAATGAAGGTTCTTGATCTACAAATATATTATGTTTACATACTCATGATAATCTATGAAATGTTGATCAGTACATCTTTGGTTCTGTTAATGATTAACAATACCCTTCTCCTTACAATTTCAGATGACAAATGTAGTTGAGCTGAGAAGCTACGCAAACGTCATCACAGGAGTAAGTTCAAGTAGCCCATCGTGTGGCTGCCAATTGACTACAGTATACAGCAAATATTTCACGAAGTTTTTATTTTTGCAAATTTTGCGAGTCAGGTGCTATTCGCAAATTTAAAAACAGGCGAAAATATCATCACTGATCCCAACATGAATGTGGTGTGCGTGTATACATTTCTCCGTTCAGTGCTGTACTCCACAATTGCAAATTTAACCACTAGCAAAATTGTTGAGAAGTCCCGATTCGTGAAAAATTAGACTCGCCAATTTATATGATGTATACAGTAAATGGTGCAGATGACAGCCACTTGAGACTTTTCTCATATTAGTATATGTTTTTGATGAATTGAAGACCTGAATATAAGAACAACCCAAGTCCAATTTTTGGCCAAATTCAGTTTGACATGGGAAATTGTAGCTTATGCATGGACTCATCTTGTGTATAAAATGATAAATCCTAATTATCCCCGGAAGTGCCTGAAATGAATAAGTTAAATCTTATATGAATGTAAGAATGAAGGACTTGGGTCATTCTTACATTCATATTATAGCGCCCTCTCTCATCCTTTTCTCATCTCTATAGCATCATATCATGTATATGATTCAAAGAACGACCCAAGTCCATATGATTCAAAGAACGACCCAAGTAGATCACAAAAAATGGCCTCTCCACAAATAATGTAAATATTAATTGTCATAATAATATATGTTCTAATTTGTATATGATTATAAAATGTTGCCTTCCCATCAGAGTTACACTGTAAATAGAATATTATTGGACAAATAAAAAAGATATGAAGTTTTTTAAAGTTTACTCGAAATGGTCTTCCATGGACTTGGATCGTTCTTATATTCAGATACTCAATTGTCAGTGAAGGTAGTCCAGTTCAGTAAGTTAATAAAGAGTATCAGTATCATTTATGGCAACTCATGGATTTTATCTTTTCTCGCAAAAACTTTGTCATGGGGACTGACAGCGTAATTCACATACTACATTCATTGTCATACATCTCCACATAAATGAGCACAGAGTAGATATTGACTGATATTGCAAAGACTGCTGCAAAGAAGAGATAGTGATGATGATGTTATCAGTCTTATAATTCAAGTATGATTATTTATTATCATGATTATTTTATTCTTACTATTTATTATTATTATTATTGTTATTATTATTATCATTATTATTATTATTATTATTATTGTTATTATCTATTTTTTATCATTACTTTTACAATATAAGTATTACTACTACTACTGCTACTATTATTCATATTCATAATACCACTTCTACTTTATTTGCTATTATTGCATATTGGTATTTTTCACAGAAGAAGCATATATACTGTAATAATGATAATAATAATAAGGTCTTATTTACCCAGGGTAGCCTCTTCAGTGTTGCCACTGCTCTACCAGAGGGCCCTGCCATTATTATTACCCCAGCGTTGCCAGGTACCCATTTATACACCTGGGTCGAGAGGGACGTGGTGGGTAAAACATCTTGTCCAAGGATGTAAGCGCTGGGCGGGATTTGAACTCGGGTCCTCCGAGCGGGAGTCGGGAGTCTTATCCACTATGCCACAGCGCCCCCACATTTCTCAGTTATGTATGGATGTAAGCGATCACATCCAGACTTTCGCTGTATGTCCATTTATATTCTGGTATATGATTGTTCTCCTGTGACATGTCCCGTGATGGGGTGTTTTATTTTTCTACTTATTTTTTTTTTTTTTTTTCTTTTCATAGTTCCTAGCAAGCATGCTGACATACCCTTTCAGTCTCATCAACTGCAACATCATAGCCAACAACTGCGGGTAAGTGTGACCTTCACGGATGTTAGGAGTCCTAGTGTATTTGTCAACTTTGTTTGCCTGTGTTGCGTAGAATTTTATGAAAGATACAGCAACTGGTCAGACAATAGATATTTCACAGACATTGTTGGAAATGCTGGATGTATTTTTTTTTTTCTTTCTTACTTTAATGTGTTATTTTTCTCTGCATAAAAGAAATTACCCATTTTTTATGTTAGTCATTCCTGCTGCTGGAACACCTCATTTGAATGAATAAGCCATAGCTTGTGTTGCATTACATTTATGTGAGTGTGTGTGTGTGAGAAACCTATACCTTTGATCTAGAATTCATTTCAACAGTAAGAATTTGTCATGTGCTTTGTGCCACATGACACCAAAGTTCCATATGCAACAGTATAGTATTTCATGTTTCATGAATACTCCTGTGTCAGTTATGTGTGTTAAAACATGAAAAAACAAACAAACATGACAACATGGGACATAAAAGTGTATTCAGAGGGGAAGTGACTAGTCTACCTTTAAGAAGAAAGTGACAACAATGTGTTGAAACTTGTTTGCTTTATTTGAATGATGCCTTACATTTTATCTGATTACGGACACATTTATCTCCTTAGTTTCTATGTCTTTATTGGTGCAGTTATATGATGGTCTGTTTTGGAAATTGTGTATGTAGTAGTCTGTATACAATATCGTTGTGACATGTAGCTGAGTGATGTCTGTGATATCATTTTATGTGTCAAAAAAGCAACATAGCATCTCTATTTTATGCCTACTGCCGTTTTGCATGGCAAGTGATTTGAAATTATAATTGTTTAATGTGACTGGCCTCAGAAAGTTGGCTGGTATCACCATTTTGCACTGTCAGACTGACAAATGTAATTATTGTGTTTTCTTTTCACATGGTTGCTCGTAGATCCATTTTGATTTTGTGAGATGCTATATCCTATGAGAATTTTATCTCATTCTTTTTTTCTTTTTTTTTGTCTATTGGACTCTCTGCGTGTGTGTTTCTGCAGAAGTAAGAAGTCACTGTTTGAAGGAAAATATAAATCTATTGTACATTTGTTGCAGTTTTTTGTTTTTGTTTTTTTTTTTGGCTGGTTCTTGATTAAACAGCTTGCTAATACATGTATTTGCCACTCTTTCTCGAGATATGTGGAAAGTGACCAAAGTCCCAGAGCCAACAAATGCTACTCATACACAACCTGCTCTTTAGAATATATCTGAATATCTGTTAAATGCATATGTAGCCTTCGAATGTGAGGTGTTCGAATGTCATCCCTTCTGTTAGATTCCTCGCAGTGTTGGTCAAAGTTTCTGAAGATGTCTTATTCCACAACACCTATTGCTTAATCAGCCTATAGAGACTACAAAGTATGTAAATGAATGTTTTAGCAATACATGTACTCATACCTTTTATAAACCCAGTTCCTATTGTGCTGTCTCTTCTTTTAGACTGCTTGCCGGTTCAGCTCCCTATGTTCCTGTATATGTCAGCTGGGTAGACTGCTGGCGAGACCTGAGGAATAGGGTGAGTATAGGCTTTCATCAATCTCTACCCTCCCCTCCCCTCCCCTCCCTCCCCTTCCCTAACCCATCACCCAGCATTCTTAGCAAACTTTTTACTGACTATCTCAGAAGCACATTCAGAAGCAAAGGATTTGTCTTATAAATACATAGAAAGCAAAACTCGGGGAACAAAAAGCTCTGATCTTGATGTGTTAAAGGTCCTGTTTATCTTTGGGAGCAGTGATTTAAAGATTTTTCAAGATACCACATTTGAAGCATGATGTGAAATCTGTTGAATCACAAAACATCCTATCATATTAAATTTTTGCAGTAAAGCATATATTATATTAAAGGATATATCAGTATTTTTTTCAATGAACCATAACTGTAGACGGTTGAGTCTTGAAACATTTTTATTATAATTATTTTTCATATTTTTTGTATTCAACAATACTTAATAATGACTATACAGATTCAAATTTTTACAGACATTGTTTCTATCCCTAACTCACATTTTAGAACTATTTCTAAGTACTAATGCTGGGTTTTTGTTTCATCTGCAAATGGTAAATTATGCCTTTAATATTCCTCCTTGCATGTGTAACACTAAACAGTCAATTGGGAATGTTGACAGCCATCGAAGTGATGTGATTTTGAAGCTGCCAGTGCAAAACAACTGTCATGCATGCAAAATAGACAAAGAAATACTATCCAATGTTTCATCTGCCTGGAATGAGTTCTAATTCTTGGTTTGGTAGGTGGGTATTGACATGAAAACTGAAATACAGGTGTATCCTCAGGATGAAAATAGAAATGTCAGGCATTCAAGATGACAATGCTTGGCTTGCTGATCCCTGTTACCAGTCTGAATTTTTCTGAATTAATTGATGCATCAAAAGAATTATCATGCTGGTTCGAAGCAGTCTAACCTGTAGCCCTTCTTCCTTTCCAGGGCCTTCTCAAACGAGGTTCCAGCCTCTTCTTCCGCAGATTCAGCCCCAAGATGGTGGTGTTCCAGCCAGAGCCTGTCACCCCTCTGGATTAATAGTCCCTCGGAGTGGTTCTCTATGTTTCCTGTTCTGTTTTCTTTTCTTTATCCATTATCTCCCTCACTCTGTTTATTCTTGTTTTATTTAGGTTTTTATTTTTTGTATAGCTTTCTTTTTTTTTGGGGGGGGGGGGCATGATCGTTTCTCAGTCGATTCTCTGTGGTAGTCTTCCTGTCCAACAAATTGGATGTGCATGTCTGAAATCACTGTAACCAGTGGGAACACAGAATTCAAAATTATCAAACTTTCACCTGGTCTTTGCAAGCATTTATGTGGTATTCAGGTGCAAAGTGGTATGGATTTGACAGGAAGATACAGGGTTTACATGCATTTGGGGGTGTTTTCAACTTTAAACGGGTTAACACCCATTTTCTCCCCCTTTGTGACTATTAAACCGCAAGGCAGATTGGTGCCTTCTTCAATGGACAGTTGGCTTGGACTGTGCATATCCGTAGCACATCCTTAACTGACCTAGTTGCTTTAGGAGTCATGCTGTAAGCTGAAGCACCAAATATGCAGTGGGCAATAAATATTATATTGTGCAAATGTAGTCAATCTTTCGAATATTTACTATTTTGGGTCAAGAGAAGTTTTGAGTCGTTTGTTTAATCCTGAATCAGGACTCGAGTAGGGATAATTTCCTGCAATGTTCCTTTCATCAGGTCGTGGTAAACCTTTGCCCAAGTGTGTTTGATGTACTTGGCAAATGGCAGGTCATCACGGCTTAGGAGGAGAATTTATGAGGGATGTGTCATAAGACTCTGGTTTTTTTTTTTTTTTTTCTGCATATGGATGCAATCTTACTGTATATTAGCAATGTTGACATGTTGTATGAGGGGTAACCTGGAGAAAATGTGAAGTTTGAAGTACTGATCCCATTATTCTACTTTACATCTCGTAGTCCCAAAACAGAATGCAGACTTTGTTGTTGCACTTTTGTCATTGGATCATTCAAAAGTAGCACTGTTTGTACAACCAAGTTCCCCAGTGCATGCCAGACAAAGAAATGGAATAATCCTTAGAGGAAAAAGAGAAATGAGGTGAAGTCTCGATGTTTCTTCTTGTAATATGACCACCTGCAGCTAACAGTTTCGCGAGTTGGATAGAGGGTGTAGAAATACAGAAAAACTTAGTTAGAAAAAAAGTCGTTAGATTGATTCTGACTGTAGTCTTTTAAGAGAGAGGGATTTCACAGTATTGTCTTTTCTGTATTTGTATGGAACACACTACATGTCACAAGGATTACTCTAGATTCCAGTGATTATTTCTTGTAACATGTGACAAATATTAGAAAGGAATGTGGATGGCCATTCTTTTGCAGTGACCCTCCTGTTTTGATCAAGAATCCTCTGGAAGCATTTATGAAATAAGTAAATCAGAATTTAACAATATCAAAATGAAAAAAGAAAAGAAAAAAGACTGGAGATAGTCTTTGAGTCATGTGAATACTTGTGTTTCACTTTCTTCATTTGGACTAGAAGATTTATAAGTGGTTGAGTGACATTTTGAGAAGTTCTGTGTATTTCATGAGCAAACTTCTCAGATGTATAGTAAGTAGTAGTTTGGTTCAACACAAAGACCACTGGCTGTATCTCTTTGTGTTTACTGTTTGTCTCCATGGATAAGATTATTTTAAAACAACTGTCTTATCAGAGAGTATGTATTGTCAGAGGAACATGACATCAATGCAAACTGAACTCAGGTGGTGTGTATTGATAGAATTTATGTATCAAGGAACCATTACGGGAAGTCTATACCTACATGTAAAAGAGGTATCTGTACTGAGTGAAAAGGGTATAAAAAGAAGCAGACAAGTGAATGTCCAAATGAGATCAAACACAAGGATAGAACAGTTCTGTTCATTAGAGCATGAATGCATAGTACAACATGTTGTCCTAGTGGGCCTCTCCAGAACCACATTGTACCAAAAAAAAAATCTTAACAAGTAAATTTTATTCCAATTGTTCAACAATATGGAGCTCCACTATGGAGAAGATTCTTTTGTAGGGATTAACTTCCACTGATAATCCTTTAGCAGAGTTGCGAAGACTGTGTTTTTGTTCTTGTTTTCATTTTTTTTTTTTTTTTGGTTAAAAAGAATATGCTATGGCATTAGCAGCAAAACTGGCATGAAGTAGCTGGCACTGACATACACGTACCTGTGGCAAATATTTCCAGATGTTTTAGGAAGGTAACCCCAAACTGGCAGAACATTTTTCGTCAATTTTTGTCGCAGTTTGCTCTGCATTTCACCTCTATTGCCCTGTATCATTCAAAAAACGATCTTTCTGATATGTGTGTATTCTCTGTTGACCTGATAATGTGTAAAGTTTATAATTCATGTTTTTGATATGTGATCTCGAAACTTCAGCACTGCTGCTCTCTGAGCTATGCTCGCAATAGATGAATTGGAGATATGGGATGCCCAAGAGTCGGAAGCCCAATTTCTACCACTATGAAATGATTGAGGGATAAGAATTAGAAGGGCTATTTCCTTCACGAAAGTTGAAGCCCAGTGTTATTTGGTATTCAGACTCGACCTGTCCACAGTCGGGTGTTAGTGCATTTCGTCCAATTTACAAATGGATGTATTCGTCATCGATGTACTTACTAGAACAACTCCCGAATAATCTTTACAATAATTGCTCTGAATATTCCACTGGAGAGAAAAAGAAACCATAGGGAAGCCTGAACACACAAGCTCCTTGAAGTGCAAATTAAATCCTGAGAAAAAACAAACAAACAAACAAAGGAAGAAACGCTTACATTTCCTTCAGAGCTGTATTATTTTCACGTAGGTAGCACATTTGTAATTTTATTTTGGGATTTTGTTTAGGATATATATTTTTTTCTTTTATCGAATTGAAGAACAAGAAGAACATTGTTTCAAACAGCACACTTTCCTTTAAATCGAAAGGACCAATTGAATACTTCTCTCACATCTTGAAGAGGGGCAGTATAATGACAATTATTCAAAGTGATTTTAAAAGATACATGTATGTGTTACTAAGTACAGTACTACAAGGTAAATGGGATTGCTCCAAAACCAGGAGGGCTCTTGTACAGAGTCAGGGCTGCTGTGTTATTCATTATAATCAGGAAGAGTGTGGTTTCTTTTTAACCATTTTATTGTTCACATTGTTATTGATAATACAGTGAAGTAGTTGTTGAAAGAAAAAAAAGGCAGATAAGTACCACCAACATCATGAGCTTTTAATAGGCCAAGCCTATTGGCAATAAAGAAAGTTTTCAAAAGTTGGGGGGCATGTTTTCACATTGCATATAAGTGCATGTCCATTCAAAGGGAAGGCTCATATGTCAACAATCCCCAGAGCTCAATACTGTATTTTGGAATGCAGATAACAGGAATCATGTTTTGGTCTATATACGCCAGTATAGTTTTCATTGGAAGAAAATGTTAGCAGCATTATACCTTTATGGTTTGTGTAAAGCAAGTGTGTATGAACACATTTGATTTGGCCATTAATTTGTTTGCATGACAGCCAACCATTGATATGTGTAAATGTGTTTCTAGGTAATGAAAATGCAAATGGAACACCAATTGAACACTTAGTCAAGGTCAGCCTTCTCTCTTGTATCGGTGCTGTCATTGTTAATCACATAGGCACAGGGATGCTTAACGTGTAGGCATAGAGTCGAGATGGCTAATGGAGGCATACATACCTTCTTCATTCAACCATAGAATTTTCTAAGATATTGTGGCTGCATGGCCATTTAGGAAGTCTGATTGGTTTGTCAAAATAACGTCAATCATCTGTTAGAGCAGAGGATGTAAAATATTCCCAAGACTCCCTGTCAAAGAAAAAACAAAACTATATTGTAAATCAAGTGTTATAATCTAATGGATGAACACTTGTTCTTGTTCTGTCCTGATGTGCTGATGTAATCGGTCAGATTGTAAGATACCTATGTGATGGAGATTAAAAAAGTTTATACACTGGTAAAGCCAAGAAGAAACATAATACGTTTGGTGATAGTATTGTTGCTATTCATGTTTTTGTTGTTGTTGTTGTTGTTGTTGTTGTTTTTTTGTTTTTGTTTTTTGCTTAGCGACTTATGCAGAGAGTTTGTGGTCCAGAAATATACACTGGATATGTTAGATATGAAAGGTGTGTAATTGTGAACGAGTACATGGCTTTGTGTTTGCGAAAGTGCCATGTAGTGTGTATCATTTGTATGTGCTTGTGTTTGCAAATTGGTGTTTGATACATTGTAATGGGATCGTCACACTCTCCAGATGCCCATGACTCATCTGAAGGGATATGGAGACTGGGCATTTTCCTCTCGCTCCTGTGGAGCCGCGAAAGTGACAAACGGGATCACTTCAAAGCGTCACTTAAGAGTCACATTTTTTTTTTTTACCAGGCATTCAATTGCTAACTTCTGAAGGTGTCTGCCTTTGTATGTTTCTACAACAGATATATGGCGCTATACAAATGCTGTGGATCACCATATACAGTGTATACTGTAACAGCCCAAGATGAACTATACAATGTACTCTGTTGCTTATGCACTGTTAGAATTTGACCAAACTTAACCAAATTAATTTCCTTTAACATTAGCTCTTAAAGCAACGATTGGCCGTAATACGACAAAAGAGTCTATCTTGTAAACTTTTTTTCCTTTTTTTTTTTTTTTTTTTTTTTAAACCAAGGAAGTGATAACAAGTAAGGAACGAATGTTGTTTCGAATGAAACGGGTCCTTAATATTAGAAATCTTTTTTATCAAGAAACATGTAGATGAATCTTGTCTTGTTTGTTTCTTCTTGTGTTTTGCATCATCACGCATCTATATTGCATTTCATCGTGCTATCACAACAATGTGCATTTGATTAAGTTAAGACTCTATTCCCAGGAGAACTACAGTGTCCCTCAGTGGCTCAGTATACAGTGTATTTTCATATGATTTTTTTTTTTTTTCGCCCCTTCTTCAATACCTTTTTCTTTCTGATCTTCCTATCGTTTTTGTTGTGTACAGTATTCATTATGTTTCCCTCTCTCTCTCTCTCCAATATTCTTTCGTGTATTTGTTCCTAACCCCCCACACACACACACGCACACACACACACACACACACACGCACACACACACACACACACACACACACACACACACACACACACACACACATCCCTACAAATACGCCTTTTTTTTCAGAGTCAGCTTGCACATCTCATGAAATGACATGTTGTACCCTTAACGAAGAAAGACGTTAACAATGCCATTTTTTTCCCCGAAGGAATACATTTTATTGACCAACCACCAGTCCTCACAAAAGGAAAATCCTCCAAGCAATGCAAGTACACTTGCAGAGGATTCATAGCGTAGGAAATTCAGGATAACGAAACACATAGGTTACCTTCCTGATAAGTGCCTTTAGAATGAATAATACGATAGTAGCTGTAAACACGTCCATCATGGCATTATGACAGTTATACGAGAATTTGTTTATTTTCGTTCTCTTTTCTTTCTCTTTCTTTTTGTTTGAATGTGTGTATGAGAGAGCTTTTTTTTTTTTTTTTAAAGCTACTTATAGGGCCTCTGAAATACAGCTCTCATATTCATTGTGATTAAATCTCTGCTACTCATATAAAGGAATGTAATGGTCGCGACCCTCACAAAGGTCAAGCGGTTTACTTATCCAAAACTTTAAGCTGTATTGGTCTGTGACCTATCTGCATGACTTTTTTTTTTTGGCAACCTGTGATATTGATGATATATCTTGGGTATAGCATAATACAGAAAAATAATGTTACAGATGGCTTGTCATAATCGTTCAACCTCAAGAGTTATGAAGAGATGGAATGCCAGTGGTACATGTATTCTGGTCTATAAGCTACATGATTATCAATATTGAGAAATCATTTATGAGCCATAGTCATTGTCTTGTCGAGTCATTCCGAGTGTAACCTCCTCTCGTTGAAAGTGCTCCAGGTGCTGTGAAAAGGAACACAAATAATAATATAAGTAACCAAATGTAAAAGTAACCAAATGACAAGGTCGTTGCTGTGTTATGTTTTTGTGTGTGTGTGTGTGTGTTTTTTTTTAAATTTAAGTAAGCCTTTCTCACATTTGGATATTGAAAAAGCAACAAAATATAAATAGGGCCATGTTGCGTGGTATTTCCGTACGGCGAATATCTGACTATCACCACAGTTGACCTTGCATAAAATACACCTCAAGATGTTTGAAGGCGAAAAAAAAAATCAAACCACAAGTTAGAGGAATTCTAGACCAAATAAGTTATTCTTAAAAGAAAGGGTTAACTGACACTGACATTTGCAAAATTTTGGCAACCGTCCCTGAGCAGTGTATAAAAATAACAATAGATGAATATGCAAATGAGTGAGCTGATGATGTGGTGCATTTCCTGTTTATTTCGTAAAAAGGAAAAAAAATAACTTCTTTTTTCTTTTACCGCGTATCGCGTGATCAAAAATAAATGTCTCCTAAAAAATAAGGACAACGTAAAATATACACAAGTCTCTAACTTCCGCAACAAAGCCGTA
Source organism: Diadema setosum (assembly GCF_964275005.1). Lineage (NCBI taxonomy): Eukaryota > Metazoa > Echinodermata > Echinoidea > Diadematoida > Diadematidae > Diadema > Diadema setosum. The sequence continues at coordinate 13,107,384 of NC_092689.1, forward strand.
CAGAGCTAAAAATGAAAAAAAAAAAATCATCAGTCCCCTTTGAAACCAAGAGCATGAGCATGCGTGTGTATGTGTGTGAGCGTGGTGGGGGGGGGGGGGGGAGGATGCTGCCCTGGGAGTTGTATTCGATTCAAGAAGTTCTCTGACATCGACCAAAAACTCTGACAAAAGGCGGTTGAAATGAGCGACACGCCAAGAGGGATTGTTACAACAAAAGCTTTCACTCATTAGGGTATTATAGAAGAGCAATAATCATGAAAACTACTGTACGACACATGGTAATAAAGGAAGAATAATAAAAAGGAAAGGAAATAAACAAAGCATTTACAAAGAGCACGGTGTAGGTCAGAATACGAAAAAACAAAACAAAACAAAAAAACAAAAAACAAAACACAAAACAACCAAACAACCCGATGGGTATGACGGCCTTGTTATTTGTCTAAAAAAAAAAAAAACAAACAAAAAACAAACAAACAAACAAACAAACAAAAACAAGATATCACTGTTGACTCGCTGGGCTGGTAGTACATGTGTTTTTATTTGTCTTGTTAAAGTAATAATTAGTGTTGTTCACAAGCCTGTGAAAGTTTTCACGGTAATCACAGATCATAGGGGGAAAGGGAAGATGTTTATAACGAGAGACCAATATCCCTGCTAAACTCATTTCGAAATGTCTGGAAAATGTTTCTTATTATTGATGTCTTTAGATATTCATAAAATCATTTTTGATTATCGATTTGGTGTAAAAGATGTTAGATTTACAAAGAACATGGAAGAAAATAGTGACGAAAAAGAAGATATTGAAGTCAAATTCGTAGTAGGCATTTTTCAGAGAGTAAATGACCGATATGAAATTTCCAATCTAAAAAGGTTGGTTACTCCTCAAAAAAAAAGTAATAAAAATAATAATTATGGCAAAAGGAAAGAAAGGAGCAAAACAACGCAACAACTTGAAGTATTTCACTGCTGAGTGATTTGAAATATGAATAAATGCATGTTGCTCGAGCGGGCGCTGCTCGCCATTGAAAGGGGAGGGGATGGGGCTCATTTCATGTGGGGTAATGGTATCTATGTCAATGCTCTAACTACATCCGCTATGGGCCTACAGGTGTCTTAATCATAACGTGCCAAATCAAAGCCAAACCTGATGTTTAGTTCAACACTTTCGGTATGCATCGAACGCCAGCATCTTCGCGGTGGCCGCAGTTATGGATTCTCAATCCATTGCTGCCACAATGAAAGATACGCCTTTCTACTCCAATGCAAGCCACCTCATCAAGCAAAATGTCGCCGGTGCCTTCTCCAAAGGCCGCATTGGTCAGTGCTTCTTCTGCACCTGGGAAACCAAGACTTCTGCAGACAACTTCCGCATCGGTGATATCCCAAGAGTCATCGCATACAGTTCCCCAGGCGTCGTTTTCCTCGTCGTAAACCTCTACTCGACCTTCACGTGGGTCACTGCCATCGACGAGGCGAACTAGATAAGACAGCGTAAGCGGGATTGGATTTTTGAAGCCATTTGAAGCCATTCGTTTCTAAGTTTAACATCGAATCGAACTTGCTTTAAATAACCATCACCGTTCTTACTCTTACTTGATTTGCGCACACTTTTAACCTAATTTGGTCAGAAAGTCTAGCAATTCAAAAATGAAAACTTATATGCTTACGGATTGGAGTTGTTAGACCTTACCTGCAGGACCACAGATGACGCCGGCATCTTCGGAATGTCCGCAGTTGTGGACTCCGATTCCCCCGTTGGCACAATCAAGGATGCTGTCTTCTGTTCCATCGCATTCCACGTTATCAAGGAAGATGAAACCGGTGCCTTGTCCGAAGGTTGCCCGAGTCGGTGAGTCTAGAGCGCCGTCAAAACCGAGACTGTTGCAGACAACGGCTGCATCGGTGATATCCCAGTAATCATCGCACACAGTCCCCCAGGCTCCGTTGTGCCAAATTTCTACTCGCCCTTCGTTTGCGACACTTCCACCAACGAGGCGAACTAGACAAAGGAGATTGAAATTAGAAGTCATAAAGAAAAAAAAAATTATATTCAGATCAAGAAATTCAATAAAAACGATACCTTTACTCATTTTGTCAAATTTTCTAAATTACATCGAGTAAATAATAAAATAGTTTAGTATAAAGAATTTCACTTTAAAACAACATCACGTCACTGAAGTGCCCTTCCCTGGTGGTTGACAATTAGGATGGCGCATGGATTAATTACATTTTTATCTATAAAGTGCTCATCTATTCTCGACATATTAGAGACGTGCTGATGACGTGATAAATTATCCAAGTCTTTTTGTCACATATGTATAACATTATATCGGCGACGTTATGATGACTGTAATTTTGCTTGTTTTTTCGACACCACAGAAGAGCCGTAGAGACAACAATATATTTACGTCTTTCTTGCGTCGTACACATCACATCATCAAAAGCGACGTTTCAATATTCAGAAATGTACGTCTTTTATGTATAGTATTTATCACGTCATGTGGCTCTAGGGGGGCCTTAACAATAGTAATTCTGTATCATTGATATCATTCATAATATATGATATGTTGAAAACTGAATAATGATTCATGAAAATAAATCCTAAATGTCAATCTCTGAAATGCAAGTTACAGACTCAGGGTCGGATCAAGGAATTTCGTAAAGGGGGGGGGGGGGGGGCGCAAAGCAGTTTATATTCATGGGGCCACTTCGGGTTTCATCATCTGACTAGCAAAAAGAGCTGTCCCTCGCTTTTTTTATATTTACATTGGTCATCATGCAATAAGATTTCATGCAAACTTTTACTTTAAAAAAGCAAACAAACAAAAGAAAACATTGAAAGGGGCGCACAACGTCCCCTTTTAATATTTCTCGTTATTTCTTTCAGCAAGATACAAACAAACAAACAAAAAAATGAAGGGATGGGGTGCCCGGTGCCGACTGACATGGTTCGAACTGAAAAAAAAAGGCAAAAAAAAAAAAAAAAAAAAGCAGACTGCTAGTTTAACGGTCCATTTTATGGTGCTTTATTCTGCCTTACCAACAGAACTACACGTGACTCCAGCATCTTCTGAATGAGCGCAGTTGTGGTCTCCAATGTCATCGCTGGGGCAATCAAGATGGTCGGATCTGTGTCCCTGCATTGCACGTTATCAAGTAAAATGTCACCGGTGCCTTCTCCAAGGCGGCATTGGTCAGTGCTTCTTGAGCGCCTGAAAAACCAAGGTTTCTGCACACAACGCCCGCATCAGTGATATCCCACAGGTCATCGCACACAGTTCCCCAGGCTCCGTTCGTGTAAACTTCGACTCGCCCTTCATTTTGTAAAATGCCATCGACGAGGCGAACTAGTTGAGGAAAGAGATAACTTTCAGTTAATACTTAAAAGCAATTTACGACCACGAGATATTTGAAAAAAAAATGTTTTACTTACCTCCAAACCAATTTCACATTTGTGTAGCATAAAGTGTAGTATTAATTATTAAAATATATCTCCTATCGAAATCAAGGGGAAACAGTGATATTGATTAGCTTTCGCTTACAGGTGTACTACATATGCGCAATTGGGCTTATTGCAATAACATCTTAGATACATACTGGATATTAATATTGATCATCTCTTCGCTTACATGGAAGGACACAAGAGATTACTCAAATATAAGGCATGCATGGTTTATCTGAAAAAAAAAATGTCTCCTCTGTCTCTACGATACCTAACCCAAGTGCATTCTTTGAGAAGGTAGAGGCTTCATTTTGCCATGAAACTTGAATGAAATTTCAATAAAGTTGATAATGGTCATAGGAACAGATAATTAGGCCCCTAATTCTTGTTAGTGATACGGATAACGGTCTGGTGTAAAGATTTAAAAAGGAAAACCTTTTGAATTACAGTGTATTAGTATTGTTGTTATTTCTAAAGGATTTTTCTATCATTATTTATGTCGGGTCCATCCTGAACTCATGAACAAACAAACAAACACGCAAACTCTAGATGGCGCGCTTGCTTTTGCGACCCTCTGAAGCAGCGACAACTCGTCGGCAGTGAGGGTATGTTCCTGATAATCAAGGACTCTAAATAATGCTGATGATACAAAGGAGTTAGTGTCGGGGGAAGTCACAATAATTGTAGAAATGAGGGGTGCTTGGCTTGGCTCTGGGGTCTGTGCTCCGAGTGTTTTTCTACTTTTAGACGAGCTTGAATGAAGACTAGCCACATTATAAAACCGCACAGATTTTATATCAGTAGGCCGTCACGTAATCTGAAGATAAATGACGAAGCAATGTGCAAAATCTATCTTAACTTGATTTAAAAACAAGCAAACAAACAAGAAACAATATCAACAACTTGACAGGTCTTCAATAAAATCACTACACGACTTGGTCAAAATTTAGTATTATCAGTCGATCAGTTCGCCCAGACTCAGTCAAAGTACAAAGTTAACGTGAATATAATTATGCAGTATCCTGATTTTTATCTTCATCTAAATATTACAACTATGCTACGCTGAGAACGGTATGTCATAATGTGAAATACTGAAGCAATTCAAATTACACGTGTAATGAGTAAATCTTTCCATTTCGAATGGAAGTGACAGGGTCTGTGCGATAGATGCTAGTAATTGGTATTATGGGGTTATCAGATAGGAGTATCTTACCTGCAGGGATTACACTTAACCCCAGCATCTTCTGAATGAACGCAGTTGTTGATTCCGAATCCACTGTTACCACACTGAAAGATGCCCGTTTCTGTTCCAGTACAGTCCACGTCGTCAAGCAAATGTCACCGGTGCCTTCTCCAAAGGCGCTCTACTCAGTGCTATTTCGGCGCCTGCAAAACCAAGACTTCTGCAGACAACTTCCGCATCGGTGATATCCCAGGAGTCATCGCATACAGTTCCCCAGGCGTCGTTTTCCTCGTCGTAAACCTCTACTCGACCTTCACGTGGGTGATTGCCATCGACGAGGCGAACTAGTAATTGAAAAAAAAAGACGAGCATTATAGAACTAGACCTCATCCTCATATAGTACACGTAGAGATCTGTAAACCTATTATATGAAAAAAATAACAACAAACGAATAGTAACGATTGATCAGTGCACGCTGATTGTCATCGTAATTCGTAAAGTTGTCATTTCTTCGTGATCATTCATTCAGAAAAAAAGAACGATGATATTCCAGGACTTATGCGTCGTCTGCAACTTCCGGATGATATCAAAAGTTTGGCATACATGAAAGCAAATAGCAATCGGTCATTGTTTTATAAGCTGTGGTCTATAATTATATCTGGACGCCATTATCCTCTAGAAATTATTCATATTTCACAATCAGATAATGCTGTGATAACTAAAGACTGCAGCGGTCAATATGCTGGAAGGTTGAAACGCCAACCTTTGCTACTTTTTTTGTCAAAATTCTCATTCAAAGATATTTACACATCTATTTTACCTGGAGAGTTCCCTACTCTTCCCCTTCCCTTTCATTTCAGCTTTGAAGTTTCTTTGACTTCAAAGCTGATTTGAGTCAGAATTTTAGCGTATCTGTGATCATAGGATCACCGGTATAAAGTGCAGTTTTCTCAGACCCCACATTTCCACGCTCGAGGCCAGGTGCGGCCGAGCATCAGTAGCAGTAATCGCATCGCTAGATCGCTGTATTGAAAATCTGGCAGACGCTAAGCCTCATCTTGACTCCGTACGAACATGTGGCCAATTATTTTTTTTTTCTTTTGCAGTTGGTCACATGGCGTGACTATTTGCAGAAACTAGTTCTGAAAATATATGACACATTGCAACTGATTGACAACTATATAGCCGCCTTGTTTCTTTCATGAATCGCTGTGCGTTTTCTTTTGAAAATGTGGAGGGTGGAGGTGGTTATATTTTCTGGTGCCCCCCCCCAAAAAAAAAGAAGATGAAGAAGAAGAAGAAGAAGAAGAAGAAATAGAATTAAATGAATAGATAATAAAAAAAGGGGGCTTCAGAGTAATTTTCTTGCCCCCCCCCCCCCCCCCCCCAACACACACACCTCGGTTGAGTCGGCCATGTTGTTAATGCGCAAATTGAAATTCATTCTCTTTGTGAAGACAAATAATTTGTAGTTTGATTCACAATGTGCAGATGGTAAAAACAAAGATTGAAATTGCATGCCTTTGTGATGAGCTGCCGATACGATAGTTGTAGGAGTTATTCGCATTATGTAAAGGTGTGACATGTAGATTTGATATTTTACGAGGTCTTTCGTAACTATGCAATGTGATTTTCAATTCAATTATACAATTCTGTTACGTTTCATCACATTATGATAATATGTAAGATAAAGCACACCTATCACAAATCATAATTGTTTTGACAATCTGTAAGAAATACTTTTAATTCAAGGTGAGTCATAATAGTGTATTACAAAATGTATGTACAATTGAAGCACAGTAAATTCTGAATAAAAACAACAACAGTGAACTTAAGACTGTGAAAGTAACATCATCAGAAAACGAAATGCACTTTCAGCAATTCAACTTTGTCGTTGATTTATAGGTAACATAGCCACAACATGCACGAGCATGGACACATGGACATAAAGAAAAATAACGTTATATTATGACCTATTATCATGATAAGCAATGCAATATCATTATCAATGTCAATAATTATTAATTATCAATTTAACCAATGTGCAGTTAGTCAGGTTTCTGTCACGTGACCATCGCCACAAGGATGAAAAGCGTTGTATTTCTCAAACATGACATAAAGAACGTATAACCGTGGAATGGCATCATTCAGGATGTCAAGTTCAAAACATTTTATGAGTGAGATTTTCATGACTCGGCATCTTGGAGCGCGAATGTGCGCGCGAGCGAGGGTGTGGGAGGGTTTTTCCCCCTGTGGCCTCCCACGGTTTTCACGGTTTTCAATTTTTAGCTCTTAATGGTGCTATCAAGTGCATACTTATGACTATTTTTTACTTACTTTGAAAGACAAAAGGGAAATATACCTTCAATGCAACTATCACTTTAATCTTTTGAGCTATGCTCATTATTATAGGCCCAAGTTGCAGACTTCGCCCGATGCGTGAGAAAAATGGGTGCCATGCGTTGCCATGAGATGGCCCCTAAATGCTTGAGTCTCACGCAGAATGCGTGAGACTTGGTAGCTCTGCATCATTTACAAACAGACGGCTATAAACTGCTGCGCGCAGATGCTTTGTACATAACGCGCGACAGTGAAGCGCTGGTATACACAAGCGCGAAATAATGATAAGTATTGAAAATAGATAATAGTAATAATGATGATGATGATAATGATAATGTTAATAACAATAATAAGATCATGAATACTAATGATATGTTTTAATATTAGATGGCTTAGACAGTTTCTGGTATGTGATTGGTCGAGAGCTCATCACGTGATGCTGTTTGCGAGGATCGCAAATGTTATATTTTCCCAGCTCGTTATATTATACAAATGATGCACAGGATAGTATACAGATATTGACTTACCAGAGGTGGAATATAACATTTGAGATCCTCGCGGGAAGTTATATTTTGTCGAGGATTATTATATTTTTCCGAAGCGCGTAGCGCTGAGGAAAAATATAGTATTCCGAGACAAAAATATAACTTCCCAAACGAAATTAAGTGTTATATTCCTACCGAAGGAAAAAGTCAATATCTGTTATACTATATGACCTACAGTACAAGAAAAAAACTGCTGTATAGGCCCTAAAGCAAAACGACTAGGTCTATATGTGTGTGTGTGTGCAAAGCGTCTCTGTGTATGTTGCGCGCATCATAACAATTGATTTTTTTGATTACGTCACCCCTCCAGATATAACGCCATTTGTTTAACGTAGTCGCTGTTATATTCCATGATTGTACGTAATTTACGTCATGTTATGAAATATAACGCTTCTCATCCTTGTGAACATGGTCACGTGACAGCATTTTGACCAATCACACATTGGTATCTATATAGGTGATATAATAATGTGTGTTAGTGAAGGTGCGGCGCGCTCGAGAGTATTGACAATGGTGCGACATGCACGAGGCAGCGAGTGCATGTTTGCAACCGTTGTCAATACTCGAGAGTGCGCCGCACCTTCACTAACGCCACGAATAATCCTGTGCATCATTTGTTTTATAAAATGGGTCGAAAACTAACAGCATTATTCACGTACCTTTGTGGGTCAATACCAGTCAGCTACATGTAGCACTCGCTCAAAAGTCAAGATGTCCGAAGATGTTCCTCCCAAACATTTACGCACGTCGCACTCGGAAATCCCGCACGTAAGTACTGTACGTACGTATAAGAGTACACGTACGCCACGTGTTATGCACAAGAAAGGCCGCCGGCTGTTGTGGCAGCCCGCGCCCCGAACTAGAAGTTGTTTACAGGATTGACAGCGAGTATAGTAGCGCGTGACGCACTTGTAACAACTGATTGAGTGCGCACTGCTAGTGTAAACATTGTGACGTACGTCAGGCCAGGGAGGTGGAAGAGAGACTCTTCTTAGTGCATTTACTAGGAAATTATTGCACGCACACGTGACTCATTTCAGCGCTCCAATTGGCTACATTCTTGAACCCATTTTATAATGACCAACTGGTCAAAAGAATATATTTTTCCATGTGTGTCGCCCTCTTACGGTTGAAATACAAACAATTACACCACGTGTGGGACCACGTCGGTAACTTGGAGGAGCAAACGATTACTATCGATAACTGCAGTCTGGATCGACATAATCTGTTCCCACCTCACCCCCCCCCCCCCCCAAACACACACACGATACGTGAGAGAGTAGACGGCACGGCGCGGCGCGGAGTACGAGTAGCGTCATACGTACAGTGTAATAACGTAGGTTGTACCGTAGGCCCTACCCAATGTAGGGGAGACCGGGTCTAGTTGTTACACGGGCAAGTTGTTACACTGTCATTTTCTCTATTATGATAAAATGATGGCGTTATACAAGTAATATCAAATCAAAACGTATAGCCAACGATCTCTGCATGCGAAATCTGGCGTTGCCTGGACGTCACATGTGGAAGGTAGGTCCAAAAAAACCTTTTTTTACCTCTCCGAGTAAAATTTTGAAAATTCGATTTTTCTTTATTACACCAAATTAATTCTTCTCCAGTAAGTGATGAGTATGTGGTTGAAAGAAGCGTGTTTTGGCTGTCTTTTGGTGAAAGTAGCAACACATGATGTTTGATTGTTTATTGGCCACACGTGTGAAAAGTTTTGAAAACGCACTGGGTCAAGTTGTTACAACAACTTGACCCGTCTGGAGAATCGAGTGGTGTAACAACTTACCCCAATGCACTTTCAATTGAATTTATGGTTATATATATATATATATATATATATATATATATATACACACACACACACACCCACACACACCCAACACACTCATACACCCCAGCATAGGCTAACATGCACACCCTGACAGGTTAATATTAAGAATTACCTAACACGTCAGATCTGCATTACCCGATTTGAGTTGACTTTCTACGGTGTAACAAAGTACCCCATGTGCTGTAACAACTTACCCCAACATCGGGGAAAGTTGTTACAAAATTTTGTGTTTATTGATTACGTAATATCTTGTTTATATTATCTGACTTCCAAAGTTTGTACTGTTTTTAAGTAAAGGAGGAAATAAGGTATCCTCAAAGCAAAAATGAAGCCGATTCCTCTATGGTTTTTTGTACAGACCTAAAAATGTGAAAATTGTACCAACTAGACCCGGTCTCCCCTACCGTTTACGTATGCACGTACACGTAAACGGCCCGCGAAGTTTGGATTCACACTTCAAAATGGAACCCCGTTTTGTCTATAATAAACGACGACGAGCTCGATAAGATTTTGGAGATAAGGATTCTAACTCCACTAACATATCCTAAAATAAGCGAGTTAAATATCTAGGTCCTAGAGACACTTTGTTCAGTTCAATTCTTAGAACGAGGGCAATTCATGAATCTTTGTTTTGACGTAAATTAGAGTTAGACTAACGTTAGATCCAGGCCTAACGTTACATCGAACAAACAACAAGTGGAGGACTACGACACCGAGCAGACTGGTTTGCAAATCACTGTGTTTCTACAATGTTCATCTCTGCAACAGAGGAAAACAAAGACTGATTTTGAACTTGCTGCAGATTCCTGATGACAGAAGGTAGGCCTACGTCGTTATTTGATACCGGTCCTGGCACAAGACAAATTGACTAAAAATCACAGGGTAGGGCCTAACAACAGGCCTAGAAAAAGATGATGCACTGTGTCTGTGGAACCAATTTGGACGCATGTGAATTGTGATGTAGGCCTAGGCCCTTCTAACGTTAACGTTACACTTAGGGCCTAACTCTAACGTCAGACTTAACGGTTGTTAGAGTTTACTTTTAGACGCTAGACTCACGTATTTCATACGCAAGTCGAACGTTAAACGTTAGACCTTGTGACGTTAGATTCTTACGTTAGAACTCCTTAACAATAGATCTAAATTAGGACTAACGTTAGAATAGAGTCTATCTAGTAGGCCGTATAACATTTAACAAACATTAGAATCTAGACATAGGTTCTAGGGCCTACCTGTAGAAACAAATGTCAAATGATAAAAATTGCCCAGTGGGCCATAACGTTAATAGACCTAAAGTTAGTTAGATTTGTTTTGTAAGTAGACCCTAGAACATCTGCTGATCTTTTTGGACCTGAGCCTAATTTAACTATAGGGCCCCAAAGCGTCGTTACTTGACTTGAGCCTAACGTTAACGTTAGTACTAGGCCTAGGCACCCTACATATAGTTCTAGTAAATAGTAGACTATCTTAACCATCTACACAGTCCAGTCGCCGCTGGCTACAAAATCGCGAAAGCTCGCGCACACCGCGTCTGGTCGGGTGAATCGGGCTAACATGAGCGTAAACGGTTAAGCTATGCGTCGTTAGTGTAGACTCTTCTGTAAAGCACAATCAAGGGCAAGGCCATCTAATATAACAGATATCGACTGGTAGGGGTGGAATGTAACAATCTTTGGAACGTCAGGGAGTTATATTTTCCCTCGTAATCATATTTTCCCTTGGGAAAATATAACTCCCTGGCGGTCCAAAGAATGTTAAATATTCCACCCCGTACCAGTCAATATCTGTATAATAGATGTCTATTATGTAAATCTATTTTTTGGACAAAAACCAGTTTGATTTTATCAGAATGGCAGCTTCGACGACCAGATTCAATTCAATTTAGGCCTAATTCATTTATTTCATACTTCTCATTTATGAATATTACATCACAAATAATAGCACAATTTCTTTTACCTTGTCAACAATGTACAAAAACAAATATATATATATATATATATATATATATATATATATATAGTGAAAACTTTGAGCAAAGAAAATGGGACCGGTGCGCGGTAGAGCACCGGTCTAGTAATCCGGAGGTCTCGGGTTTGAATCCCGATGAAAACCGATTTTCTTTGCTCGAAGTTTTCACTATTTATTATTTGTTTCTGGTCAGTTTTCCCTTTCTTTGTTTATATATATATATATATATATATATATGTATATATATATATATATATATATATATATATATACATGATCATAAAACAGTAATTGCTATGATAACTGGTCGAAATCGAAATGGGGTTGTACAAAGAGAAGTATGACGGGACCTACATGAAAGCAAGCTTGTTTGACTGTAGCCCCGAGTAACCAGTGTTTGTGAAAAAAAAAAAAAAAAATGTTGTCAATTAGAGTTGCTGTGACATCAGAAATTCGAGTGGGCTTCTTTATGAGAGGTGAAAAAGACTGATAACATCACGTCTTGGCATATGGATTTGGTATGACAATCTAAAAGCTTAGAATTAAAATCACCCATGATAAAGTGTTTTTCTACTTTTAGACGAGCTTGAATGAAGACTAGCCACATTATAAAACCGCACAGATTTTATATCAGTAGGCCGTCACGTAATCTGAAGATAAATGACGAAGCAATGTGCAAAATCTATCTTAACTTGATTTAAAAACGAGCAAACAAACAAGAAACAACAACAACAACTTGACAGGTCTTCAATATAATCACTACACGACTTGGTCAAAATTTAGTATTATCAGTCGATCAGTTCGCCCAGACTCAGTCAAAGTACAAAGTTAACGTGAATACAATGTATAATTATGCAGTATTCTGATTTTTATCTTCATCCAAATATTACAACTATGCTACAGAACGGTATGTCATAATGTGAAATACTGAAGCAATTTAAATTACCACGTGTAATGAGTAAATCTTTCCATTTCGAATAGGAGTGACAGGGTCTGTGCGATAGATGCTAGTAATTGGTATTATGGGGTTATTAGATGGGAGTATCTTACCTGCAGGATTACACTTAACCCCAGCATCTTCTGAATGAGCGCAGTTGTTGATTCCGAATCCACTGTTACCACACTCAAAGATGCCCGTTTCTGTTCCAGTACAGTCCACGTCGTCAAGCAAAATGTCACCGGTGCCTTCTCCAAAGGCGGCTCTACTCAGTGCTTCTTCTGCACCTGGGAAACCAAGACTTCTGCAGACAACTTCCGCATCGGTGATATCCCACAAGTCATCACACACAGTTCCCCAGGCGTCGTTTTCCTCGTCGTAAACCTCTACTCGACCTTCATGTGGGTGATTGCCGTCGACGAGGCGAACTAGTAATTGAAAAAAAAAAAAAAAGACGAGCATTAATAGAACTAGACCTCATCCTTATAGTACACGTAGAGATCTGTAAACCTATTACATGAACAAAAAAATAACAACAAACGAATAGTAACGATTGATCAGTGCACGCTGATTGTCATCGTAATTCGTGAAGTTGTCATTTCTTTCGTGATCATTCCTCAGAAAAAAAGAACGATAATATTCCAGGACTTATGCGTCGTCTGCAACTTCCGGAGTTCCCTACTCTTCCCCTTCCCTTTCATTTCAGCTTTGAAGTTTCTTTGACTTCAAAGCTGATTTGAGTCAGAATTTTAGCGTATCTGTGATCATAGGATCACCGGTATAAAGTGCAGTTTTCTCAGACCCCACATTTCCACGCTCGAGGCCAGGTGCGGCCGAGCACCAGTAGCATGCAGTAATCGCATCGCTAGATCGCTGTATTGAAAATCTGGCAGACGCTAAGTCTCATCTTGACTCCGTACGAACATGTGACCAATTATTTTTTTTCTTTTGCAGTTGGTCACATGGCGTGACTATTTGCAGAAACTAGTTCTGAAAATATATGACACATTGCAACTGATTGACAACTATAGCCGCCTTGTTTCTTTATGAATCGCTGCGGTGCGTTTTCTTTTTAAAATGGGGGAGGGTAGAGGTTTATATTTCTAGTGCCACTGTCGAGTTTCTGTAGAACTTCCGGGGTTCATCGGCTGGCAAGCCAAAAAGAAAAAAAAAAGAAGAAGAAGAAATAGAATTAAATGAATAGATAATAAAAAAAGGGGGGCTTCAGAGTAATTTTCTTGCCCCCCCCCCCCCCCACACACACACACCTCGGTTGCGTCGGCCATGTTGTTAATGCGCAAACTGAAATTCATTCTCTTTGTGAAGACAAAATAATTTGTAGTTTGATTTACAATGTGCAGATGGTAAAAACAAAGATTGAAATTGCATCCCTTTGTGATGAGCTGCCGATACGATAGTTGTAGGAGTTATTCGCATTATGTAAAGGTGTGACATGTAGATTTGATATTTTACGAGGTCTTTCGTAACTATGCAATATGTCTTTTCAATTCAATTATACAACTCTGTTACGTTTCATCACATTATGATAATAAAGCACACCTATCACAAATCATAATTGTTTTGACAATCTGTAAGAAATACTTTTAATTCAAGGTGAGTCATAATAGTGTATTACAAAATGTATGTACAATTGAAGCACAGTAAATTCTGAATAAAAACAACAACAGTGAACTTAAGACTGTGAAAGTAACATCATCAGAAAACGAAACGCACTTTCAGCAATTCATCTTTGTCGTTGATTTACAGGTAACATAGCCACAACATGCACGAGCATGGACACATGGACATAAAGAAAAATAACGTTATATTATGACCTATTATCATGATAAGCAATGCAATATCATTATCAATGTCAATAATTATTAATTATCAATTTAACCAATGTGCAGTTAGTCAGGTTTCTGTCACGTGACCATCGCCACAAGGATGAAAAGCGTTGTATTTCTCAAACATGACATAAAGTACGTATAACCGTGGAATGGCATCATTTACAAAACAGACGGCTATAAACTGCTGCGCGCAGATGCTTTGTACATAATGCGCGACAGTGAAGCGCTGGTATACACAAGCGCGAAATAATGATAAGTATTGAAAATATAGATAAAAGTAAAAATGATGATAATGATAATGTTAATAGCAATAATAAGGTCATGAATACTAATGATATGTTTTAATATACATGTATGTCTATTATATTTTAAAAAAATCTATTTTTTGGACAAAAACCAGTTTGATTTTATCAGAATGGCAGCTTCAACGAGCCGATTCAATTCAATTTAATTCATTGATTTCATACTTCTCATTTATGAATATTACATCACAAATAATAGCACAAGTTCTTTTACCTTGTCAACAATGTACACAAAAACAAATTATATATATATATATATATATATATATATATATATATATATATCTAGTGAAAACTTTGAGCAAAGAAGATGGGACCGGTGCGCGGTAGAGCACCGGTCTAGTAATCCGGAGGTCTCGGGTTCGAATGCCGATGAAAACCCATTTTCTTTGCTCGAAGTTTTCACTATTTACCCCCCATTATTTGTTTCTGGTCAGTTTTCCCTTTCTTTGTTTATATATATATATATATATATATGTATATATATATATATATATATATATATATATATACACATGATCATAAAACAGTAATTGTTATGATAACTGGTCGAAATCGAAATGGGGTTGTACAAAGAGAAGTATGACGGGACCTACATGAAAGCAAGCTTGTGTGACTGTAGCCCCGAGTAATCAGTGTTTGTGAAAAAAAAAAAAAAAAATGTTGTCAATTAGAGTTGCTGTGACATCAGAAATTCGAGTGGCCTTCTTTATGAGAGGTGAAAAAGACTGATAACATCACGTCTTGGCATATGGAGTTGGTATGACAATCTAAAAGATTAGAATCAAAATCACCCATGATAAAGTGTTTTTCTACTTTTAGACGAGCTTGAATGAAGACTAGCCACATTATAAAACCGATTTTATATCAGTAGGCCTTCACGTAATCTGAAGATAAATGACGAAGCAATGTGCAAAATCTATCTTAACTTGATTTAAAAACAAGCAAACAAACAAGAAACAACAACAACAACTTGACAGGTCTTCAATAAAATCACTACACGACTTGGTCAAAATTTAGTATTATCAGTCGATCAGTTCGCCCAGACTCGGTCAAAGTACAAAGTTAACGTGAATATAATTATGCAGTATTCTGATTTTTATCTTCATCCAAATATTACAACTATGCTATATACAGAACGGTATGTCATAATGTGAAATACTGAAGCAATTTAAATTACCACGTGTAATGAGTAAATCTTTCCATTTCGAATAGAAGTGACAGGGTCTGTGCGATAGATGCTAGTAATTGGTATTATGGGGTTATCAGATGGGAATATCTTACCTGCAGGATTACACTTAACCCCAGCATCTTCTGAATGAGCGCAGTTGTTGATTCCGATTCCACTGTTACCACACTCAAAGATGCCCGTTTCTGTTCCAGTACAGTCCACGTCGTCAAGCAAAATGTCACCGGTGCCTTCTCCAAAGGCGGCTCTACTCAGTGCTATTTCGGCGCCTGCAAAACCAAGACTTCTGCAGACAACTTCCGCATCGGTGATATCCCAGGAGTCATCGCATACAGTTCCCCAGGCGTCGTTTTCCTCGTCGTAAACCTCTACTCGACCTTCACGTGGGTGATTGCCATCGACGAGGCGAACTAGTAATTGAAAAAAAAAAAGACGAGCATTAATAGAACTAGACCTCATCCTTATAGTACACGTAGAGATCTGTAAACCTATTACATGAAAAAAAAAATAACAACAAACGAATAGTAACGATTGATCAGTGCACGCTGATTGTCATCGTAATTCGTAAAGTTGTCATTTCTTTCGTGATCATTCATTCAGAAAAAAGAACGATAATATTCCAGGACTTATACGTTGTCTGTAACTTCCGGATGATATTAAAAAGTTTGGCATACATGAAAGCAAAATAGCAATCGGTAATTGTTTTATAAGCTGTGGTCTATAATTATATCTGGACGCCATTATCCTCTAGAAATTATTCATATTTCACAATCAGATAATGCTGTGATAAACTAAAGACTGCAGCGGTCAATATGCTGGAAGGTTGAAACGCCAACCTTTGCTACTTTTTTTGTCAAAATTTCTCATTCAAAGATATTTACACATCTATTTTACCTGGAGAGTTCCCTACTCTTCCCCTTCCCTTTCATTTCAGCTTTGAAGTTCCTTTGACTTCAAAGCTGATTTGAGTCAGAATTTTAGCGCATCTGTGATCACAGGATCACCGGTATAAAGTGCAGTTTTCTCAGACCCCACATTTCCACGCTCGAGGCCAGGTGCGGCCGAGCATCAGTAGCAGTAATCGCATCGCTAGATCGCTGTATTGAAAATCTGGCAGACGCTAAGCCTCATCTTGACTCCGTACGAACATGTGGCCAATTATTTTTTTTTTCTTTTGCAGTTGGTCACATGGCGTGACTATTTGCAGAAACTAGTTCTGAAAATATATGACACATTGCAACTGATTGACAACTATATAGCCGCCTTGTTTCTTTCATGAATCGCTGTGCGTTTTCTTTTTAAAATGGGGGAGGGTGGAGGTTTATATTTCTAGTGCCACTGTCGAGTTTCTGTAGAACTTCCGAGGTTCATCGGCTGGCAAGCCAAAAAGAAAAAAAAAAGAAGAAGAAGAAATAGAATTAAATGAATAGATAATAAAAAAAGGGGGGCTTCAGAGTAATTTTCTTGCCCCCCCCCCCCACACACACACACCTCGGTTGCGTCGGCCATGTTGTTAATGCGCAAATTGAAATTCATTCTCTTTGTGAAGACAAAATAATTTGTAGTTTGATTCACAATGTGCAGATGGTAAAAACAAAGATTGAAATTGCATGCCTTTGTGATGAGCTGCCGATACGATAGTTGTAGGAGTTATTCGCACTATGTAAAGGTGTGACATGTAGATTTGATATTTTACGAGGTCTTTCGTAACTATGCAATGTGTCTTTTCAATTCAATTATACAACTCTGTTACGTTTCATCACATTTTGATAATATGTAAGATAAAGCACACCTATCACAAATCATAATTGTTTTGACAATCTGTAAGAAATACTTTTAATTCAAGGCGAGTCATAATAGTGTATTACAAAATGTATGTACAATTGAAGCACAGCAAATTCTGAATAAAAACAACAGTGAACTTAAGACTGTGAAAGTAACATCATCAGAAAACGAAATGCACTTTCAGCAATTCAACTTTGTCGTTGATTTACAGGTAACATAGCCACAACATGCACGAGCATGGACACATGGACATAAAGAAAAATAACGTTATATTATGACCTATTATCATGATAAGCAATGCAATATCATTATCAATGCCAATATTAATTATCAATTTAACTAATGTGCAGTTAGTCAGGTTTCTGTCACGTGACCATCGCCACAAGGATGAAAAGCGTTGTATTTCTCAAACATGACATAAAGTACATGTACGTATAACCGTGGAATGGCATCATTCTACAGACGGCTATAAACTGCTGCGCGCAGATGCTTTGTACATAATGCGCGACAGTGAAGCGCTGGTATACACAAGCGCGAAATAATGATAAGTATTGAAAATAGATAATTGTAATAATGATGATGATGATAATGATAATGTTAATAACAATAATAAGATCATGAATACTAATGATATGTTTTAATATATGTCTATTATATAAATCTATTTTTTGGACAAAAACCAGTTTGATTTTATCAGAATGGCTGCTTCGACGAGCCGATTCAATTCAATTTAATTCATTTATTTCATACTTCTCATTTATGAATATTACATCACAAATAATAGCACAAGTTCTTTTACCTTGTCAACGATATACAAAAACAAATTATATATATATATATATATATATATATATATATATCTCATTATATATATATAGTGAAAACTTCGAGCAAAGAAAATGGGACCGGTGCGCGGTAGAGCACCGGTCTAGTAATCCGGAGGTCTCGGGTTCGAATCCCGATGAAAACCCATTTTCTTTGCTCGAAGTTTTCACTATTCATTATTTGTTTCTGGTCAGTTTTCCTTTTCTTTGTTTATATACATATATATATATATATATATATATATATATTATATATATATATATATATATATATATATTATATATATATATATATATATATATATATATATATATATACATGTTCATAAAACAGTAATTGTTATCATAACTGGTCGAAATCGAAATGGGGTTGTACAAAGAGAAGTATGACGGGACCTACATGAAAGCAAGCTTGTTTGACTGTAGCCCCGAGTAATCAGTGTTTGTGAAAAAAAAAAAGAATGTTGTCAATTAGAGTTGCTGTGACATCAGAAATTCGAGTGGCCTTCTTTATGAGAGGTGAAAAAGACTGATAACATCACGTCTTGGCATGTGGAGTTGGTATGACAATCTAAAAGATTAGAATTAAAATCATCCATGATAAAAGACTTCAAATCAAAATCACCCAGAAAAACATTCGCTTCGGTCACGGGAGATCCAAGAAAGAATATGGAAATTTTCGAATACAATATGAAACGGGGATTATGTTAAATGATATGAGCTATAGGAATGTACATAGAAGCATTTACTTGGATAGGGCGTACATTATCTATTTTAATGTCTTATCTTGAGGCTTATCTTACTTTAGGCCTATTGTTGTATATGCTACTGTTTAACAAATTGCCCTACATCGACGTCGATGTATTGGCAATTTGTTAATCGGATGCAATAGCTCGACAACTCGACGGAAGATTTTCATGAATTTGATTTGTTGTATGCTATAGTTTTGCTCATTTTGAGAGGTTTTACAAAAACATCAAAATATTACAAATGATAATTGAGGCCGTGATATTATGCAGTAAGGAGATAGACTCACCATTAATTTGGGCGGTTGCCGATGCCAGAAGGCAAAATATGACGATTGATCTGATCATCATCTCCCGAAGTTTGAGAAAATTAATGCTGCGAAAAACGATGGTGGTGGTGGTGGTGGCAAAAGAAAGCTTTTCACTTCGAAATCCTCACACCTTCATCACCTGAGAAAACCATTAAGCATGTCATCACGGAGGCCCGCCTTTTATCCTATTATTCCACCTTCGTTCAGAGATGGGCTACGACTGGATAGACGTGATTTGATAGCACCATCTAGTTCACTCTAGTGCCCTTAATTGCGACCTTGTGTAACTTGACAGACATCATCATATGAAGGAAAATGAAGAAATGAGATATGATTTCGTTACTTGCTGGCACGACAGGGGACACCACTTGATCAAGTCACTTTATCTTAAATGGGATTATTGACAAGGTCTCTTGATTCCAGCAGTAATGACATATCAAAAAGTCTTTATATTTTGATGACGTTGACCCTTTTCCTTATAGTACAATGCACTTTACCGTCATCCGTTTGTTTTTTTTAATGTGTATTGTCTGGGTTTCTGTACCCTCACAGGAATCAAATCTTATTGGTGTTGCTTTTGTTTTTCTCTCTTTGTCTCTCGGTATAGATTTGAGACCTGAAATAAAAATGATAACCAGTCTACCGAGGTTTCGAACTCAAGGATGATACCAGAACTTTGCTTCAGATTATGTTTAGAAAAGAATAGAATTACTTGAATGTCTATAAGTCAAGCAGAAAAAAAGCTAACCAAACAAACAAACAAACAAACAAACAAATAAGCAAAGTAAATACACCATCACCACAAACTAATTTTTTTTTTCTTTAAATGTGGACTTGTAGGTTGCAGCAAACCATTCACTTATTAAACAAACACACTTACAGCCCCCCCCCCCCAAAAAAAAAAAGCAAAGAGTTATAGGGGATTCTGGTCTTCTTGCACAGGGGCTGGATTAAGCGATGATTGCAGAACTCAGTGATTTTATTGATAGGAACTGTTTCCACAGAGCTCATTAACGTTTCATCTACGATATGTGTGACGCTCTCTCTGTTTTTCAGACAGAACATGAATATTTTCTAAATATTAGTCCCTTTGCTAACGATATAATACCTCCATTAATTCCACTGAGTTCAAATGTTAGGCATCTGATTCCATTAGAACTGACTTTAATGCTAATTATAATTCTTGCAAATATAAAATTATGCATTTAATTCTGTGGCTTATCACTCTCAGATGAGTATAGGCCTTTATGAATCGATAGAAAAATGCACGCTACTGCGTGTGCTTATTTCCTCTGAATATTGTCTCTGAGGGGAAATATTACTGTTCAGTCGTCAGGGATATTAACACTGGAAAGAATAACGTGCATAGGTTGATTTTGAACTGGATTTCAATAAATTTTCATAGGCAGGCTGGAAATCTTTGTATAACGAAAGGGCATATAATAATACGCCACTATCAAAACTCTCAAGGAGTGGTGACTCACATTATTCAGCTCCCCAAGCTACACAGAAATTTCAGAATTCACTTTCCCGGACTTATTTGTACAAGCACATGAGAAATTACACTCGTGGACGAAAGAAAATGTATTAGAGTACAGGGGTCTGGGTTATTGGCAGAAAATAAAAACAACAAAAACCATCAAAGAAAAAAAAACCAACAAAACAAATGAAAGCAGGGAAAAGCTCTCAAATTGTCCACGGGTGCTTTTTGTCTATGAACACTTCTTTCTGGATGGTGATAGTGGCGGTATAAACTCCGAGCATCATCAATAGGTTGAAATAGATTGAAATAGATTGAAAATAGATCGAAAATATTCTTTAAAACCAGAGCATCATCAAAACACATCTCCAGAACGGATAAAACCTTGGGTCACGGTATCATGAATCCTCTTTACGAAACTTTCGCTGGTATAAAGATTCTCCTCTTGGACCCCTTCACAGTTCTTGAAACACACTCAACATATTATCTTTCTGCCTGGATGGACGCATCTCTTGGTATGAATGTTCTTGACCTGTCTGATTTATTCATTTATTTTTTTTTTAGATTAAAATGACCTCGATCAGCCAAAAGAAGTGCTATTTTTCAGAGAGAAGACTAAAAAAAGAAAAGAACAAATAAATCACTTCATATAACCAACAACACAGGAAAGCGAAATAAAACAACAACACAAGTAAGATCATATATCAAACGAGAGAAGGTAAAACCAACGGTGACGAGTACATGTAACTTATTGCCCTATCCTTGCACTATTTCAATGCAAAATTAATTACTTCAAATCCACAATGATTGACGGCATATGATCTTGTGTCTTCTCAAAAGCGTTTTGATTGTTAATTATTCTTGTTACTAAATATCAATGGAACACCGGAGTAAATGCACACTCCTTCTTCTTTGTCGATATTGATTGGATTTTCTTAAATGGTTTTGTAAAGAGCTTAACATCTAAAACAATTATTTTGATACTTGGAACTCCAAATTTCTTTGAAACACATTATTTCACGTATCAAACTATGACAGGCGTTCCGCAGAAACGTTGAGCAGTAATCCAATATGGGACTGAGTTACACGTTTGTGTAGCATAAGGCCAATTCCTAGGAAATTGACCTCTTTCTATGTGCATATAAAACGTTACAGCTTGTAGTATGGTGAGGTGCCCGCACCTCGTCAGGGGCCCGAATACCGTCACCCCGCTTAAATTGTTTTAAGCGCACTAAACAAAAATTTATGCCCGGGATTGTGTTCAGTACGCTTGAAACTTGGCAGGGCTACCACAACCAAGCAATTTTGGTGAAAACCGAACAGTTTTTCGCGAAAATCTGAAATTTTAATCGGAATAGGACCCTACGTGTTATAAGTATCACCACTGTCCTCGCACGCATCTTTTACGTGTATGTCTATGGGAGCATCACGGTCACCCGCACACGTCTTTTACGTGCTTTGTCTATGGGAGCGCGGGTGACGAGTTGCGGGCCCCTTCCTTAAGCCGTGGTCACAACTCGCCGTACTTGCAAGTGCGTGCTGTCTACTTGCAAAAACGTGGACAAAATTTGGGGATCCGTACGTAGTAAGTACCGCCTCAGTGCGGATTTTGAAGCACGCAGACACGCCGTAGCACTTATATGTCACGAGGAACTTTCGCTGCGTTCGGGCTACGGATTCACCCTAAGTACGGGCAACGTACGTGCCCTCTACAGTAAACGTGCGTACAACGCACTGACTCCGTGCGTCTTCCTGCCGTCACTTGCTCGACGGACGGCGCACGTAGCACTTGCGTGTTGAGCACGTGATTAGTGCGTAGTCCGTGCTTATTCGGCACTGCATGAGTTCAACTCTTCAACAGAGCACGCAGATCGTACCGAATAAGCACCTGCTCCGCACTTACAACGCAAGTTGTGCGTACTGATTTCTGCAAGGAACGCAAGCCCAGCCTAGGGACGAGTGTCATTAATTTTCGTTTCCAAGATGTTGGCAATTAGGTATTCGTACTGTTCTACTTCACCTAGGGGGCAAAAATGCCCTATATGGATTGTTGCCTCGAAAAAAAAAAATCGCATACTTAGAAAAATGATTGTTATGTTACATGAAAGAGCTTTCAAAAATCTATCGAATTGTCATCACAAACCAAAATGTCATGCCATATGACCTTTCTGCCTGGCAGTCGATGAGTAATAATTAAGGTTATTAAAAAATATATACAGTATATATATATCATATTTTGCAGAACATGAGAGACAGTCAAAAACTGCTTGAAGAAGAGAAATCTTGAGTTCTGAGTATCAGTGCATGAAGTGACCAGGTTTTTGGAGTTCAGAAAAATTGTTACATTCAAGAGTTGCACAAGCTTGGTTAAAATGCATTGGTCATCATTGTTTTTGTAGAGCAATGATAAAGTCAGTACAATTTCAGTTAAGCTGAAATTGAGAATGTATATTTTGAAATTAAGGAAGGAAGAAATTACTATGATGACAGTATTATCTTATATGAATTGCAAACGTGACACCTTCAGACTCAGCGAAAACTGGAAAACCATAGGCCAGGGCTGCACACTAACCCATTTTTTGTGCCGGTCCAACCTGTCTCAGTCGGACCGGTAAATGCCCCGTTTTAACATTTTTTACCGGTCTGAACAGAAAATTTACCGGTCAACAACGACAACCTAAAAAATAAACTTATTTTCTTGTTTTTTATGGATGTACCCCCCCCCCCCTACCCATGTACATTTTACAGATTAATATTTTTTTTTAAACTTGCATTATCTATTGCACAAGAAATAAAAAAAAAAGATAGGAAAAACTAGAATGTCTGTTTGTGAATTACAGTGTAAAATGATAATGAACAAAATTAGATTGTATCAAATGCGTTTGTGACTTTTTCTAAACATCGGCGCACGAACTTGCTGCGTAACCTGCTCTTGGTGGTCAGTTGGATTGCGACGATTTAATGAATTATTTTAGCTGTGAAATTTTCTGATGTACGCGCTCCAAGGAGTTCTTTATTTTTCGCCCGATAATCTATTCGCATTTGTGCATGCGTTCTTGAAAGGCACACGACATGCAGGGCCGAATTTGCAATCCTTTTTGCGCCCATTTCCACCTCAAATATTAGCGGGATTGTGACGATTTCATAAATTACTTCGGCTGTAATCTTTTATGATAACGCGCCAAAATAGTTTGAAAATGTGTCCTTCATTTTTTCCCGATAAACTCTTCGAATTTCGTAAGTGCGTTCTTAAAAAGATGCACCACATGGCCGAATTCATGATACTTTTTGCGCCTATTTCCACCTCATATAATCAGCGGGATTGTGACGATTTCATAAATAACTTCGGCTGTAATCTTTTATGATAACGGGCCAAAATGGGTTGAAGATGTGTCCTTTATTTTTTCCCGATAAACTCTTCGAATTTCGTAAGTGCGTTCTTAAAAAGATGCACCACATGGCCGAATTCATGATACTTTTTGCGCCTATTTCCACCTCAAATATTAGCGGGATTGTGACGATTTCATAAATTACTTCGGCTGTAATATTTTCTGATGCAAGCGCCAAAAGAGGTTGAAAATGTGTCCTTTATTTTTTCCCGATAAACTCTTCGAATTTCGTAAGTGCGTTCTTTGATGCACCACATGGCCGAATTCATGATACTTTTTGCGCCTATTTCTACCTCAAATAATCAGCGGGATTGTGACGATTTCATAAATTACTTCGGCTGTAATCTTTTATGATGCTAGCGCCAAAATGGGTTGAAAATGTGTCCTTTACTTTTTCCCGATAAACTCTTCGAATTTCGTAAGTGCGTTCTTAAAGATGTTCCACACAGCCGGATTCATGATACTTTTTGCGCCTATTTCTACCTCAAATATCAGCGGAATTGTGGCGATTTCATGAATTACTTCGGATGTAACTTTTTGTGATCCACGCACCGGCTAGAATGGTTGAAAATGCGTTCTTTATTTTTCTCCCCATAATCTCTTCGCATTCCGTACATGCGTTCTTGTGAAAGGTATACCTATACGACACGGCGGAATTCACGATCCTTTTTGCGCCTATTTCTACCTCAAATATCAGCTGGAATGCGATGATTTTATGAATAACTTCGGCTGTAATCTTTTATGATAACGCGCCAAAATGGGTTGAAAATGTGTCCTTTATTTTTCCCGGATAAACTCTTCGCATTTCGTAAATGCGTTCTTAAAAGATATACGACACGGCCAAAAATCATGATTCTTTTTGCGCCTATTGTTTCCTCAAACTTCAACGGGATTGCGATGATTTCATGAATTATTATTCGGCTGTAATCTTTATGATGCACGGGCCAAAAAGGGTTGAAATGTGTCCTTTTTTTTCTCCCAATAATCTCTTCGCATTTCGTACTTGCGTATACGACACGGCCGAATTCACGATCCTTTTATCGCCTATTTCTACATTGAATATCAACCGAATTGTGGCAATTTCATGAATTACTTCAGATGTAATCTTTTGTGATGCGCGCACCAACTAATAGAATGGTTGAAAATGCGTTCTTTATTTTTCTCCCCATAATCTCTTCGCATTCCGTACATGCGTTCTTGAAAGGTATACGACACGGCCGAATTCACGATCCTTTTTGCGCCTATTTCTACCTCAAATATCAGCTGGATTGCGATGATTACATGTATAACTTCGGATGCGATCTTTTATGATGCACGCGCCAAAATGGGTTGAAAATGTGTCCTTTATTTTTCCCCGATAAACTCTTCGCATTTCGTAAATACGTTCTTAAAAGATACACGACACGGCCAAAAATCATGATTCTTTTGCGCCTATCGTTTCCTCAAACTTCAACGGGATCGCGATGATTTTATGAATTATTATTCGGCTCTAATCTTTATGATGCACGGGCCAAAAGGGGTTGAAAATGTGTCCTGTATTTTTCACCCAATAATCACTTCGCATTGCGTAGGATGCCTATACGTCACGGCCGAATTCACGATCCTTTTAGCGCCTATTTCTACATCAAATATCAGCGGGATTGCGATATGTCATTAATATTATTATTTCGGCTGTTATCTTTTGTGATACATTCACCAGAAGGGTTGAAAATACGTTCTTTATTTTTCTCCCGATAATTTCTTCGCATTTGTGCATGCGTTTTCAAAATTATACATTGCATGCAGGGCCGAATTCGATATTCTTTTTGCGCCTATTATTGTTTACTCAAATTCCAACGGGATTGCCAAATTTTCATGAATTACTATTCGGCTGTAATCTTTATGATGCAAACGCCAAAAGGGGTGAAAATGTGTCCTTTATTTTTCTCCCGCTAATCTTTTCCCATTTCGTACATGCGTTCACATTCACGATCCTTTTTGCGCCTTTTTCTACCTGCAAATATCAGCGGGATTGTGGCGATTTCATGAATTACTTCGGATGTAATCTTTTGTAATGCACGCACCAGAAGGGTGAAAATGTGTTTTTTATTTTTCTCCCGACAATCTCGTCGCATTTGTGCATGCGTTTTTGATGAACAACATGGCATGCAGGACTGAATTCAAGATCCTTTTTGCGCCTATTATTTCCTCAAATTTCAACGGGATTGCGTTGATTTCATGAATTGTTATTCGGCTGTAATCTTTTATGATGCACTCACCAAACTGTTTCCTTTATTTTTTTTTCTCCTCTATATTCTCTTCGCATTTCGTACATCATAAGCTTTTGAAAGATACGACGCGGCCGGTCGAATTCATGATCCTTTTTGGGACTATTTCTACCTCAAATATGTAAGCGGGACTGCCATGATTTCATGATTTTTTTTTTCCTCCCTAGTATTATCTCTTCACATTTTGTGCATGCGTTCTTAAAAAGTTCACGGAAGGGCCGATTTCGTGATCCTTTTTTGCGCCTATCTTCATTATGAGACCATTCTGAGCGAATGAAAATATTCATTTGTGAAATGACTGTGTAAAATGAAAATAAACGCAATCAGATCCATTTACTGTATCGCTGAATATCGAATGTGTTACTACTTTTTCTAAAAATCGACACTAGTATATTAGTTCTAACATAACTGCCACGCTGCAGCGAAGCCGGGATCGGATCGATCTTGCGTTAAAAATCATGAGTAAAATGACCCAGAAATGCATGCGCTTCTATCAATGCTTCTTGTCTGGCATGACCGCCGATCGCAAGCAATCGAAAAGCGGTTACACTGTATACATGCTTTGCATGTATTGCATTGCATGCAGTGCGTGAGCAGCGCCAAATGCGCAAGCTAGCGCGACTCCGATAACACTGGTCGACTGCTAGTGCTCAAAACTAATCCCGTTTACTGTACACATTGCACCGGTAGACATAAACGAAAACTTGCGTAAAACTTGTTGAACAGTGCGATATCTTGCATTCTGTTTCTCCCTGATCGGGGCTGCTCTTTTTCTTTCTACTGACCCCACCAATGTTTTTTTTTTTTTTTTTTTTTTTTTTTTTTTTTTTTTTTTTTTTTTTTTTTTAAAGGTCATGTCGGACCGGTAACTTGTGGATTTCCTGAAAAGTTACCGGTCCGACAGTGACTTTTACCGGTCTTTGACCGTCGGACCGGCGCCAGTGTGCAGCCCTGCGTGATAGGCCTACAATTATCGTTCCAGCAATTTGCTGTTAATCTAGCTCAAGAAATGCCTGGATGGCTGAAATGAACCACTGGTCACCTCTGAAACTGCGTGCAAAGATGGCAGACTTCAACATCAACTCATATGCATCTGCAATAACAAACGTATATTCTTAGCTCACCTCCAGTGCCAATGTGTTAGGCTATTTGAACCAAAATAATATTTTACAATGTCAATGTATACACGATAATATGTTTACACGTGTACCTGGACCCCATTTCATGAAATAAGTTAGGATGGCAACTCTTGCTGGAATGACAACTTCCAATGGCAACAGCCAATCAGGAAGATGGATTCTTGTCGTTACTATGACAACTGCAATTCCAGCAAGAGTTGCTATCATATCAACTTTTTATGAAATATATAGGGCCCAGATGTATCAACCCTTTCTCTGTCAGTGAGTCATATATTCACACATTTCACATATAAACCTATGACCATGAATTGAACTGCCATGTACACGTATGGAGAAGACGTATGATTATACATCAGAAGAATCTCGGAAGGTGGTCCCCAACATCTGACGGGAAAAAAAAACAAAAAAAAAAAAACAAAACATCGCACTTGCACGCACTTTCAACATGCGAGAGAGTAGGGATACCGTACGTGAGCAGCACGTGTAATTACAGTCTCCGCAAGATAACGTGGCAATCGCACGGAGATTGTACGTTACAAGCACGTACAACTCACTTACCACGTGCACAACGTACGATGCACGTAACCCCTCACGGCCAGGCGTGGCGTGCGGGCTACGTACTTACACCCTGCGCAACCGTGCGAGTGTCGTGCGTTGACGTACTTCCTCCCTGCTCTAGTCACTCCCTCCCCACGTTTTCAGAAAAAAACGTGAATGCCGTGGCCTCCGCCAAAAACGTACGGACTAAAAGCACGCACGGCGAGTTGTGACCAGGGCTTTAGCGCGCAACTTTTTCGCATCGTTCGCGTTTGACGACGATAGCTGCAAATTTTCGATATCGATCAGTGAACTTGTGATTCCATTGGAATTTTCAGCATTTTTCCTGTATGTGAGTTGAATTTCAAAGAATTTCAGTGGCGAAATGTGATTCAAATATGCGCAAACATTAACTATGACGAGGTGCGGGTCATCTAAGTGTAATTGCAGAACTTAGCTTGCTTTTTATTGAACTTTCGTAATTTTGATGATTGCTCTACGTTACATGAACTTCTGTATTTGTATTGACTTTTTAGTAGTAGTTTAATATTTTGATGTGCATATTACTTGCCTTATCATTTTGCTTTTGACAGTGGAATTGTACCCTCTGAAAGTACAAGTATTCCTATTTTTTTTTTTTTTTTTTTAAGAATAAAAGTGAAAATACGAATCCGGATAATTATAGAGGAATTTCCTTGTTGACTTGCATTCGTAAACTGTTTACACGGGCACACCAGATTTGAATAATGGGATCTTTAACTTTCTTAATGAGAATCATATGCTAGGTGAGTAACAAGATGGGTTCCGTTCAATTATTCACCCACTGATCATGTATTTGCTTTGAAGTGTGTTATCAATTTTCATTTACAGAAAAAGGAATGTTTATACTGTGCTTTAATTGATTACAAAAACCCACATCTGATCGAATTTATAGGAAGTTTTTGTAGTTTAGTTTAAATTGTTAAAAGGAGGTGAATGACAAAATCCTTCATTAATGTTGTTAAAAATTTGTGTAAAAGTGCGAAGTCTTGCATTTCTGCCAATGGTGCGATGTCTGACTTTTTCACTTGTAACGTAGGACAAGGTGAAAACTGCCCACCACTGTTGTTTGCCGTTTATTTAAATGATTAATATCCCTGAATTTAATTGTTATCTAGAGAGTTATATATATATATTGTTTAATAGGGTGAGGATTTGGAGGGTTTTTTTTTTTTTTTTTTTTTTTTTTTGCAAAGATGACTTGATTGTTGTATGCAGTTGCTACAATAATCTTATCAGAAAGTCCTGACAAATTGAAAGTAGCTCTGAATCTGTCATAAATAACTCCTAACAGTCAATGCAAGTAAAACTAAGATAATTATTTTTCTTTCAGAGTCAAAATTAGGAACATCCCAAATATTAATTATTGTCATGAAAGAGTATGATGTGGTTCATCACTGTTTATCTTAGCCTACAATCTAGTTATAATGGTTCTTTCAAAAAGGCAATCTTGAGCTAAGTACACGTAGTTCAGGCCAGAAAATCTCTATGGCGACTAAAGCAAAAGAAAAATGCAGTTGTCAGTTGATATTCAATGTCATTCATTTGACCATCTAATTTTGCCCATCTTTTTGTATGGAAGTTAATATATATATATATATATATATATATATATATATATATACATTGAATTTTGAAGTTCCAAATTGAGAGCAAACTGAAGTTGTTTTTTATAGGAAATTCCTTCGAATTTTGTTACCTATAACGCTGTATAAGTTCATGTACCCCATACTGTATGTGGCTTTAATACTAGTATGCAAAGACTGGACGAGGATTGATTTTAAATCATGTGAAGTTCAGAACTATGAATTTCTGGTTAAGAACATTGAGAGGTAAAATGTATGAATATTAATATATATAT
The DNA here is from genome assembly GCF_964275005.1 of Diadema setosum. NCBI lineage: Eukaryota > Metazoa > Echinodermata > Echinoidea > Diadematoida > Diadematidae > Diadema > Diadema setosum. The sequence goes on from NC_092689.1 coordinate 13,137,355, forward strand.
ATATATATATATATATATATATATATATATATGTATATATATACAAGCCGAGCCGACGAAAGAGTATCATCATTTCGTCTCCAAGATGTCCTGATGTTGGCAATTATATATTCATACTATTCTATTTCACCTACCGGTCAGAAATGCCCTGTAAGGATAATGGAATCGAAAAAATCGCATACACAGAAAAAAAATGATTGTTATATCATTATAAAGGGCACATAAGACACCGTCAAAAACTGCTTGAAGAAGCAAAGCATATAGAAATTTGAGCTCTATGTGGTCAGTACATGAAGTGACCAGGTTTTCGGAGTTTTGAAAAATTGTTTGAAAATGCAACAAAATATTAACCGGGACATGTTGCGTGGTATTTCCTTATCGTGAATACATGTATTTGACTATCACCACATTTGACCTTATTTACAATACTTGTACTTTGATATCAGTCAACATGCTGAAGTTTTCTACTGATTAGACACTCTCGAAGTAATCCAGAAGTATTTTGTTGTACTCTGGTGTCAGACATCAATATTTGTCCCACTGGAAAGCCCACTTACCATTAAGCGATTCTGGATAGTAAATGAAGACTTTTACGCGGGCACATGAAACCGATCACAGTGAGCCATGCTTAGTATTGTAGGTGTACAGGATTGATGATCGATGGGGTAAAAGTTAAATGTACCGGCCCATTTTATAAAAAAAATAAAAAAGATAAAAAAAAATAAAAAAACGAATGATGCACAGGCTTATTCCGAGGATCAGTGAGGATCGGATGCTCTTGTTTAACTTAAGAAAGTCTGAACCCATTCACGAGCTCGCATCCAATTTTCACCGATCCACTCTGTCCTGGGCCTCATTTTGTACCATTGTCTACATGATATTAAGAATTATTCACCGTAAGAGATTCGAAATATGGGTTGGATGAAAACAAGTATTGTTATTAAAAGGGAATCTTTCAAGTCCTCTTTCTTCTCCCCTTTTTCCATGCCATCTTTAAAAAGTCTCTTCCTGTTGTTTATTCGAATCTTTTGTCACAAGAAATTTCCCCTATATTCATGCGTGTGTGTATTAATGTCTAGGTTGTTTGTTGTCTTTCTTTCCCTTTTAAGGCAATTTGCCTCTATAGATTTGTTAGTTCATAAAGTTCAGCAGTTATTATATGTTTTCTCTGCCAATTTCGCACCTCTTTCAATCCAATTCCTCATTGCTGTATTCGTATACGTATATGCTGCGCTCCTTCATTCAAATTCATTTTGGGGCGTCCAGTTTAACATGTTCTGCAGTCAATTTAGCAGACAATCATGTTTATGCTTTGGTTCTTTCTTTACTGTCTTTCATCATAGTAATTATTTTGTAAGCATCGTAACATTTCATATTTTCGTATTCATTTTCGAGATTTTGCCGAATGTGTCGCCCAGTTCCAGGAAGTCAAGGTTATGATCCTAAAATGTTATATCATTATTTCTCTGCCCTCTTGAGATATACGTCTGTATCTAACTTGTGCTGTCAGAGAACGCATGCCGATAGGACCTTTATCTATTTACTCTGAGCAACAACGGAAAGAAATGCCCCAGTTGCTATGAGTTTCTGATTTTTGTTTTCGTACTGACGAAATTATTTGTAAATCTTTTATCTCAGCGCAGCAACCGAGACCGGAGGGCGGGGGGGGGGGGTGGAATGGTGGAGGGTATGAAGGTGATGTCCCCTCGGCACACCAGGGAATATTTGCATTTTAAGAACTGGAACTCAACTATCTGTTGCTTGGAAATTTCTGGAATTTTTAAACCACACAGGTAATCATTCATCAAAACTGCAAAGACAAATAAACAAACAAAACAATCAAACCAACAAACTAGAATCTTTCTTTGTTTCGTGATTAAAAATCAAAACACAGTTTTGTTAAAGATGACTCTGCTCCGCAAGAAGGGAGGGGGAGGAGGTCGATGCACATTCAAAGTATCAATTTCTATGCGTTAACTACAGGACTCCTAATCATCACAGTCATGTAAAGTAAAAACACACACAGTTCGTTGTGCATCGAACGCCAGCGTCTTCGATATGGCGGCAGTTGTGGACTCCTATTCCCTTGTTCTTCTTTCCCCACAACCAAAATTGGGCTCTTCATAGCTGACGATTATGAAATGGTATCCCTCCAAATTTGGATTACCATTTTTTTTTTTAACACAATGCATATAAGATAATGATTACGCAATGATGAATATAAAAATCAATGCTCAATCAATCAAAGTTATACCAGTGGTATAGGTCAAACAAACACACGATGACTCGGCTCGCAACTGATTCTATTGTGTTTATTGTATAGATAGGGGTTATTTGGCATTACCAATAGAATTACACCTGTCTCCAGCATCTTCCGTTTGTCCACAGTTGTTGACTCCGATTCCACTGTAGGCGCAATCAAAGATGCCCGTTTCTGTTCCAGTGCATGACACGTTATCAAGCAATACATCACCGGTTAGCCATCCTTCTCCAAAGTGGGCTTCACTCAGCGCTTTTTCAGCACGTGTAAAACCAAGACTTCTGCAGACAATGCCCGCATCGATGATATCCCACGAGTCATGGCATACAGTTGCCCAGGCTCCGTTGGCGTACACTAAGCTACTCAACCGTCATTTGTTGAATTGCCATCGACGAGGCGAACTAGTCGAATGAGAGAGATGATTTAAGTCAGTTAAGGCATTTTACCACGACGAGATATTTTGAAGATATGCTGTTTTACTTAGCTTTGATTTTAAATCTCTTAGTTTTCCCATCCACGCAAATATCCATTCTGTATTCAGGGTGTTATTGTAATATGCCCACTTCAATATTGTTTTTCTTTAAGTAAGTTAAAAAGGATATCACTATTTCCCATGATTCTGTGTGCAGGTATATTTTCACTTGGCACACTTTATGGTACACGACAATAGATACAAATTTAAAAAAAAAACTGTTACAAACAAATCTGAATGAAATTTTCAGGTTAAGTCGATAATCATAAAGGCACAAAAGATATAACTTTTACAGTTGTCCTGATCACCATTGGGCTCAAAGATTTTGTTTTTATATTCTATTAATTGTATCTATTGTTAATTTATTTCAGAATTCTTTATCATTATAGGGTCAATCATGAACGCTTATTGGCGTGCGTGCTTTTGCGATCCTTGGAGCCATTGCACTGTTGGCCAGAAAGTATGACGGAGGCAGCGATAGCCTGTCGGCAGTGGCAGTGAGGGTATGTCTTGATGATCAAGAACTCTAATAATGCAGATGATACAAATGAAGGAGTTAAAGGAAACCAAAACCCAAAGAGAAATGTAGATTGAGTGAAAGAAGCAACATTAGTAGGACATGCACCACAGTGAAATTTTGAGAAAAAGCAGAAGTTATAAATTTTTAAAGTTTTGGAGTTTCTGGATTGAGGAGACTACTAGATGTTATGGCGTCATGTGTGGACAACATTTTGAAGAAAATATAAAGGGAATTCCACAAAAAAAAAAAATCATTTTTTTTTCATTCTATCAATTTGATACTGAATAATGCTAAGGGTAGCAATTTCCCCCTGCTTGCTGAAAGCGGTTAGTCGGGTGCCCTTTCATTATGCTGGAAGAGTAATTTTCGTACAATACGAGTAACTTGATGCATTGTCATTCTAGAATTCTGAGAACGAAACTGCCAAAAAGGAGTCCATTTTCCTGCGCTAAACTTTGCCATTATGATAGAAATGCCATTTCAATTCAAAGGCAAATTGTCTTTAACACATTATTGTAGGGTTCTTTAGTTTTCGTTGCGCTTGTATACTAGAGTATTTTTGTTATTGACACTCAATTTTCCTTGCGTCACACCGAATGATCATTGTCGTGGACGTAAAAAACAACATACAAAATACTTGTCTTCCTTGTCCTGATAGCATCATTAGAAGATCATGTTTATTATTTCAAAGGAACTCTTGATCTGAAATTCATGTTCAAAATTATTGAAATTATGTATCATTGAATATTATTGAAAATGAATAAATGATAATTTGATAATTACTGATATTCATTAATACTTAAAATATAATAGATCATCATTAAATATTTCAAAACACATTATGTGCATTTTAATCGTTTACATTTTCAAAATAAAGATATGTAGTATTCTGTATAGATGACAAATTGTTATATGGACGAGCGTGAAATAATATTTTTGGAGTAATTTCAAATAATAGATATTGACTTGGCATGATCATGAGGAATATAATAGTTGTAATATCCAGGCAGATTGGCGTTGAATTAATTGCGATATCTATTGTCTTCTAAATCGTTATACATACTTTGAAATGCATTGAATTTTCTCTGTGTTACCTATTGTAATGTTGTTTGCGGCAATTGTAATACGACGAAGGAATGTTATGACGCAGAATAGCAATCAGAAAACACACTGCACATTTAGCATCTACAACCCTATTTTTTTTTTTAAGTGCGCATTTAAAATTGATGACTTACATACTTTTCAAAATTCTGTATTCATGTCAAATACATCAAGAACTTGATGCTGCAGTCCTTTCAGAACTTTTCCTATGATGTAACATTCACTCGTACTCTACACAATACTCTAACAGATTTCCACCTTATGATCAAGAATCCCTTACAGCTCACAGGTCAGTGAGACATTACAGAACAGATATAGAATGTCTTTCCCGACTCAATGAAAACATGAAAATCACTGTTTTCTTTTAAAGCTAGAATAAAGAAGCATTATCTAGCCAAATTCACGAAGTGAAATATAGCGCCAAATGGTCTGAATTGGTTAGTTTTATTGTGTGAATGTATTGAGGAAGGGTATATTATATGTATATATATATATATTATAATGTATATATTATATGAAAAATTATATACGTATATAAATCTCCCCTCCTGTAAAGGAAGTAGAATACGTAAAGGCCTCACCATAAGTATAATTGTTGTATTATGGGACATGGAGTGCTTTTTGCCTCTGTTTCTATAGGTATGATTCATTATGCTGTAATATGGCATAGCAGAATGTCGTCAATGTCATTTGTGTAAATTGTATGAAGAAATAATGTTGATATTGCACGTTCATGAAGATTATAAACATTTTTGGTACTTCTACACTGGTAAACAAAGTGGACAAGAACTGTTTTTGAAGTGGAGAAAATGAAATATTTTTCAGCTCATGGCCAGAAATATACAATCTAGGTGGCTTCTGTAACTACTTCCTCAAACGTCAATTCCATTACAATATATGTGATTCTCTGATTGTATGTCATGTTTTTCATTTTATCCAGTCATAAGCTCCCCAACTCGTATTACAAACAAAAGTAGAACTACTCTAGACGATATATTCCTGAATACAGATACTTATTATACACCTGGTATACCTGTTTGTGACGTTAGTGACCACCTGCCGGTCTTTTTTATTATGGCTGAATTGTCACATCCAGAGGATGACTCTGAAATTTGTTTTAGCACAAGATGCATCAACAATGAAACTCTTCTTAAATTTTGTGTTGAAAGTCAGTGTATATCAGTAGAAATCACAAATGATGTGAATGAATCTTATGATAATTATGTGCAAGAGATAACACATATATATAATAAGTGTTTTCCATTAAAGGAACATAAATGTAAAAGGAAGAATAAGAAAGTTTGGATGACTTTTCAGTTGCAGAAGTTATGTCGGAGAAGATCTGCTTTGTATAAGAAGTATTTGAGAAACCCAACTCAATACCGTAGAAATGATTATAAACAATTCAGAAATTATGTTACGAATGAGTTGAAAAAAGCAAAATGTAAATATTATTCTGATAAATTTGATATTGTGAAGAATGATATTCGGAAAATATGGCAATGTGTCAATGGGCTCATAAAAAATAATGAGAATCGAAATTTAAGTTCACACGGAATAAAAATAGACAATGAGTTGGTCACAGATAAAGCTGAAATCACAAATGTGTTCAATGATTATTTTTCAACCATTGGTCATAATTTGTCAATGAATCAATGTTTTAAAGATGATGGTGCGTTTATATCCTTCTTAAGCACTCCTGTGTATTCATCAATATTCTTTAAGCCTATCACATGTGGTGAAATTTTGTCTGTTGTTTCTGAGATGAAAAATAACACTAGTGCAGGATCTGATTTTATAAGTATCCGGGTTGTGAAACAAGTTATACCATTTATTGTGAGAACATTGTGTGATATTTTCAATGTTAGTTTATCAACTGGTATAGTACCAAATAATATGAAAATTGCACGTGTAATCCCAATATATAAAAAAGGTGATAGAAGTATTATGAGTAATTATCGTCCCATATCTATTCTTAATACATTTGCTAAGATATTTGAAAGATGTATCTACAATAGAGTTACTGCATTTCTTCAAGATTCAAATACACTCGTCCCAAATCAGTATGGTTTCAGAAATGGGCACTCCACTTCTTCCGCAGTACTAGAATTTATGCATAATGTCATTCAAGGGATTGAAAACAATGAATTTACTTTATCTGTTTTCATTGACCTGTCAAAAGCCTTTGACTCTATTGGTCATGATATTTTATTGTATAAGCTTAGTCACTATGGTATACGGGGTATTCCTTTAAAGTGGTTTGAAAGTTATTTACATAATCGACAACAATATACTGTAATAAAAGGTTTCAAATCAGATTATAAGGTTGTAAAATGTGGAGTCTCTCAAGGTTCCATTCTTGGACCTCTTCTTTTTTTTTAAAATTTACATAAATGATTTACCAAACTGTTCTCAATTGCTACATTATATACTGTTTGCTGACGATACAAATATTTCTATGCGTAACAATGACCTCTCATTATTATTTGATAACATGAATATAGAATTGAAGAAATTAGATGTATGGATGCAGGCAAATAAGTTAATTTTGAATGCAGGAAAGACTAATTTTATGATATTTGGGACTCGTGAGTGTACTGATAATTTCGTCTCATATTATAATAGTGATATGATCAAACGTGTAACAAATATTAAGCTTTTGGGTGTTATGTTGGATGATAAACTGTCTTGGAATAGTCATGTTAACTTGCTTTGCAACACACTGTCGAGAAATATTGGTATATTGCGAAAACTGAAATTTTTACCTAAGCATGTGTTAAAATTGTTATATCATTCTTTCATTTCATCTCATTTGAGTTATTGTACTCTCGTCTGGGGCCATTCAACTAAAAAGAATGTGAAACGTATTTATTTGTTGCAAAAGAAAGCTATACGTATCATAACCCACTCACATTATTTGTCACAAACTTCTGCATTATTCCAAAAAATGAATATATTACCATTTCAAGATATAATCTGCTTCCAAACAGGAATTTTTATGCAACAATATTTATTTTGTTCATTACCAGTCCCCTTACAACACTGTTTTCATCTTAATAGCAGTATTCATTCTTATAATACAAGAAACCAACAAAATTTTCATCCTCCCCTCTACCGAACCGAATTAGCCAAGTCAACAATCTTTTATCAAGGTCCCATTTTGTGGAATACCTTACCAAAGGAACTGAAAAACTGCAAATCATTACAGCAGTTCAGAAACAATTTTAGACGCACTTTCCGTATTTAATAGCAACATAGTTTTGTATATTCTGCCAGTATGTCACTCTTTTCTGTTTTCCTTCTTCAGCCTGCTTTGATGGTGTACCGTTTGTGTTCTATATATTTTGTACCTATATATTGTAAGTTGAGAAAGTCTTGTATTTACTTTGGGGCCTATTCCCAACAAGCCTGAAAGGCTTTAATTGGTCCCCCACAATGAACATGTTTATACTATGACTTGAAATGTAATGATTGTTGTTTTTAATGTGGAAATAAATGAAATGAAATGAAACTCAAGGTGTCATCACTTGAATTCTCTAAAAAAAATAATGATACGACACGGACTCCATCTTTAGTAATATCAGAGAGTTTAAACACCTTCAATTACACTTGATTGCCTTGGTCCTTTCATCACCATTATATTTAGTTTTCTTCAAATTATTTTACAATTCATTAAATGAAAATAATTCATGTCTGTACCTTCCTTTCTTTCCACCTTATGTCAATTTCTCTTCGACCTTTTGAGAAAGTATTGAAAATGTGGGAATCGTAAGCAAATGACAATCGTTTCTATCTGGTAGTATTGTAATTACACTTTGATTCACGTAACTTAGTCTCCATATCGCTATCATCGCACTCAGATAAAGATTCCTTTTTTTGGGGGGGGGGGAGGAGGAATGGGGTATTTTGAGTGAAAAACAGGTATTAAAGGGTGTTCACCCCCTCCTGAGTTTGCGTAATCGCCTCATTATACAATACCTTTAGTACAGAATTACCTATGCGGTGACACTTTTTTGTTGTTGTTGTTCAACAATGTCACTAAGTCATGACACCGTGGAGGAGAGTGTTCACCCTCCTCCCGAGTTTGCGTAATCGCCCCCGTTATGCAATAATGGACCATGAGCACAGTAATTGCCTATGCGGTGACACTTTTTTTTTGTTGTTTCTCAGCAAGTCGTGACATCTTGGAGGAGAATATACTAATTTCCCCATCCTCCCCTACCACAGAACACAAATGGCCATCAAGCCTGCATATTAGTGCAAGACTCTCCCGTCGTGAAAGGGATTAACATGTATGAACCATTCTTAGATATACGTACATACGACATGTATCTGCTATATGCTCATTTTCAAAAAGTCCCAAATGCGGGAGGGCATCTTCCCCAATCCCTTTAACCCTCGGTCGCTTCGCTCCTTCGTAAAGTCCTTCAATGTTGGCCCCTCCCTGTCATAAAAAAAAAACTGCATGACTATTGAAACATGCATTCTGCATAACTAACATGCATTCTGCATGCTTAAAAACACATATTTGATATACTAGTACGTATTCTCAAAAGATCCTTATGTCGGATGGAGCTTTGATATATTGTTTACCACTGGGACAGTGATTCAGCAAATGTTCGAGTTATCACATTTGATGCATATAATGTAGGTCATTCGAATTACAAAGCATCCTGTCATATAAAGATTTCATAATAAAGCCTAGAATATAAGTAGATATCACTATTCATCTCAGGAAACCATAATTGTAGACTATTATTTTATCTTTAGAATCAATTTTATCATAACTATTGTTCACATTTTGTATATTTAACAATACTTAATATTGATTATACTGAATAACATTTTTACATTGGTTGTTTCTATCCGTAACTCACATTTTAGAGCTATTTTAAAGCACAAAAGCTGGGTATTTGTTTCATCTGATAATGGTAAATAATGACTTTAACACTCCAACAACTCCTTTCCCCTACCAGTAACTTCGCTCTTCTTAAATGTTTTGCTCCACCCCATTCCCCTATTCTAAAAATGGATCAACATATTTGCTGCCACGTCATGTAAGTTCCGGATATGTACAATTAGTTCTCCGTTCAATATACAATTCATTTCAATTCAATTCAGTTCAATTCAATTCAATTCAATTCAATTCAATTCAATTCAATTCAATTCAATTCAATTCAATTCAGTTTCAATTTCAGTTAGTTTTACTTCTCCACTAGTACATAACAGAAAATAAGTATAACAATATCGAACATATCATTCACAAGTCATGAAAATATAAACAAAATTTCGCATTACAAATATACAGTCATGTTAAATAATACGTAAATATCATTACAGGTGGAGGAGGCCGTTATCAATAAGCAGAACGCTTGACTTGGAAAACGGCCTTTGAACATAATATGCCTTATAATAATTTTTATTTACCTAAAGGAAGGAACGGAACAATCATACACACGTAGAACAAATAATGTAAATCTTTAAAGTATTTTAAATGTCATTTGACCAAAAAGGACAACACAAAGTGGAATAAATAATGACGAAAGAAGAACAAAACAAAACAAAACAAAACCCGAGAATAAGGTATCAGAATAGGAAGAGTAGAGGAAAGAGAGAAAAAAGAAAAGCGATGAGATACAGTGTTCAGGAATTGGGAACTATATCAAAAGCATAATTTCTAATTCGAGTTACACATTGCGAGAAGAACGTTTTTATAAGATGATTTAAAATGTTGTAAAGGAGAACTGCATTTAAGGTCGTCATTCAGTGAGTTCCATACATCTGGACCATGATGTCTTGTGGAATTTTGAGCTATGAGGAGTTTAGGATTTTCCAAATGATAATCTGTTGCATGACGGGTAGGATATGAATGAATATTATAATTTAAAATATACATATCTTTAACCAATTCAGGGAGCTGATTGTTAGTATATTTATACAAAAAATATTGCTGTTTGCCATGTATGTGTATCAGAAATTCTAAGAGTCTTTAAATCATAAAACAAAGATTCAGTGTGTGCTAAGTAGTGTGAACCGGTAATAAGTCTTACAGTACGTTTTTGTAATAGCAATATCGACTTTATTTTGTTAACGCCGCAATTGTCTCACACAATATTACAGTAGGTGATATGGGGTAATATGAGTGAATTATAAAGAATTTGAAGGGTATGTTTGGTAAGATATTCTCTTACTTTCCAGAGGATCCCGATATTTTTTGATATTGCTGAATGAACTCGATGTATGATCGGACCATGTTAGGTGTGAATCGATAGTTACCCCCCCCCCCCAAAAAAAAAAAAAAAAAAAAAAATTACACAAGACTTTGATCCAATTGCTTACCATCGATGTATAACATGATATCATCCATTGGTATATGGCCATTTCTATAGAAAACATAATTCGGGGTTTTTTTTCAATATTCAATGATAACTTATTGCGCTTAAACCACGTTGAAACCTTTAATAATTCTGAATTGACAACTGTAGTGAGTGTATGTAGGTTTTTATGTCATCTGCGAACAAAATAAAGTTGAATAACGAAGATGAAAGCACTAAGTCATTTATATTATATCAAGAACAACAAATGTCCTAAAATCGACCCTTGTGGGACACCACAGAGAACGTTTTGTTTGTTGGACTCAGTCGATTGATAAAACACATATTGCTTTCTGTTGTGTAAATAATCTTTAAACCAGTTTAGAGCTTTGCCGCGGATACTGTATTTCTGTATTTTATACAATAAGATATTATGATCAATGGCATCGAATGCCTTGCTCAGATCCACGAAGATCCCGATAGCATGTTCTTTTTTCATAAACGACTCAATAATTTGATCATATCATTGAATAATTGCATAATCAGTAGAATGTCTTTTTGTACATCCAAATTGATTAGGAACTAATAATGCATTATCATTCAGAAACCTATAAAGTCTTTTATGTACAATCTTTTCTAAAACTTTTGATAGGGCAGGGAGCAAAGAAATTGGACGATAATTCTTCGTTTTGAGAGGAGTCATCTTTCTTATAAATTGGTATAACCTTGCCTGTTTTTAATGAGTTTTGGAATTGACCAGAAGAAATCGATAAATTAAAAATATGAGATAATGCGGCTATGTGGTCTATTACCTGCTTAACAAGGTTAACACTAAACCCATCATAGCCTTCAATTCAATCTCAACGTACTTTCGTTTCCCGACAATAAGAATAGGAGAAATGTTGTTTGAAGGTTTGCATGGTAAAGAAGTTAATGAGGGAGAAAGGTTTGCCGTGACACCACAAGAATAACAGAATATACCTCTCACTTTGTTTACTGACAAAAATCATGTAAACAAGACAATGTATAAAGGGATACGTTTGAGGGCAAGACATTCTTTTTAGATGTAACTTTGGAACAACATGTATTTCTGATATTAAGTCAGTATTTTACTGCTATCGTTTAAAACCAACCTACGAGATGTATTCATGATATAAAATTATATAGTGAGTAGTTCCGATGTGGACGTGCCTTCCTTTCGTGTTACATGAAAATCATCATTACATTCTCGAGAGTGTTTTCAACTTGTGTGTTTTTCTCCCGACTTAACCAGTAAACATAAAATAGACGACACGAAAGAGGCAAAACATTCCCAGCTAGAGTGTATACATAACAATCCGTGTCCACGATTTCTTCATTGCTTTCCAGGGGGAGGGGCTATTGCCTTGATTCCATACTATACTCGAAACTTTTAACACCCCTTTTAAACAAATGCTGGGTACGCCCTTGTGCCAGTCAGTTTTGATCCGTCATTATCTTTGTGGTTGTGCATGTTTTTCATGATATAACTTTTTCGATAATCAACGTAGTAATTATTCATGATGCGTTTCAGTACTGTGGGCTCAGTTGAAAAAGGAATTTGTAATTCAAACTCCACGATACAACTTGATTAAACATTTTATGTATCTGTAATTCAAAGTAGGTTTAACTACAGCACAAAACATAGGAGAATGCAGGGAAAGAATGGTTAGAAAAATTGCAATTGCAAAATAGGGCACTCGCGGGTGGTCGAATGGAGGTTTCTGAGTATTTTAAGGGGCCCTCCGGATGATTTTCAGACTTTTACATTTGAACAACTATAGATTAGTTAAACTGAGCACAATGTTTCAGAATTTATAGTGATTGGGATGAGGAATGAGAATGTTTTCAAAATTTATAACAAATTGCAATGAACAAGGATGATGACATGGCAGCCTCACCATAATAATGCATGAGATGGGACTAAGCAGAACAAAAGAAGACGGCATGCATAGATTCTTCACAGGTGAACTTGTTGAGCAAGCGGTATTGTAATGGAATTACACTGCTGCATTTCTGAAATACGTGAGGCTCTGATGTCATCAACACTGTTCAGTGTAATTCGTTTAGAATTTTCATTTTATCGGTTTCTCTGCTCAAAGACCACAATAAATTCCACGAATCCATACACGGAGCTTTCGATTAATGAACTACATGATGTGAAATTATGAAAATCGTCTGGAATGCCCCTTTCAGAGTTTGAAAATTGATATTCTCTCAGTACGGAGAAATAAACTTATATGCTATTTTGTCCATTAAGAATGATGCTTTATGAGTTAATAAAACAGTTTGTTTTCAATACACACACACATACACACACACACACACATATATATATGTAGCCCAGCCAGTTGGCTATTAAAGGGGCTTTACCAAGTACCAGTTTATGTAGTCCTTTGATTTTATTCCATCCTTTGTGCCCATCTACAAACTGGAAGCACATTTTGATCTATTTGACTTAGGCTATTACTTTGTTCCATCAGGGAGGTGGTTCCACCTCCCTGGTTCCATCTATCTCTCAATATGTTCATTCAGGATCAACACCCTCTCACTAGAGGTCATGCGGTCTCCCTACTGGGGTCAGAAACTATAAATCATCCCTTATCTATCAATCAACGGCGTAAATCCGTACTGAGGAGTGGGGGGGATGGTCACCATCACCACGCTTACAAGCCCATAACCGGACCGGCGCAGCCTTGGGGGGGGGGGGGGGGGGAGAAGCTTCTCCCCCCCCCCCACACACACACACGCACACTTTACAGGGATCGGATGTCCCACTCTTTTGCATGAAATATAAAGTGGGAGGAAAGTGGCACCAAAAATATGAAGACTTTTTGTTCTTGTTGTTGCTTTTTTTTGCTTGTCAGATGACTTGCGGCGGAAAATCAGACCTTAAAAGTATGAAGACATTTTTTGTTTTTGAAATATCTGTGAGAGAGAGCGACCGGGTTAACGGGGGGGAGGGTGTGTAGGGGGGGGGGGGGGTGTCCCTCTCCAACACGAGGAAGATTTTGCATTTTCAGACCTGAAATTCAGCGATCTGGTGCACACTTATGGTGAAATTTTTGTTTGTTTTTTCTTTAAAAAACCAATAGAAAATGAAATATTCACAATATATTATTGAATGACTAAATCGTGGTATTTCAGCTCTTGCTCCGCCTGTGCGACATCACTGCGAAGGCCTACTAAATAGTGGGGCCTATCACCGGCGTAGACAGGATTTGATCTTGGGGGAGCGGTTATGAGATCGTGAGGGAGCGAAGCAAGCGAGGGGGGGGGGGAGGGTATGGTAGGGGGGTTTCTCCCTCCCACGGTGAAATCTTTTATATTGAAAATTTTGACATTTTACAGTCCAAAAACTGCCGTTTGTAGCTATATTCTTCGCTTTGGAAATTAAGGGGGTGGCACACCGTGCGCAACTGCTGTCAATCACTGGCAGCAGCATCAGGAAAATGGCATAGCGATTAAATGCGAGCGAGCGGAGCGAGCGAGCTTGAAAATTTTGACATAATGCTTTTACATGCTGAAAACTGCCGTTTGTAGCTATACTTCTTCGCTTTGGAAATCAAGGGGGGCCGCACCGGGCGCAACTGTTGTCAATCACTGGCAGCAACATCAGGAGAATGGTATAGCGATTAAATGCGAGCGAGCGAAGCGAGCGAGCTTGAAAATTTTGACATTTTACAGTCCCAAAACTGCCGTTTGTGGCTGTATTTTTTTGCTTTGGAAATTAAGGGGGGGGGGGGCGCACCGGGTGCAACTGCTGGCAATTACTGGCAGCAACATCAGGAGAATGGTATAGCGATTAAATGCGAGCGAGCGAAGCGAGCGAGCTTGAAAATTTTGACATTTTACAGTCCCAAAACTGCCGCTTTTGGCTGTATTTTTTCGCTTTGGAAATTAAAGGCATAATTTACCATTTGCAGATGGAACGAAAACCCAGCATTAGTGCTTCAAAATAGTTCCAAAATGTGAGTTAGGGCTAGAAACAACCAATGTAAAAATTTGAATCAGTGTAATCGATGTTAAGTATTGTTAAATATACAAAATGTGAACAATAGTTATAATTTGCGAAGAATGTTACAAGACTAAACCGTCTACAGTTATGGTTTATTGAGAAAAATAGTGATATCTCCTTACATTTTAGGCTTCATTGCGAAAATTTTATATGGCAGGATGTTTTGTGATACAACTGACCTACACATATGCATCAAATGTGATATCTTGCACATTTTTAAAATCACTGCTCCCAAAGGTAAACTGGACCTTTAAGGGGGTGCACCGGGTGCAACTACTGGCAGTTACTGGTAGCAACATCAGGGGAATGGCATAATGATTGAATACGTGCGGGCGAAGTGAGTGAGCTTGAAAATTTTGACATTTTACAGTCCCCAAACTGTCGTTTGTGGCTGTATTTTTTCGCTTTGGAAATCAAGGGGAGGGGGGGGGGGGACACACCGGGCGCAACTGCCGGCAATTACTGGCAGTAACATCAGAAGAATGGCATAACGATTAAATGCGAGCGAGCGAAGCGAGTGAGCTTGAAAATTTTGATATTTTACAGTCCCAAAAACTGTCCTTTGTGGCTGTATTTTTTCGCTTTGGAAATTAAGGGGAGCGCACCGGGCGAAAACTACTGGCAATTACTAGCAGCAACATCAGGAGAATGGCATAATGATTAAATGCGAGCGAGCGAAGCGAGCGAGCTTGAAAATTTTGACATTTTACAGTCCCCCAAATTGTCGTTTGTGGCTGGTATTTTTTCGCTTTGGAAATTAAGGAGGCGCACCGGGCGAAAACTACTGGCAATTACTAGCAGCAACATCAGGAGAATGGCATAATGATTAAATGCGAGCGAGCGAAGGGAGCGAGCTTGAAAATTTTGACATTTTACAGTCCCCAAACTGCCGTTTGTAGCTATATTTTTCGCTTTGGAAATTAAGGGGGGCGCATCGGGCGAAAACTGCTGGCAATTACTAGCTGCAACATCAGGAGAATGGCATAATGATTAAATGCGAGCGAGCAAAGCGAGCGAGCTTAAAAATTTTTGACATTTTACAGTCCAAAAACTGCCGTTTGTAGTTTGTAGCTATATTTTTCGCTTTGGAAATTAAGGGGCCGGGGCGCACCGGGCGCAACTGCTGCCATTCACAGGCAGCAGCATCAGGAGAATGGCATAGCAAGGAGGTTTAAGAGATGGAGTTCCAACTGGCTGTAATTATTCAAACAGTTGTCACTTTTCTATTGATGTACAAAAGAATTCCACAGGTGCATCTGTGCCTTTGGTGGCGGGGTTTGATGCCGCCGTCTTGCTGAGCAATCTGAAGATTCATTTTGAACGTTAAATTAATGTTGGCTATATTTTGCTTGTTTATCTATTAAATGAAACGAAATCTCACTTAATGATAAAGCTCATTAAACAAAGGTCAATCCTTTCAAGAAATATGTGCAAAAGTATAAATCAGAGCTGTATCATGTGAAAGTGTTTAAAACTGCACCCTCCTGGAAAGCCGGTTTTATCGCATTTCCACTTGATTCCTCCAAATAAAACTGATATGGAATAGTCTTCGAGTATAATTATATATTAATAGATATATCAGATTAGTGGCCGGGCACGGCCAGTCGAGTAATTTTCATTTTCATTTCATCATTTTTTGCGCAATTTCTATTCGCGCATCCCCTTGTCTTTACCAGTATGTATACCAACTATCTTTCATAAGTAGGGATGGCGAAAAGTAATTACCATCACAAAGACATATTTTCGTTAGAAAGTGGCTGATGATTATGCAATGAGACATGAGTCAATTGTCTTCCTATCTGCGCGGCAGATCCAGTTTGCCACATGCTTCAAATACTTTCGAGTGGCGGCATCAAACGTGACTTTAAAGGAAATACGACAGTTGTGACTCCATTCTCTTGAACCTCCTTGGGCATAGCGATTAAATGCGAGCGAGCGGAGCGAGCGAGCTTTAAAATTTTGACATTTTACACTCCAAACACTGCAGTTTGTAGCTATATTTTTCGCTTTTGTTTGTCCCACTTTTACGGGGGAACCATCCCCCCCCCCCATCGACGCCTCTGCATATGAGGGTGCTTTTGTTTAGTGAAAGATCTGCTGCACACTCTTTGATAAATTAGGGAAATATACGTCAATCTCAAAAGTGTACAAAGTCTATCGAAAGGGATCCTGTATAGCGGAGCTTTTGCATGTTTATGATTGCAATACAACGATCTGGTGCATAGTTCTGGCGATATTTGGACAATTTTCCGTTAAGAAAGTGCGAGATTTGTCCTCATCTCGGGAATTGCTTGGGGGATAAATGATTTGTCTGCCTAAACACTTCCGTAGGGGCGGGGCAAATGCCCCTTTGCCCCCCCCCCCCCAGATAGATTCGACGCCCCTGATCTTCCCTGGGTATGCTCACATAGATGTATCCTGACTGAGTCACCAGTCACTGTCGTTTCTCAGGAATGATTCAGGAAATGGAGGGGGTTCAATTATGGCGATATAGTTTTTGTTATTGTTTGTTTGTTTGTTTGTTTTCCTACATATCTTGCAGATGGTCCCCAGTTACTCGCGTCATAGCATGTTTACATTATAGGCCTATACTATTTGACGTTGTCAACGTCTGAGCCATATATACAGTGTATGTCGATGTAACTTTCTTCGCGAGCGAGCGAAGCGAGCGAGCGCTTGAGAAAATTATGTATACATTTTCCTACAAGATAGAATACTGTTCAGCTCTGTTACCTGTCTGAAGGCCGGCGTACAAACGTCATGCAATATGCCAAAATTGATACAATCACATTTCTGCTTCCTCCATTTTTTTCCCAAAATTCAGGGGGGGGGGGATGATTGTACAGGCCATCCCCCCCCCTCCTCCATTTCGGGGGGGGGGGGGGATATATCCCCCCATCCCCCCCGGGATTTACGCCCATGCTATGAATCATACAGGAACTGCCCATTCACAGAATGTTTCTGAGCTCAGTCTGTTACTACACCTAAAGATCGTATTTCAATGTGAATTCCCCCATATTACTCCCACAGGCTGTCCCATTTACACAGATAGCAAAATCTAAAACAAAGTTTATCTTCCTTGTGTGAATAATGTAGTCTAGGCCACTGACCGGCCAAGCCCAGAGTAAATGGCGACCTTTGTCCTAAAACTTGGAATCATTAATGACCGAGGTCAGAGTAAAGAGAAACCCAATGGAAGAGAAAGTAAAGAAATTGGAGATTATGCAGACCTCTACCCCAACCACAATAGCAACCACTTCGAAGGGTTTGTGAATAAACCAGATGCATCAATGGACAGTTCAAGGCAAGTCATGGCGTAGTAATCATTTTTTTTTTTTTGGAAGAGTTTGGAAGGATGATAGGCAGAGCCAAAGAATATTCGACCAATCAGAATTTGTTTTATACTTTATGCCCAACCTAAAATGTAATCAACCAATGGTACTCGACAACCATCAGTGACTGACATGTAAAGCTAACCAATTAGCGTATGAGTTGTAGAGAGAGGGTTTTAATATTAATGAAGATTGTTTAGGATGGAGGTGATATGAGATGTGGAGGTGAGAGAAAATGATAACTGGATGCGATTTCTCCTTTGGACTCGGAAGGGAGCAGTCATGCCTCCCAAATCCTTATAATCCAGAGCAACTTTTCCCTTTAGACTCTGAAGGGAGCAATTATATTTCCCTAACCCTGCGAACTTCGAGCAATGCCTTTCTGAGACTTCTTCTCGGGACCCCAGAGGAGCAGAAATGTTCCAAGCATCTTAAAAGTTGCATAACTTCTCTACAAATTTTCAAAGTGATCAGTCTCGCAACGTGAAACTTCAATATGGTACCTTCCTGAGACTTTGTACCAACTGTCTACAGCTCCTATTTTCATCTTATGTGCACTTGAGATGCTTGTCTGATTTTCCTGACCCCGGGAGCGGATTATGTCGCATCAACAGTTACAATTGATGCTTCTGGACTTCGACAGAAGACGTTGATTCACATCGTGTCGTGCCCATGTTCCTGTCGCCTATTCAAAGTCGACACCGAGTACCCGAACAAAATTTGATGGAGATTAGACGTCCTGACGAACACTCTAGACCCCTTTTTGGAGCCAATCCTGGAGCGCCGCTGCCATTTAACATTGAGGATCCAAACCATGGAGACGCCTCCTCCCATGTCGCGTTTCGCTGAAATTATCTAATTTGATGACCTGTGCATCCTCCGAATTATAAAAACGGACAATGGACTCAGCGCACGGTACCGTGAGTAGCACAAATGAAGTTTAGGGTTTTATAATTCACCTCCATATTAAGCATCTATAATTTGCATGAGTAATTAAGGAAATAATTAAGATACACCAAATTGATGGTTTCAACCTATCAGACTTGCAAGACCCTAATATAATGTGGCATCCACGTAAATCAAATGTCTGTTGTCTTCATTTAGTGTAAGGAGTTTATATAGCGCATGCTGGAGTGATTGTGATGGATGTGGTGGTGGTTTATGTGAGAGAATTAATAATGATGACCAGTCAACTATATATATAGTGTAAACATATAACTTTACACATTTTTATAATTAAGGCAATAACAGACCAACCAAAACCTAAACCAAATCTATAGCCTAAACCTATAGAGGAGGTAAGGGTTGCATATATATATATATATATATATATATATATAATTATACATACATATAAATGTATATATGTATGTATGTATATATATATATATATATATATATATATATATATATACATACATTTCATATAATGGTTTGAAAAATACACAGGCCTATAAGAATTTGGAATAACCAAGGTCTCGTACAAACCTAAACAAACGGATTCTATTCAACGAGCTATGGCGAGGATAATTATCAGGTAACGGCATCAGCTTCCTGTAAACTCGAATGATAAATCATTCGCTGAATTTTATATTGTATGTGTTTAGCTGTTGGACTGAATTAACGGCGTCCCATTTTTTGTATCTGCTAGATATATTTGATGAACAAAAATAAGTACATATATACAAATATTCATTACTTTGCTATGAATGGACTGGGGTAGATTTTTCTTTATCAGTGTATTATGTCTTGGCTTTGTGTGTACTATATCATTTCGGATATTACTGTATAATATTCTTGCATTTATTGGTGTATGCGTATTTTATCGGCATGGACCAGCTACAGCCTTTTGCTAGAGCAGGTCAAATACGAACATAAAATTAACTGAACTAAACTAATCATTGTTTCTCTTTTTACTCTAAGAAGACAATTAAACCTCTTAATAGGACAAGCAGTTGACAACAGTGTAGATTACTTCCAAAGCCATAAATATTAATTGAGAATATAATTTGCTGTCGTGAAATCATTTTCGTTTGAAAAAGTGCAGGATCGGACTCTTACGAAAATGCTGAAACATACATACACACACACACACACACAACACCAACAACAACAACAATCACACACACACGCACGCACACATACACATACACAGCATTGCACATAATATATATATATATATATATATATATATATATATAATTATAATATATATCTTGTATAAAATATCATTTTATTCAAGAACGCTTTCTGTCATAGGAAACTTGCTTTTTGCCTAAAATCGAATACACTGTATACACCCTCGATGAAAACAACAATCAAGCGAACAAATAGACGTCATCAATGCCAATTTTGCAGAAGATATACATTTATTGACCAGCCACCACTCTTTAAAGGTACTAGCCCACATTTGCAAACCCACGAAATCAAAACTGCATAAAACAGGTCCAATATGACTTCAAGTACAAGTTATAACAGTAACATACCTCACCTGTTGATCTTTGTCTATACCATTCGATAAAAGAGAGAAAAATCATCGTTTTAAAATCAATTTTCAAACCGGGTCAACCCGACCCAAAATCGAATTCCGAGCGCGGGCTAGCTACGTACATTAACTTACACATGTATCGCATGCATGTAGTACGCGCGTGGACCGGAGCTAGCGAGCGTTTTATACGCATGCATACGGTGCATTTTCATTTATTTTTATGAAAGTAATGGACTAATTGGAACAAAATTTTGCACAGGTGTTACTGCAATCATACCCAAACTCCATGCTAACTATGAGACCAATTGCTGCAGGTTTACAAATGTGGGATAATACCTTTAAAGAAGAAAGTCCTCAACGCAATGCTAACAAAACTTGCAGAGGATTCGTAAGGTGTAAAATAGGAAATCCAGGTTGAGGAACCATACAAAGTTACATTTCTAATTGATGACACTGGATAATTTTTAACTTGTCGTGTCGTTCTGTGAACCATTCTGCATGAGTTTGTGTAAATTTTAGAATATTTATGAAAAAATGTAGGATAGCCTGGTACAGAAGATAAGGTAAGATTACTGTTGATTACCTACGATTACTATATTTCTCGACAGTGTTAGTTCAATTGGAAGCATTGAGCTAAGTAAGTGGTGGAATGTCTTTGGTATTCGCAAATTTCACTCTAGAAGCTAGACAGTATCGCAAATTCAATTCATTTGAATTGAATTGAAAAAAAAAGTATCCCATATCCATCGTCTCGTGAAATTATTTCCATTGTAGCCTCTGTCACTGCAACCTTGGAGGGCCTAGGAAAAGAAAAACAATTATAAAAGTCAACAAAAGCGCATTTTTTCTTGGTAATTATGGTACAAAATGCCGCATAAAAATATAACATGGTATTTGAGGTGTTCCTGCCATTTTTTTTCCGAGTTCATTCGATTTAACGATGTGATCATTATTCAGATTTACAACGAATTTTCATAGTGTCTCTAAATTGAATGAAATTGAATCTTAAAGGAATGGTATGAAACGAAGCTGATCACTCAAAAAATAAATATGGACCAGGAGAGTACGGTGTTAAAGAAAATTGAATTTGTATACGCCTATGCGTGAATTCGAATGCAAGTCTGATGGAAAGGGGGGGGGGGTGGTGGGGGTACCTGTTGCCGGGTATTTATCAATCACCACATTTAACCTCATTTATCTATCAATACCAATCAACATGCTGAACCTTTGCTAATTTGTTCCTATACCTACTCCGAATACATTTCGTTCCACCCAAAGGTCTGACATCAAAATTGTGTCGGAAACGCAGGTAAAACTCAACTTCTAAAGAGAGTTAAAGGGTAGGAACTTTCATATGAATATTTCAGAGAATACAAAGATTAGGTTTGCTCAAGGCAAGTCTTATTTGATGGAACATACACCACATCATCTGCTGACTATTGAACACTTTGCTGCTGCAGATAAAAGGATGATGATAGCTTTATGCGATAATGACACACGTTCAGGTGTGAGTTTCTTCAATTTCTTTCCCTCTTGCTTTCATTTAATGAGACACCTCTTATGAAATATAAAATATGAGTATACCAAACTACAAGGAATTCAAAGCTTATTTGACAAAAATTGACTTTGAAATGGCCGAGATATAAAAAAACACAAAGCAAAAACAAAGGGGTCCTATCAAAAATGTCGGACCCAAGATTATTTTTTAAGGACCGCTTTTTACACTTTATTTTGATGTCTCAGTCATTTCAAAACAAATTTTCATCTAATAAACTTAGAATCCCTTTCAGAATTTCAAAAGTGGTTCAAAATTCATATTTGAGTTCCCATCTTAACCAACACTATACCATCCCTCTGAGGTAAAAGGGTTATAATCCTTTTTTTATATAGGATTTTATTGGACATCAAATTTGAACTAGGAATCACCCTATCAACAATGTTGTTTATGGTACCATCGGCCAGATGGACAACTTTTCAATTCAAATGGGGCAAGTCGGGTTTTTTTAACAATGCGACAACTAAATCAACTACTGCATGAATCTTGATAACCAACTGCCAAAGCAATGACAAACCTGCTATTAGTTGTCTGTGCATCGCACGCCAGCATCTTCTGAATGTCCGCAGTTGTTGACTCCGATTCCACTGTTGCCACAATCAAAGATGCTGGTTTCTGCTCCAGTGCAAGCCACATCATCCAGTAAAATGTCACCGGTGCCTTCTCCAAAGGCGGCATTGCTCACAGCTTCTGCAGCGCTTTCGTAACCAAGGCTGCTGCAAACAACGCCCGCATCGGTGATATCCCAGGAGTCATCGCACACCGTTCCCCAGGCTCCGTTGGCGTAAACCTCTACTCGACCTTCATTTGAGGTTTCACCATCGACAAGGCGAACTGAATAAGCGAGATAAAATCTTAAAGGCAATTAAAACTTGCTTAAACTTAATGAGTGTACAAAAAAGTCTTGTTTTGCTTATCGAGATTGAATCTAGTTTCAACTTTGTTTTCTTTACTAAATTTACTTCCACAAGTCGTTGAAAACGGGAATTAGAGAAATAAAAACTCTAGGCGCTTACAGACTGGAATTGGACGGCATTACCTGCAGCACTACACCTGACTCCCGCATCTTCTGAATGTCCACAGTTGTTGATTCCGATTCCACTGTTGCCACAATCAAAGATGCTCGTTTCTGTTCCACTGCATGACACGTCATCAAGCAAAATGTCGCCAGTACCCTGTCCAAAGGCGGCATTACTCAGTGCTTCCTCAGCAGCTGGGAAACCAAGACTTCTGCAGACAACACCGGCATCGGTGATATCCCAGTAGTCATCGCACACAGTTCCCCAGGCTCCGTTGGCGTAAACCTCTACTCGTCCTTCACTTGAGCTTTCACTATCGGCGAGACGAACTATAGATAAGTGAGAAAGAGTGTAACACCATTAATAGAGTATTTTTTGGAAAAAAAAATTGTTTTACTTAATACAATCCGATATTATTCAGAGTTTGTTGTCCTTGCATTTTAAGAATAATCTTCTTTTAACAAAAACACAAAATCAGCAATTTGCCAATTAGATAACCGAGGACTATAGTAATTGATATTGTAGCGCTTTGAGATTGAAGCTGTGGGGCCTTTCTACCTGCAGCACTGCACCTGACTCCAGCATCTTCTGAATGTCCACAGTTGTTGATTCCGATTCCCCTGTTGCCACAGTCAAAGATGCTCGTTTCTGTTCCGATGCATGACACGTCATCAAGCAAAATGTCACCGGTGCCTTCTCCAAAGGCGGCATTGGTCACAGCTTCTACAGCGCCAACAAAACCAAGACTGCTGCAGACAACGCCCGCATCGGTGATATCCCAGAGGTCATCACACACAGTTCCCCAGGCTCCGTTGGCGTAAACCTCTACTCGACCTTCATTTGAGCTTTCACCATCGACGAGGCGAACTAGATAAGCGGGATAAAATCTTAAAGGCAATTAAAACTTGCTTAAACTTAATGAGTGTACCAAAAAGGTCTTGTTTTGCTTATCGAGATCGGATCTAGTTTCAGCTTTGTTTTCTTAACTAAATTTATTTCCACAAGTCGTTAAAATCAGGAATTAAAACACCACCAACAACAACAAAAGAAGACTGTAGGCGCTTCCAGACAGGAATTATATGGCATTACCTGCAGCACTACACTTGACTCCAGCATCTTCTCAATGTCCACAGTTGTTGATTCCGATTCCATTGTTGCCACAATCAAAGATGCTCGTTTCTGTTCCACTGCATGACACGTCATCAAGCAAAATGTCACCAGTACCCTGCCCAAAGGCCGCATTGCCTAGTGCTTCCTCAGCAGCTGGGAAACCAAGACTGCTGCAGACCACGCCCGCATCGGTGATGTCCCACAAGTCATCACACACAGTTCCCCAGGCTCCGTTGGCGTAAACTTCTACTCGACCTTCATTTGAGCTTTCACTGTCGGCGAGACGAACTATAGATAAGTGAGAAAGAATTTAAGACAATAAGTGGAGTAAAGAGTATTTTGAAAAAGAAAAATCTCGTTTTACTTATTGGAATACGATATTACAGCTGTATTTAGAGTTTGTTTTCCTTGCATTTTTAGAATAATCTTCTTTGAAAAATAAACAAAATCAGCAATTAGATAACCGAGGACTACAGTAATTGATATTATAGCGCTTTGAGATTGCAGCTGTCGGGCTTTTCTACCTGCAGCACTGCACCTAACTCCAGCATCTTCTGAATGTCCGCAGTTGTTGACTCCGATTCCACTGTTGCCACAATGAAAGATGCTCGTTTCTGTTCCGATGCATGACACGTCATCAAGCAAAATGTCACCCGTGCCTTCCCCAAAGACGGCATTTCTGAGTGCTTCTTCAGCACCTGAAAAACCAAGACTGCTGCAGACAACGCCCGCATCGGTGATATCCCACAAGTCATCACACACAGTTCCCCAGGCTCCGTTGGCGTAAACCTCTACTCGACCTTCATTTGAGGTTTCTCCATCGGCGAGGCGAACTAGATAAGAGAGATATGATCTTAAGGCAGTTAAAACTTGTTCAAACGTAATGAACATGTACATAAAAGAGGGGGAAAAACTTGGTTCGATCATGGAGCTTGGATCTTATTGTAATATATCGAATGGAGGAGTGTTGTTGCCACAAACCCATGTTGTAACCACTACAGACTTGAGGGAAAACTCCTTCGGTGCTATTCTCAGAATTTTGTCCTACCCGACTGGACATCACACCCTGTGGTAAGCCTACAAGCCCTACCTCCCTAGGAGCCTAACCTTTCCCATAAGCATTTCTTGATAACCTGTCTCCCCATTGTCTACAAGTGCTCAGCTTCTCCCCCATCATTCCCATCATGTAATATGTAGATCACTGGTGTCAGTGACCCATAGATAACCGTGGTCACTATTAAGCTATACTTTTGTTTTATTCTAATTTGAATCCCTGTATTTTGGATATTATAGATTAAGCCCCACCTTCAAGTATGCATGAACTATAAAAGTGACCATGTGCTTTGGAGACGAGTTCTCTCTTTCACCCTCTCCCGGTAAAGACTACATTGTGTTGGTCTCCTTTGCCATCCCTCTTTTGGGGCAATATATGGCCGTCGAATAGGGAGTGCCTATTATACCAAATACTAAATCTTATATCTCTCATCGTCGCCTGGAATATAATCGTCCTGGTTATAATTGTTGCCATTTTCATATGATTCTGGAGCAAACATTCCTTCTAATAAATAAAGAGCCTGGAATTGAATACCGTATGAACTGGTCTCTTGGTCCCTTTTGTCAACCGTCGAGAAAACGTTTAATACCAATGCAGCACCGACATTTAATACGCCATCGAATAACATCGACTAAAATGTTACATTATCATAACTATATATTTTTTTCTGATTTTTATTTCTTTTTTTTTGCTGTTGCACTTTTTAAGTCAATAATTGATAAAAAAAAAAATCAAGACTGCACGCCTTTACAGATTGCAGCTGTTTGGCCTTACCTGCAGCACTGCACTTGACACCTGCATCTTCTGAATGTCCGCAGTTGTTGATTCCGATTCCATTGTTGCCACAATCAAAGATGCTGGTTTCCGTTCCGTTACATGACACGTCATCAAGTAAAATGTCACCGGTGCCTTCTCCAAAGGCAGCGTTACTCAGTGCTTCTTCAGCGCCTCCAAAGCCAAGACTGCTACAGACAACGTCCGCATCGGTGATATCCCAAGAGTCATCGCATACAGTTCCCCAGGCTCCGTTGGCGAAAACCTCTACTCGACCTTCACTTAAGGTTTCACCACCGACGAGGCGAACTAGATAAATGAGATAAAATTTTCTTAAATTCCCTTTCATAATTTGTCAAAAGAAAAAAAAAAGGAACAATAACAGCAAGGTATTAAGATATTGAAGACTGTCAACACTTACACAATAAGAGTTATCTGACCATACCTGGAACAATACACCTAACTCCAGCATCTTCTGAATGTCCGCAGTTGTTGACTCCGATTCCATTGTTGCCACAATCAAAGATGTTCGTTTCTAGTCCACTGCAAGCCACGTCATCAAGCAAAATGTCACCGGTGCCTTCTCCAAAGGCGGCATTACCGAGTGCTTCTTCAGCTGATCCAAAGCCAAGGCTGAAACAGACAACTCCCGCATCGATGATATCCCAAGAGTCATCGCATACAGTTCCCCAGGCTCCGTTGGCGTAAACCTCTACTCGACCCTCTCGTGAGTTTTCACCATCGGCGAGGCGAACTAGATGAGAGAGATAGAATTTTAAGGCAGTTCAAACTTGTTCAAAGGTAATGAACATTATACACAAAAAGAGGGGAAAAACTTGGTTCGATCATGGAGCTTGGATCTTATCACAATTTTATTTTTTCTGATTTTTATTTCGTTTTTTGCACTGTTGAGATCGAGAATTGATAAAAAATGAAGACTTGAACGTCCTTACAGATTGGAGCTGTTTGGTTTTACCTGAAGCACTACACTTGACACCTGCATCTTCTAAATGTCCGCAGTTGTTGATTCCGATTCCATTGTTGCCACAATCAAAGATGCTGGTTTCTGTTCCGCTGCATAACACGTCATCAAGCAAAATGTCACCGGTGCCTTCTAAAAAGGCGGCTCTACTCAGAAATGAATATTATTTATTAGTGGAAAAATGAGCAAAGAAAATGGGATTCCATCGGGATTCGAACCCGAGACCTTCGGATGCTAGCCCGGTGCTCTACTAACTGAGCTATAGAAAGCCCTAGTTCAGTGTTCGTCCCAGAAACCCTAAATTCTCAATGCTTGAATGGTCAGAGCATAACTATACCTAAAAAGAGGGGGAAAAAAACTTGATTCGATGATGGAAATTGGATCTTACCAAAACTTTATTTTCTTTTCTGATGTTTATTTCTTTTTTTTCTTGTTTTTTTTGCACTGTTGAAATCGAGAATTTATAAACAATGAAGACTATAGATTGCAGCAGTTTGGCCTTACCTGCAGCACTACACTTGACACCTGCATCTTCTGAATGTCCGCAGTTGTTGATTCCGATTCCATTATTGTCACAATCAAAGATGCTGGTTTCTGTTCCACTGCATGACACGTCATCAAGCAAAATGTCACCGCTGCCCTCTCCAAAGGCGGCATTACTCAGTGCTTCTTCGGCACCTGGAAAGCCAAGACTGTTACAGACTACGCCGGCATCGTTGTTATCCCATAGGTCATCACACACAGTTCCCCAGGCTCCGTTGTGGTAAATCTCTACTCGACCTTCACTTGAGGTTTCACCATCGACGAGGCGAACTAGATAAATGAGATACAGTTTCAAGGCAGTTCAAACTTGTTCAAACGTAATTAACATAATTATAAGTGGAAAATTGAGAAAAGAAAACACTAAATTCTCAATGCTCGAATGGTCAGAAGCTATAGCAGTGTGTTTGTGTGTGACACACACGTACACACTTGAACCTGGCATAAACCCGAAAGAAAATTCAGCTAAGTGATGAATGTGAGGGATCACCGAAGTGATGCAGCTTTTTGAGTATGCAACAAACTAAAACAGAAAAAAAAAAAACTGACCAGAAATGAATATTATTTATTAGTGGAAAAATGAGCAAAGAAAATGGGATTCCATCGGGTTTCGAACCCGAGACATCCGGATGCTAGCCCGGTGCTCTACCAGCTGAGCTATAGAAAGCCCTAGTTCAGTGTTCGTCCCAGAAACCCTAAATTCTCAATGCTTGAATGGTCAGAGCATAACTATACCTAAAAAGAGGGAAAAAAAAAACTTGGTTCGATGATGGAAATTGGATCTTACCAAAACTTTATTTTCTTTTCTGATTTTTATTTCTTTTTTTTTTTTTTTTTTGCACTGTTGAAATCGAGAATTTATAAACAATGAAGACTATAGATTGCAGCAGTTTGGCCTTACCTGCAGCACTACACTTGACACCTGCATCTTCTGAATGTCCGCAGTTGTTGATTCCGATTCCATTATTATCACAATCAAAGATGCTGGTTTCTGTTCCACTGCATGACACGTCATCAAGCAAAATGTCACCGCTGCCCTCTCCAAAGGCGGCATTACTCAGTGCTTCTCCGGCACCTGGAAAGCCAAGACTGTTACAGACTACGCCGGCATCGTTGTTATCCCATAGGTCATCACACACAGTTCCCCAGGCTCCGTTGTGGTAAACCTCTACTCGACCTTCACTTGAGGTTTCACCATCGACGAGGCGAACTAGATAATTGAGATATAACAATTTGAAGGCCATTGAAACTTCCTTAAAGTTAATACCTGTATGTATATTAAAATTTGGTCTTACTTTTCGAGCTCTGATCTAGTATCAACTTTGTTTTCTTTCCTAAATTTATTTCCGAAAGTCGTTAAAATCGAGAATTAAGAAAAATGACGCTTATAGGTGCTTACAGATTGAATTTAGTTGGCAGTACCTGAAGCACTACGTCTTACGCTAGTATCTTCTAACTGTCCACAGTTGTTGATTCCGAATCCACTGTTGCCACAATCAAAGGTGTTTGTTTCTGTTCCACTGCATGACAACCCTGGCTCCTCCATTTCAGGCTTCGAAAGGGTCGGAAAAAAGAGTCTGTGCTAGACCAGCACTCACCTTAAAGCCATTGACTCCGTGCAGCTCACAGATGTTCCTCCTTCTACTTTAGACAGAAATCAATTCTCGGGACTACTCCACAGGAGATACTGTTCAATAGTCCACCTCGAGGAAATTTCAATAATCTTGCCAATATATAGATGACTACATAGGGACAAAAGAAGAACGTCACAAAGATATCTTCTTTGTACCTTTGAAACGCCCATGCTGTCAATAACAGGTACGATGAACTGTCTACAATTATTCTTGACGAGGAGATTGAAATTTGTACCGTTACGGAGACGTTATTCAGACATGACTTGCCCCTAGAGCATGTGTCCGTGCCTGAATATATATTGCCTCAAAAGCAAGGAGGAGGTGTGGCCCTTGCGACCAGAGGACGTTCCAATTCTTGAAACCTTGAAGTCGTATGGATTCAGGTTGACCCAAAACGATTGCCTTCACTGAGAAGTCTCATGCATCTTCTGCGATGTTGTCTCTTTTCCTTAGCCGAACAACTTAATAGTCACCCAACTTTTAGATCATTTTCAGTCTAACCATCAATTTATTTACAACAAAATACCCAGATGCAACTTTCATCGTACTTGGGGACGTTAATCGATTCGATCTGCAACCTCTACTCCTGGACAAATATTTTTCAGCAGGTTGAAGATATCCCAACGAGCTGCAATCGGTCATTACATAAAGTAACATCGGCAACTTGTATAACAGTTTGCAATTCTAGTTGCCAGTTTGTCAGTAAGGCTATCAGATCATGCTGCTTTGTTGTAAATGCCAAAAGGTTCCATGGTGACACAGAACGCTACAAAGCCTGTCTTGAGTATACCGATGCCAACCAGCGCAATGTGTTCCTTCGACCGGTCAGCTCATACAATTGGCCAGAAGTTTTCATGAGCAGTGACGTCAACGATCAGTGCACGGTTGTCTATGACAGGCAGCTCGAAGCAATAAACATTTCTTACCTGTTCATCCTCGTGACAAACAATGGATAACGGTTGAGATCAAATCATTGATTCGCCTTTGGCAAACTGCCTTCAATATCACGTTGATGATTGAAAACAATTTTGAAAAAAAAATTAAGAAAATGATCACGATAGCAAAGTCTGATTACTATTCCACTCGTGTGCAACAGCTGAAAAGATCTAATCTATCTGCTTGGCATCGAGAGATTGGTATCATGAAAGGAGGAAGATGGGATGAACCATTGACTTCAGTTCCTGGACTGAATTCTGAAGATACCAGTTTACTCGCGAGGGTTTTTAATAATCTTATCGCATCTGTAACGGAGGAGTTTGATTCATTATTATCATCCTGCCTTCCTGCCTTCCTGCCTTCCTATGAGTTTGAACGGTGTCATATACCATAAACTATCAATTTACCTGATTGGATAAAAGTAATGATTAGGCATGATTGGCATTATCACTTAATGCATTCCAAAGTCTTGGCCTTCATGTACTAACGTATTTCGTGCTAGCATGGATCTTAAACATAAATGATATTGTCAGGATCGTTTGGCACGGTATTTATGACTACGCAATTTCTTACGAAACAAGATATTAGATAGAGAAGGTAAAGTCCCATTTTTTTAAAGTAAATATAAACTGACCTAAGTGAAAATAACATTATCCTTTATTTCTAGTGATTTATTCTTTAATCAAAGAAAGATTGTGGGTCTGTGCAAGGTCGTATACAGGATTTAAAATTATCGCGGATTGCCTTTTTCAGAAGAAGCGATTCGTCTAGCAGATTTTCATAAGAGTTGCCCAAAGTCAACAAGCCGTTATGTACACAAGATAAAATCAGGGAGGAAAAACCATAAGTAAGAGAGTAGTAACTGCGAGGTAAAACTTAATCTCTTATTCACATCAATATTTCGAGATACGATTTTAACCACATGACATTTTCAGGATAGTTATTATCACTGTTTATTCCTAGAAATTTGATATAAGGAAAATCTGCCGTAGAAATCTCATGGGAAATAATATCTCTTGGTTGATAAAGAGACTGGAAGGTTGATGAAGAATTCCTATACATAAGAAGAGAGTAAAGAGGACAGCAATACACTATAGACTCCCCACGAGTGACTCAACTCGGCACTTCACAAAAATAATACCCTCGTTGAGTAGCACATTATGCACGGTAGAAGGTTCAAATTATTTGTGCTGATCTTCAACACAAATAAAAAAAATTCATAGTCGTTCAACATGTTGAATAAACACTGCAGTGAATGTGCAGAGCAAGAAAAATAAAATCATAAGTCAAGCGTTCATTAATATATCCGCGGTATAATTAAGAGAGAAATCAACAAATCCACGGATGCTATCAAATTCCATAATGAATCCTTCAAGCTGATATAAAACTCACACTGGCGAACAAATGACAAAAGTTCAATATGCAGCAAATCAACAGAGACAAAAGATGGATTTTTATTTCACATGCTTCTGGGTGTTTTGTGCACTGGGTTGACTATATGCCCCATAGAAGTACGCAGTAATGGGATAGAGGAATCTGCCTCTGAAATTCTACGTGTCTAAACTGCTTTCTTTAAAAATGATTTGTTGGGATTTCGTGGATTTAGCACGGTGATGTATGGCGATCGAAAAATGTATTGTGATGGACGGTAATGTATGGTGACCGAGAAAGGAAACGAAATTTGAATTGAATTGAATTGAAATGAATGTACAACACGTAAATGTTATTGTAATGACTACACTTTCTGTGACTTTTGTCTTCTTGGATAATTTGTTATGTCTACTTTTTTTTATTGCACAGAAATGAAATATCACTTCAAAATGTAAAATTGTTTTTCGAATAGTTATTTAGTTACTGCTTTTCTTGTTGATTTTGAACTTCAACAAGACGATCAAGAATTTTCCGATAAAGTACTTGATCTAAAAAAAAAAAAAGGTGTGAACACATTTCCACCACAGTAACACCAGTTGGTGTGGTCTCCTATTGAAGCTGGGCCGGTGTTATACCATTGACATTAACACCAGCAATATCAAATCAAGACCATGCGGTGTTATTGTTGAATTAACACGATCGTAGTGAAGTGCCAGGTGAACACTCTTCAACACCATCACATCATACTTTTTACACCTGTGGGTGTGGTCCTCTATTGACACTTGATTGGTGTTAGATTTAACACCCGCGGTGTTAAATCTAACACCAATGTTTTTGCAGTGCAATCCATACTATAGATATAGATATCTTTTTTATTTTAACAGGGAAGATACAGTAGTTTAATCAGTGCACAATGATAATGATCATCATTCATAAATTCGCCATACAGTGTTAAAGAGGATTACTACAATTGTATTATCATTCAGTAAAGATAAGTGTGAAACAAAGATCTGGTATTATAAACGCTCAGGATGCTCTAACCAAAATAGTAATTATTCTATTTTACTCAGTTGTTTACAAGGAAGACAATGATAGCAGGTGAGATAAAGTCCCCTGGATGAGTACAGTAAGCATTAACCACGGAACCGATAAGTAAGGCTGCAATCTGCAATTTGGATTGAAAATACTCGAAAACTCTCCCTCCCCCCCCCCAAAAAAAAAGAACAAGGACAAAAGAAAATCTAACGAAGACAGAGCTGATAAAAGCGGTCTAAAATCTAGAGTTTCTGGAGTGGATGAGACGACGGAGGTCCTCCCCTTGTTGCCATTTTCCTCGCCCCCCCCCCCAAAAAAAAAAAATCTATAATAAAAACAAAGTTCCTCTGCCCCTTGTGACTGCCGGAGGTCGTTTGGTACGGTGTCGTGTAGGAAAGAGCCCAGTATCTCTTGTAAATCATGAAAGCATTTCCACAAATTACAGCTGAGTGGGTGGTAATACAATTGTAATTATTTAGACTATTCAATGCATAATAATGTTGGAATGAGGCAGAATTTTTTGTGAAAAAAAAACCCAGAAAACTAATCAGCATTGATAAAGTAAATTTCTCATTTAGTAATTCTATCAATAAGAAAGGGATCTATAAAAAGAAAAAAAAAATGAAGGATAGCAAATATCGACCAATTTCCTGGGTCTCAAAGCACAGAAGATATCAAATCGTAAGTATGTCCCTGTAAGGACATCAAAAGTATAAATAATGTAGAGCATAAAATTTTTAAGGAAAAGGTTACCATTTTCAACAGCAGTTGCTGATGCCAGGAGGCAGAATACGACGATGGTACCGAACATCATCTTTGCAGGTGCGGTTTGAGAAACGCTCCAAAACGATGCTGATGGTGGCGATAGGAGAAGCTTTTCAAGACGAGATCCTCACACCTTCTTTTACCTAGAAAGCGTTTGCCGTATCATAACCGAGGCCCGCCTTTTATCTTGTTCTTTTCACCTGTGTGGACAGAGGAGCTACAACCGGCTGGACGCGATTTGATACCACCGTCTAATTCATCGTAGGATCCTTATTTGCGACCTTGTGCAAATCATAATCACTACTGTGGACTTGAGACGGACATCATCATGTCAAAAAAAAAAGAAGAAACGAGACAGTTTTCGTTACTTGCTGGTATGGCATGTAATACCACTTGATCACGCCACTTTACCTTTTTATGGGATTATTGGCTATCAGATCATGTACAAGTAATAACGGACATATCAATGGTCTGATATTTAATACGATCATCGCGTTGACCTTTCTCCTTCTACATCACTAGGACCACTTCACCGTCGTCCACTTTTGATGTCTGCCACTCGAGACTGGCATTATATTTCATAGCATAGGCCCTACTTTAATTTGAAAACGGATATCAATTATTTTTGATATTTGCTGGCAGACTAAAAGAAGACTACCCCATGTGCTTAAGCCACTCGGCTCCAAAGTGCTGGTGATTCGCATAAATTACTGTCCAAACTACACAGGATTTCGGAAGTCACCTTCGCGGACGATGAGAAGATGAGAAATTGCACGTAGGCGACAAAGAAATGTGTGGAAGTAGAGGGATCTGCTTGATTGGCAATAAAAATGCCTAAAAAAGAAAGAAAAGAAAGAAAAACGAAGAAAAGAGTCCAAACCATCCATGGTGGCATTGTCTATACAGCACTTATTTTTGCTGACAGTGAATGCATGAACGCCAAGCGGGAACGCAAAAACGCCAAGCTTGTATACAGCATCTTCAAAGCATATCTTGAGATTTAGACTCGGGTTCCTGTTATTAATGTCGTATTATCTTAACTAAACTTGTGCTGCTTTAGTATCTTAATCCTCCTCTATAAGTCTCAGTCAGTGACAACCCTTTCATAGTTTGTGACATACACTCTGCATCTTCTTCCTCTCTGAGACTCTGCATGGCCTCATCAGGAAACCGGTAGAGTCCATGATCGCAAAGAGCAGGGTGCATAACCCGATGAAGTGGTCCCGCCCACACCCAGCTGGACCCATGGAAGACCCGCTAGTGCAGCTGAATATGGCATATCCAGTCATCTTTCTCAGTTGGATAATGAAACCAAACAACAAACCAACTAACAAACAAACAAACAAACAAACAAACAAACAACAAGGAAGGCTCTTGACCTGTCTGAAATTTGCTTTTTTTGTTTTGGATGAAAATGACCTCGACAGGACCAAAGAAGCACCGTTTTTTCAGAGACCAACAGCAAAAAGCAAAGTGATCAAATCACATTAGCAACCCCAAAATAGCATAAATAGATACTATATAACAGAAAACCAAATACAGTGCAACAAAAATATCTACGGGTTTACAGAACGCAAACCGTAATAAGAATAGGTAAAAAAAAAAAAACAATCGTGATGCTTGACTATTCAACAAGCAGCTGCTCTATCTTTGCACTATAGGTACATGTACTTGAAGTCCATAAGAACAGAGAGCAAAATGTCGTATTCTTCCAAGTGCTTTGAAATACAGTTTATCGTAAATTACGCTAACATTTTCAGATACATTTCTAAATGCCTGAGCACTAGACTAACCATACCAAAGTTAATCAAACTTTTCTTTTGAGGCTGTTCCAAGCAGGCATATTTCGACTTTCACCATTCGCAAAGTGATTGTTCCACGTTCAAGTAGAAAAAGGGCGTAAATCCGGTGGGGGGGGGGGGGGTGGTGGGGATGGGGTGATGCATCCCCCGCTCTTGGAAGAGTTGGCGGGGATGGCCTGCATTAAAAACATCCCATTAAAGTTTTAAAAAATGGAAGAAGAGGAAATTTGATTGTATTGATTTCGGCATTCTGCATTACGTTTGATCGTACGCCCCAATAAAGAGAGCTAAACATAGCTAATTGTATTCTATGTTTTAGGATTTGTATACACAATTTTTTCAAGCACTCGCTCGCTCGCAAATAGTAATACCGACTTAAAGCATAGTTCAGATAAATACCATACCAGTATACCTGCTATGACGCGCGCCACTCGGGACCATCTACAGATTACATACGAAAAACAACATGAAACAAAATAAAACCACCGGAATTAAACAACCCCCCCCCTTTCCTGAATCATTGAGCAAAAGATGATGACTCAGTCAGGATAAAGGCACCCAGGCATGATCAGGGGCGACGATTCTACGGGGGCAAAGGGGTAGTTGCTCTCCTCCCCATGAAAATTTTGAGGGCAACCATATTATCATTCCCCACATAAAACCCGAAATGAGAAAAATTCTCAAACTTTTTTGATGGAAAATTGCAATCATAAACATGCAAAAGCTCCCTCGATAGCTATGCCCCTTTTCATAGGCATTGTACACTTTTGTGTGCACCAGATATATCACTTACAAAATGTAGACATTCCTTCATATAGGGTTGGTGATATCCCCTTCAAAATAACCCTTCCGCCGCTCGGTTGCCCTACATAGATTTAGTACACTTGTGATTGAAAATTTCCCAAATATTCCATCATAAATGTGAATCTGTTTTCATTTTAATTATAAAAAATGCAATATCTCTCTCGTTTTGGTGGGGTTGTGGGAAACAGAGACTATGAATTATGTAATCTTTGAGGATTGACAATATTAAATTCTTAATATAACCCCAAAAGTGTGCGCCAGATTGTTGAATGACAATCACGAAAATGAAAAAAAAAAAAAAAAATAATAATAATAATCCCTCGTGTGAGAGGGGGTATGTCGCCACTTCCACATCCATCACCGCACATCGCTTTGAATACTAGTTATTAATTTACTCATTTTTTTTTATAGAAACAAAATTCTGATATTTCACCAACAGTGTGAACCATAAATCTCAGAATTTCAAGTCTAAAAATACAAAATCTCCCTTGCATGGGAGGGAGCATAATCCCCGTCCCGAAGTTTCCACCCCCCCCCCTCCGATTTTCCCTACATAAAATCTCTCTTGCTTTTTGGATAGAAACACTAATTGAATATGCTATTGAATATAAACGCAAAAATCTCCTCGTGTGGGAGGGAGTTCCCCTCCAACACTCTCACACCTCCAACATTTCCCTGAGTATTTTTTCTTACTTCTTGAAAGAAACATAAGAAGAATAATATTTCATAGAAAAGTTTCACCAGATGTCTGAAATTCAAGTTTGAAAATGCAAAAATCGCCATCGTGTAAGAATATCCCCCTACACATTTTACTGAATACATATTTTCATACTTTTTAAAATAGAAACAACTATCGAATATTTCACAAAAAGCGTGCATCAGATCTCTTAATTTCAAGTCTGAAAATTGTAAAAAGATATCTCTCGTTTGGGAGAGGAGCCCCCCCCCCCCATCCCCAACCTCGCCCGTTTCCTTGAATACTTTATAATTGTTCTTACTCCTTTGATAGAAACAATCATCGAATATGTCGCAAAAGTGTGCACGAGATCTATATGCCAGGTTATATGCAAAATCTTCCTCGTGTAGGAGGGGGCCTACCGCCCACCCACACCCTGATATCCTGGTACATTCCTCTAAATATAAATGTGTCTTACTTTTTTGTTGTTGACAGAAGCCAAAAGCGTGGGCTAGATCTTTAAGTGCAAAAGCGCCCTCATGTGCAAGTGGGTACCCCCTCCCACACCCTATCCCCCTCCCGCCTCGATCGTTCCCCTCTCTCACACATATCGTCCAAGTTTTGCCCTCCTCCCCCCCCACCATCATGAAAACAGTTCGACGCCGCTGAGGATGATTGATTTAATTGTCTGAATCATGAAAATTCATAAATCCGATAGAAATAAGAAACTATCCACTACCTACACAGATCGAAATGAATATCCATATTTCCATTTTTAATCTAATTTCATGTTTGTATACGTACACATCGCGCGCGTGTGCATATTATGGGCTTGTTCTCGTTGATAGTATTTGATGACTATAGCCGATCATATCCCTCCTCCACTCCTCGGTACGGATTACGCCACTGTCTTGTGAGGGTGAGTCCCTCCCCCTCCCCCCCCCCCCAAAAAAAAGGAGTCCTTCTCCGCCAGGGGGCTTTTGCATTATATTCTCACGGTAGGAAGCACCGCATTTAAGGTGGAAAATTTAAATAATTTGTACATTTCATGGTGCTAGTTAAAGATCTTTTAAGAAATGAAAAAATGAACACTCTTCAATTCTTCGTTGATTTTCTCGCCAGCTACTCAAATCAATAAGTTATTACCTGTAAAATTAAGTTCGGCGACATGGGAGCCTTTTGTGGAGTCTATTGTAAAAATATGACCATAATCTGTTGATTCTTCCAGGTGCCTTTAAAAGATCTTTTAAGAAAAAAGAATAAGCATGTTTCAATTCGTGCGTGAATATCTCGTCAACTCGTCAAATCATTCAAAATATCACGTCTAAGTTCAGCTACACCGAAGCCTTTACTTACATTGATAAAATTGAGAATTTTTGAAATTTTTAGTAAATGTTTGAAAATTTTCCAATTCAGTATAACGATACCTTTATGATTTCTCTGATATACAAAGTACAAAAATATCTTCTTCTTTTCTTGTGATATCCTCATTAACTACTCAAATTATGACAATAAAAAATGATATAGAAATTAAGCAAAGAGGGAGCCTTAGCATTTATAAAATATTTGAAATAATATATAATATAGAATATTTGAAAATTTTGCAATAAAACGTATGAAAATATATTTGTTATCTCTTCAAAACCGAAGAATTTTTTTCTTTATGTTCTAATGAACTTTTGCAACTATCTATGAATATAGCATTTCCCTCAACCTTTAGTAGAATGTATTTTTTTTCAAAATATTTCATTAACAAAAAGAAAAGCGCCATGTTGTTTATAAGAATTTGAAGAAAGAAGATCAGAATATACATTTTTGTTTTTTGTTTTGGACTGTTGCGTTCATACTAACAGGGACGTCATGAATACAAAGTAATTTTCTAAATCCATCTAAACAATTGAAATAAACCATTGACCTTGAAAAGTGCTCACTGGGAAAAGATGCTGTGAAGGTACGAGTCATTTCAAACGCCAAATCTCACAAAAGCTGCGCTCTGTGCAATAAACGGGGAAAAACAGGAAGTAAAATTCCACAGCAACCACAGTGAAAGGAAATTTTGCACATCCTATAAAAACAGCGACACTCTCCTATCAAAAATTATTATAGTTCAAAGGGTAAAGTATGTATGGAAATTGTAAGAAATAAATTGGGGCTGTGAGACACAACTAAAATATTCTGCACACAGACAAAAAAAAGTGTTTTAGAGAATTTGCACAAAACACAATTCCCATTCTTTTACGACCCTTCATTATTGAATTATTTAGACTAGTGGGTGTATGACGTCATACTTGCTATCATCAGTTTCATTTTACTCCTATTCTTTTATTTACAAGCGCCTTTGCAAACATTAAAAAAAGACCA
Source organism: Diadema setosum (assembly GCF_964275005.1). NCBI lineage: Eukaryota > Metazoa > Echinodermata > Echinoidea > Diadematoida > Diadematidae > Diadema > Diadema setosum. The sequence continues at coordinate 13,176,296 of NC_092689.1, forward strand.
AAAGTTAGAACGATAATACATGTATTTTGTAAGTGTCTCTGTGAAGCAATTTGACACTGTACGATTAAACGGCTTTTTCTCATGAGTTACATTACCATCTGTGTTTGGCATCTGCATGATCCTCAATAAAGCGATTCTCAATGGACTGGCCCAGGCACACTGGTTCTGCAATGCTAAACTTTGATGCATGTAATTATTCTTCGTATCACTTTCATCGCTGAAGAGGAAAAGATTTCTTTTTTATTTGGGTTTTGATGTTGTCATTGATGTTCTTGATTGTGATGTTCACTGCTGCTGAGTTTTGGTTCTGTTTGTCTCAATGGATGTGCATGTTGATATGCTTACTTTGACGCCTTCTGAAATAATTCTTCAAAGTGCCTTTTGTCGTGAATTTTGTGAATTTGTGAATGGATTAGTGAATTAAACCCCATGATGATCACAGTGGATTGATTGGTCATTATTTATCATTTTAAATCTAAACAGGTAAACCTCTCCGCAGAAGAACCAGTTAACAGCAGTGGAAAATACATGTCTTTTCCGTTACATTTCACTCCTCTAGGCAGCATGGAAAATTGCATAGACTATAATGTGATTTGCAATCATGAACTCATTTCCGTGGAAATGAGTAACTGTGTGTGTGTGTGTGTTTTTTCTTAATGAAAACGCTGAACACACACACACACACACACACCAGGGGCGCATCCAGGAATTCCGTAAAGGGGGGGGGGGGGGTTGATAACAATATTTCTGGTGCTACTTCCGGGTTTCATCTCATTTCTTTCTTTGTATTTCTTTTGTTTTAACAAAAAAAAAAAATAAAGAGGGGACGCGCTCCCGGGGCGCCCCCTGGATCTGCCACTGCACACACACACACACACCAAAATCCCAAAGCATCACACATCCATACAAACACTTTCTGTGAAGGGAAACTCTCTTCTAACCTCAAATCAAAATACACCCTCTATGAAAGCAGACGTCACCGATGTGAATTTTGCCGAAGAAATATATTTTATTGACTAGCCACCATTTCATTTATAGAATGAAAAAAAAAATCTTCTAACAAAAATTTGCAAAGCATTCAAAGCATAGGAAACTCAGGACTAGGAAAACTCAATAACGTTACCATCATGATCGATGCTATTAGATACATATTAAGTGTAAACACAGGCGATATGACGATTAGGTATACCTTTCAAGATTTCTTACGGCTAATGCAGTACAGCTGTGACTATCCATTTTAACCCATTCAGGACGAGCTGTTTGTTATATTACACGTATTTCTAATAGACAACTTCCATCAAATACTCGGGAATAGTCTTCAGCGGGTTTCTATGATTGTGATAACATTGAACCTCTAAATCTCTCTGTTGCTAAGAAAGAGTGTAATTTTTGTGACCAAAGGTCAAGGTCAAAATGCGCTCGGAAGACACCAGGAATGTTTTAGGACAGCGCGGAACCGATGCGGATCTATATATGCAAGTGTCCGGAACCGATGCGGAAATTTTGTGATCCAGACACGAAAGTGTCGACATTTTCCGCGAGCGTCATGCCAGTGAAACGCAAAAAGAGCAAGAAGGGAGGTCCCCCATGCAAATATCCCCATCACAGCACACCTTTCGTCTGGTGATGAAGAACAGGTAAATCTAAGGAGTTCCCGGTCCCAGAAGGCAAAGAAGAAGGTAGTAGAGACTGTGCCAATAGCAACCAGAGAGAAGTGAAATCAGCCCTCCTAACCTCCTAGTAAGTTTATGTTGATTTGATCTTTTCAGAAATTATTTTTCATCTGAGTGACTTTCATGGTTCCCATTACTTACTATGATACATTTTCCTTTATGCTGTTTTCTTATTTTATTTGCAAACAAACTAGGCTGTCCCATGTGACAGCTACCCCAGCTGAAAAATCACAAAAGTAGGTGGAAATACACTCAGAAAAAAAAAGGATAGAATTTTTGGCTAAATGTTAATGTATTATATAAACATGAACAAGTTGTTATACATACGTAAATGCTCTCTAATGATACAATATATTGAACAAAAGACAAATTCATCACAATAAAAAGCATGAATTCAATTGCAAAAATATACCTGTGGTCTCATTACAATGTAATATCTTTGAAGCCCAAAATAACAATGAAAGCTAAAGATAATGGAGGAAAATGAAGAATTTTCTTTCAAATCAAAATTTAAGTGAAATGAGAGAAAAGGCAATAAATTATGAACTCGAAAAATTGTTTAATTTCTTTCTTTCTTTCTTTTCTTTTTTTTTTTTTTTGCTGAGTGTATATATTTAAGTACACGATACATTGCTCTAAGCATCACAAATCATTTCAGAAATATTATTTACCTGAATGATTTTTGCAGTTGTTATTACCTAATGATTTTATGTTCTCTTTTTGTTTTAGTTGCACATAAACTCGATTGTCCAATTTGACAGCCCAGCTGAACCCCCCCCCCCCCCAAAAAAAAAGAAGTAAATTAAAGTAGGTTAAAAATATTTCCCCATTTTTACACTTCATTGACAATAGGCTATAAGCTCTCAGCATGAAAAAAAAAACAGTTTCTCGGACTTGAATCATTGCAAAATGTTCAAAAGTGATCAAAATAAGAGAGAGTTAGAGATGCACAAGAGTAAAAATGAGAGAAAGAAAAACAAATTTAATGATTAGGGTCAGTTTGGCATGCTCTGCAGAAGTATCAGACAAAACATTATATACTTCACGATGGATAAAGCACTGGTGTAAAAAAAGGGAATATATATATATATATATATATATATTATATATATGTATATACATTATATATATATATATATATATATATATATATATATATGTATATATATGGTTCAAAAAGTTTGCAAATATCATCCATGTGACTGTAGGCAGAGAAAAGATTGTTCTCCCAGATGAGACAAATTAAAAAAAAAAAATGAGTCGTCAGCCGACATGCAGACAGTCCTATTCTTCGACTTTTGGTGGTGACATTTGTAAAATGATATTGACCAATCATATCAAAATATCAGCAGCTACTGCGGAAGCACAACAAGGAGCATCAGTGACGGCTAGCGGTCAAATGAGGAAAAGTCAAAGTCAGCGCCAAATTTATACCTTTCCATTTTCCTGGTATTGTCCGCAGTTTGTCCGCATGCCTAACTTATGTTGTCCGGAAGGCATCCTGATTGTCCGCGTTCATTCTTGGTGTAATCCTAGATGTTTCCGCGCTGCCCGGCTACGATTAGCATATTCCGAGGTATTTCGCGCTCTTCCGGAGTGATTCCTAGGAATGTCCGCAGTCAGTCCGCGGACAGTCCGCGGACAGTCCGCGGACATTTCCTACGAATGTCCCAAGACAAGCCGATTCACACACTTATTCCGCGTCTGAGGCGGACAGGATGCCGAAATGACAGAATTTGCTTCCGCAACCCTTCCTGGGCTTGTCCGCGCCCAAGTGGACGTCCGCCCTAAGCATGGTGCAGTTTCACTTGAGATGGGGTTTCAGGTTTCTAACGTTTTTTAATGGTAACTTTTTGAGATAGTGAGAATATGGAAATATAGTGTGATTTGTAGAGCATATAACTATACCAGGAATTCATAACTTGTCATTATCAAGAATAATGAAAAAGCGAGCCTCGATTTCTTCACTTGCAGATATGGCATGTAACACCACTTGACCGCAGATAGCACTAGAAGCAAGGAACAGTAACAGTAGAGTAAACCCTAACTTTAAACACAACAGTTTAGATTTACAGCAAATGTTCGTGACCACAGGCATCACCTTCGCCTTTGAGTGCTTCTTCATATGCGACAATAAAAACAATGACTTGTGAGTACTAACTGCAACAACTTCAAGGAAATGATATTTTGCTTCATATTTTTGTCTGCAAGGGGTGTAAACGTTTTAATTCATTCGTCATGGATTACGATCATTCGAGACAGGCATTGTAATTACATAACTTACAAACATGTGCATAGGGTCGTATTTGATTTCGAAATGCAAGAATTAAATAATTTCAACCGTATGTCTAAAAAAAAATATAACGGTTTGTACCCACCACAACGATAACTTTAAAAATAGTGAATCAATCCAAACACAATTTCAGGGTATGAACCTATAACTCATTGCCCACATCTTCCAGAAAATCCCATTCAATTTGCTTCAGTGGTCAAAGAGAAATTAGGAGTTTTGTGGAGCATGTCAGCAATCCTTTCCCTCCAAGTTCTGTCTATTGTGTTTACACATCAATAATGTTATGCAAGTCCAAGAGCATCCAAGTGCTAAACTTGGAAGAATCAGACTCATGACTTTTACAACAATCCACATTTCTCTGTGACCGCTTAACTAGATAGAATGGGGTTTTCTGCAAGATAGAGCTAAGATGTTATATTTTAAGACTCTGAAGCAGCATCTAGACAATTTAATCATATTGGATGTTATCAATGCAAAAATCCGATTGTATTTGTTTTTGGTTTGTTTTCGGTTTTGTTTTTGTTTTTGTTTTTGTTTTTGTTTGTTTGTTTGTTTGTTTGTGTTTTTTTTTTTTTTTTTTTTTGGGGGGGGGGGGGACATACTGTACATTGGTTGGCGAACAACGAAAACTCTACCAGATGCTCATAAGCCATCCGGCTCCCAAGTAGCGGTGATCCGCATAAAATTATTCCCGTATTACACAGGATATCAGAATTCATTTTCTCTGGCTTGAAAAAAAAAATGCGCGTAGAAAAAAAGAAATGCAGTAAAAATGCATGGGTTTGTCAAAGTGGCAATACAAAGCAAACACACAAAAACAAAGAAACAGTAACAAAGGAAAGACCCTACATTTGCATTGATTGTACTGTCTATACAGCATGTCTTTGTGCTGATTGTAAAACTGTTTAAGCCAATTGTGTATGGCATCTTTAAAGCATATCTTGAGAAAACGAATTCGTCCCAGAGTCCGTCTATAACGACGTATTATGTTATAACTAAACTTGTGCGGGTATTATAATGCTCCTCTCGATCCCCGTCCTTGAGGGCCACTTCATAGTTTGGTACACGCACTCTGCGTTTTCTTTTTCTCCGCACGGCGTCATTACTTCTTAGGAAGACTCTTGACCTGTCTCAAGTTTGTTTGTTGCGTGTTGGATGAGAATCACCTCGACCAGCTGAATGAGGATTGCTTGTCAAAAAACAAGCAAACAAACTATTCACATAATATTAACAACACAAAAAGTAGCGTAAAGAGAAACATGACAACTTTTGACAGAAAATAAAAAACAACAACAGGAATGAGTTTATAGAAAAAAAAAACCGCTACAAAAGAAAAAAGGAAAAATAATGATAGATATAAATATAAATATTAATATAAATATACATATACATATATAACGTACATAAATTATTGGTATATTCTTGCACTATAATATGCGAATTACTATAAATCAATGAGAACAGACAGCCAAAAGTATTATTATTTCAAAAATTGTGCAAACATTTTCTGGGACATCACTGAATATCTGAGCATCAAAGTTACTATACTTAAATTCCATGATAGTATATAGCCTCATTTTTTTATTCTTTTGTAGATGATGAGTGGATTTCATTTTGAGCAAATGGAATGTGTATTCAGTGATGTAATAACTTTAAAAAAATAGATACTGCAGCTAATTCTTTTTTATTGGTTACCAATGGGTCAATCTCAGTGATTTGTGCAGTTTGACATCCAAACGATAATCTACTGACGAAATAGCCGAGAGAGCTCTTTAAATTTCACCTGTCAAATTATCCTGAGTGTCCTGAGAAATAACTTACTATTTTCAGTCAGCGCTGAAATGAAGATGATCTTATAATTACTTCTATTGTATGAATGCTGATGCCCGTAATATAGCGTAGAGTATATAGACAATGTAGCGTACTACGCTAGCTCATTATGTTGGCTCATAAATAGCTTATATAGGTATGTTAGGATTTATTAAAGTAAATTGCTGCATTGGTCTTTTGAAAATCATATTTACGATTTCATGGAAACTAAAATTGTAAATAGAATATGCAACAGATATGCACATGACGCACAAATCCACTAAAAACAAACCTAATTATATATCATATGCCCAAACGTTAAACCAAAAAATTGTACTTCACGCCATGCACAGCACAGCACAGCACAGCACAGCACAGCACAGCACAGCACAGCACAGCACAGCACAGCACTAGCACACACCTCAATACAGTATTATAGTAAAGAATGCCTTTTGAAAACAAACAATACTATAACTATTTTGAGTTTTCTTCTCTATTCTTTTTTACTTCACAAATAACTACAATATTTTGGAGTTGATTATTGATTCTATTTTGTAGACACCGCCACACATTTATGTAAGTCGAATTTTAAGTTTTGAATTACACAGCACCGCGAGGTCGGCCGGAATTGGGCGACGACAAAAAGTGATGGCGCGTGATTACAGTAAAATGCTACAAATTTCATCCATTCTTTAAAACACAACGATCTTACTTTTGCTTCCAGGCTAAAATTTATTTAGCCATGTCTAGAGTGTTCATGGACGTTGTACGTGAGGGACCATTGCATATAATAGCATAGACTATGCACGTAAAACGTGCATCTATTATGGAAGTGGAAGTGGAAGTGGATACGGGCGGGTCTCTCACGGCAACGCTAACACCAGCACCGAATTTGAAATGACGAAAAAAATGATAATCCCTAGGGGCTAGTGTTAGTCAATGGGGAAAAAGCACGTAAATCGCTAATACGAGCGGCGGAGCTCGTTTCAGCAGACGACATTCTACACCAAGCCCAACACCAGTAAACGGAAATACGTCATAATTTTGAGGTTAACCTCCCAACACCGACTGATTTCATGGCCGGTACTAGTACTGATATAGCATTAGCACTAGCACTAGACACCGAACTTGAAATCACCCAATGTCTAAAATTGCACAATTTTAAAATCAATTCATTCAATTTCCCTTTTTTACTTTTTTCTTAATGTCGTTTATAGTAGCGATCTATTCTGAATGAATAATCAATCATCATTTAGATAATTTACAACAATTATTTTCACGATTTCCTTCTGAACTTTTTTGTATAATGTTATGCTATACGTATCATACATCGAATACAGTCACACATTGTTCATAGAGTATGCATGTACTTTGAATTTATTTGTGATACAGAATGCTAAGCTTAAAATGTTATGTAATGTTATTTTGTAAATGTGTATATTCTTTTGTGTGATTTGGAAAAAGGCAGAAATAAACCAAACCAAACCAAACCAAACCCAAACTACGATTAATATTTCTTTAAAAGATATCAATCACTGTCTTAATAGTTCAGATGTGGTAATTGTCTATGATTTACATTCATACCTTTGATATTAAAGTGCTTGCAGTAACTATAAGACTAACACAGGCCCATGAGCAGGATTTTTACAGGAGGGGCAAGAATTATACTATATTATTATACTATATTATATCATTTTAATTTTACTATATATTATCTTTCAATGAGGACACACAGGGGTTGGGGTGGGGAGAGTAACAATCTAGCAGGGAGGAGTTTGTTAAAGGTTAGTCTATCTTCCAAGAGGGGTTTTTCTTTTTGTATTATTATTTTTTTTTCTTGGGGATTCAAATTCAACGAATCATCTACAAGACATAAAGATGGAGAGGTTGATTAAAAAAAAATGCAACGAAAAGTATGACGATATATGGCTTACCTTTTGAAGTTGCAAAGAAAAACAAAAAATCTCCAGTAATCTTTGTGCCACCTTGTCAATGTTCTCAAACTATTTAGAAATGTTATATCTACGTTTAAGTACAAGGGAGCCTTACATTATTTGAAGTGAAATGCAACGTGTAATGGAATGTCTTAAACATTTTGCAATGAAAAAGTAGAACGATATCTTTCATTTCATTTCATTTCATTTCATTTTATTTTATTCTTCTCCTCTTTCCAACAGAACATAACACAGTATAAATCAGGAATCATATCACAATCTATCGTAAATTTTCTTTTAAATTCATGGAAAAACGTAAACGTTAGTTAATTACATTTTTGAATTAAATTTTCATTTACTAAAAACTTACAGATGTTATATGTAAGTCCAGCTACGCTAGCTGGAGCCTTAGCATAAAGAGTATTAAAATGTAGGAATCTGGATGAGTGTTTCCCACAGGTATGATAAGGTAATTAAGACAAGGTAAAATCAAAGCTGAATATAACATGAAAAGGGTTGGAGTGAGAAAATAGTATTTAACTCTATTTATAACACCTATGTTTCGAGATATTGTGTGACAAACACTATCAATAATATTATAATGGTTTTATATTCATACTTATATGATTAAGTATAAAGCGTTCAGTACTCTGATGTGTTTTTGTTGTGTAAAGCTAGGTAATATATGCTCTGTGTGTTTCTGTTGTGTAAGCTAGGTAAACTGCCAGCTCAGCGTCTTCTCTGTCTCTTCTCTTCGTCTTAATTAGCTCGTCTATTGTCTCTTATGTTGTTCTTTGTCTCTCGTCTCGTCTCCCTCTCTCCCTCGCTTATGTTGTTCTTTGTTCTAGTCCAGTCTCTCTCTCTTCCCCTCTCCTATGTTGCTCTTTGTTTGTAATCCGGTCCATCTCTCTTCAGCTCTCCTATATTGCTCTTTGTTCCCCGTCTAGTCTCTCTCTCTCCTCCTCTCCCTTCTTGTTCGTTGTTTCTGTTTACTCTGAGTCTGGTGTGTTTGATTTGACCGTCTGCTTTGTAAACGTGATTGACAGCTAGCCACACTGACGGTCACTGCCATGTCCACTATAAATAGAGCAGGGTTTCTGTTTGTTAGGCAGATTGAGATCGAGTTCTGAGGTTGGATTCAGATAGGAGATTAGAGATTGAGACCAGAGTTAGGATGTAGAGAGCGGAGCGGATTAGGCCAGTTTTGTGAGAAGTTCTTGCACTGTAAACATGTATTCGTCTTGGAGAGTTGCTATATGCTATTCATGTACCGAACGTCATTTGGAGCAGGCGAGTGTCATATCGCCTGAATAAAGTCATTGTGAACCGGAATCTTGAGTCTTAGTGCAGTCTGTCATGCTTCAACATCCATTCTACAGTCCGTGAGGCCCGCTACCAACCTCATCACGGAATCTCAAAGGAACATACATGTCTTCTCACACTTCTCCGACCCAGTACATCACACTCACAATCTCCTAATAACTATACCACATACGACTTTGTTCCAAAGAGAGACCCCGTGACAATATGTGACTTCCAAGAAAGAGTTATTTCATTATCAAAAACCAAATATATATACATTAAAAAATATGTATTTTGAAGTATCTAGTCATTTGATTTCAGTGATGTTTTACATATTTATCTTCTGGCCAATTTTTCTTTGACTGTTTCCTTGTATATTGATGAAACACCTATGGAATGGTCATATCTCTCATTTTTTTTTTATTTTTTTTTTACCCCAGCCCTCAATGGTTGATGTATATATATATACATATATATATATATATATATATATATATATATATATATATATATATATATATATATATATATATATATATATATATATATATATATATATATATTTTTTTTTTTTTTTTTTTTTTTACCTTACTTGTATATACGTTGCTCGATCCAGGCGTGGAACTTGTTTTTTTTTTTCTTTTAAAAAGTAGGCCCATATCGACAATTATGTACGTTGTGCTCTTGGTTGTCGTCAAATTTTTTACCTACTACAGTTCTGTCTATATGAGAGAATTTAATGTAAAGTCAAAGGTCCCATTTAAAGGTACATTTAGTTTGAATTATTTGTTCAAACGGATGAATAGCTACAAAGAACATAAACAGTGACGAAATGGACTGCCCAGATGTGGTAAATGTTTGCCTTTCGCGATTTTCAATTCTTTAACGTTCGTCCTGGCCGTGCTGATGCGAATTGGAAGCGTTTCCCCTGCAATCATAATCCGAACGCGCTTTTTACGCGTTTATGCGAGAAAATCCTGACAAAGAATGCTGATGAAATCAAAATGAATTAACTGATTAGCCTTTTGAATGTTGATGATTATTCAAATTCTCTCGAACTTGAATGATCGCATCGTTAAATCGAATGCAAATCTGATGAAATTGGACAGGAAAAACTATAGTCATTTCCATAAATGACATTCCATTTGTAAGTTGCATTTTGACGTTCTATCAAACGTCAGATTTGATTTTATATTTGATTGTCGCATTTATCAAATGAACCGGAGCCAGTGATGGTTAAAGTCGGTGCAGTGTCACTTACATTTATTTGCAAAGCACTGCCTAAGTACTGTATGCTGCAATGTTAAATTCTGCCAACCTGTTATGGGTATGCAGGAGTTCCGTTTGGAGTAAAATGTTTGCCGAACAGGCCATAGATTTCTAGTAGTAGTAGTAGTAGTAGTAGTAGTAGTAGTAGTAGTAGTAGTAGAAGTAGGCCTACAGCTTAGGAAACAAAAGGGTTCAAGCAAAGTACCTTAAATTTCCATTTCAATGGTGACATGTTTTGCGGAGGAGGCTGTCTCCCTTTGTTGAATCGTCCCTGCGATATTCTCTGGTTGCCTAAATGTGAGGTAGCGAAGAAGCTCGTCATAATACCAGTACATGTAAAGGAGAAGGAGAAGGCGAGATCAGTGATGTTGAGCGAGACGTGTTGCTGTTTGATTGGCTCACTGGTTACCGAGGTTAAAGGTTGGTTGTCTTCTGTGTGTTTAACCTACAGAGCCACTCCTAGTGGGCAGTATACAGTTTCAATGCCAGGACAAGGAAAGATGCGCTGTAGGCTTCTTCAAAATAATGTGTCACAGATAAATTGAAATAATAGTCAGTTTCATCATCAAAATTGCATTCACGTCCAAGTTTGGAGCACTGAATGAAACACTGGTCCGCAATATTTGGACTTACAGCAATGCAGCGATATTAGTAGAACAAATAGTGAAAATTTGAAGAAATTATATTATGTTCAAAGCTATGATTGCTTTATGTTTCTGTACAGTCACTGCTGGCTAACAAAACTATTGCAGTCTAAGATGTTTCATGCGTAGAACGAAATAAGGAAAATACAAAAAGGATTTTACAAAAATTTCATTTTTTTTAATATGCGTTTCCTCGACTTGTTACTGACGTATGTTAAGGGTGATAATAGACTATTATTCCCCTGTCTTATTAAAGAGGCAAGCCAAGTGCGCTTTTTTTTTTATGCGCGTAAAGAGAATTATGTGGAATGTTCTTTATAATTATATTTCATTTATTGTTCTACGCTTATGAAACATTACTCTTTACGTTCGCCAGTGAAGAGTTTAGGAAATGATGTGCACTTTCTTCAAAAAAATAAATTTTGTGAAATTCTCTTTATATTTTCTTTATACCGTTCCATGTATGTAACATCATACACTGTAGTAGTCTTCTCATCCAGGAGTGACTGCGCAGATACTTTTTTAAAAAGATCGTATTCTTTTTTGGACTTATCCTTTAAGCCGAAATTTCGCTTCAAGGGTTCTTCACAAAGAAATAGTGTGCCTTAATGGTGAGTTGAGGAATTCGTAACACGAGATGCGAAGAATAGGTTAGCCGAATCCAAGTCTTGTTATAAATGTGATGAATGCCCAATATCTATCTATCTATATATATATATATATATATATATATATATATATATATGTATATCAGATATATGTTAGAAATGTATTTGAATTATACCAAGGAGGTGACTCACTTCCCTGATGACACTGATTTTGTACATTGCACAAATTATCAAAAGGAAAGAACTAGCCAATTCCTGCTCCCCCTCCCCCTCCCACCAGCGCCCCCTCAAAGGAGATAGAGATAGAGAGAGAAAGAGGGAGAGATACAATTTCTTTGTCTAAAATTTCTTTTTAAAGAAAATAAAGGTATCAGCGCCAGGTTTGATGCTCATCATCAGATCATGAAATCTTATATTGGAAGAACGACAGTCCCGGGGTCTCATTTATGTCTACCGAAATTGCGCTGGTATCATAATCCTCCGCACCGACCCCTTTACAATTTTTGACCGACACCTCGCGTCATATTTCTATTGGCGTGGCCTCATCACTTGTTAAGAATCTTGACTCTTGACCTGTTTAAACTTTGTTTGCTTTGTTTTGAATAACATATCCCTCTGAAAATCTTGAAGTGAGTTTGTGGTCATGCATAGCAATGATGACGAAGTCGATGATTCATGATTTAATTTCGTGATACCTTACCTTTTAAAAGCGACTTTGAGACATATCCCAGCAGACCGATACCAGAACTGTAACGTGCAATAGTCACGTATTCACAGCTTTGAAGCACAATTCATTCCGGAGACCGATTAATCTACATGTTCCTGGCGACTGTGTTACTTTGTTGGTAGACAACTCGTTTTACTTAGTTCATTTGTTCTTTTAAACGGATGTAATTGACAGCAATATCATGTGTTTTAATTGGACATTAAGGTTATGCTGGTCCATAATTGATTATGTTAGATAACCCCATATGATTGTAACCTGACCAAAGAGATCATAGGCATTACTAATGCCTAGGCCTATAAAATTCTGAGGGAAATTAATGTAAAAAAAGTCCACCAAATGATCCATTAATTATGACTCCCGCAGTAGTCAGTCGTAAGTGGTGATATTACACTTCGTCGCATGTATGCGTTTTCTTTTTATCACTATCGTTTCTTTCATTTGTTTGTCGATGTTAGAATATTAATGCTCGTTACATGCAGATAATGATGTAGACTACTCCTAATACTTCTGTTTGTCTTTGTTTCCGTGCTTGCCGATAATTGATTTCTTCAGATTTTTTTTAATACACTCTAAATTAAACTGAATAGAATTTGTGAATTTATGCAGATTACACACAGAGTGATCTTTGTTTATTTTTCTCGTTAATCTGTACTGAGAAATCTCGTAATTAAACAAGTCGAGAGCAATGTTACACGCTTTTCATCATGTAATGTCGATTCCGACACAATACACTTTCCTATTGCTATACACGTACTTCCAATGTTTGCAACCATAGATTTACTTTATCTCTTTCTTAAATTCTGCCGTATGAAAAAATTCTCTTAAAGATCAAACTTTGTCTTCAATACATTTTATCATGTATATACTCTTTGAGTATCAAACCTACTGTACAATTTTTAGTATAAAATTGGTAAAAAGAAATATGAAGTCTTTCGAATTTCTTAATAAGACAATAAAACTTGATGCTGTCATAGGTAATTTGTTTTGATACCTTTACCTTGACAGGGCCTTAGTTTAAAATACCTACACAGTGATATTTCATTGTAAATATTAAGCAAGACGTTGACGTAAAATTTAAAGTACGTACACTTTGTTTAATCAGAACTTTTGAAATGTTTATATTCTTTTCTCGTCAATCAATTGTAATGTCTATATTCCTGCGTGTTAATTTTTGATGCAATTTGTCACATTTGTGTGTATAATAATGATGTAACTTTATCTGAGTTCTTTTTTTTTTCAGAATTTGTAACATCAGTATAAAAAAAATAATAATCCTCCATCACAAAATCGCCAAACGCCACCTTACATTCATTTTTCATTCAGGGGAGATTCTATAAGAGCAGTCAACGATGTATTACTCAATACAAACGGACTTTCCTAGACCCTAACGTATCTAGACAATAAAAATAATGTACACACTTTGGAGAGAAAAGTATTTCCAACTGAGGAGGGATTTTGGCGTTACTCATGTGTTTAATCTCACCAAGCTGAACTCTGTGGAATTGATGGGACAAAATACAGGGTGTAAATTTCCATAGATTCTACAAGGATGGAATTAAGCTAAAATAAAAAATTGCACACTCTTATAATGATTACTTGTTCTTAGAGCAATATTGCATTATTTCGGAAGTTATCAAATGTATAAAGGAACAATTACTCTTCAGAAAATACGAGAATTAAAGATTGAATAGGTTGACCCATCTTACCTATTTTAAAGGTGCATGGTCCCGGTGTTTTAGTCAAATGCGTACGCGGGCGCACGGCGCTAGTTTCCTATAAAGACCTATGCTATCGACTCCTCTTTGGCGTTTATGCTGTGGCCTTTGGCTGTGGCCCACTTCCCAGAGTCCGAAGAAGTCCGATCCACTGTAGTCCTCAGTGGTCCGATCACAGTTCGGCTCATGATTCGACTGAGGGGATGACAGCTTTAGCAAACTTCTTTTGTGATGTCATAATAAGAAGCACATATGCACGCACCCTGGCATTACCACAGACTGCGTGATGCGCAGAGAAGACAACAAAGGCAACGTTACTTAGCAACACCTACGCGCTTTACTCTTGATGACAGCTCAACTTCGGCAATCTTCGTATCAATGCTAACGGTGATCGGCAGTATCAACAGCGCCCTCTACACTACCGGGACTATGCCCCTTTAAGGGTCAATTTCAAGTAAAATCCGGTTGCGCGACTTTAATGTTGCTTTTGTGATGCACGGTAACAAAGAAGAAAGTGGTTAATCACCCAAGGTGAATACTAAAGAAGCTGAATGACGTAAGTTTTCCTTTTCTAATAATTCTATAATAGTCACAACATATTCCCAGGCCGATATCTATCTTTGTTCATGGCAGACACCAAAATTCGGTTAAATATCGATATATATATATATTTTTAATATTTCACATTAGGGGACAGAAATAGAACTAACAAGAAAGGTCTCAAAGGTGTATGGACTCCCTTTGCTTTTCAATTACTTTATAATCATTCCATAACATAAGATATTCTATACTCTCAATCAAATCATCAACACAATCGAAAGCTTCCCAACATTATGCAAATAATGCACAGGTGTGAATGCGTTAGTGGAGATGCAGCGCACTAGAGGGTAGTCTATCAGATGATAAGACTTCATATTTCAATACAATTGGGCCACTCTTCAATCGATCACACCGTGTGCAGTGGTGCCGCGCGCGAACGCACGTACAGTAGTAGTACGTATCAAAGAGATATCTGCCACAGGATAACACGCCGTGCTTTTATGACTTTTCGTTGCACACTTTTTGCACGTCCATGCATGTTAGTAAGAAAATCAAGAGCGCACACGTGACTCATTTCAGCAGTTCTGACTGGCTACATTCTTGAATCCATTTTATAATAAGAAATATTATGGCTCCAAGGGCGTTTGAAAAAAAAAATAGGTTTGTGTTTTATATTTTGTTGTTGTTTTCATTAGTTTAACTCCTTTTCGTGATATAACTCAAAATGAGTTAAAATGCTCCAATCATAAATGTGAAGCATCCAGCTAAAGAATTCGCAGGATTTTTTTAATTGTCTGCACTACTTTATAAAGATATGAATACCTCCTCTGATTTCTCGATTTGTGATTCATTAAGATACCGATTTATTGGTAGCATGTTTCGAAGATATTTCCAGGTCTGTATTGGCAATATCACAATTCATGCTTTTGTCCCTTCCGCGAGCAGGTTATTCAATTATAGATACTCATGCTTGCTCAAGGAAATGTGCATATTTCGCAGTGTGTTCTTCGTTTTGTTTTTCATTTTTGTTGGCTTTAAAAGCCTATGTACAGATTTATAGGTAAGGTACGGACTCTCAGCTGTCAGATGCTGGGATGCCGCAGTTCGGTATTTTATGGTGTATGTAGTCTTCTGTAGTTTTCCCATTTTGTACCTCTTTAAGTATATTCTTTGCAGTAATTTTCATGTACCATGCAACTGTCTCTGCAGATATGTTTGGAAATGCCGACGGTGTTTTTGTTTTTAGCTTTTAGTTATTATTATTATTTTTACATTTCGGATCATCATCTTCCATTTGTTTGACAGTATACATCGATACTAAGCTACCATCTTGAAATAGATGACTTTGATCGTATCAAATATCAGGTGGTACAAATGTCTTTGTTTTCACATTGAGGACAATATAAGCCAGCAATCCCAACTAATATCAGAAATTGACGAAGCGACATATCATGGCATATATGTTGCTGCCTCTGTTTTCTCATTTTTATTTTTATTTTTTTGCTGATACAATTACATCTGCTATGAACATAGTGATTTTAAAAAAAATGTAATTCAACTGATTTTTAGTACATGAGATTAAAGCAATACATACTGCACAAAGTCGACAGGGTAATTTTATTGTTTCACAATAAGCTCATTTAACCGTGAATTGACACGTATTTTGTGCAAAAGTTGCAATTAGCTTTCAAAAACATGAATTCGATCTATCAAGATTATGTAGGAAACACGTCAAGACAGCAGTACATTGTATTGACAATTTTCCCCTGGTTGGTTGTTACTCAACCGTGAAATTTAGCCCACAAAGTCCAATGGTTCCATAGGAAGCACATACTTTGTATTTCACCTGCCTTGTTATGCTGGAAATTTGGCAATTGTTCCAATATCATTAAATCGAAGTTACGAAATTGAGCTTGGGAACTTAATGTAAGCGCTATGTACTACTTTGTATCATTTTATATGGAAATAAAATCATTTGAATAGAATTTAATTTAACTGAATTGAATTGGATTGAATTGAATTGAAAGTGATTATTTTGAATTTACAGTATGCCCACTGAAGCGCGACCGACTGATATCTTCTAAATATCACATGAAAAGTAGCTAAGAGATACAGCTGCAAGCTCCTGTTTTCAGATTTCCTCAAAGGTTCTGAGTTAATTTATGAAATGACCAGAATCTGCTTCATTATTTTAAAAAATAAATACTACACATAATTTTGCATGATCACCCACACTTGGTACTTCCGGAAAAGTCCAGACACTCTCGGCTATCGTCTCGGGCGCGTTAGTTTATTCCAAATGTACCGTGTTTGTATGATTCTTAATGCCTAAAGGATGTGTATTATATTCGTTACAACACTTTGCAATTATCTTCAAATGATATTTGCTTGTAACTGTGAAGACTATTCACAAAATGCAAACATCCATATAAACGCACGCCCTTCCACTCTACTTTGTATTCCAAGTTACCGGGAATGAAAACACAGCTCAAATAATTACAAACTCGACACGTAGTATTTTTGCCCAGAAAAGAGATTTATTAAATGATATATTGGGTAAGGATAAATTCAAACCAGTTATGATGCGATGGAAAGTCCTTGACTACTACTATCAAAGCAGTAGCTGGGGACCTAACTCTACAAACATTACACCTACTTCAGGTTTCGACATTAGCTATGGCCCGGTGGCCTTGGGCCACTAAATATGATGTCAGACCACAAAATTTCAAATATATATTATATACACATATAATATTATACAGATATTGACCGGTACGGGGTGGAATATAACATTCTTTGGACCGCCAGGGAGTCATATTTTCCCCAAGGGATTATATTTTCCCGAAGCGCGCAGCGCTGAGGGAAAATATGATCACGAGGGAAAATATAACTCCCTGGCGTTCCAAAGATTGTTACATTCCACCCCCTACCAGTCGATATCTGTTATATTAGATGGCCTTGCCCTTGATTATGCTTTACAGACAGAAGAGCCTACACTGACGACGCATAGCCTAACAGTTTATACGCTCATGTTAGCCCGACCAGACGCTGTGTGCGCGCTGTCGCGATTTTGTACAGCGGCGACTAGACCGGCTCATGTCCTCTAACGACAGTAGGCCCTACTATTAGTGTACTAACGTTAAGCTCAAGTCCAGTATAACGACGCTTTATAGTTAAGTTAGGCTCAGGTCCAAAAGATATCAGCAGATGTTCTAGGGTCTACTCACAAAACAATTCTAACTTTACTCTTAGGCCTAACGTTATGGCCTACTGGGCAATTTTTATCATTTGACATTTGTTTCGTAGTACAGGTAGCCTAACAGTTAGATTCTAATGTTTGTTAAATGTTGGGCCTAATTTAGAACTAACGTTAGAATCACATTGGCTCCCCATGCCCAGTGCATCATCTTTTTCTTCCCCGTGATTTTTAGTCAATTTGTCTCGTGCCAGGACCGGTATAGACATTACAACATTAGGCCTACCTTCTGTCATCAGGAATCTGCAGCAATTTCAAAATCAGTCTCCTTTTTACTCTGTTGCAGAGATGAACATTGTAGAAACACAGTGATTTGCAAACCAGTCTACTCGGTGTTGTAGTCCTCCACTTGTTCGATGTAACGTTAGGCCAACAGTTAGATCTAGACTAGTCTAAATAAGTTACGTCAATAAAGATGAATGAATCGTCCTCGTTCTAAGAACTGAACTGAACAAAATGTCTCACAGACTATTAACTCGCTTGTTTTAGGAGATGTTTAGTGGAGTTAGAATCCTTATCCTCCAAATTCTTATCGAGCTCGTCGTCGTTTATAGACAAAACGGGGTTCCATTTGGAAGTGTGAATCCAAACTTCGCGGGCCGAGTGATACGTGCATGTAGTAAACGGTACATCGGTACGGTGTATACCTACCCCAACCAGGCAAGCCTAGCGCATGGCGCTAATCCGCGTCGCGCCGTGCATGCCGTCTACTCTCACGTACATCGTGTGTGTGTGTGTGGGGGGGGGGGGGGGACAGATCATATCGATCCAGACTGCAGCAATCGATAGTAATCGTTTGCTCGTCCCAGTTACCGATGTGGTCCCACACCCTTATATTGGTGTAATTGTTCTTATTTCAACCGTAAGAGGGCGACACACATGGAAGAAATATATTCATTTGACCAGTTGGTGAAATATAACGAGCTGGGAAAATATAACATTTGCGATCCTCGCAAACAGTATCATGTGACGAGCTCTTGACCAATCACATACCAGAAACTGTCTAAGCCATCTAATATATGTACATATATTTGGCAAAATTTCAAATGGTATGATATTAGTGGCCGGATCGGCCAACCAGAGTACAACAAAGGCAGTGTCGAGCCTGAATTGCTTAATTGTAAAATCATTCAGAGAGGCAAATTTATTTGTTTTTTCTTTACATGCAAATGGTAATTGCTGTGGAGGTGTTTGATTCCACACACCAATATCTTCGAATTATAGAATTAGTGCAAAACAGCAAACTAATAATTAAGTTTGCCACGTAACTGTTTTATTTCTTTACCACTGAATCCTTATCCTGAGTCCTTATCCCGAGTCCTTATAATGATTAGTAATGGAGCTAGAGGAGATAAAATGCCATTAATACCACTGCTACTACAAGTTCTATTCTACAATGAGCTCAAAGGGAAAAGTGACCCATAACCGCATTGACGAAAAGTCAGTTAGAGCTGTAGTCTTAGTCATCGTAATGTAGCGAGGCCTGTAAAGGAAGAAAGGAAAGGAAAATAGAATTAGAAAAAAAAAATCATACCTTCAAATACAATTGTAGATAAGATCAAATTATATTTGGTTCTAGTGAGAAATCAACTGAGATGCATATTTTGTTCTTTCTCACAAAGTGTCATGGCAAATACCTCTGAATACCATCAATGATATTGGTTGATCTCATAAATTATATTGTTTGTGTGTTTTAAGAGACAATAACAGCATTATCAAGCTTGTTGACATATTTTTCAAACTTTGAATTTGCTTTCTTCCATGTTCGTTTGTTTGGGGGTTAATCTCGCATTATAAATATATCTTATGGCATCTATACTCAGCCGACCATTGCCGTCCTTTCTTTCCATGGAAGAACAAATTTACTTTTGAGTAGTGAATTGGTAGTTTTTTTTTTTTTTTTTTTTTTTTTTTAGCGGAATACGAGAAGCACATTGTTATAAACAAATGCTGAACCTGACGGCTAGTTGGTGATGCATCGCACGCCTGCATCTTCGTGATGGCCGCAGTTGTTGACTCCTAACCCCGCGTTGGGGCAATTCAGTATGCTCGTCTCGTCTCCCACGCATTGGACATCGTCAAGAAGGATTTGTCCGGAACCTTCTCCATATTCTGCGTTGCTAAAGGCTTCTGATGCCCCTTGGAAGCCAAGACTGTTGCAGACCACGTTAGCGTCGTCGATATCCCAGAAGTCATCGCACACAGTTCCCCACTCACCGTCGCTTCGTACTTCCACTCGACCTTCACAGGACGAGGAACCGCCAACCAAGCGCACTGGATGATGAACAAGAGAAGAACACACACAGTCATTTAGTACTATTGATTCTGAGCTGCATTCTCATATTTTCACTTTCTAGCATAATGAAAGAGCACTTGACGTATCTCTTTCACAAAGCCCCAGGGGCAGGATGATATTACCCTTGAAATATATCAGTGACAAGTAAAGGAAATGTGCACTTTTCATTAAGAAAAAAAAATCAAGTTTGTGGAATTGTTTTTCTTTCATATCGATGTACAATCATGACCCTATGGAATGGATCAGTTTTTTCGTCCACCGATGGCGGTACCGAAACTGTTGACATAATTTGATAACTTTTGAATGGATTGCCCATTTTTCCTTAAACTTTGCTGATATGTACTTATTCGATCCACATGTACTTTTGGGTTTCAATCCAATTCTAATACAACTCGCTCACGGACCAAAATAAGCGCAACGTGCATAAGGCGTGTCAGCGTGCATTCTTCATTGGATATCTGCTGGCGTAATGAAGGTGTCACTCATATACGCAATCGAAATTTGTATGATCAATGGACTTTATATTGAAAGAAAATTCTAGTCACGATACATGTACTTCAAATTTTCCCCAGGAGAAAATTTGGATTAAGCTGACCGAAGGATTACTGGGAGACATAAAATATGCACCTTGATATAATATAAACTCACCCTCCATGAAGACACAGGTTAAAATATGAAATATAACAACATTCATACAATTGGAGATTCAGGCTTCTACCAACTTTTAGTGATTTGCTGGCTAGCTTTTATCCACTCCTGTGGACTTCTTCAGGCCTAACGATTGCACCGTTTCTCTAACACCGCCTGCTTGTTTCTTGATCATTAGACCTTTCGTTCTTTTTTTTTTTTTTGTGTGTGTGTGTGTTCCTCTCAGCCGACTTTCGGCCAAAAATTGCACCTCAAAGATATGAAAACATTTTTGTTGCTGTTTCTCTTTTCTTTGCTTTCGTTTTGAAAGACGATTTTAGCACCCCACTTTTAAAATGATAGCCTCGACCAGCAAAATGCAAAAATGAAATCAATGAAATGGTAAAAAAAAAAATGAATATCCATTTCTTTGTATGTAATAATGTAGTACTATAGATATTTCATTATACCTATTGTGTTACTAAATTCTCTTGATTTCAGTCAATTGAAGTAATCATCACCAGGGGCATCGTTCCGTATAATCGATGGGGGTGGAGCAAAACATGGAAAATCTGTGCGATAGAGCGGTGCGACCAAGAGGGCGAAGGGAATGGGAGGGGCAGGGGCGTCGATCCGTTTTCACGATTGGGGGAGGGGAACTTGGAGTTGGAATATCTGTGCGAGGGAGCGCGAGCGGAGCGATCGAAGGGGGGGGGGGGGAGGGGTATTCCCCTTCCACGCGAGGAAGATTTTGTATTGTTTGACCTGAAATTCAGCCATCTGGTGCACACTTTTGGTGAAATGTTGGATTTTTTTCAATAAAAAGTAAGACAAAGAAATATTCACAGATAACTGAATGACTGAATTGTGGTATGTCCGCTCTCGTTCCGAGTATGCGACATCACTGTGTATGCCTATTTAAATAATACATGGAAGTTGTCAGGGGAAAGGGGGAAGATGTGGGAAGGGATATCCCGTTGTATCCTAAAATAGTTTCTCATTATCAAAAAATCAAACGATTTATAGTCATAGAAAGGAATAAAAATTACAATGAAAGAAATGTAGATTACAACAATCAGAAAAACACGGTAACAAAGAATGCAAGAAAATTAACGGTGTCTATACGAAGAATGTACATAGGCCTACTTGGATTGTGTTTAAGACACTGTAATTGTCTTCTGGAATAGGTATTAATGCTACTTTTATTTAGTAGTGAACCTTACCTGCAGCACTACACCTGACTCCAGCGTCTTCTGAATGTGCGCAGTTGTTGACTCCAATTCCCCTGTTGCCACAATCAAAGATGCTGGTTTCTGTTCCACTGCATGACACGTCATCGAGTAAAATGTCACCGGTGCCTTGTCCGAAGGCGGCATTGTTCAGTGCTTCTTCAGCGTCAGCAAAACCAAGACTTCTGCAGACAACGCCGGCGTCGGTGATATCCCAGAAGTCATCGCACACAGTTCCCCAGGCTCCGTTCGCGTAAACTTCTACTCGTCCTTCACTTGGTGTTTCGCCATCGACAAGGCGAACCGTCTCTTCACACATCAAATAAAAATGCAAATACAAAATGTCATACAGGTATGGATATTGCGATCTCAGTATGTTTATTTTCCAATGAAAGTACAAATTACGTTCAATAATTCAACGAACTAAGAGAGATATAGGTACATTTTAAAGAGTACCTTTGTCAATTGTGGCTTAGCATTTATCCCGTTCCATGACATTTGTTCCTGTGACAATTGCTCCCTTGAAATATCTGCATGCAAAGCCAAACATAAATTCTACCCACAAACATAGCACAATAAACTTAGTCTTAATCTTCACATCAAACTAAACCTAAAACTCCATCACAACCATAACCCTAAGTCCTTGGAGAAAGTATGACCGAAGCAAATGTACCACGAGCAAATGTCGTGTCACCCAATTATCCTTGTAATATGCAGTATCAACACATTTTTTTTTATTCATTTGTTACCAGGGTTAAGCTTATGATTATACCTCACCTTGCGTTACCGAACAATCTGAATTATCCAACACGGGCGGCACTTTTTTTAACCAACGGCTAATTTCAGAATTGCAGGGACAATGTTACGCAATACATGAAATTCTTTAAAAAAAATCTGTCAATTTTTACCCTCCGGCCTTAATATAAAATGTTTAATAGACAAAAACAATAGAAGTGATCAGTAAAACAAGGAAGTCAAGAGAAACCAACGTCTAAACTTTTCCACAAGATAAGCTAAGATTGTTTGATGAAAGATGAAATTGTCAGAATTAATTCTGAAATCTTGCCATAATCGTACGGATATCATACCTCCACATTATGATTTAAATGTCATTGCAATCCATGAAAATTATTACTGCCTTTCTTTTGAAAGGCAGTAATAACGAAAGTGGTGATAAGTGGTGATCGTGACGAAATTGAGAATTATAGACCAATATCTGTTATGCCTCTAATGTCGAAGGTAATAGAAAGAGCGGTCCATGAACAACTGTATGCTTATTTACAGACTATTAATTTTTTGTGTGATCAGCAATCAGGTTTTCGGCCAAAACATAGCACACAGTCAACGGTATTAGATGTTACCGATTATATTCTAACAAATATGAACAGAGGAAAGGTGACTGGTGCACTTTTTATCGATCTTAAAAAGGCGTTCGACACAGTGAACCATAATATATTATTACATGTTTTACAGAATGTCGGTATATTAGAGAAAGAGTTTGAATGGTTCTCTTCTTATCTGACTGAAAGGAAGCAGAAAACAAAAGTTGGTAAAGACTTGTCTGACTGTATGATCATTAAGCACGGCGTACCACAAGGTTCGATTTTGGGACCGCTGCTCTTTGTCATGTTTATAAATTCGCTCCCGGAAGCGGTGACAGAAGTCAATTGTAAAATCCACATGTATGCTGATGACGCAGTTTTATTATTTGAAGGTTCATCAACAACGGAACTACAGAATGATATGCAGAAAAGTTTGAGTGCTGTCAATTATTGGTTGAAGACTCTTAAATTAACAATGAATGCCGGTAAAACAAAGTATATGCTTTTTGGATCAAGGCAACGCACTCAAAACTTTCCTAATAATATTATGAAACTTTCAGTTGACGATACAGAGATCGAAAGAGTAACAGAGTTTATGTATTTGGGTGTACTGCTAGATGAACATTTAACATATGAAAGACATGTAAGTTATACCGCAAAAAAGATATCAAAGAAGATTGTTTTTTTGAGGACAGCCAAAGAATGTGTTCCAAATGAAGTGTTTATAGGGTATTGTGCAATGCGCTCATAATGCCCCAATTCGATTATTGTGATCTTGTATGGTCAAATTGCTCGTTGGCTCTATTGAGAAAGTTGGATTGGTTGCATAATAGAATGGCGAGGATGATACTGGGTGCTCACCCTAGAACACATATTGTTGATATGTTCAGGAATCTAAAGTGGCAGAACCTTGAAGAAAGGAGACATGTTCATAGAATGTGTGAGGTATTTAAATGCGTTAACAACATCGCGCCTCCATATCTGTCACAACGCTTTGCAAAGCCCTCACACGCAGTGGGTACTAGGTCAAAGACAAATGCATCTCTATCTGAAGGTGGTTGTCAAATTTTGAATAATAGTGGCAAACGCACTTTCCGGTACGTGGGTACCAAAGAATGGAACAGCCTCACACCTGAGCAAAGGCAACTAAATACAATCAGTGCACTACGAGTATCAATGAGAGGACACACGCGGCCCATCCCTTAATTGTAAAAACAGTGTAATCCGATTTATGTGCTTTGTTTCTCGATTGTAGCAGATTTTGTTGGTATTGAAGTTTGTTTGTAAGCCGTTCATATTTACTTTATCATGCTTTCGGAGTGCCTTCCCTTCTTACCCCCTCCTTTAGTTATCTCTTTTTCCTCTACTGCCTTTTCCTTCATCTTTCTTCTTCCTCTGCAAATCTTCTTCTTTTCTTCTTCGTACTCCGCCCGTTTTACTGTTAAGATATCTGTGTAATGACTGGAGTGATTCTGGGAATAAGAAATGAGATTAAATACTTTATCCGTTTATGCATTGTGCAATTGTTTTTTAAGGAACATTTCATTTAATCATACTCATGGAAATTAATATATGATAATTTTAGATATGTGTGTGTAATATAACGTATATTTCTAATGATGTATTAATGATTATGTTTAAAGACATTCTAAGTTTGTTGTTGTCAAATGTGTAATTATTTTTTGAACTTATGTTTTGTCTGTTGCAGTTTTATCTGTAAACCTTTGTTTTCAAATGTCATGTGTTGTATTTGTATGTTTTTACCCATTTGCAGGGCCCTCATTGAAAGCGGTTTTATAACTGACGAGGCTACCCTGATTAAATAAAACTGAAAAAAATAAAATAAAACTAAAACTGGAATACAGATGTTCTCTCCAATTTACAGCGCAATTGATGTTCTTAAAACTTTCAGGGACGTTTCTTGTCTTATATTCCAAAGTCGGTAAATATTAAAGAGCCGTTCGAGCTCACATTTAGCAAATTACTTCAGGGAATTTGGATATAGGGATTGCATATAAAAAAACTGAAATTGTCTCGCGTAATCAGCATTAAAGCTAGCATTACCCTAGATTGGTGAACCTTACCTGCAGCACTACACCTAACTCCAGCATCTTCGTGATGTCCGCAGTTCTCGACTCCGATTCCAGGGTTACCACAATCAAAGATGCTCGTTTCTGTTCCATCGCATGACACGTCATCAAGCCAAATTTCACCGGTGCCTTGTCCGAAGGCGGCATTGCTCAGTGCTTCTTGAGCGCCACCAAAACCAAGACTTCTGCAGACAACGCCGGCATCGGTGATATCCCAGGAGTCATCGCAGACAGTTCCCCAGGCTCCGTTCGCGTAAACTTCTACTCGTCCTTCATTGGCACTACTACCACCGACGAGGCGAACTTTTTTTTTTAAAGGAAAAAGGACATGAACGAACACTTGCGATTTAACATCCCATGAACAAGCGAGAATACCCTTTTCTGTCGTCATGTTTTATTATGGCTCTGTTTTTTGTTTGTTTGTTGAGAATGCTCATGTGAAGGTGAATTGTACTGACGAAATACTTTGCAGCTATAGTTCCAAAGAAAGTATCTATCAGTATTTATTAGCTTGTACAGGTGTAACATAACCGTGTCACACTTATGGACAAATATCAATACATTCGAAAAGAATTTGGTTCCATAGAAATAGTAACTGTGCCTTTGAAAAAGTAAATGCTTGCAATGTGAATGCTCTTGTAGAATGTAAAACAAAGACCTCCGTTCGCGTAAACTTCTACTCGACCATCACTTGATGTTTCTCGATGAACAAGTCCAGTCGTCTCGGGCGGCATTTTTTTTTAAACAACGGCTTATTTCAGAATTGCAGGGACAAGGTTACTCAATAAATGTAAATCTTTTAAAAAATCAACGAATTTTTACCCTCCGACATTAATATTTTAGACAAAAACAACAGAAGTGAACCATTGAAACCTACAAAACAAGGAAGTCAAGAGAAACCAGCGTCTAAACTTATTTACAAGATAAGCTCAGATTGTTTGATGAAAGATGAAATTGTCAGAATAAATTCTGAAATCTTGTCATGATCGTGCGGATATCATACCTCTACATCATGATTTAAATGTCATTGCAATCAATGAAAATTATTACTGCCTTTCCTTTAAATACAGAAGTTCTCTCCAATTTATAGCGCAATCGATGGTCCTAAAGGTTTCAGGGACGTTTCTTGTCTTATTTTCCAATGTCTGGAAATATTAAAGAGATGTTCGAGCTCACATTTAACAACTAACTTTAGAGAATTTTAAAATAAGGATTGGATTTTAAAAACTGAAATTGTCTTCCGGAATCAGTATTAAGGCTAGCATCACCCAAGATTGATGAACATTACCTGCAGCACTACACCTGACTCCAGCATCTTCTGAATGTCCGCAGTTGTTGACTCCAATTCCCCTGTTGCCACATTCAAAGATGCTCGTTTCTGTTCCACTGCATGACACGTCATCGAGTAAAATATCACCGTCGCCTTGTCCGAAGGCGGCATTGCTCAGTGCTTCTTCAGCGCCACCAAAACCAAGACTTCTGCAGACAACACCGGCATCGGTGATATCCCAGAAGTCATCGCACACAGTTCCCCAGGCTCCGTTCGCGTAAACTTCTACTCGTCCTTCATTGTCACTACTACCATCGACGAGGCGAACTTGTTTGTTTTTTTATAAAGGAAGAAAAAAAATACAGAATACATGAACGAATACATGCGATTTTACATCCCATGAACAAGCGAGAATACCCTTTTCTGTCGTCACATTTTCTTATGGCTCTGTTTTTTTTTCCTCAGAATTCTCATTTGAAGGTAAACTGTACCAATGAAGTACTTAGCAGCGATAGTTCCAAAGAAAGTATCATCAGTATTTATTACCTTGTACCGGTGTAACATAACCGTGTCACACTTATGGACAAATATCAATACATTCGAAAAGAATTTGGTTCCATAGACATAGTTGCTGTGCCTTTGAAAAAGTAAATGCTTGTAATGTGAATGCTCTTGTAGAATGTAAAACAAAGAGCTCCGTTCGCGTAAACTTCTACTCGACCTTCACTTAATGTTTCTCCATCAACAAGTCCTACCGTCTAAGGCGGCACTATTTTCTTTTTAAACAACGGGTAATTTCAGAATTGCAGGGAAAACGTAACTCAATGAATGTAAATCCTTTAAAAAAATCAACGAAGTTTTACCAGTGAAACCTTCAAAACAAGGAAGTCAAGAGAAACCATCGTCTAAACTTATTTACAAGATAAGCTCAGATTGTTTGCAGAAAGATGAATAATTGTTAGAATAAATTCTGAAATCTTGCCATGATCGTACGGATATCATACCTCTACATTATGATTTAAATGTCATTGCAATCCATGAAAATTATTACTGCCTTTCCTTTAAATACAGAAGTTCTCTCCAATTTATAGCGCAATCGATGGTCCTAAAGGTGTCAGGGACGTTTCTTGTCTTATTTTCCAAAGTCTGGAGATATCAAAGAGATATTCGAGCTCATATTTAGCATATAACTTCGGGGATTATGGGTATAGGGATTGCGTATACAAAAGCTGAAATTGTCTTCCGGAATCAGTATTAAGGCTAGCATCACCCAAGATTGGTGAACCTTACCTGCAGCACTACACCTAACTCCAGCATCTTCTGAATGTCCGCAGTTGTCGACTCCGATTCCACTGTTGCCACAATCAAAGATGCTCGTTTCTGCTCCACTGCATGACACGTCATCGAGTAAAATGTCACCGGTGCCTTGTCCGAAGGCGGCATTGCTCAGTGCTTCTTCAGCGTCAGCAAAACCAAGACTTCTGCAGACAACGCCGGCGTCGGCGATATCCCAGAAGTCATCGCACACAGTTCCCCAGCCTCCGTTCGCGTAAACTTCTACTCGTCCTTCACTTGGTGTTTCGCCATCGACAAGGCGAACCGTCTCTTTACACATTATATAAAAATGCAATTACAAAGTGTCATACAGGTATGGATATTGCGATCTCAGTATGTTTATTTTCCAATGAAAGTACAAATTACGTTCAATAATTCAACGAAGTAAGGGAGATATAGGTACATTTTAAAGAGTGCCTTTGTCAATTGTGGCTTAGCATTTACCCCGTTCCATTACATTTGTTTCTGTGACAATTGCTCTCTTGAAATATCTTCACGCAAAGCCAAACACAAATTCTACCCAGAAACATATCCCAATAACTCTAGTGTTAATCCTCACATCAAACTAAACCTAAAACCCCAATCACAGCCATAACCCTAACTCCTTGGAGAAAATATGCCCTGAGCAAATATCGCACGAGCAAATGTCGTGTCACCCATTTATCCTTGTATAAAATTTGCAGTATCAACACATTTATTCATCTGTTGCCAGGGTGAAGCTTATGATTGTACCTCACCTTGCGTTACCGAACGATCTGAGTTATCCAAAACGGGCGGCACTTTTTTAACCAATGGTTAATTTAAGAATTGCAGGGACAATGTTACGCAATAAATGTAAATCCTTTTAAAAATCAGCAAATTTTTACCCTCCGGCTTTGATATAAAATGTTCTAGACAAAAACAACAGAAGTGAACCAGTAAATCTACAAAACAAGGAAGTCAAGAGAAATCAACGTCTAAACTTTTCTACAAGGTAAGCTAAGATGGTTTGATGAAAAATGAAATTGTCACAATTAATTCTGAAATCTTGCCATAATCATACGGATATCATACCTCCACATTATGATTTAAATGTCATTGCAATCCATGAAGATCATTACTGCCTTTCTTTTGAATACAGAAGTTCTTTCCAATTTACAGCGCAATTGATGTTCTTAAAACTTTCAGGGACGTTTCTTGTCTTATATTCCAAAGTTTGTAAGTATTAACAGGAGCCGTTCGAGCTCACATTTAGCAAATTACTTCAGAAAATTTGGATATATACATTTAAAAAAAAACTGAAATTGTCTTGCGTAATCAGTATTAAAGCTACCATTACCCTATATTGGTGAACCTTACCTGCAGCACTACACCTTACTCCAGCATCTTCGTGATGTCCGCAGTTCTCGACTCCGATTCCAGGGTTACCACAATCAAAGATGCTCGTTTCTGTTCCATCGCATGACACGTCATCAAGCCAAATTTCACCGGTGCCTTGTCCGAAGGCGGCATTACTCAGTGCTTCTTCAGCGTCACCAAAACCAAGACTTCTGCAGACAACGCCGGCGTCGGTAATATCCCAGAAGTCATCGCACACAGTTCCCCAGGCTCCGTTGGCGTAAACTTCTACTCGTCCTTCATTTGGTGTTTCGCCATCGACAAGGCGAACCGTCTCTTCACACATCAAATAAAAATGCAAATACAAAATGTCATACAGGTATGGATATTGCGATCTCAATATGTTTATTTTCCAATGAAAGCACAAAATACGTTCAATAATCAACGAACTAAGGGAGATATAGGTACATTTTAAAGAGTGCCTTTGTCAATTGTGGCTTGGCATTTACCCCGTTCCATTACATTTGTTTCTGTGACAATTGCTCCCTTGAAATATCTTCACGCAAAGCCAAACATAAATTCAACCCACAAACACAGCCCAATAACCCTCGTCTTAATCCTCACATCAAACTAAACCTATAACCTCAATCACAACCATAACCCTAATTCCTTGGAGAAAATATGCCCTGAGCAAATATCGCACGAGCAAATGTCGTGTCACCCATTTATCCTTGTATAAAATTTGCAGTATCAACACATTTATTCATCTGTTACCAGGGTGAAGCTTATGATTATACCTCACCCTGCGTTACCGAACGATCTGAGTTATCCAAAACAGGCGGCACTTTTTTAACCAACAGTTAATTTCAGAATTGCAGGGACAATGTTACGCAATAAATGTAAATCCTTTTAAAAAATCAGCCAATTTTTACCCTCCGGCCTTAGTATAAAATATTTTAGACAAAAACAAGAGAAGTGAACCAGTGAAACCTATAAAACAAGGAAGTCAGCAGAAACAAACATCTAAACGTGGATAGACTGAATTAAGGATGTTTGATGAAAGATGAAATTGTCAGAATTAATTCCGAAACCTTGCCATAGATATCATACCGCCACATTATGATTTCAATATCATTGCAAACATGAAAATCATTACTTCCTTTCTTTTGAATATAGAAGTTCTCTCCAATTTACAGCGCAATCGATGTTCGTAAATGTATGGACGTTTCTTGTCTTTTGTCCAAAGTCTGTAAATATTGAAGAGTCGTTCGAGCTCACATTTAGCAAATTAGCAAATTACTTAAAGAGAATTTAGATAGGCCTATGGGGATTGCGTTTAAAAAACTGAAATTGTCTTCCGTAATCAGTATTGAGGCTAACATTACCCTAGATTGGTGAGCCTTACCTGCAGCTCTACACCTGACTCCAGCATCTTCTGAATGTCCGCAGTTCTCGACTCCGATTCCAGGGTTACCACAATCAAAGATGCTCGTTTCTGTTCCATCGCATGACACGTCATCAAGCCAAATTTCACCGGTGCCTTGTCCAAAAGCGGCTCTACTCAGTGCTTCTTCAGCGTCATCAAAACCAAGACTTCTGCAGACAACACCGGCATCGGTGATATCCCAGAAGTCATCGCAGACAGTTCCCCAGGCTCCGTTCGCGTAAACTTCTACTCGTCCTTCACTTGGTGTTTCGCCATCGACAAGGCGAACCGTCTCTTTACACATTATATAAAAATGCAAATACAAAGTGTCATACAGGTATGGATATTGCGATCTCAGTATGTTTATTTTCCAAGGAAAGTACATATTATGACGTTCAATAATTCAACGAACTAAGGGAGATATGGGTACATTTTAAAGAGTGCCTTTGTCAATTGTGGCTTGGCATTTATCCCGTTCCATGGCATTAGTTCCGTGACAATTGCTCCCTTGAAATATCTGCATGCAAAGCCAAACATAAATTCTACCCACAAACATAGCCCAATAACCCTATTCTTAATCTTCACATCAAAATAAACCTAAAACCCCATCACAACCATAACCTAATGTGGGGATGTAGTAATTACTAGAGTATGTAGAGACATCAGCAACAGAGGGGCGCCCCCATGTGACAGGCACCTCTCTGCTTGCTATTCACAGGTGAGTTGATGAAAATGAGAACGTCGCAAATTATACAAGAATTTCAGTGCTTACATGTTACGGTGCTGTATTATCATTATTGGTAATTTATATGAAGAGTTTTAGGGGCCAAACAGGCATATTATGTGGAGTGAGAGTGTTTGTCAGAATTTACATGAAGCCATTCTATTTGTTTCTGGTTGATGGTGGTTTTGTTCAGTGGCACTGAATGCACGGTAACTTATGTATGTACGTACCTGTGTTAAGTGGGTCTACGGACGTGTGTTGTGTGTACGGGCGTATGTAGTTAATTGCGGCTGCCGTAGTCTTGTGCGCACAATTGTATTCGTAGTGCAGTAGTACAATGCAAGGGCTGCAGGCCTGCGTAGGTTTGTGTACGTGACCAATTACGGTATTGAACAGTGTATTATGTAGCGCTGTGTAACAGTATAGGGCGTTTAGCGTGATCTGTGTACTCTGGTGTTACATGATGCTGTGTAGTATGGGGCGCCTATAATAGTGTGATAAGTTGCCGAGTTGATGGTTTTTGATGGAAGCTATTTACCTATACTACATTTTGGTAATGCATTTAAGGTGGAAGAATTTAGAGATAGAGTCAGATGTACAGTGTAGGTACAGTGTTGTGGGTTTATGATGTAATACCACTGAGGTTGTAAGAGGGAATATTATTCCTTTTGCTTCCCCTAATAGAGTAAGATTCTGTATTGATAGGGACTAGGGTATTTTGTAAGTGTGTCGTCTGGCAAGAGATTTAAGAAGCTAGCTGAGTATCGATCATAATAGTTTTGATACACACAATGGAGGAGTTAAGAATACAGGTGTATTGTACTGCCGTTACCATCATTTAAGGTTTGTTATGCTGAGACATTGTGTAGATTTGCATTTGTTTTTCATAGTTGGTGTACCCTGTGATCTAAAGTTGTAAGATCCGCAGTAGTTTGGTATAATGTAATTTTTCAGCATTATTATACCCCCATCTTATCTTGCTGACATTCCAGATTTGATGTAGTGGGACCTATATGGATCAGATGTGTGATTGTAATTGTTTTGAGTAGGGATGGGTGATTTGACTGTGACGAAGTGATCTGTAGATGTTAGGAATGGTTGGTGGAAGAGAGGATTTATCCATATGATATCGCGTGACTTTTATCTAAGAGCAAAGGTGATCTTATAGAAGGGTTATGTGGAAGTGTTAATAATAGGATGCATTCAGGCTCTGGTAAACTGTTCAGTAATTCAAATCAGTGAAGAGAGAACTGCTGTCTCATTTGTTTTTACTATCTAAACAATAGCATAGTTTGAGTCAGATCTTTGCTGGACTCTAAAACAAAACAGGTATTATTCTTTTCACAAATAATGATGAATAAGATAATTATTATGTATTGTATATGTATATGCAAGGACTGGTAGTCACACATGTAAAAAGCCCATATCCTACTATATGGAGTCTGACATTACACTAACAGAGTGGACATGACACTGGCTGCTTATCATGAAGTGTGGAGAGTATGATTCTATTCCATAGAGTGAGCCCTTTATGTGAATAGACATCACAGTGTTGCAACATATAAGTCTCAAAAAGCAGATATTGTTACAACACATTTACATTGTATCAAATGGTTCCACAACATTTTGTACCCAGCCATTTACAGTCTGTTTAATGTATTATAAATGGTTTTTAACAGTCATGATAAGTGAAATAATACAGAGAGAGAGAGACTTATGTCACATACAGCTGATTATATGGCAGATGCTTTCACTAGTTATGATATTATTATTGATACTCCATTGTGGATTTATATAGACACAATAACTCACTTGGTATCTGTGTGTTATAATGAATGAGTTGTTTTGGTGTTAAACATGTGCGGACTTGATGATGTGCACATATAGTGTTTCAAGGGTTCTCCTAAAGTACATTTTAGGAGCTGTAATTGTGTTGTGACTACTTTATTATTATGAGTCAATAAAAGTGACCTCTCTGCTTGCTGTTCACAGGACTCCTGTCTAGTGTTTGTCTTCATTGACTGCACGACCTCCCACCCGAACCCGCGTGCCGTATAACCATCTCCATCATAGACACACATACACACACACACCGTCTTCACATCATCTCGCCCTTCTCCATATTTCTCTCTCTCGTCCGCGCGCCCCATTCGGCCACCCCCTACAAGTCCTTGGAGAAAGTATGACCGAAGCAAATGTACCACGAGCAAATGTCGTGTCACCCAATTATCCTTGTAATATGCAGTATCAACACATTTTTTTTTTTTATTCATTTGTTACCAGGGTGAAGCTTATGATTATACCTCACCTTGCGTTACCGAACGATCTGAATTATCCAACACGGGCGGCACTTTTTTTAACCAACGGTTAGAATTGCATTGGACAATGTTACGCAATAAATGTAAATTCTAAAAAAAAAATCAACCAATTTTTACCCTCCGGCCTTAATATAAAATGTTTTAGACAAAAACAACAGAAGTGAACCAGCAAAACAAGGAGGTCAAGAGAAACCAACGTTTAAACTTTTCCACAAGATAAGCTAAGATTGTTTGATGAAAGATGAAATAATTCTCAGAATTAATTCTGAAATCTTGCCATAATCGTACGGATATAATACCTCCACATTATGATTTCAATGTCATTGCAAGCCATCAAGATCATTACTGCCTTTCTTTTGAATACAGAAGTTCTTTCCAATTTACAGCACAATTAATTGCAACTGATTGACAAATTGCCCTACATCGACGTAATAACGACGTAATTACGTCGATGTAGGGCAATTTGTCAATCAGTTGCAATGAAAACATCTCGACGGAAGAAATTCATAAATTTGAAAAAGCACAATTAATGTTCATAAAACTTTCAGGGACGTTTCTTGTCTTATATTCCAAAGTCTGTAAATATTAAAGAGCCGTTCGAGCTCACATTTAGCAAATTACTTCAGAGAATTTGGATATAGGGATTGCATTCAAAAAAACTGAAATTGTCTTGCGTAATCAGCATTGAGGCTAGCATTACCCTAGATTGGTGAGCCTTACCTGCAGCTCTACACCTGACTCCCGCATCTTCTGAATGTCCGCAGTTCTCGACTCCGATTCCAGGGTTACCACAATCAAAGATGCTCGTTTCTGTTCCATCGCATGACACGTCATCAAGCCAAATTTCACCGGTGCCTTGTCCAAAAGCGGCTCTACTCAGTGCTTCTTCAGCGTCATCAAAACCAAGACTTCTGCAGACAACACCGGCATCGGTGATATCCCAGAAGTCATCGCAGACAGTTCCCCAGGCTCCGTTCGCGTAAACTTCTACTCGTCCTTCACTTGGTGTTTCGCCGTCGACAAGGCGAACCGTCTCTTTACACATTATATAAAAATGCAAATACAAAGTGTCATACAGGTATGGATATTGCGATCTCAGTATGTTTATTTTCCAAGGAAAGTACATATTATGACGTTCAATAATTCAACGAACTAAGGGAGATATGGGTACATTTTAAAGAGTGCCTTTGTCAATTGTGGCTTGGCATTTATCCCGTTCCATGGCATTAGTTCCGTGACAATTGCTCCCTTGAAATATCTGCATGCAAAGCCAAACATAAATTCTACCCACAAACATAGCCCAATAACCCTATTCTTAATCTTCACATCAAAATAAACCTAAAACCCCATCACAACCATAACCTAAGTCCTTGGAGAAAGTATGACCGAAGCAAATGTACCACGAGCAAATGTCGTGTCACCCAATTATCCTTGTAATATGCAGTATCAACACATTTTTTTTTTATTCATTTGTTACCAGGGTGAAGCTTATGATTATACCTCACCTTGCGTTACCGAACGATCTGAATTATCCAACACGGGCGGCACTTTTTTTAACCAACGGTTAGAATTGCACTGGACAATGTTACGCAATAAATGTAAATTCTAAAAAAAAAAAAAAAAAAAAAAAAAATCAACCAATTTTTACCCTCCGGCCTTAATATAAAATGTTTTAGACAAAAACAACAGAAGTGAACCAGCTAAACAAGGAGGTCAAGAGAAACCAACGTTTAAACTTTTCCACAAGATAAGCTAAGATTGTTTGATGAAAGATGAAATAATTCTCAGAATTAATTCTGAAATCTTGCCATAATCGTACGGATATAATACCTCCACAATATGATTTCAATGTCATTGCAAGCCATCAAGATCATTACTGCCTTTCTTTTGAATACAGAAGTTCTTTCCAATTTACAGCACAATTAATGTTCATAAAACTTTCAGGGACGTTTCTTGTCTTATATTCCAAAGTCTGTAAATATTAAAGAGCCCTTCGAGCTCACATTTAGCAAATTACTTCAGAGAATTTGGATATAGGGATTGCATTCAAAAAAAACCCTGAAATTGTCTTGCGT
Organism: Diadema setosum; assembly: GCF_964275005.1. Classification (NCBI taxonomy): domain Eukaryota; kingdom Metazoa; phylum Echinodermata; class Echinoidea; order Diadematoida; family Diadematidae; genus Diadema; species Diadema setosum. Next base: position 13,212,095 of record NC_092689.1, read on the forward strand.
AATCAGTATTAAAGCTAGCATTACCCTATATTGGTGAACCTTACCTGCAGCACTACACCTAACTCCAGCATCTTCGTGATGTCCGCAGTTGTTGACTCCGATTCCACTGTTGCCACAATCAAAGATGCTGGTTTCTGTTCCACTGCATGACACGTCATCAAGTAAAATGGCACCGGTTCCTTGTCCAAAGGCGGCATTGCTCAGTGCTTCTTGAGCGCCACCAAAACCAAGACTTCTGCAGACAACACCGGCATCGGTGATATCCCAGGAGTCATCGCACACAGTTCCCCAGGCTCCGTTCGCGTAAACTTCTACTCGTCCTTCATTGTCACTACTACCATCGACGAGGCGAACTTGATTTTTTTTTTATAAAGGAAGAAAAAACACAGATTATATGAACGAATACATGCGATTTTGCATCTCATGAACAATACATACAACAATGAGAATACCCTTTTCTGTCGTCAGATTTTATTATGGCTCTGGGTTTTTTTTTTTTCTCTCCAGAATGCTCATTTGAAGGTAAACTGTACCAATGAAGTACTTAGCAGCGATAGTTCCAAAGAAAGTATCTATTAGTATTTATTACCTTGTACCGGTGTAACATAACCGTGTCACACTTATGGACAAATATCAATACATTCGACAAGAATTTGGTTCCATAGACATAGTAGCTGTGCCTTTGAATAGGTAAATGCTTGCAAAGTGAATGTTCTTGTAGAATTTAAAACAAAGACCTCCGTTCGCGTAAACTTCTACTCGACCATCACTTGATGTTTCTCGATCAACAAGTCCAGCCGTCTCGGGCGGCACTATTTTTTTTTTTTTTTTTTTAACAACGGGTAATTTCAGAATTGCAGGGACAACGTTACTCAATGAATGTAAATCCATTTAAAAAAATCAACGAAATTTTACCCTCCGGCATTAATATTTTAGACAAAAACAACAGAAGTGAACCAGTGAAACCTACAAAACAAGGAAGTCAAGAGAAACCAGCGTCTAAACTTATTTACATGATAAGCTCAGATTGTTTGAAGAAAGATGAAATTGTCAGAATAAATTCTGAAATCTTGCCATGATCGCATAGATATTATATCTCTACATTATGATTTAAATGTTATTGCAATCCATGAAAATTATTACTGCCTTTCCTTTAAATACAGAAGTTCTCTCCAATTTATGGTGCAATCGATGGTCCTAAAGGTTTCAGGGACGTTTCTTGTCTTATTTTCCAAAGTCTGGAAATATTAAAAAGATGTTCGAGCTTACATTTAGCAAATAACTTTAGAGAATTTTAAAATAGGGATTGGGTTTTAAAAACTGAAATTTTCTTCCGGAATCAGTATTAAGGCTAGCATCACCAAAGATTGATGAACATTACCTGCAGCACTACACCTGACTCCAGCATCTTCTGAATGTCCGCAGTTGTTGACTCCGATTCCACTGTTGCCACAGTCAAAGATGCTCGTTTCTGTTCCACTGCATGACACGTCATCGAGTAAAATGTCGCCGGTGCCTTGTCCGAAGGCGGCATTGCTCAGTGCTTCTTCAGCGCCACCAAAACCAAGACTTCTGCAGACAACACCGGCATCGGTGTCATCCCAGGAGTCATCGCACACAGTTCCCCAGGCTCCGTTCGCGTAAACTTCTACTCGTCCTTCATTGTCACTACTACCATCGACGAGGCGAACTTGATTTTTTTTTTAAAGGAAGAAAAAACACAGATTACATGAACAAATACATGCGATTTTACATCTCATTAACAAGCGAGAATATCCTTTTCTGTCGTCATATTTTATTAAGGCTCTGTTTTTTTTCCCCAGAATGTTCATTTGAAGGTAAAGGTAAACTGTACCAATGAAGTACTTGGCAGCGATAGTTCCAAAGAAAGTATCTATCAGTATTTATTAGCTTGTACAGGTGTAACATAACCGTGTCACACTTATGGACAAATATCAATACATTCGACAAGAATTTGGTTCCATAGACATAGTAGCTGTGCCTTTGAATAGGTAAATGCTTGCAAAGTGAATGTTCTTGTAGAATTTAAAACAAAGACCTCCGTTCGCGTAAACTTCTACTTGACCATCACTTGATGTTTCTCGATCAACAAGTCCAGCCGTCTCGGGCGGCACTATTTTTTTTTTTTTTAACAACGGGTAATTTCAGAATTGCAGGGACAACGTTACTCAATGAATGTAAATCCATTTAAAAAAATCAACGAAATTTTACCCTCCGGCATTAATATTTTAGACAAAAACAACAGAAGTGAACCAGTGAAACCTACAAAACAAGGAAGTCAAGAGAAACCAGCGTCTAAACTTATTTACATGATAAGCTCAGATTGTTTGAAGAAAGATGAAATTGTCAGAATAAATTCTGAAATCTTGCCATGGTCGTATAGATATTATATCTCTACATTATGATTTAAATGTTATTGCAATCCATGAAAATTATTACTGCCTTTCCTTTAAATACAGAAGTTCTCTCCAATTTATAGCGTAATCGATGGTCCTAAAGGTTTCAGGGACGTTTCTTGTCTTATTTTCCAAAGTCTGGAAATATTAAAAAGATGTTCGAGCTTACATTTAGCAAATAACTTTAGAGAATTTTAAAATAGGGATTGGGTTTTAAAAACTGAAATTTTCTTCCGGAATCAGTATTAAGGCTAGCATCATCAAAGATTGATGAACATTACCTGCAGCACTACACCTGACTCCAGCATCTTCTGAATGTCCGCAGTTGTTGACTCCGATTCCACTGTTGCCACAGTCAAAGATGCTCGTTTCTGTTCCACTGCATGACACGTCATCGAGTAAAATGTCGCCGGTGCCTTGTCCGAAGGCGGCATTGCTCAGTGCTTCTTCAGCGCCATCAAAACCAAGACTTCTGCAGACAACACCGGCATCGGTGTCATCCCAGGAGTCATCGCACACAGTTCCCCAGGCTCCGTTCGCGTAAACTTCTACTCGTCCTTCATTGTCACTACTACCATCGACGAGGCGAACTTGATTTTTTTTTTAAAGGAAGAAAAAACACAGATTACATGAACAAATACATGCGATTTTACATCTCATGAACAAGCGAGAATATCCTTTTCTGTCGTCATATTTTATTAAGGCTCTGTTTTTTTTTTTCCCAGAATGTTCATTTGATGGTAAAGGTAAACTGTACCAATGAAGTACTTGGCAGCGATAGTTCCAAAGAAAGTATCTATCAGTATTTATTAGCTTGTACAGGTGTAACATAACCGTGTCACACTTATGGACAAATATCAATACATTCGAAAAGAATTTGGTTCCACAGACATAGTAGCTGTGCCTTTGAAAAAGTAAATGCTTGCAAAGTGAATGCTATTGTAGAATGTAAAACAAAGAGCTCCGTTTGCGTAAACTTCTACTCGACCTTCACTTAATGTTTCTCCATCAACAAGTCCAGTGGTCTCAGGCGGCACTATTTTTTTTTAAACAACGGGTAATTTCAGAATTGCAGGGACAACGTCACTCAATGAATGTAAATCCTTTAAAAAAATAAACGAATTTTTACCCTCCGGCATTAATATTTTAGACAAAAACAACAAAAGTGAACCAGTGAAACCTACAAAACAAGGAAGTCAAGAGAAACCAGCGTCTAAACTTATTTACAAGATAAGCTCAGATTGTTTGATGAAAGATGAAATTGTCAGAATAAATTCTGAAATCTTGCAATACTCGTACGGATATCATATCTCTACATTATGATTTAAATGTCATTCCAATCCATGACGATTATTACTGCCTTTCCTTTAAATACAGAAGTTCTCTCCAATTTACAGCGCAATCGATGGTCCTAAAGGTTTCAAGGACGTTTCTTGTCTTATTTTCCAAAGTCTGGAAATATTAAAGAGATGTTCGAGCTCACATTTAGCATATAACTTCGGAGACTTTGGGTATAGGGATTGCGTATACAAAAGCTGAAATTGTCTTCCGGAATCAGTATCAAGGCTAGCATCACCAAAGATTGGTGAACCTTACCTGCAGCACTACACCTAACTCCAGCATCTTCGTGATGTCCGCAGTTGTTGACTCCGATTCCACTGTTGCCACAATCAAAGATGCTCGTTTCTGTTCCACTGCATGACACGTCATCGAGTAAAATGTCGCCGGTGCCTTGTCCGAAGGCAGCATTGCTCAGTGCTTCTTCAGCGCCACCAAAACCAAGACTTCTGCAGACAACACCGGCATCGTTGATATCCCAGGAGTCATCGCACACAGTTCCCCAGCCTCCGTTCGCGTAAACTTCTACTCGTCCTTCACTGTTACTACTACCACCGACGAGGCGAACTTTTTTTTTTGAAGATAAAACACAGATGACATGAAAGAATACGTTGCGATTTTACATCCCACGAACAAGCGAGAATACCCTTTTCTGTCGTCATGTTTTGTTATACCTCTGTTTTTTTTTTCAGAATGCTTATTTGAAGGTAAATTGTTCTGATGAAGTACTTAGCAGCGATAGTTCCAAAGTTAGTATCTATAAGTATTTATAACCTTGTACAGGTGTAACATAACCCTGTAACATTTATGGACATATATCAATACATTCGAAAGAGAATTTGGCTCCAAATACTTAGTTGTGCCCTTGAAAAAGTAAATGCTTGCAAAGTGAATGCTCTTGTAGAATTTAAAACAAAGAGCTCCGTTCGCCTAAACTTCCACTCGACCTTCACTTGATGTTTTTCCATCAACAAGTCGAACCGTCTCGGGCGACACTTTTTTTTTTTTTAAACCAGCGGTTAATTTCAGAATTGTAGGGACAACGTTACTCAATAAATGTAAATCCATTAAAAAAATCAACTAATTTTTACCCTCCGGCATTAATATTTTAGACAAAAACAACAAAAGTGAACCAGTGAAACCTACAAAACAAGGAAGTCAAGAGAAACCAGCGTCTAAACTTATTTACAAGATAAGCTCAGATTGTTTGATGAAAGATGAAATTGTCCGAATAAATTCTGAAATCTTGCCGTGATCGTATGGATATCATACCTCCACATTATGATTTAAATGTCATTGCAATCCATGAAAATTATTACTGCCTTTCCTTTAAATACAGAAGTTCTCTCCAATTCATGGTGCAATCGATGGTCCTAAACGTTTCAGGGACGTTTCTTGTCTTATTTTCCAAAGTCTGGAAATATTAAAGAGATGTTCGAGCTCACATTTAGCAAATAACTTTAGAGAATTTTAAAATAGGGATTGGGTTTTAAAAACTGAAATTGTCTTCCGGAATCAGTATTAAGGCTAGCATCACCAAGGATTGGTGAACCTTACCTGCAGCACTACACCTAACTCCAGCATCTTCGTGATGTCCGCAGTTCTCGACTCCGATTCCCCTGTTGCCACAATCAAAGATGCTCGTTTCTGTTCCACTGCATGACACGTCATCAAGTAAAATGTCGCCGGTGCCTTGTCCGAAGGCGGCATTGCTCAGTGCTTCTTGAGCGCCAACAAAACCAAGACTTCTGCAGACAACACCGGCATCGGTGATATCCCAGAAGTCATCGCACACAGTTCCCCAGGCTCCGTTCGCGTAAACTTCTACTCGTCCTTCACTGTTACTGCTACCACCGACGAGGCGAACTTTTTTTTTTTGAAGATAAAACAAAGATGACATGAAAGAATACATGCAATTTTTCATCCCACGAACAAGCGAGAATACCCTTTTTCTGTCGTCATATTTTATTATAGCTCTGGTTTTTTTTTCCGAATGCTTATTTGAAGGTCAGTTGTTCTGATAAAGTGCTTAGCAGCGATAGTTCCAAAGTTAGTATCTATAAGTATTTATAACCTTGTACAGGTGTAAAATAACCCTGTAACATTGGACAAATATCAATACATTCGAAAACATAAACGCTTGGAAATTGAATACTCTCGCAGAATGTAAAACAAAGAGCTCCGTTCGCGTAAACTTGTACTCGACCATCACTTAATGTTTCTCCATCAACAAGTCGAACAGTCTCAGGCGGCACTTTTTTTTTTTTTTTAACCAACGGTTAGTTTCAGAATTGCAGAGACAACGTGCGCATCGATGATACCCCAGGAGTCATCGCACACAGTTCCCTAGGCTCCGTCGTTGTAAACTTCTACTCACTCTCACCATTGACGAGTGGAACTACATGTATAACGCGAATTAGCCTTTAAGAAACATTTATGTATGAACATTGATTTTGTTTTATGAATCGAAATAACTCTCACTTTGTCGAGTTCCTATAAACTGTAAACAGTGCTGACGTGCTAAAGGGCATATCTCATACGTCTTCGCGACCACCGAGACTTGAATCGACATAATAATAGGGCGCCACCTAATCTCCACGCCAATGAGATACCCACTTATTCTTTTTTTTTTTTTTTTTTTTAAGATTCAGTTTCGAATAGCAGCAAATGATTTCCTAGACGGTTGTGATTCGTTAAAAACTGCTTGGTATAAGCAAAATTGTGAATATCTAGGGCAACGTGTACTTTGTAATAAAATTCGATATCGAATAACACAAAGACAAAGCACTACTGAGGAAAACGATGAACACAATACTAGTAATGTAACAATTCATCGAAGCAAACTGCCAGATCTCTGGTTTATCTTTGCGTGGCCATATTCTGCCTTTGTTCTGTTTTGTTTTCCTCCACAAAAAAGTCTCTTTTTTATTGCAGGTAAAAAGTCCATTAGGTCGAGTGTCAAGTAAAAATACATGTATGAAAAGCAGATCAGAATTTATGACTTTGTCAAATTGTAAACACTGTATAACTTTGAAGATAGACACTCCTTTTACCAACTGAGAAATCAAGGAAAACGTCTTCCAGCGTAACGCTTTGGGACAGATCTCAGGATATCGAAAAACAGTGTGAAGATACAAACATAAAGCTGTCTATTGCGGCAAAAATGAATGCTCCATAAAATATAAAACGAAGGAAATTTATTTCAAAGAAAACATGAGCCAATTAATTAATAATTGCTGTGAATTATTCAGTTTCACTTCGACATCTCACACGAACCCCCACTTTTTATTGTTTTTCTGGAATAGATATGCCTTCTTCTACAATTTGGTCAAGTTCCGTGAAAATGACATAGGTTTTGAATATACACCATGAAATTCATGAACCCACTCTGTTAGGGCATCCCTGCCCAGAATCCTAACTAGATTTTGGGGTCTTACGATGGTTTATGTCGCATGGGGGAGCTGCTAGCACAAAACGAGCAAACGAATCCCCACTATTTATTGTCTTTCTGGAATAAGTGAGCCTTTTTCTACACTTTGGTCAAGTTTTGTGAAAATGGCATGGGTTTTGAATGTACAGCATGAGATTTATGAACCCACCCTGTCAGGGCATCCCTGCATAGGTTCCTGACCAGATTTTGGGGTCTTACGATGATATATGTCGCAAGGGCGCGCTGCTAGCACAAAAACGATCACATGAAACCCCCCCCCCCGGTTTTTTATTATTTTTCTGGAATTAGTAAGCTTTCTACTACAATTTTGTCAAGTTTAGTGAACATGGGTTTTGAAAGTAAAGCATCAGTTTTATGAACCTTGTCCTTTAACTCGCCCCTAACAGTAATGTCCCTGACAAGGATTTGAGAGATTTTGGTGTTTTCTACCTTGTGAGGGCGCTGCTTGCTCAAGAATGAAAGTGTAAACCCTAACTTTAAAACATATATCTCGTTTTGGGTACCTTTTTCTGCAATTCTTGCAAATTCATAGAAAATAACGTGGATTTTTCAAGAATTATGGGGATTAAGTCTGTCATTGCAGATTTTGTTGCCAATCATGGTCTTGATCCTGTAACGCTATCATTTTGGTACTGGACGGCAGATTTTCATATTCTTCAAAGTCCCGTAGAAGAAAAACATGCACATGAACATATGGTTTTATTTACATATTTGGACTTCGGATGGGTCAAAGTTACGGTATGAAAAGTTTAAAGAAAATGACATGGACTTCACTTTATCTGAGGAAAGTCCTTAAGGCGTTTTATAAAACAAAATTATAATAGATATTTTCATTCGTACAATGGACAGAATATTTCATTCGGTGAAAGATGAAATCTTTGATCCATTCAACTTGGCTGTGCCAAGTTGAATGGATCATTTTATCTTTCACCTCATGATATTCTGTCCATTGCACTCATAAACATTCATTATTTATATATTATATAACGCCTGAAGAGATCCTTGTCATTTGATTGGTTGTTTGACATTGATAATTCTGCCCATTTCACTGTGACGTCATCATCCGTGCAATTGTGGTTCCATTTACCGTGCAATTGTGGTTCCATTTACCGTGCAATTTTGGATCCATACGATTTGCTCCATGGCACGCTCGCTGAGAACCCGACAAACTACGCATGTAAAACGCTTGCGTTTGCAGTGTGTGTATGCGACAGCGCGCTAGCGCAGCGTAAAGCGCTCAGTGAGCACTCTCGCGATCTCTCTTGTTCCTAATACAAAACATCAAATGACAAGGATCTAGGATCAGGCGTTATATAAAACAAGTAATAAATGTTTTTCATTCGTGCAATGGACAGAATACTTCATTCGGTGAAAGATGAAATGTTTGATCCATTCAACTCGGCTGCGCCTCGTTGAATGGGATCATTTCATCTTTCACCTCATGAAATATTCTGTCCATTGCACTCATAAACATTCATTATTTGTAAACTCTTTGCCGCGCACTCAACAAGCGCATATTTTTGACACTCATTTTTGTGAACAGATAAACTTCAACAAGTCAGTTCCGCCTACGTACGTGTGTATATATTATACTTGACGGCTGACTGTAATACACAAATGCCTAAAGTGCGTTTTGTTCGGCCGCTAGACCGTGTACGTACGCTCCTCTAAAATGGAAAATTTACACTTTGTCCACCAGATTGACGATTTGAACAACGGATGAGAAAAATCTCGCCCGTTTCTTTTACGGTGGGAATATCCGGCAAATGAAAATGATATGCGGTAACCCCACTCCCGAACTTTCTTCAAGGTTTACACAATAGATAGTTAACGATGGCCAATGTTTTGGGGTGTTGCTTAATGAAAAAAACAAAACAAAACAAAAACAAAGTTCGGGAAAAAAGTCATTAAGTCTTATGCATCTTCGTTTCTTCATCACGCATCCGTATTTTCACTTAAATCTTATTGCATTTTCTTTTTTGTCAGTCAGCCTTAAAGGTTCTGTTTATCTCTGGGAGCAGTGATTTCAAACATTTTCAAGATAATTATCACATTTTGATGCATATTGTGTAGGTCTGCTGTATCACAAAACATCCTTCTTTATACGATTATAATATATATATATATATATATATATATATATATATATATATATAGATATATACCTGTGTTTTGGTGCCTTGTCTGCTACCGGCGGTTTCACGCTGTCGCGATCTTCAGGCAGACCTTAAGACCTTAAGACCTTAAGACCTTAAGTCTGCCTGAAGATCGCGACAGCGTGAAACCGCCGGTAGCAGAAAAGGCACCAAAACACAGGTACGCCTAATATGCTCTGCTTTACAGCATTGAGCACTTTTCGACCCTCAACAAACCATATATTCCCCACGGATATTATACCCAACGGATATATATATGTATTGCAATAAAGCCAAAATATAAGGAATTATAGGTTTTCCCGGCCAATTTCGCACTTTTGTCAGTTCATTTGATAAAAGGTTCATTCAATTTATCGAAAAATCCTCTTCACTGCACATTCTGTCATTAAAAATTGAAAGTTGGTCGTTGAATTAAGCATTTCGATCAATGAAATTTGCACATGTGCCTTTCGAATTCGTAAAACAGGCATTCAAATTGGAACGTGCTCTTCAGTCATTCAAATTCGCCAGCACTGGCCGAAAAGGGGTATTTTGGTCATTCAATTTCGTGTTTGGGTAGTCAAATTCCAAACATGTTTATTCAAATTAACGTCATGTTATTTCTTTTTTGAAAAGGTGAGAACATTTTAACACGTATTTCTAAGTGACTTTTTTGTTTCACCTATGCGCTGTTAAGCAGTAAAACTATCATATTTTTGATCCCATATATATAGCCCTAGTTTGTTGTTCTTGTTTATATTTGATTTATTGGCGTTCTTCTGCGGTGCGTGTGTCCCGCGGATTTGTGAATGTCTCCTCTTTGTGATTGACCGGAATGTTTACACGTAAAGTGAATGGCGAGACCCGGATGTAGGGTGATACCAACTAATATCGCCCGCTGACCTCGATGACCGATCAGAATACCAACTTCAATTGCCCCTCAAAACTAACCCATATAGGTAATAATTTCTGGTATTTCCCTCAAGGCCAGTCAATATTATAGGTCTTCCCGGCCAATTTCGTACTTTTGTCAGTTCATTTGATAAAAGCTTCATTCAATTTAGCGAAAATCCTCGTCACTGCACATTCTGTCATTCAAATTTGCGAGTTGGTCGTTCAATTTAGCATTTCCATTAAGGAAATTTGCACATATGCCTTTCGAGTTCGTAAAACGGGCATTCAAATTGGCTCGTGCTCTTCAGTCATTCAAATTTGCCAGCACTAGCAGAAAGGGGTATTTCGGTTATTCAGTTTCGCGTATGGGTAGTCAAATTTCAAACATGTTCATTCAAATTAACATCATGTTATTTCTTTTTTAAAAAGGTGATAACATTTTAACACGTATTTCTATGTGACTTTTTTGTTTCATCCACACACTGTTAAGCAGTAAAGGTATCATATTTTTGACCATATATAACTCGAGGTTGTTATTCTGTAACGCCCCTTTTCTTTCATACATGTCATTTTAGGCCTACATGCACCAATACTACAGATTAACTTCATCATCTTACAGTCATGACAGCACAAGTTATATACAGACGCATTTCTCATGAAGACAGAACAAAAAAAAAAAAAAAAAAAAAAAAACTGTTGCCAAAATCTCTAAAATGAGTACGAAGACATGAAATGTAATGACGCTTGCAAAATGATGAATATGTTGAAAAAATAATAAAGAAGAACCAAAGCATAAACATGCGTGCTAAATTGACTGCAAAAGATGTTAAATTGGATGCCCAAAAATGAATTTGAATGATCCATTGCAGCATGTCCGTGATCACGTGACCATATCATTCTAAATTGAATGAACGAATAACGAAATGATACTTGTTTTACGAATTTCAATTGAAAAAGTGTTAATTACAATGAAGCTAAAGGTAATTTAGATGCTTCAAAATGAATTTGAATGAAGAGATCATAAAATTGAACTACCGAACATGTCATCTACGCTAATTTTTTGCTAAATTGAATGCAGCAATTAGGAATTGGACTGACAAAAGTGCGAAATTAGCCGGAAAATCCTATATGTAAATATCAGTATTTTTCTCAATAAACCATAGCTGTAGATGGTTTAGTCTGGAAACATTTTTTATTAAACATACTGTTCTTATTATGTAAATTTAACAGTATTCAAAATCGAGTATACGGATTCAAATTTTTACATTGGTTGTTTCTATCCCTTACTCTCATTTTAGAACTATTTTAAAGCACTAATACTGGGTTTTTGTTTCATCTGCAAAATGGTAAATTATGCCTTTCACAGCCAGAGTCGTAACATGAAGTCAACGTCCATAAAAAAAAAAAAAAAAAAAAAATGCACTGCATGACTGGCTCTCCTTTTCTCCATAATTTATTTTGGCTTTCAGTGGAAACCACATTCAATAAAAAAAAAAAAGAAAAGAAATGTAGCCAGGTAAAAGACATCACTTAGACTTCCAACAGTACTGTCGACAATAGATTCGGACAATATTGCGAGAAATGAACTTATGATCATACTTTGATCACTAATTTTGCTTATAAAAGTCGCTAAACACCTCCCTGGATCCCTTACTTTTCGATCTACCTTTGAGGTTTCTGGAAAAAAAAAAGACACTTAGAAAGTGATCGAATTAGATAACTCAAGAATTGTAAAACAGACAAAGCATAGATATTCCAATAAATTTTGGGGTTTGTTACGTGGCTTTGCCTCACAAAAGCAAAAATAATGATAATGATAATGATAGCTTCCTTAACAATTTAACAAAGAGATTCTCACCTTTAACATTACACACACAAAAAAAAAAAAAAATCACCGCTCTTGTATTTCCCTAACCCACAGAAATAGGAAATGGAAAAAGAAATTAATGCTATTCTAAAAATCATTAAGCTACACATAATTATGTCAAGTCCACGGGCACACCCTCAGCAAAGCTTTTTTTTTTTTTTTTTTTCGAAGACCCGCTCCCCGGAGTCATTCAAGAGAAGAAAGTAGAGACAGATCAAGCCAGCAGCGATAGGCCAGCTCCCGATGAAAGGTTCACGTGAAATCAATCCGGATTTCCAAACTTAAGAATTTGAATTCCCGAAATAAGCCAGTTCACGTTAGCTCATGTGAACATTGGTACAAATGACATTTCTTCTTTTTCTTTTTCTCAATTGGTTAGGCACTTCACTCATTTTCAAAGCAGGGTAATACATAAGCGTGCTCACAATTTATGGAATTCAAGTTCAAACAACGAATTAACTTGCGCAGAGCAGTTTGAAAAGAATAGTCTGTCAATGGACACTTCGGCAGGCATTCATTTCATTGTTTCGTGTCGAATGCACAAACACAGTCTTTCTACCAACATTGCTAAATAGCAGGCTTGCTGTCAGGTGGATGTGCTAGTAAGCACCATTTACAAGGGTTACATGGATAATCATTAAATGAAGGATGCTTTTCTCAGTGAATCCAAAGACAAATATGCCTGATTGTACAAAATGAGCTTTTTCTGCCCATGCCCAAAGTGGAACCGTAAACGGGCTTATCAGCTGCCAGCGTTTGGTGGCAACAATAATAATAATAATGATAAAAAAGAAATCTGCAGAACTCTGTTCGAAAACTCATATGCATATATATTTCATACCGGCCGGCCGATTAGCGACTTTTGGTACCAATTAATGATACCGTACCATTAATTGGTCTCAGTGACTATTCAGGAGTGGTGCAAGTATATTGACTAGTAATCTCACTCGCAGATTTCAAAAGGTACTATAGAGCTGACGCGCTCGACAGTGGTTCATTTCATTCGCTAAACCAGCGTGAGTGCTGTTAAAAATTCTTAATGTTTTGCGTGCAAAAAAAAAAAAGAAAAAAGAAGAGAGGATTCCAAATGTTTATGGCAACAATGTGAAGGAATCAACATATAACCGAAAGACTTTTTACACTTCTCGATAACACTGAACGAGGGCTTTCTATAGCTCAGTCGGTAGAGCACCGGGCTAGCATTCGGAGGTCTCGGGTTTGAATCCCTATCGAATCCCATTTTCTTTGCTCAATTTTCCACTAAAATATAATATTAATGTTTTGGTCAGTTTTTTTTCTGGTTGCGTTTGTTACATAGTCAAAAAGCTGCATCACTTCGGTGATTTCTCGCATTTATCCCCAAGTTGAATTATCCTTCGGGTTTTTGTCAGGTTCAAGTGTGTACGTGTGTGTCGCACACAAACACACTGCTATAGCTTCTGACCATTCGAGCATTGAGAATTTAGAGTTTCTGGGACGAACACTGAATTAGGGCTTTCTATAGCTCAGTCGGTAGAGCACAGGGCTAGCATCCGGAGGTCTCGTGCTCGAATCCCGATGGAATCCCATTTTCTTTACTCAATTTCCCACTAATAAATACTATACATTTCTGGTCAGTTTTTCTGTTTCAGTTTGTTACTTCTCGATTACATTACATTACCACCTGTCATTATATCAACAAAATCAAAGCTATACCGCTTATCACTTTTAAAGCTTCTGTTACCGTTTTTATGCCCATTTTCGCATACTTCATTGGTACGAAACAGACAAATTGAATTGAAACAGGAAGAATGGGTCTACTAAAATGATAAAGAACAAATTCTACACTTACTGTTTAATGCTTTTCATGCTTGCACACTGTGGATGATTCTTTTTTTTTTAAGTTACAAAAAACGCCTGAAATTTGACATCGGAACTGGCAAGCATAATATCAGATCTTACGAAATCAATCTATGTCACAGTAAAGTTTGTGATGTAGTGATGTTTTGTGACTCATGGCTATTAATATGATATCTTAAAATGTATAATAATATCAACCGCACGTCTATCGACTCATTGTATCATAGTACCTCTTTTTTTTTCTTGACCAACTTGACCAATATTATCGTACATTCCATATTGCGACATTGTATGCAACAACTCGGTTTATAGAGATCATTCAGATCATTCAGAAAAACACCCAAGGTAGATGACATTATTTTTTCTTTTGTGTGCAAAACTTACCCTCTGTGTTTCGCTTACATAATGGTCAGTTGCCATCTTCTCTTTCTCTCATTATTTCAATTAAACAAGGACATACATTCTTATCCCATAAGACGATCTGAAAAATTTCACCTCCATAATCCTACATGGCTTTGATGGCTCTGAAATCTACCAGACACTTAGGACCAGACGTTTGAAACTCTCTTCCTTCTGAAATTTGAAGATTAAAGTTAATGTACCCTTTTAGGAAAGCTGTAAAAACAATGTTACTCTCTGTATATCAGTAATTTCATTGTCATTGTAAGTGTATTATACACGAAATTCTTTCTTTTTTTTAAAGAAATATCGCCCCATTTAATCTACTATGAAATTATATAAGCGACCATGCACTGTATAAACTGTTTTCCTGTTCCTCGATTAGAAACTGTTTTGTCACGCCTTGCTGATCAGTGGTCCAGGTGAACTTACTTTACAAGTGTAAACCTTAAGTGAAAGTAGATAGACATCTCCTTTCCCTTTCTCCTTGCTGCTATCCTATCTCTATGCAAGTCATCCTTCCCTCCTAAGCCACTCTTAAATGCCGTAGCCCCACTCTCTTATTCACTGCTGTATTGCTGATACGTTTTGCTATACATCGTGTGAAGGCAATGAGGAAAAAAAAAATGTTAACAATTTATGTTTATGTATATGTATGTCACGACAATGTATGTATATATATACATGTACATGTACAATGATAATTCAGGAACCAATCAATCAAATCAACTTCCCTCTTAAATTTTGGGGCCATTTATAGCAGACTGAATGGTTCAGATTTTAACTAAGAATTGATATCATAAAATCTGCCAAACATCTGTCCGTCGTTACACTTTGATCAGAAAGCTTAGAGTACGATATTAATTTCGAACGACTGTATAATCTATTATACTGACGAGAACCAAGACATTGACTCACCATTTGTCGTCGCAGTCGCCGATGCCAGGAGGCAAAATAGGGCTATTGCTCTTATCATCATCTCGCCCATGGCGATGTTTCTGACACGCCCAGGAGTCCAAGAAAAAAAAAAATGCTGAGAAAGCGTTGGTTGGAGAAAATTTCTATTGTGATGAGACCCTCACAACTTCGCAGCTTCAGAAGTGTGTGCCGTGTCGGCACAGCGGCCAGCTTCTATATTTTGTTGGCACAAGCACGACAACCAGGATCTCCGCTGTCCTTGAGCTAGAGACACAACGTCCCACACAGCTCTTCATTTGTGCTTGTACCCGATTTGTTTACTCTCTCAAATCTACTTCAGGACTCTTGACAATCAACATGGCATTGGAAATCTCCGTAAACTGGACCCTTAACAAAAGAGAAGTATAATTGAAACGATATACGATTTCGTTTCTTGCAGGTAGGTCGATACGAAAAAGTAGCAACACTTAGAGGAGAAATCCGTACCAGTTAAAAGTTAATATGAAAAGGCAAAGTGTTATTTTCATGAGCACAATACTGAAAATTTGATAATAATCCAATGATAATAAGGGAAGTTATGAAACTGTTCAGTTTTGCTAATTTTCACGAAACAATTCTTGAATAGTCGATATGATTATGAAAATGAGTGATTCCATGACTTCATCGCCTAACAACTCCCGATGGTTTGTACACAAATTGTTGACATTTCCCTTTTTTAATGCAATTACCCTTGTCTTATGTCCTAATTTATCTCACTCAACATATATTTAATTTATTCAGCCAGGAATAACATTTTGTAGGCCAAATAACATTACTTTCCCCGCAATCAGTGTCATATCTTTTCATATCTTTTCTTTTAATTTGTACACGATCGATCTGAATTTGAATCATCAGCTCATTTGTTTGCGTACCCATATCAACTGTTTGAGAATTATGTTGTAAAAATTAGCAAAACGCCACGTTATTTTCTAACTTCCTCAAAATTTATGAGATTTTGATCAGATGTGCACTATTGTGCTCATTAGATTGCAATCTTTCTTTTCAGACTATTGAAAGTTTCAGCTGGTTCTCATTTTCTCCATTCTTTAAAGCACAAATCCGTGTCATGTTTAGATTCACCATGATAACAAGTTAAAGCAGAAGAATAACAGGAAGATCAACTGGAATGTATTTAAAGTAGACCCCCCCCCCAAAAAAAAAAAAAAAAGCAAGAGAGTAATGAGATTTGTATGTTTCATATTTCAAACACATCACGCAAAGTGGCAGAGGCAATGATCGCATCACCACACACCTCTCACAGTAAACAAAATACAGAGACTAGAAAGTTATTTTTATGCTGGTTGGTAATTTAGACGCTACGTCCTCATCTCCCTAAAACTTATCTTTGCTTTACTTTGCAAGACTTCTATAATAGTAGTAAAAAGCAAACCAGTGGGAGCAACGCCGACGTCGACCCAGAGGGTCGAGTGTGATTGGCAACCAGCACCCAGCGGCCAACGCCCTCCTATCCGGCATAGTCGCAAAGCTGCAAGCCGACCTGTGATAGTTTCTCACGCTGATTCGTCGACCACGTTCATTCACGCATTCCCCACGTGATCAGCGTCTAGCGTCGCCTCCCCGCCACGTCACATCAGATGAGTTAGGTCCCGACGTTGGTTCTTTAACCCTGGCCAGTCATCTGTATTCAAGTTACCTTTTGTTAAAACGATCCTATCTAATCTTGAACTGCTTTGATTAATTTCACTGTGATAATGCTCTAAGTAAGAATGATTATTCTGCTTGGAAACTGATTGTAAAGCAAACCCTTTTCAATCTTTGGAAATGTATCTATTTCAGTCTACTTTACGTCGCCTTGCATTAACTTGAATACTTTAAGTTGATCATAACAGTATATATTGTAACAAAATGATATTTATTTTGGGTAGTGTGTAGTGCATTTCATTTGGAATTTGTGCGAAGCCTTTGTTAAAGCGAAATTTGTTCATAGCAATTCAGTAAAACAATGAAGTCGTGGTTACTTTGTGCTGATTTATACATGTAACAAGCTATGCATTCTAAAAGAGTGTTTGAATTGTTCCTTTAAGTCAGTCTTCTGTATTGATGATTATTTGTCAATTAGTGGTTTTTGTGGAAATTCAGATAGTGATAAAAAGTATGGATGATAAGTGCAGCGATTATTCCTACAGTTAGTTCAAAGTTGTGTTACAGAGGTTTGACACACACATTTAGCATTGTGTGTGTATACGTGTGTATACAGGTTGGCCATATGACACATTTTAGACAATTAACGTCAATTAATTACTAAACATGATCAGTTATGGGACTGAATATGGTGTTGATGTTTGATTAAAATGATTTCAATCAAACTGTGAAGAGTTTAAAGGGATAACTTAACTCTGTGTAAAATAAAGTAAGAATAAAGGAAATTTTAGGAGAAATTAATAACCATGCCTATAATAATTCAGCACAGGTACTATTAGCTACCTCATTTTGCCTCAGAAGGTGATGTGCTGGTATCACACTGGCACGCTATTCTGCTCATATTTTCAGTGCTCGGCAGTGAAGAAGAGAGGCTGATCCTCGGGATAGCATTGTCTTTCTGTCTTGTGCTCGGTATGAGTTGTGAACGTGAGTATGTACAACACTATACCTGTAAATAAGCAAGTTGGTGCCGGTGTTCCGGTACATCGCCTCTGAAATTGTGATGCATTCGTGTTCAGTATAACATAAGTACTGGTTGGAATGAATACTGGTGAGACTAGGATGGCATCCGGTGGTTCTGCAGCAGAAGATAACTCATCCAGCAGCCTTTGCGAGCATTCTCGAGCGGGCTTTGCTGCACCGTGGGATAACTGAGTATCCAGAACAGACGTCGGAGAACGAAGTTCAGTACTTTGGAAGGGACAAGTACGTCCCACGTACTTTCAGAACAGACGTCGGAGAACGAAGTTCAGTACTTTGGAAGAAACAAGTACGTCCGACGTACTTCCAGAACTGACGTCGGAGAACGAAGTACAGTACTTTGGAAATGAAAAGTACAAACGACGTACTTCCAGGGCGAACGTCGGAGAACGACGTACTCTAGAAACGACGTCGGGAGTGAGAGTGAAAATTCACTGGTCAGTGTGTTGGGTGAATTAGATGTGAGAAGTGAGAATGTGCCTTTGAATCAGATAGTGTGAAGTGCAAGGTGTAGACTGGTGACGTACAAGTGGTGGGAAAGTTAAGGTTTTATCCTCTTCATAGAGTGATCGTATATTTCGATCAAACGGACGGTCGGCTCGGTCTGCATAAGTGCCAAGGCCCCGTTGTTCGCTACAATATATATATATACTAGGTGTTACAAAAAATCCCATTTTTGATCCTTAAAGGTACCGTTTGCCATTGGGAGCAGTGATTTAAAAATATTCGAGATACAGTGTATCACTATTTTCTTATGCATATGTGTGTTGGTCAGTTGTATCACAAAACATCCTGCCATGTAAAAATTTTGCAGTAAAGCCTAAAATATTAAGGAGATATCACTATTTTTCTCAATAAACTCTAAATGTAGATGATTTGGTCTGGAAACATTAGATCAAGTTCGAGTGAATTTTGATGATCACCGAGATCGACATTCAAAAATGTTACTAGTTCATTCAGTTTAATTTCATCACCATACGATTTCACGAGTTTCTCACACAAGGGTTTAAAAAGGGCATTCAAATTAAAAAAGCAAGTGCAACGCATTCAAATTCATATCAGCACTGCCGTGAAGAGCGTTAAGAAATTCAGATTTATGATAAGGCAAACAACTACAAAGTATTAACAGTCTTTTTCGTTGTTGCTTTAATTCTTTGTATTTACTCAGCTGTTTGAATATGCAAACTTAATATACCTTGAAATGTTATTTTTGGGGGGTCATATTACAAGCTAATAACTAGTACAACCCCACTTTCAAACACAGACAATTTACACTTTATTCTTACGCGACTTTAGTCCCTGTTACATTACAGAGTATGCGTGAACATCTCGAATACGGACAGAATTAGTGGATGAAGCATGACCTCGACAACCAGCAAAATTGGCAATATAACCCTTTGGTGAAATAAGTCTATCTACAGCTGATCCGATTGCGACAACTTATTATATGGACACGAGGAACTAAGGAATGGAATCAAAATTTGTAAATACGGATTTGAACGAAAAGGACCCTTAAAACATTCTGTGATAAGGCTATTTCCTAAATGTTACACCCATATTGTTAGGGATGAATTGAAAGTGACAGAAAGGTCGACAGGAAAGAAATACATCCCATACAATTAAGATAATTAAATGAGACTTTGAAATGAAAATGAAATTGCATCATCCAATAACTGTATGACGATGAAAAAAGGCCCGTAGAAATTGTGTATGTTGATTGAATTCGAATTTTCAAAGTGCGAAGTTGTGTTCCTATAAATGAAATTGAAACTGGTATTTGGCACGAATTTGAACATCTATCCAGCTGGCGCGAAATTGAATACCAACTTTGAGTCGTAAAATTGAATGAATTTCTCTCTAAATTGAATGAAATGAAATCTAAAAAGAATGACATGAAATGAAATTGAATACTCAAAGAATTAAAATAAGCCCTGAGAGTAAAGCAGTGGCCAAAATCGCTTGAATTTGGACGCCTTTTCATTATTTCGAATGCAAATCTGATGAAATTAGGCGGAAAAACGTACGATATCATACACACTAAAAGTGTTCAAACTATAAAATAAAGACAAAAAATGTTGCAAAATATTCGGCATTTGAGAAGTCCCCCCCCCCCTTTTTTTTTTTTTTTTTTTTTGAAGACGATGCAGTTTGGAGAGTTTCGACGGGTATGCAGTGTTGCAATATACTGTATAATATATGGAAAAATGATTATACATCTGAAACAAAATACGAAGGGGGACAAAATATGCTTTATGTGTTGAAGTATGCCAATAATTCTGGATACTTTGGAACTGACATGATTGATAATGCAAATCCCAAGCAAAATGTTGATTTATACTCCCAAGTACGTAACTGCTGAACAATGTTCAGATCAGTGTCATTAATATAAAGTGATAGATTGTCACAACTTTCACTCAGATTTTGCGAATAACGAAATGACTGTTTACAGTCATTCTGGTCTCCATCATGTCCATTCTTAAAAAAAAGGGATAACTTTAGCGGTTTTCATACTCGACAGAAATACATCAGTTTCGAGAGACAGATTACGTATAGGTACAAATGGTTTAATCACAAAGGTGATAGCTCATTTTACAGTAGAAGCAGGTACAGTATGTTATCAAACCAGCACTCTTGTTACCATCAATTTCTTTGTGGACAATATCATAATATTTCCGATAGTGAATTCGAATGACCGGATTTTTTTGATTGATTTGATTTGATCTATTTCTGCTCAATTCCGTTACATCAGATATAATTATGTACAAGTATACGGTCTGTGTTACATTTGTGGGTTGCCCAAATAATGTTGCAATACGATATATATGACAGGATTAAAGCATTATACAGGGTAAACAATACACGAGTTGGTAAAAAATACTGAAGCTTAGTTAACAGGCCAACGTTTCGGGATACAGGCAAAATAATGTGTTTTACATGATCTGGATTTGGAATTAGATTGCTGATTCAGTGCTGCGAGCGTGGAATGCGTGAAATTGAATTCTCGGAATAGGAACTTGAATGACAAAAGTATAAAATTAACTTGGAAAACCTACTATATATATATATATATATATATATATATATATATATATATATCTTCATATATATATATACATATAATATAATATATGAAATTTGCTAGAAATTTCATTTCCAGAGGAGAACAGTTCCTTGCATGTCAAAAACTATGAAGAGAAGTTTTATGAAGACTCGTATCAGAGATCCAGGTGATCTAACTCTGTGTAAACCTTTAGTGAAAGCAGAGAGATCTCTGCTTTCGTTCTTTTTTTACCCTCTGTTCTATACTGTCTCCACGCAAGTCATTCCTCCCTTCTATTTTTCCGATGTGTATTACGTACGAGGGCTGCATGCAACTCAAGCTACGCTTTAGCTGTAGCCCTGCTGTATTATTCATTGCTGATACGTTTGCTATGGTTGTACATTGTAAAGGCAATGAAGAAAAATACTTTGTTAACCACTTATTTTTATGTTTATGTGCATTATGTATGACACCAACATAATTCATGAACATGCATGTACCTGTACAATGATAACACAGGAACCAATGAATCAAATCATATCAAATCAATTCAAACCTGCAAAATGTATTTCACTTATTTTCTTTTTTTTTTTTATTTTACACTTTTAATGGCCAAGAGGCAAGTTAGAGAACCTTAAAGTTGTAGCTATTTTTTTTTTTTACCTTGAGCAAGGAAACACACAACAATGTAAGGTTCTACGTAAGTATTTCGTAATGACTGAACTGAGTATTGATCGCAAAACACATTGATAATATTGATAAAAAGGGTCCTATCATATGGACTTCATAACCATTTCCTCGAATGTGTATGCCGCCATGTCTTTTCTTTCAGAGAATAAGATGAAATTGAGCTTGGGTATTTGTTCCATGTTCATCGTGTCACTGCCGGCAACCAGGCCAGCCTGGTGGTAGTGTCGCTGCCCGGAAAGCAGTAGATGACAGGTTCGAGTCCCACTGGTTCCTCTTTTCCGACATGTTTGTTAATTTACAGATCAGCAGTTGCGATCTTAACAAATTTAATTTGTAGAGGGAGACAAACAGGAGAAACTCACACCTGAACCTTCACCCCATTGAATAATATCTTACTTTCATTAATAAGATGAAATCTTTTTTTTTTTAATTCATTGATTTCAAATGTTGTGCACCCAAAATGATAACTGTAGCTGACGTGGTACAACGTATTTTCCCCAATTATGCCTGTAAGAGAAGCTTACACTACGCTCTCACATGTTGGTTAAAGGGACTGTACAGTACTGGTGGAGGTGGGGATTTATGTTTTGAACATTCCTAAGTGAGATAATGAGAAACCTCTTATGGAATATGAAATGTAATTTTAAGGATTCAACGTTTATTTGATGAAAATTGGTTTTCAAATGGCTGAGATATAAAAAAAAATGGTAATAATAAAAGGCGACAGACCACACCTTTTATTAGGATCTCTTTGTTTCACCTTGTTTTTGGATATCTCAGCCATTTCTAAACCGATTTTCATAAAACAAACTTTTGATACCCCTTAGATTTGCATGCTCTTTGACATCTCATAGCGTGGTTTCTGCATATCGCACAAAACGTAAAGGTTATATCTGCCATATCAAATTCCTTCAGTGTGATTCCTTCCTTTCCTTCAGTTATGTGCAAGTCAATACGTAGCGTATGAATGTACAGTGTAAAATAGGTTGCGTCCATTGTGTATAGAGCATGAAAATGAAAGTGCAGCTGTGATATGACAGATGAAAGTAGAAGGAAAAAATGATATTCGTACTGCATGTAGGTCAGTTAAAGGGGTGCAAGAATGTATAAGCAAAATTGATTAAGTAAAACAAGGCTCTGTTTTATCAAAAGATAATAATCGATTATAAATTCCCTTACCACACAGGCTGCCATAGACTTGTGATAGAAATCAACTATATAATTAATTATAACTCTTTATAACACAGGGCCCAAGTTTGGTATATGGAATTGTTAGAATGCTAGGGCTCTATCGTGTGTGACTGAGTGCTGTTGTAAGGCATGATGTAGGGGATTATGTATTGGTTCGTTGTAATGCTGCTGATATAATATAGTATAAGTAAGATAGTACGGTAGTTTTGTATTGTTTAGATTCAGGGACTGTGTGAAATTGAGTTGGGTCTGAAACAGAGAAACAGCTCAGTTATAAATTCAGGTGTATTTGACAATGACAGAGAGATAAAGAGAAAGGGGTTAGGTGTGCATATGAACTCAATGTGTCAGGCTAATTGAGCAGTGTCATAGCATTTGTTTATCCATCATTCATGCAAATCCATGATGTGTAACTGAGCACAAATGTTCATTGTTATTCATTTAATTTGATCTTGCAGATTGAACGTGCAAGGTGCAAGGTGTGAGGTGCAAGGTGTAAGGTGCAAGGTGTAAGGTGTAAGCTGTACAGAGCAAAGACAGAGAATAAGACACCACATCACAGTGTCAAGCTATGGACTGAAGACTCAGTTATTTGTGTACCGGTTTGTAGAGTTTGTTTAGTAGCCTTATACGTCGCATTAGTAGTCTTGGTCTTGTGTGTGTGTGTGTGTGTGTGTGTGTGTGTGTGTGTGTGTGTGTGTATGTGTGTGTGTGTGTGGTAAACAAGACGAAACAGGACAAAACATTTTTCTGTTGAAGAGTCATACGTGCCACATAATGTATAATCCATCCAATGACATGAATGATGATGTGAAGTAGTCATAGATTTAGGCATTAATGTGGGGTTCTATATGTAATAGCTGAACTGAAGGTTTCTTTGGAATGGGTTTAGTAAAAGATGGCGCCGCCATGTAGACACAAAAGCCTTCATAAAGATGTGTGATTAAAGACAACGCCTTATGTGTTGTGACTATGATAGTCAAGGCGCTAATTCTTGTAAGAGGCTTAATAAAGGAGTTCGTTCAACCCACCCCGCAGAAAAGGTTTGACCAGACAAGGTGGTAGATGGGACCTCTATGAACATCCCCAGGTAGTATGTGGTTCCAAATTGTGGTGTCAGTAGAATTTTACTGGCCACTTTTCATCATGATTTTGTTGGAACAAACGTAAAAGAGTCTGCGCACGCCAAGACTATTACACGCACCACTGGCACTGCTACAGGCGCCAGTGCCAGTGCTGCGTGTAGTAGTCTTAGCGCGCATATACTTTTTCTTCGATAAACAAGGGTTTTGCCTTCAAACTAACTTTTCACGCCAAGCTGGGTTCGGTGTAGTGTAGTTTCTAGCCGTTTTTATTTCGTCTTTATTTCAAGAGTTCAAGCAAGCCGAGAGAGAGCGCATACCCGGTGATTGTGACGACCGAATCGCAATCACTGGGTGTGTGCTCTCACTCCACTTAGCGCAATAAATACAGCGGGCTTCTGCATAATACACAAGCTGCAACTCAGAGAAATAAAGACGAAAAAACAGCTAGAAATTAAGACTAGGGTTGGTAAACGCTTGTCGCTATTTGGGGCACTGAAAACGACAAACTCACACAGTTTTTGCATTTATTTCACGAAGAATTCATCAAAACTGCATAAAACTATATATGTACATGTTGCTAGAGATGTCATCCATACAGTGGGATTCATTGTAAGTTATAATATTGTGCATGGTTACCATGGTAACCGGATGCCTAAAGGTGACTGGTAACCCCCAAAATGCCTCCTGCTGCTGCAAACATTGGTCTTTTTTTTTATATCTTATAGATGCAATAAAAAAAAAACACACTTTTTTATTGATTTTCATTAAAAAAATGTTTTCCCTGTTGCCATGGCAACCAGTATTATCCAATCAGAATTTAGTTGTCAATAACTCAAAAACTAAAGCCCATAATTTCAAAAAGCTCAATAAGCATGTCCTTCCTTCTGCATAAAGTGTACGACATATATGTGAAGAATATTTTGAAGCATTCTTAAGTTACAGCAAAATTTGTAAGCAAAGGCATAATAAACGGCCATTGAAAGAAAAATATCATTTTCGAATAGTAAAATGCATGAAAAAGTTGCATCCGTCTTACTTTCAACACAAATTTGACTTCAAAGCATAGGCAAATGTATATAGTTTTTAATAATGTATGGACACAAATATCCCTTAAAAATAAGATGAATACAGAAAGCAAAGCCAATATTCTATAGTAGCTCTTTCGAGTATTTACAGAGCGATGGTTATTCAAAACAATCCTGGAAAAGAGCAGAGGAAAGCAATTGGTTGTTTATGTTCTTAAAGGAAGTTTATTCAGGAATACCGATAAATTCCTTTCTAAAGAAGGAATATACACGTGCGCTGGATTATCCATCAAAGAATTAAGCGTACTTTTGTGCTCGTTAGCTATTGGGAAAAAATATATATTTATATATATATATATATATATATGTAGAATGAAATGTCATATCATGATATGTAAATTTTATTCAAAACGTGCAGTAATGAATTAATGCTGAGGAGAGAATGAGGGAAAAATCTTGGGCGTCTTTTCCCTTTTTATCCAGACTAATTTTACAGTGTAGAGCTCATCTTCAATGAGTGATGTGCACGAAAGGCAAAAGAAACAAACCCGTCTAAATTCCAGATATTTTTGGGAGCTCCCAATCACCTGTAGGCATCCGGTTACCATGGTAACCATGCACAATATTATACCTTACAATGTATCCCATTGTATTGCTGACATCTCTAGCAACATGCACATATATAGTTTTAAGGCGTTTCGAGGAATCCTTCGTGAAATGAATGCAAAAACTATGATACTTTGTCATTTTCAGTGCCCCAATAGCAACAAGCGTTACCGACCCTAGTCTTAATTTCTAGCTGTTTTTATTTTACCTTTATTTCTCTGAGTTACAGCTTGTGTATTGTGCAGAAGCCCGCTGTATTGCGCTAAGCCGAGTGAGGGTGCATGCTCAATGATTGCCACAAAAAACGGTTCGGGCGTCACAATCGAGGGGTATGCACTCTCACTTGGCTTGCTTCAACTCGGAGAAATAAAGACGAAATAAAAACGTCTGGAAACTACACTACACCGACCCCAGCTTATCGTGAAAAGTTAGTTTGCAGGTAAAAACCGATGTTTGTCGCGGAAAAAGTCTTTGTACGCTAAGACTATAACACGCACCACTGGCATTGGCGCCTGTAGCAGTGCTAGTGGTACGTGTGGTAGTCTTAGTGTGCGCAGACGCTTCCTCGAAGAATATGGTCATTTCGCAACTAAAATGGCCTGTAAAATTAATTTCATTGATACCACAATTTGATATCACATACTACCTAGGGGTGTTCCAGAGGGTTCAACCGACCACCCCATGCAGTCAAACCTTTTCTGCTGGGTGGGTTGAACGAAGTCATTTTTTCTGGGTCGCTGCGCCTGGACTATGAGTTAGTAAAAGACCTATCTGCTTGCTGTTTACAGGATTCCTGTTGAGTGCTTGTCCTTTTTGGCTGCATGACCTCCCTACCGAACCCACGTGCCCTAACCATCCCTTTCACACACACACACACACACACACACAAACACACACACACACACACCGTTCTCACAAAATATCTCACTAACACACTCCACTCGGCCCCCTAAATTTAGTCAGAACTTTCGATATGTCTGAATTCCAGCGTATTAATTGTTGATGCAATTTGTCACATTTGTGAATGTATTCAACTTTTCAGACTATTCTGATTTTTCTGGGGGGTTGTTTGTTTGTTTGCTTGTTTTTTGTTTTTGCAGAGATTGTAATGTCAGTATATAAAAAAGTGAACTTGCATCACAAAATTGCCAAAAGCCGCTATACATTTATTTTTCATTAAGGACAGCTTCTAAAAGACCAGACTCTAATCTAGTATCTAATGATGCATTAAGCCAGGCTGACACTTGCACGACTTTTGGCCACGATTTTGTCGTGGCAAGTCGTGACCAAAATTTTGATCATTTCAAAATTCTCGTCCCGACATGGCACGCAGGTCTCGACGGGTCTACGCACACTTCACGCCAGTTTACGACTAGTTTGCGCACTGGCACGACTCGAGTCGTGCCAATGCGTGCCACAGAATCGTGCAAGTGTCAGCCTGGCTTTACTCAATAACCCAGTTCGCAGTTCCACTTTGCGCATGAGCAGAAAAAAGGTCATTCGTATCAACAGGCATGTGGGTTTTTAAATTCACTGGGATAAGCATCTGTGATGTAATGATTATTCTCGTAATCCTCACAAATGTTGCTTGCCAGCACATCCACCTGACATCAAAAGTGGTATTTGACAATATCAATAGAAAGAGAGCGTTAATACATTCAATGCCAAATAATAATATTTTAAATGGATGCTTTCACAGGTGTGAATTGACTTATCATTCGGGCCATCTGGTCGCTACGCAAGTTCATTCTTTGTTTGAACAGGATTGATGAATCCCATAAGTTGTTACGTAAAGTTTATGCATTATGTCCCTCGGAAAACGAATGAAGTGCCCCTAACCGACTGAGAAAAAGAGAGGTCATTCGTACCAATTATGTGCCATGAGCTATAACTCCGAACTGGCTTATACAAACGGACTTCCCTAACGTATCTACACAATAGAACGAATGTACACACTCTGGAAAAGTGTTTCACAATAGGCGTTTTCACATCAGCCCGATAAAAATCCAAGCTCGAAATATTTTCCGCGATTGCGAATTAGAGCGCTATTTCATTTCTTATTCACATCAGCCCGAAGAGGGGGTAGCCCGAATAGTTAAAAAATTTTTAATAGCTAATTCGACAGCTGAGTATGTGCAAACAGCATCAGTAATGTGTGTGCCCTCTCAAAAATTCCTCATGATTTATGTGCAGTTTGCCTCGATCGATCGGGTCACACACGCTAGGCATGATGGGATTCATTGCGCTAATTTTTCGAGTCGTTTTCACATTATCAAATCTATCCCGCTATTTCAGAAATTTCCCGAGTTGGAGTCGAGACATTTTCTCGAGCAGAGCGATACAATTAGCGCGCGAATTTGTGTTCACATTATCAAATAGCGCGCTATTTCGCTATCGGGAAAATTTCCCAAGTCAGAAAATAGCGCGCTATTTCGAAACATCGGGCTGATGTGAAAAGAAGAACAGGTTTTGGCGTTACTCAAGCGTTTAATCTCACCAATCTGTACTCTGTGGAATGGATGGGACAAAAAACAAGATGTAAAATCCCATAGAAACCACAATGAAGGAATAAAGCTAAAAATTTGCACACTCTATAATAAGTTCTTATTCTTACAGCGATATTGTATTATTTCAAAAGTTGTTTGAGCCAAAAGTATGAAAGAGGAATTACTCTTCAGAAAAATATGAGAATTAAAGATTTAATAGGTTGACCCATTTCACCTATCTTACGCCTTCAAGTAAAATCAGGTTGCGCGACTTTTTGTTGCATTGTCACACGAAAAATCACCCAATGTGAATAGAAAAGCAGCTGAATAATATAAGATTCGCGTTTTAGGAATAATTCCATAACAGTCAAAGCATATTCAAAAACAAATTTTTATCTGCAGAAATCGAGATTCGGTTAATGTAGAGATACTTGTTTTGTTTTTGTTTTTTGTTTTTTGTTTTCTTTGTTAATATTTTGCATTGAAGGGACCAGAACAGAACCAACAAGAAAGGCCTCATAGGTGGGCTCCCTTTGCTTTTCGATTACTTCGCCATCGTTTCCTATTACTTTAGACATTCATTCTTAATCAAACATCAACACAATCGAAAGTTTCATATAATCAAGAAATATATTGGCTGCAAGGTTGTTTGCGAAAGAACAGAATTACGTTCAAGTTTTATAATTGTGTTGTTTTCATTAGTTAAACCCTTTTCGTGATGTTAATAGCGAAAAGCTACAAATATAAGTGGGAAGCATCCAGCCAGCGGAGTCGCAGGATTTTTTTTTTCATTATTATTGTCTGCGCAGCACAATTCCATAATTTCCACAATTTCTTACCTTGATTTCTTGATTTGCTTTTCATTTACATTGAACACCTGTTCCCAATGTGTCTGGCAGTGTGTGTTTCTCCGCATAACTGATAGCATATTTCAAAGATATTTTCAGGTCTGTATTGGCAGCACACCACAATACATGTTATCGCCCCTTGCGCGAGCTGGTTATTCAGCTATAATAGATCTTCGTCTTTGCGCAAGGAAAGGTGCTCTTCGTTTACATGGAGTTTTTTTTTTTTTTTTTTTTTGTTGTTGTTGTTGTTGTTTCTTTTTTTTTGGTGTTAATGCGTATGTACAGAGTTTCAGGTAGGCCTAAGCCTCAGAATCTCGGCTGGAACCTCTGATGCTGGGTAGTCGGTTTTTGTTATGGTGTGTGTGTAGTCTTCTCTAGTTTTCCCATTTTGTACTTCTTTAACTATATTCTTCGCAGTAATTTTCATCTATTTTACCATGCCAACTGTCGTGTCTCTGCTGATATGTTTGGAAATGCCGATTTTTATTTTTATTTTTTAGGTTTTTTTTTGTGTGTTTTGTTTTGTTCTTTTTTTTACATTTCGGATAATCATCTTCCATAAGTTTGTCAGTATACTAGCTTCCATTTACAACACTTGCGTGTTCCATCTCAAACTAACTGATGGAGCACTTTCATCATATCGAATATCAGGCGTTGCAATTATCTGTGTTATCACATCGAGGACGATATAAGCCAGCAATCCTATCTAAGAAACTAACCTAGTTTTTTTTTTCTCTAGCGATATCTCACGATGTCTCTGTTTTTTGATTGTTTAATGACATGCTCTTCTCTAAACGTTGATGACAGTATTTCTTTGGACTTAACTCAAAATAGTGAGGAAAAGATATACAGTGGACTCTCGTTCTAACAAAATACTCGTGAACGGCAGTTTTCTTTCGTCATATCGAAATTTCGTTATAAACGAACAAATAAACAATAAAAAAAACATAGAGCGGATAAGGTTGCGGCCTGAATTTATGCTTTGTTTTAACCGGAATTTCGTTATAACCATGTTCATTATAAAGGGAGTGCACTGTTACTGATACATGTTACAGAAGCCTCTAAATGCTGTCTACGTGGTGCTGAATATTCTCACTTTTGGGTGAAGAAAGTGTGAAGCTCTAAACTATCATAATTTTCTCATGGTTTGCCAAATTTTAACACCTAACATTACTTTGGTATAAGCCTTGGCTGATTTCAAGTTCGGTGTTACAGTGCTAGTGCCTAGTGCTGTCTCAACACTATAGCACCGGCATTAAAATCGCACTTGAAATCAGTCGGTGTTGGGAGATTGACCTATAAATTATGACGTATTTCCGGTTGCTGGTGCTTGGCTCGATGTTGAATATCGTCTGCTGAACCGAGCTATGCTGTTTGTGTTAGCAGTTGACGTGTTTTTTCCCCCATTGGCTAACACTAGCCCGTAGGAATTATCATCTTCGTCATTTTAAGTTCGGTGCTGGTGTTAGTGTTGCCGTGCGAGACCCACATTCACATCCATAGCAGATGCACATTAAAGTACGTGCAAAGTCTATGCTAACGCAATGGTTGCTCACGTAACGTACATAAACACTCTTAGACATGGCTACATAAATCTGAGCAATGATCTGAGTCTGGAAGCAAAATTAAGATGGTTGTGTTTCAAAAAAGGGGGGATGAAATTTGTGGTATTTTAATCTGATGTCTTCCTTATTATGTGTCTTAAACTAAGCAGTCATGGCTCGATCTGTTAGTAATTGACTGTAATCACGCGCAATCACTTTTATCGGTTTTTTTTTTTTATTTTATTGATTCCAGCACCTACTGCTGTGGATCGATGTGATCAGTATCGCTACGTCAATTTGACCATCCGTGTTGGAGCTCGATTTAAAGCAGTTGGATGGGAGATAGCACAAGCAAAATAGCAATAGTATCGAGCTTGAAATCACCCATTGTGTAGAGTCCCATTTTAAAATAAGTGAGGACATAACTACGCCTTTGCCAATCCAAGAAGTAATTTAAGATAAAGATAAACGTTAGGTCCGAGCTGTAAATCTGGTAACATAAATTATTATGGACTTTGAGATGAAGGTGATTTATAAAACGACAAGTATCTGCTTTATCAGTAATTTTATAAAACAAATAATACACATAATTTTGCCGAGGAATAGCATGGTCACCCATTCTTGGTAAATTCGAAACAGTCCAGAGACCTTATCTTCTCGGGCGTGTTAGTCTGTTCCCAAAAGTACCGCGTATGAGTGATTCTTACTAATGCTTAAAGGATGTGTATTATTTTTAAAATGATACTTTGCAGTTATCTTTAAATGATTTTGCTTGTAACAGTGAAGACTATTCACAAATGCACACATCCAAAACGTACGCTCTTCCACTCTAGTTTGTATTGAAAGTTTCCGAGAATGAAAACACAGCTCAAATAATTACAAACGTTTCAGGTAGCATCTTTGCCGAGAAAAGAGATTTATTAGCCAGATATAATTGTGCAGTGATTAAATTCAAAGCAGTTTTATAGTGATAGAAAGTGCTTGGCTACAACATGAAAGGAACGTCATCGAATGGCTATCAAGACAATAGCTCGAGATTTAACTCACCACAGTTTTTATATACCTATGTCAGGGCTCGACATAAGCTGTAGCCCGGTGGTCAGGTGCCACTAAAAATTGATGTCGGTCAACCAAATTTCCGAAAGGTTATCTTTGGTGGCCCTATAAGGCAACTGTGATACAAAATGGATTGCTACATTTCCCTTTATTCCGAAATTTCCTTTAAAAAAAATCCTTTTTAAAATTTAAATATTTTAGAGGCCTCGAAGGAGGAAAAAATAGTGTCGAGCCTTGCCTAATTGTAATATCACTTTATAATAGAGCGGCAAACCTACCTTCTTTCTTATTATCATGCAATGGGTGATTGCTGTGGAGGTGTTTTGATTCCACACACCAAAAACTTCGAATTATAGAATTAGTGAAAAAAAAAGCAAACTTAACTAACTAAACAACGTAATTTTACCAGTTAACTACTTTATTACTTTACCTGTGAATAATATTATTGCACAACAGTCCCTATAATAGTCATTGAAATAGAAGAGGTAAAATTGCCACAATACCACGATTACTGTCAATTCTATTCTACAAAAAGCTTAAAGGTATGGCAAGGGGCAAATGCCCCAAATCCTCATAGTCATATTCATCAATGCTGTAATCTCCGTCGTCGAAATTGTGGGGAGGCCTAAAAAGGAAAAAAAGGAAAGGAAATGAAAATTTGAAGAAAAAATACCCAAAGAATAGATTACCAGTAGGCAAAATTATTGATAGTTCAAGTGAGAAATTGCTTGAGATGCATTATTTATTCTTATACATTCTCATTATTTTGCCTGTGTCTTGGCAGATAACTCTGACTTCATCAATGGCATCCATTGGTGTACTAATGATATTTTTTTTTTGAGCTAATAGCAAAATAATCCAAAAGAATTTGTTGTATCACGGTTGATGATTTTTTTGTTTATTCAAAGCTTGATTTCGCCACGTTTCACTTTCATACTGTTTAAACATCGTGTTCGTTTGTTGTTGTTCTTGTTTTTGTTTGTTTTTTTAATCTCGCATTCCAAAAATATATTTCATGGTGTCTATAATCAGTCAACTGAAGCTATCCTTCCTTTCCACGACAGAACACACTAACAATTTTATTTCTGAGTAGAAAATCTGTAGGTTTCCATTAAGCGGAATATTTGCAGCGGATAACAAACAAATGCCGAACCTGGCAATTAGTTGGGTGTGCATCGCACTCCTGCATCTTCGTGATGTCCGCAGTTGTCGACTCCGATTCCCCTGTTGCCACAATCAAAGATGCTCGTTTCTGTTCCACTGCATGACACGTCATCGAGCAAAATATTACCGGTGCCTTGTCCAAAGGCGGCTCTACTCAGTGCTTCTTGAGCGCCAGCAAAACCAAGACTTCTGCAGACAACACGCGCATCGTTGATATCCCAGGAGTCGTCGCACACAGTTCCCCAGGCTCCGTTCGCGTAAACTTCAACTCGTCCTTCCCTTGATGTTCTGCCACCGACTAGGCGAATATTCCCTTCGCAATTACATAGAATAAATTTACTCACAAAGTTAAATATTAACACAGAATGCCATAAAGGTATGGGTATTGCGATATCATTATGTTTATTTTGTGTTCAATAATTCAAATGATTAGTAGGATGTGGGTAAAGTGTTTTATTCGAATGCGTCTTGTCATTTATTCTTGAATGTGATCCTAATTATTATTCTTTCATCTGTTGCGGATCGTAAAAAATTATAAAGATTTCTTGCAGCGTTACCCAATGATTTGAGAAATCTAAAACGGAAGGCACTGTTTAGAAAGCGGTTAGTTCCAGAAAAGCAGGCGCAATATGTTCCCGCACAAAAACAGCTCTTTTTAAACAGTCAAAAGCAATTTCAGGCAATTTTTACTGTCCGTCTTTAACATAATAACTTAACCAGACGCAAAAATCAAACATGTTTAAAATTTTCCACAGGATAAGCTAAGTTTATTACAGGAAAGATGACACTAACTGAATGAAATCCGAAACCTTACCATAATCGTATTGGGATACCACTTGCAGACTATGATGTAAATGCTATAGCAGACATTAGGGATTTTTATTTTTTCTTCCTCTATATACAATGGTTCTTTCCAATCGGTGCAAGCGACATTCTTAGATTTCAGGGACGTTTCTTGTCTTATTGTCCAAAGTCTGTAAATCTCTAAGAGCCGTTCAAACTCACATTTAGTATCATTACTTCGGAGAATTCAGACACGCATTGATTGTGTTTGAAATGCTGTAATTGTCATTAGGAATAAGCATTTTTACCTTAGATTGGTGACTCTTACCTCCAGCTACTGCGGCACTAAGCGTACACCTAACTCCAGCATCTTCATGATGTCCGCAGTTGTTGACTCCGATTCCCCTGTTGACACAGTTAATGATGCTCGTTTCTGTTCCCCTGCATGACACGTCATCAAGTAAAATGTCACCGGTTCCTTGTCCAAAGGCAGCTCTACTCAGTGCTGCTACAGCGTCTGTAAAACCAAGACTTCTGCAGACAACGCGCGCATCGTTGATGTCCCACAGGTCATCGCAAACAGTTCCCCAGCCTCCGTGCGCGTAAACTTCTACTCGTCCTTCCCTTGATGTACTGCCACCGACTAGGCGAACATTCCCTTCACAATTAAGAAGAGTAAATTTACCAACAAATATAAATAATTATACAAAGTGCAACAAACGTATGGGTATTGCGATATATTGTTCATTTTCGTTAATAATTCAAATGATGAGTAGGACGTTGGTAAAGTGTTTTATTCAAATGCGGCTTAGCCTCTATTCTTCTGATCTATTTCAAGTATCATTCTTTCAACTATCGCGGATGAAGAAAATTATCATGATATCTCACAACGTTACCCAATGCTTTGAGGAATCTTATACGGAAGGCACTTTTCTTATAAAAAGGGGAAAAAATCCAGTCCAAATATAAGTTAGTCCGATAAGAAAGAGTAAAATATTACGAGTTTAGCTTAAAATTATGATCGAAATCGGATGAAAAATAAGGAAGTTATAACATTTTGAAGTTTCGCTAAATTTTTTTTAGGGAACAGCTCTTGAAGTGCGCATGCATTCCGTCACAACTTGCCATATAGTTTGTTTATAAAATTTTCATGCTCCTCGCACAAAAGTAGCTCCTTTTAAAAACAATTTCAGTCATTCATTCAATTGTCAGTAGTTAACATAAGAACTTTAACAAGACGCAAACCAGTTGGACCTACAAAACGAGGAAGGGAAGAAAACATGCTTAAGATGTTCCACACGATATTCTAAGTTTGTTACATGAGAGATAAAATTAAGTGAATAAAATTCAAAACCTTACCATAATCGTATTGGTACCACCTGCAGACTATGATATAAATGCTATGGCAGACCTAAGGGTGTTTTATTATTTTTTTTTTCTTCCTCCTGAATACAATGGTTCTTTCCAATTGGTGTAAGCGACATTCTTAGACTTCAGGGACTTTTCTTGTCTTATTTTCCAAAGTCTGTAAATCTCAAAGAGCCCTTCAAACTCACATTTAGTATCATTATTCAGGGAATTCAGACACGCATATATTGTGTTTTAAATACTTTAATTGTCATTAGGAATAAGCATTTTCACCTTTATAGATTAGTGACTCTTACCTACAGCTACTGCAGCACTTGGCGTACACCTAACTCCAGCATCTTCATGATGTCCGCAGTTCTCGACTCCGATTCCATTGTTGCCACAGTTAAGGATGCTCGTTTCTGTTCCCCTGCATGACACGTCATCAAGTAAAATGTCACCGGTGCCTTGTCCAAAGGCAGCTCTACTCAGTGCTGCTACAGCGTCAGTAAAACCAAGACTTCTGCAGACAACGCGCGCATCGTTGATATCCCAGGAGTCATCGCACACAGTTCCCCAGCCTCCGTTCGCGTAAACTTCTACTCGTCCTTCCCTTGATGTACTGCCACCGACTAGGCGAACATTCCCTTCACAATTAAGAAGAGTAAATTTACCAACAAATATGAATAATTATACAAAGTGCAACAAACGTATGGGTATTGCGATATATTGTTCATTTTCGTTGATAATTCAAATGATGAGTAGGACGTTGGTAAAGTGTTTTATTCAAATGCGGCTTAGCCTCTATTCTTCTGATCTATTTCAAGTATCATTCTTTCAACTATCGCGGATGAAGAAAATTATCATGATATCTCACAACGTTACCGAATGCTTTGAGGAATCTTATACGAAAGGCACTTTTCTTATAAAAAGGGGAAAAAATCCAGTCCAAATATAAGTTAGTCTGATAAGAAAGAGTAAAATATTACGAGTTTAGCTTAAAATTATGATCGAAATCGGATGAAAAACAAGGAAGTTATAACATTTTGAAGTTTCGCTATTTTTTTTTTTTTTTTTAGGGAACAGTTCTTGAAGTGAGCATGCATTCCCTCACAACTTGCCATAATAGTTTGTTCATAAAATTTTCATGCTCCTTGCACAAAAGTAGCTCCTTTTAAAAGCAATTTCAGTCATATATTCAATTGTCAGTAGTTAACATAAGAACTTTAACAAGACGCAAACCCCTTGGACCTACAAAACGAGGAAGGGAAGAAAACATGCTTAAGATTTTCCACACGATATTCTAAGTTTGTTACATGAGAGATAAAATTAAGTGAATAAAATTCGAAACCTTACCATAATCGTATTGGTACAACCTGCAGACTATGATATAAATGCTATGGCAGACCTAAGGGTGTTTTATTTTTTTTTTCTTCCTCTTGAATACGATGGTTCTTTCCAATTGGTGTAAGCGACATTCTTAGATTTCAGGGACTTTTCTTGTCTTATTTTCCAAAGACTGTAAATCTCAAAGAGCCCTTCAAACTCACATTTAGTATTATTATTCAGAGAATTCAGACACGCATATATTGTGTTTTAAATACTTTAATTTTCATTAGGAATAAGCATTTTTACCTTAGATTGGTGACTCTTACCTCCAGCTACTGCAGCACTAGGCGTACACCTAACTCCAGCATCTTCCTGATGTCCGCAGTTCTCGACTCCGATTCCCCTGTTGCCACAGTCAAAAATGGTCGTTTCTGTTCCCCTGCATGACACGTCATCAAGCCAAATATTACCGGTGCCTTGTCCAAAAGCGGCTCTACTCAGTGCTTCTTGAGCGCCAGCAAAACCAAGACTTCTGCAGACAACGCGTGCATCGGTGATATCCCAGAAGTCATCGCACACCGTTCCCCAGGCTCCGTTCGCGTAAACTTCTACTCGTCCTTCCCTTGATGTTCTGCCACCGACTAGGCGAATATTTCCTTCGCAATTACATAGAGTAAATTTACCCACAACAAAGTGCCATAAAGGTATGGGTATTGTAATATCATTGTGTTTCTTTACGTTCAATAATTCAAACGATTAGTAGGAAGTGGGGTAAAGTGTTCTATTCGAATGCGTCTCTTCATTTATTCTTGTGATCTTAATTATCATTCTTTCATCTGTTGCAGATCGTAGAAATTATGATGATATCTTACAGCGTTACCTAATGATTTGAGAAACCTAAAACGGAAAGCACTGTTTAAATAGCTGTTAGTTCCAGAAAAGCAGGCATAATGATATGTTCACGCACAAAAATAGATCTTTTTAAACAGTCAAAAGCAATTTCAGGCAATTTTTTACTGTCCGTCGTTAACATAATAACTTAACCAGACGCAAAAATCAAACATGTTTAAAATTTTCCACAGGATAAGCTAAGTTTAATACAGGAACGATGACATTAACTAAATAACATCCGAAACCTTTCCATACTCATATTGGTACCACCTGCAGACTATGATGTAAATGCTATTGCAGACATTAAGGATTTTTATTTTTTCTTCCTCTTAAGTACAATGGTTCTTTCCAATCGGTGCAAGCGACATTCTTAGATTTCAGAGCCGTTCCTTGTCTTATTTCCAAAGTATGTTAATCTCTAAGACCCGTTGAAACTCACATTTAGTATCATTACTTCAGAGGATTCAGACACACATTGATTGTGTTTGAAATGCTGTTCTTCTGGTCTATTTCAAGAGTCATTCTTTCAACTATCGCGGATGGAGAAAATTATCATGATATCTCACAACGTTACCCAATGCTTTAAGGAATCTTATACGGAAGGCACTTTCCTTATAAAAAAGAGAAAAATCCAGCCCAAATATAAGTTAGTCTGATAAGAAAGAGTAAAATATTACGAGTTTAGCTTGAAATTATGATCGAAATCGGATGACAAATAAGGAAGTTATAACATTTTGAAGTTTCGCTAATTTTTTTTAGGGAACAGGTCTTGAAGTGAGCATGCATTCCGTCACAACTTGCCATAATTGTTTGTTCATAAAATTTTCATGCTCCTTGCACAAAAGTAGCTCCTTTTAAAAGCAATAATTTCAGTCATTTATTCAATTGTCAGTAGTTAACATGAGAACTTTAACAAGACGCAAACCCCTTGGACCTACAAAACGAGGAAGGGAAGAAAACATGCTTAAGATTTTCCACACGATATTCTAAGTTTGTTACATGAGAGATAAAATTAAGTGAATAAAATTCGAAACCTTACCATAATCGTATTGGTACAACCTGCAGACTATGATATAAGTGCTATAGCAGACCTAAGGGTGTTTTATTTTTTTTTTCCTCTTGAAAACAATGGTTCTTTCAAATTGGTGTAAGCGACATTCTTAGATTTCAGGGACTTTTCTTGTCTTATTTTCCAAAGTCTGTAAATCTCAAAGAGCCCTTCAAACTCACATTTAGTATTATTATTCAGAGAATTCAGACACGCATATATTGTGTTTTAAATACTTTAATTGTCATTAGGATTAAGCATTTTTACCTTAGATTGGTGACTCTTACCTCCAGCTACTGCAGCACTAGGCGTACACCTAACTCCAGCATCTTCCTGATGTCCGCAGTTCTCGACTCCGATTCCATTGTTGCCACAGTCAAAAATGGTCGTTTCTGTTCCCCTGCATGACACGTCGTCAAGCCAAATATTACCGGTGCCTTGTCCGAAGGCGGCTCTACTCAGTGCTTCTTGAGCGCCAGCAAAACCAAGACTTCTGCAGACAACGCGTGCATCGGTGATATCCCAGAAGTCATCGCACACCGTTCCCCAGGCTCCGTTCGCGTAAACTTCTACTCGTCCTTCCCTTGATGTTCTGCCACCGACTAGGCGAATATTTCCTTCGCAATTACATAGAGTAAATTTACCCACAACAAAGTGCCATAAAGGTATGGGTGCCATAAAGGTATGGGTATTGTAATATCATTATGTTTCTTTACGTTCAATAATTCAAACGATTAGTAGGATGTGGGGTAAAGTGTTCTATTCGAATGCGTCTCTTCATTTATTCTTGTGATCTTAATTATCATTCTTTCATCTGTTGCAGATCGTAGAAATTATGATGATATCTTACAGCGTTACCTAATGATCTGAGAAACCTAAAACGGAAAGCACTGTTTAAAAAGCGGTTAGTTCCAGAAAAGCTGGCATAATAATATGCTCACGCACAAAAATAGATCTTTTTAAACAGTCAAAAGCAATTTCAGGCAATTTTTTACTGTCCGTCGTTAACATAATAACTTAACCAGACGCAAAAATTAAACATGTTTAAAGTTTTCCACAGGATAAGCTAAGTTTAATACAGGAACGATGACATTAACTAAATAACATCCGAAACCTTTCCATACTCATATTGGTACCACCTGCAGACTATGATGTAAATGCTATCGCAGACATTAAGGATTTTTATTTTTTCTTCCTCTTAAGTACAATGGTTCTTTCCAATCGGTGCAAGCGACATTCTTAGATTTCAGAGACGTTTCTTGTCTTATTTCCAAAGTATGTTAATCTCTAAGACCCGTTGAAACTCACATTTAGTATTATTACTTCAGAGGATTCAGACACACATTGATTGTGTTTGAAATGCTGTACCTTAGATTATTGAACCTTACCTGCAGCACTACACCTAACTCCAGCATCTTCCTGATGTCCGCAGTTGTCGACTCCGATTCCCCTGTTGCCACATTCAAAGATACTTGTTTCTGTTCCCCTGCATGACACGTCATCAAGCCAAATATTACCGGTGCCTTGTCCAAAGGCGGCTCTACTCAGTGCTTCTTGAGCGCCAGCAAAACCAAGACTTCTGCAGACAACGCGCGCATCGTTGATATCCCACAGGTCATCGCACACAGTTCCCCAGGCTCCGTTCGCGTAAACTTCTACTCGTCCTTCCCTTGATGTTCTGCCACCGACTAGGCGAATATTTCCTTCGCAATTACATAGAGTAAATTTACCCACAACAAAGTGCGATAAAGGTATGGGTATTGTAATATCATTGTGTTTCTTTACGTTCAATAATTCAAACGATTAGTAGGATGTGGGGTAAAGTGTTCTATTCGAATGCGTCTCTTCATTTATTCTTGTGATCTTAATTATCATTCTCTCATCTGTTGCAGATCGTAGAAATTATGATGATATCTTACAGCGTTACCTAATGATTTGAGAAACCTAAAACGGAAAGCACTGTTTAAAAAGCGGTTAGTTCCAGAAAAGCTGGCATGATAATATGCTCACGCACAAAAATAGATCTTTTTAAACAGTCAAAAGCAATTTCAGGCAATTTTTTACTGTCCGTCGTTAACATAATAACTTAACCAGACGCAAAAATCAAACATGTTTAAAGTTTTCCACAGGATAAGCTAAGTTTAATACAGGAACGATGACATTAACTAAATAACATCCGAAACCTTTCCATACTCATATTGGTACCACCTGCAGACTATGATGTAAATGCTATCGCAGACATTAAGGATTTTTATTTTTTCTTCCTCTTAAGTAAAATGGTTCTTTCCAATCGGTGCAAGCGACATTCTTAGATTTCAGAGACGTTTCTTGTCTTATTTCCAAAGTATGTTAATCTCTAAGACCCGTTGAAACTCACATTTAGTATTATTACTTCAGAGGATTCAGACACACATTGATTGTGTTTGAAATGCTGTACCTTAGATTATTGAACCTTACCTGCAGCACTACACCTAACTCCAGCATCTTCCTGATGTCCGCAGTTGTCGACTCCGATTCCCCTGTTGCCACATTCAAAGATACTTGTTTCTGTTCCCCTGCATGACACGTCATCAAGCCAAATATTACCGGTGCCTTGTCCGAAGGCGGCTCTACTCAGTGCTTCTTGAGCGCCAGCAAAACCAAGACTTCTGCAGACAACGCGCGCATCGTTGATATCCCACAGGTCATCGCACACAGTTCCCCAGGCTCCGTTTGCGTAAACTTCTACTCGTCCTTCCCTTGATGTTCTGCCACCGACTAGGCGAATATTTCCTTCGCAATTACATAGAGAAAATTTACCCACAACAAAGTGCCATAAAGGTATGGGTATTTATCATTGTGTTTCTTTACGTTCAATAATTCAAACGATTAGTAGGATGTGGGGTAAAGTGTTCTATTCGAATGCGTCTTTTTATTTATTCTTGTGATCTTAATTATCATTCTTTCATCTGTTGCAGATCGTAAAAATTATGATGATATCTTACAGCGTTACCTAATGATTTGAGAAACCTAAAACGGAAAGCACTGGTTAAAAAGCGGTTAGTTCCAGAAAAGCAGGCATAACAATATGTTCACGCACAAAAATAGATCTTTTTAAACAGTCAAAAGCAATTTCAGGCAATTTTTTACTGTCCGTCGTTAACATAATAACTTAACCAGACGCAAAAATCAAACATGTTTAAAATTTTCCACAGGATAAGCTAAGTTTAATACAGGAACGATGACATTAACTAAATAACATCCGAAACCTTTCCATACTCATATTGGTACCACCTGCAGACTATGATGTAAATGCTATCGCAGACATTAAGGATTTTTATTTTTTCTTCCTCTTAAGTACAATGGTTCTTTCCAATCGGTGCAAGCGACATTCTTAGATTTCAGAGACGTTTCTTGTCTTATTTCCAAAGTATGTTAATCTCTAAGACCCGTTGAAACTCACATTTAGTATTACTACTTCAGAGGATTCAGACACACATTGATTGTGTTTGAAATGCTGTTCTTCTGGTCTATTTCAAGAGTCATTCTTTCAACTATCGCGGATGGAGAAAATTATCATGATATCTCACAACGTTACTCAATGCTTTAAGGAATCTTATACGGAAGGCACTTTCCTTATAAAAAAGGGAAAAATCCAGACCAAATAAAAGTTAATCTGATAAGAAAGAGTAAAATATTACGAGTTTAGCTTGAAATTATGATCGAAATCGGATGAAAAATAAGGAAGTTATAACATTTTGAAGTTTCGCTAATTTTTTTTAGGGAACAGGTCTTGAAGTGAGCATGCATTCCGTCACAACTTGCCATATAGTTTGTTCATAAAATTTTCATGCTCCTCGCTCAAAAGTAGCTCCTTTTAAAAGCAATTTCAGTCATTTATTCAATTGTCAGTAGTTAACATAAGAACTTTAACAAGACGCAAACCCCTTGGACCTACAAAACGAGGAAGGGAAGAAAACATGCTTAAGATTTTCCACACGATATTCTAAGTTTGTTACATGAGAGATAAAATTAAGTGAATAAAATTCGAAACCTTACCATAATCGTATTGGTACTACCTGCAGACTATGATATAAGTGCTATGGCAGACCTAAGGGTGTTTTATTTTTTTTTTCTTCCTCTTGAATACAATGGTTCTTTCCAATTGGTGTAAGCGACATTCTTAGATTTCAGGGACTTTTCTTGTCTTATTTTCCAAAGTCTGTAAATCTCAAAGAGCCCTTCAAACTCACATTTAGTATTATTATTCAGAGAATTCAGACACGCATATATTGTGTTTTAAATACTTTAATTGTCAGTAGGAATAAACATTTTTACCTTAGATTGGTGACTCTTACCTCCAGCTACTGCAGCACTAGGCGTACACCTAACTCCAGCATCTTCCTGATGTCCGCAGTTCTCGACTCCGATTCCCCTGTTGCCACATTCAAAGATACTTGTTTCTGTTCCCCTGCATGACACGTCATCAAGCCAAATATTACCGGTGCCTTGTCCAAAGGCGGCTCTACTCAGTGCTTCTTGAGCGCCAGCAAAACCAAGACTTCTGCAGACAACGCGCGCATCGTTGATATCCCACAGGTCATCGCACACAGTTCCCCAGGCTCCGTTCGCGTAAACTTCTACTCGTCCTTCCCTTGATGTTCTGCCACCGACTAGGCGAATATTTCCTTCGCAATTACATAGAGTAAATTTACCCACAACAAATATAAATAATTATACAAAGTGCAACAGAAGTATGGGTATTGCGATATATTGTTAATTTTCGTTAATAATTCTAATGATGAGTAGGACGTTGGTAAAGTGTTTTATTCAAATGCGGCTTAGCCTCTATTCTTCTGGTCTATTTCAAGTATCATTCTTTCAACTATCGCGGATGGAGAAAATTATCATGATATCTCACAACGTTACCCAATGCTTTAAGGAATCTTATACGGAAGGCACTTTCCTTATAAAAAAGGGAAAAATCCAGTCCAAATATAAGTTAGTCTTATAAGAAAGAGTAACATATTACGAGTTTAGCTTAAAATTATGATCGCAATCGGATGAAAAATAAGGAAGTTATAACATTTTGAAGTTTCGCTAATTTTTTTAGGGAACAGTGTTCTTGAAGTGAGCATGCATTCCTTCAAAACTTGCCATATAGTTTGTTCATAAAATTTTCATGCTCCTCGCACAAAAGTAGCTCCGTTTAAAAGCAATTTTAGTCATTTATTCAATTGTCAGTAGTTAACATA
Organism: Diadema setosum; assembly: GCF_964275005.1. Classification (NCBI taxonomy): domain Eukaryota; kingdom Metazoa; phylum Echinodermata; class Echinoidea; order Diadematoida; family Diadematidae; genus Diadema; species Diadema setosum. The sequence continues at coordinate 13,255,402 of NC_092689.1, forward strand.
AGAACTTTAACAAGACGCAAACCCCTTGGACCTACAAAACGAGGAAGGGAAGAAAACATGCTTAAGATTTTCCACACGATATTCTAAGTTTGTTACATGAGAGATAAAATTAAGTGAATAAAATTCGAAACCTTACCATAATCGTATTGGTACAACCTGCAGACTATGAGATAAGTGCTATGGCAGACCTAAGGGTGTTTTATTTTTTTTTTCTTCCTCTTGAATACAATGGTTCTTTCCAATTGGTGTAAGCGACATTCTTAGATTTCAGGGACTTTTCTTGTCTTATTTTCCAAAGTCTATAAATCTCAAAGAGCCCTTCAAACTCACATTTAGTATTATTATTCAGAGAATTCAGACACGCATATATTGTGTTTTAAATACTTTAATTGTCATTAGGAATAAGCATTTTTACCTTAGATTGGTGACTCTTACCTCCAGCTACTGCAGCACTAGGCGTACACCTAACTCCAGCATCTTCCTGATGTCCGCAGTTCTCGACTCCGATTCCCCTGTTGCCACATTCAAAGATACTTGTTTCTGTTCCTCTGCATGACACGTCATCAAGCCAAATATTACCGGTGCCTTGTCCAAAAGCGGCTCTACTCAGTGCTTCTTGAGCGCCAGCAAAACCAAGACTTCTGCAGACAACGCGTGCATCGGTGATATCCCAGAAGTCATCGCACACCGTTCCCCAGGCTCCGTTCGCGTAAACTTCTACTCGTCCTTCCCTTGATGTTCTGCCACCGACTAGGCGAATATTTCCTTCGCAATTACATAGAGTAAATTTACCCACAACAAAGTGTCATAAAGGTATGGGTATTGTAATATCATTATGTTTCTTTACGTTCAATAATTCAAACGATTAGGAGGATGTTGGATAAAGTGTTCTATTCGAATGCGTCTCTTCATTTATTCTTGTGATCTTAATTATCATTCTTTCATCTGTTGCAGATCGTAAAAATTATAATGATATCTTACAGCGTTACCTAATGATTTGAGAAACCTAAAACGGAAAGCACTGTTTAAAAAGCGGTTAGTTCCAGAAAAGCAGGCATAATAATATGTTCACGCACAAAAATAGATCTTTTTTAACAGTCAAAAGCAATTTCAGGCAATTTTTTACTGTCCGTCGTTAACATAATAACTTAACCAGACGCAAAAATCAAACATGTTTAAAATTTTCCACAGGATAAGCTAAGTTTAATACAGGAACGATGACATTAACTAAGTAACATCCGAAACCTTTCCATACTCATATTGGTACCACCTGCAGACTATGATGTAAATGCTATCGCAGACATTAAGGATTTTTATTTTTTCTTCCTCTTAAGTACAATGGTTCTTTCCAATCGGTGCAAGCGACATTCTTAGATTTCAGAGACGTTTCTTGTCTTATTTCCAAAGTATGTTAATCTCTAAGACCCGTTGAAACTCACATTTAGTATTATTACTTCAGAGGATTCAGACACACATTGATTGTGTTTGAAATGCTGTACCTTAGATTATTGAAGCTTACCTGCAGCACTACACCTAACTCCAGCATCTTCCTGATGTCCGCAGTTCTCGACTCCGATTCCCCTGTTGCCACATTCAAAGATACTTGTTTCTGTTCCCCTGCATGACACGTCATCAAGCCAAATATTACCGGTGCCTTGTCCAAAGGCGGCTCTACTCAGTGCTTCTTGAGCGCCAGCAAAACCAAGACTTCTGCAGACAACGCGTGCATCGGTGATACCCCACAGGTCATCGCACACAGTTCCCCAGGCTCCGTTTGCGTAAACTTCTACTCGTCCTTCCCTTGATGTTCTACCACCGACTAGGCGAATATTTCCTTCGCAATTATATAGAGTAAATTTACCCACAACAAAGTGCCATAAAGGTATGGGTGCCATAAAGGTATGGGTATTGTGATATCATTATGTTTCTTTACGTTCAATAATTCAAACGATTAGTAGGATGTGGGGTAAAGTGTTCTATTCGAATGCGTCTCTTCATTTATTCTTGTGATCTTAATTATCATTCTTTCATCTGTTGCAGATCGTAAAAAATTATAATGATATCTTACAGCGTTACCTAATGATTTGAGAAACCTAAAATGGAAAGCACTGTTTAAAAAACGGTTAGTTCCAGAAAAGCAGGCATAATAATATGTTCACGCACAAAAATAGATCTTTTTAAACAGTCAAAAGCAATTTCAGGCAATTTTTTACTGTCCGTCGTTAACATAATAACTTAACCAGACGCAAAAATCAAACATGTTTAAAATTTTCCACAGGATAAGCTAAGTTTAATACAGGAACGATGACATTAACTAAATAACATCCGAAAACTTTCCATACTCATATTGGTACCACCTCCAGACTATGATGTAAATGCTATCGCAGACATTAAGGATTTTTATTTTTTCTTCCTCTTAAGTACAATGGTTCTTTCCAATCGGTGCAAGCGACATTCTTAGATTTCAGAGACGTTTCTTGTCTTATTTCCAAAGTATGTTAATCTCTAAGACCCGTTGAAACTCACATTTAGTATTATTACTTCAGAGGATTCAGACACACATTGATTGTGTTTGAAATGCTGTACCTTAGATTATTGAACCTTACCTGCAGCACTACACCTAACTCCAGCATCTTCCTGATGTCCGCAGTTGTCGACTCCGATTCCCCTGTTGCCACATTCAAAGATACTTGTTTCTGTTCCCCTGCATGACACGTCATCAAGCCAAATATTACCGGTGCCTTGTCCGAAGGCGGCTCTACTCAGTGCTTCTTGAGCGCCAGCAAAACCAAGACTTCTGCAGACAACGCGCGCATCGTTGATATCCCACAGGTCATCGCACACAGTTCCCCAGGCTCCGTTTGCGTAAACTTCTACTCGTCCTTCCCTTGATGTTCTGCCACCGACTAGGCGAATATTCCCTTCGTAATTATGGAGTAAATTTACCAACAAAGATAAATGATTATACAAAATGCCACAAACGTATGGGTATTGCGATATCATTTTGTTCATTTTCGTTAATAAAGGAAATGTTGAGTAGGATGTGGGTAAAGGTTTTATTCAAATGCGGCTTAGCCTGTATTCTTCTGGTCTAAAGTATCATTCTTAACATCTATTGCGGATCGAGAGTTATGATAATATTTCACAGCCTACCCAGTGATTAAAGGAATCTTATACTGGAGGGACTTTTCTTAAAGGGGAAATATTCAGTCCGAATATAATTTTTTTCTGATAAGGAGGAAAATACTACGAGTTTAAATTAAAGTTATATGATCGAAATGGGATGAAAAATTCAATTCAACTAAATTCAATTTATTTCACATCTTTCAAAAAATCACAAAAATAGACATATGTATAAAATGTACAGAACAGAACACAGAAATATACACAAAACAAAGCATAAGCAGTACAAGGACAGTTACAGTGAAGTATACACACAGTAAAAACGGTAAGAACTGCAGCAGATGTGTGGGAATGACAAAAGGCCATTGGCCTGTCAAAGGTCAAACCCTTGATAGACTGCATCTTACAAATTTGCATTTTAAAAATTGTGTTTAAATTACAGAACATAAACGGAGACAAAAAGAAAGAGTAAAGAACATGGCAAGAATAAGATAAAGAGAAGCAATGACAAGATTTACAGGTAATAAACTCAGAAGACAAATACAACAAGCTAATGAGCTACAACAGCAATAATAAACAATACATGAACAAACAACAGGCAATCAATAAAACTTAAAGATACCTCATTACATGTTGCATATTATTCTTTCTGTAATGAATGAAATTTATCTGTAATTTGTTGGCTAAAAACCATGATTGCACTTTTTGCATTTCAGTATTGATAAGCTCATTGATCGTTACAACATCTTTTTCAGGTAGAAATAAGCTGGTGTCATCAGCAAATAAAATTACAGATAAAATATCACTTACATATTGCAAATCATTAATATATATTAAGAATGATAGTGGTCCAAGATTTCGTCGCTGAATCCACGAACCGGCACACGCGCACCGCCGGTGCGCGAAGTACATTTCGAGTGAATCGCATTCAAAGATTTCTGTTTTTTCAAACTATCAGTAAGATATGTTAATGGAATTGCTATTCAATAAATTTCACTGTGACGTATGAGAAGAATCTGCTCTTTCTTGCTATACATAAAAATACTCCCAGTGTTGTAAACTTTGCACACAGTAAGGCTATAAAGTTGTGTGTCGTTTTGTGAATACTCCAGACTAGGTAGAAAAAAATCCACGAACCGGCACACAGCGCTTAGTGTCGCGCAGAGCGTTCAGGATTCTCCGCAAAATAAATCCACGAACCGGCACACAGCGCTTAGTGTCGCACATGGCGTTCAGGATTCTCCGCAAAATAAATCCACGAACCGGCACACTGCGCTTGTGCCGCACATAGCGTTCAGGATTCTCCGCAAAATAAATTGGTTACAGCTAGTTATTCCGAAGGTTCTTTAGTCCGAAGGTTCATTATTCCGAAAATGAAACAAAACTAGTTATTCCGAAGGTTCGTTACGGACCCTATACCCTATCATTTCGGATTAAAACCTTCGGAATAACGAACCCTATTTCATTTTCGGATAAACGAGCCTTCGGAATAGCGAACCCTATTTCATTTTCGGAATAACGAACCTTCGGAATAACGCCGGAAATGTTCGGATTATTGAACCCTACTTCCTTTAGCGGATTAATGATCGTCTAGGTATAGGGAATTTGTGTGTTTCGGATTAACGAACCTTCTGGATAACGAACCTTCGGAATTACGAACCTTCGGAATAACGAACCTTCGGAATGGCAAACCTTCGGAATAACGAACAGAACCCAATAAAATCACGAAACGGCACACGGCCTTCAAATTTATTTCTGGTTAAGGTTATTTCACTAAGAAAATTTATATTACAATTAGCTCTTCTAGTAATCCTAGCACTGTGCTCTTGGGATCGTTAATCTAATATCCATGGATAAAAGTATTGTAGAATAGTAATTATGTTGTTCTTTTTTAGATCATGGAGCTTCATGTTTACATCTTTACTTTTTTCTTTTTTTCTCTCAATATTCATCTAAATAGAAAGGCAGCCTTTTATATTTTATGTTCTTCATGCAGTTGCTTGCTTACGAAAATGAACAAATTCCAGACTCATTTTAATAGGTATGCAGACGTACATTAAAATCCAATTAGAATTCACACAAATTCCTCGTACTCCCCTCCTCTCTCCATCTCTCCTTCTCTTTCAATCATCATCATCATCATCATCATCCTCTACACTTGTCTTCTTCGAGAAATAATGACATTTTCAAACTCTCTCAAGTCCTGTATTATATTCAATCATTCATTAAAGGAAGAAATACACATTCCTTTTTTAACAAATGACATTTATTTTTATTAGATTATATTCAACATTTAATTCGTGCACAACTGCAAAAAAAAAAAAAGAAATGTAGGAAAAATAATCGTTTGAATATATACATTCATTACTATAATTATATCGTATTGTTTGCAAGTATCATAAGTTGTACATTTCATTAAACAGATTTCCACATTTCATTTTCAGCTAAATAATAAGTTCATTACTATGGTATTCTGTAACTACAAATATATAAGCAAAACTGCTGTTAAATAAGAAGCTATCGATTAGAATGAGATTTCATATTATCTCGAGGATGGACAGTAGTTCATTCAATCATAATTTAAATAACTATATTTCCCGTAATGAAAGAAATCTTAACGTTATTAACATAAATGTTCTATTGAACAAGACAATTTCGAGGATCCCATATCACAATGAAATAAAAATATATTATATTGTACCTTTACACAATATTCCTTTACCTTTATAAAATAAAATATAGCTTGGTATTTCTTATATCCATTTCTTGAACAAAAAATGAAGGATTAATTTTTTTTCTTATCATCAAATTAAATACTAGTCATCTCTGCTTTTTCGGAACCGATTGTAAAACTCATTGTTCTCGCAGCTTTCAGCTCTCTGGCAGAAAGAAATATCATGTTCATTCCAAATCGGCATAATATCAATCTCGTTTCTTACTCTAAAATCAGTTACTGGATATTCCCTATACACGAATTAATGATAAGTTTTACTTCTTAAACTATACTGTTGTTTTAGTGTGATTTATTTTGATTGCAGGAATAAAGTCTAACCTCTTCAAAGTAAAAATTTCTTTAAACAGTACAAAGATATTGTTAAACACTTTACAAAGTTATCTACACAAGTAATGTTCTTTAAAAAGATTTCATACAGATTAATATCTACGTGATATTTTTACTATAGATTTACTCGGAACTAATCAGTTTTGATATCTCTTCGAGTATCACACTTTCCACATTCAGAATCGTTAACGCAATCAAATTTTACATGTTTTTACATTTCTGTGGTTCTTTACGGCACAAATATTTCTGTATATAATTTCTGCACATATTTCTGTGAATAATATTGACACCATGAAACTAGGTGACTGTGTTTTTTTTTTCTGTTACTCTACCTGTTCACAAGTAGACTGCTTATATATCAGACCTACATTTTCTCATTTTTCCTTTAAAAAATGAAATCCACAACAATATTCAATATAAAAAGACATAGGTAGTGATGGCCATGCTATAAGTCCTGATGTGGACACAGACTGCAAGAATATGGCTGTGTACTGCAGTACATGTATCATCCAATTAAACATGATCTGTCAAAGTTTATTAGTCATTCTTGAGGTGAAATGAGAGCAAACAGAGAAAATGTAAGCATCCAACTGCTTATAACCCTCTTGCAGTCTCCTAATACCTTTCTAACTCGCACAACTTGACTTGAAGCTTCGTCCTGACTTATATTACGTCTGCTGTGGGTGTCCCAGGTGCTGGGGTAGGCATGATTAAACAATACTGAGAATCGTTAATGGGGTTGGCCTAATGGCGGCCTGGCTAAAGGAGACAAAATGAATAGTATGATAGGTGAGCTGGTTCAAAAAACAAAGTAAAAGAAAATACATTTTATATGGCTTTTGATACTTATATAGTTTTTGTTGTGAAAAGCACTGTTAAGCCAAAGAGAATGGAAGCATACAGTGGAAATTGAGGATGGCATCATTGTGACAAAGCTGTGTGGAGAGACCCATGGGTTGATGGTTATCACGAGTAATGCCAGTGAATAAAGTGACAGTGTAAGATACAGTACATAGGATTAATGTCCCTTAATGTCCCCTTGATTCTTTCACATACAATATTTGGAAAAGTGAGACTCCATCGATAAACACATTGCAGTACGTTCAGTTCATGGTTTCTTCATTTGACATGTTGATTTCATCATTAATTAGTTTGTGGATTGCCAGTCATACAGATACAGATATCCCAAATTCTGCTGCAAGACTAGTGTTCAAATTAAAAAAAAAACAACAACATATTAACACAAATTTCAGTGGTTCTACGAAGCTTCCACTGGTTTCAAGTCAAAATTCATATTCAGTACAAAATTTTGATATTAACTTTTGAAAACACACTATTTGAGAGAACTACTTTAAATAGGAGACACACCAGAGAGAAACCTTTGTTCGAAAGGCAGGGACTTATTTGTTATGCTGAATAAAAAAGCAACAACATACATATTTGCTTGTCATGTCTCTACCATATGGAATAATCTACCGCAGAATTTAAAATAATTTACAAATAATAAACAAATCTAAGTCTGCCTTGGGAATGCCTTCATTACAGTCTAAACATGAAACAAGGTATTATTGTTATTTGCAATTGTATGTTTTTGTGTAATCATTTTAATCCTTGAGCACATAGGGACATAACACAGAATGTTCTATGTGCTATACATAAGCACTGTTGATTATTGTTATTATTACTTTTATTATCATTTATATTATTATTATTGATATTATCATTATTACCATCACTATTATTATTATAATTTGTAGTAGTAGTATCATTATTATTATTGTTATTATTAAAATGATGTCATATTTTATAATCACACTACCCCCCCCCCCCCCCCCCTTTCTGCACAGACACAGAACCCAAAGTCATTAAATACGACATTACGCAGAACATTCAGATAATGTTCTGCCAGAACCTGACTGCCCATTCATCAGGCACACACATTCGTGAAAAGTTCGCCGAGTGCTGTCTGGAGCAACTCTGTGATTGTAGTGAAATATTGCTATGATCTCCTTCCATAATGATCCCTGGCTTGGACTTTGGTGCAGATGTTCAGCTCAGCCACCCTAGTCATTTGAAGCTATTCCTGGTTTCTCTTGGCTTTCTCCACTTCGACATATCCAGTAGACAGTTGTCATCAGCTGCTCTCCCTATGCAAAGATGAACAATTGTTTTTCACAGACAATGTTACTTCTATATTGCAGAGGGGAATGATGATAATTATTTGAGACGACAGTCATAACATTTAAACAATTTTCCACATCTGTAAAACTATATTTGATTTGCCTGAGAAAATTATTACATAATAGTGTTCCTTTCATATCAACACTTTGGTAATGTTTTGCTCAAAAGTGCTAATGCAATCCTGTTGAATTATAAGTTTAAATCAATGTGATATTGTACTTAACAAGACTATACTAGGATAACTTCTAATTGTCCAATGACACTGGATATTCTGAGTAAGATCTATGACAAAATAAAACCGAATACTACCTGAATAAGTGTTGCACTGATTGCTGTTTATATCTTGCTCACCTTTAGCTCAGTGCACAATGTAACCTTTGAGTGCGAAAGAAGAGGATGCTAAGCCAGACGAAATGGTGGATGAACACATTGTTTCCTAGAATCAGGAGCAGAACTGAAGTAAAGAATAAGACAAAGAATAAAGAAAGCAGAACATCACAAGTAAAAATCAGTGACATAGTCAACCCCATGTATTAAGTAAAGTCTCAGATTCTTACAACATTTGACTTCTGAGTGTACAAAGCAAAAAAAAAAAAAACAAACCCAACATTAATATGAATGAAGCTCTAAATGTATATTGAGACCTTTCATTTTCATCGTCTTTGCCAAGTATTTGTCATACAGTATGTGCCATTGACTTTTGCAAAGTTGATGGTATCTCATATCAGCACATAGAGCTGCTCATTCCCCATCTCCATTGTCCCCCCCCCCCCAAAAAAAAAAAAAAACACAGCAAAAAAAAAAAAACACAAAAAAAAAACACAACTACAGTTATAACAGTAATGAAAGATAAATGACACTAAAGAAATGCATATCGGTACCATATCAGGATCACATTGAGACAGCATTGCCGTTATACCAAAATGCAGCATGACTGCAGGTAATTAGATACGATGTCAAAATGTCGGATTCCATGTTATGTCAGTGCTTCACGTCCATCTAAACTACAAAATACAGTTGTGATTTAAAAAAGAGTAAGATACACAATCATTTCATTATGTGAAAAGTCAAATTATTTGTCGTATGCCTGCACCGTGTACTAGTACACACTGGTTTGTCTAACTCCTTGTCAGATAGTAATGTAACTTACGGTTCTTGTTCAAGCTTGTGATGATGGTAGAAATCTACAGGAATGCGGTTTGGAGTACAATTTTGTAAAGTAGCCCATCATCGAAGAACATCACTCATTTCAGTCCAGTCTGCAAGTTGTTGCGTTGTCCACACAAATGCCTCAATATCTGTTTGGAATGGAAGATAAATGCAAGATGTCAGTCACATAAAACTCCATCACTACTAACCATTCTGTAAGATCATTAATATGAGCAACAAATTTGCAAAACATCACACTGCCCCCTTCCCCACCTCCTTTTCAGGTCTACATTATATTGGCTTAATAGAATTTGAATTTTGAGAACATCACTCTGGTCTAATATTATAATTTGCACAGTTCTGAATCCTCATACCTCCCCGCCCCCCCCCCCCCCCAAAAAAAAAAACAAACAAACAAACAAAACACTGTGTTTCAAAGAACTGTAGATTGTAGAAAATCAAAGCAAGCAAAGTCACAAACTAAGGCAAAATTACTCGCCAGGTACATGTTTATAAATGTTTACATTTAGGCCTATAGCATGATAGAACAATTTGTGAATTCAGGTACTGAGCATTAACGTTGCGTAACAAACATGTTTTTGCTTGCTGTCTATCTAAATCTAATTTGCTGGTATGAATATTCACGACCACATTAACAAACATTATTGTTGTTCTTAACACCTCAATTTAGACAATGAGGTGGGAGGTGGACCTTCCTCATTTACATTTTAGCATAATTAAAGTAGCTTTAAATCATTTCTTTTCCATTGAGACTTCAAGGGTAGTCAGCGAAATAACATCACAGTAACCTGCACAGGTAACGGTATTCACGAGCACTATTAATAATTTAACACCCCCAACACAGTTAGGGTCTAAATATCTAAATTAGATCTAGAAGAACTGTAGTGTAAGTGTATCAACGTTAGATACTTCCTGGAAGTTTCAGAGGATCTATAAGAGAGCTACACTGTATATTACCTGGGAAGAAGTAGGCCGTAGCACTACAAACTTGAGCTCGTACTACAGGTAACAATAAAATTGTACAATATATCACCATTTTAGTGCGTTACAGATTCGATGCAAATGTGAGACGAGTTCATTTGACTCTACTAGTTCGAACCGCTTTCCCTTTTCTTTACTTACACCGAACAATAGCTGTGGGACTGCAAACGTAGAGTACGAAGCTAGGACAGAGCCAAACTAAGTCATTGTGTCCTGTTACACTACATATTTACACTCTTTTGATATTCTAATTCCTTATTCACAAATCTACATTCAATAAAGTGAAAATTTGAATAATTTAAGTGTCAATACAGAGCGATATGTAACTTTACCGATTTCATCTGTCTCGTTTCCGTTGCTCAGGGCGCAGCCATTTTGGACGAGCGCGTACGAGGACGTTAGACAGATCAGTGATTTTTTATGAAGTCCGGCGTGTACGCACGCGATAGTGCCACTTCGTGAAAATCTAGAAGGACCGGTCGGAGTTTTCACGAAGTGGCACAGTCATCATTATTATTACGTAATTACTTGAGATTGAGGTTCAAAAATTTGTCAGGTTGTAGAACTCGGTATATACTATCATAATATGCAAAAATCTCAAAATCGAAAATTTACCCGATTTTGGCCGGTTGTGCCGGTTCGTGGATTCAGCGACGATTTGATCCTTGCGGCACACCAACTGGAATATCTCTAAAATGTGAATTAACATTAGCTATACAAACATACTGCTTTCTCTCATTTAAATAACTCTGTAACCATTTCATTGCTATACCCCGTATACCATAAAAACTAAGCTTATCAAATAAAATAGAATGATGTATACAATTAAAAAAAATATGGAAGTTATGACATTTTGAAGTTGAGGTATTTTTTTTTTAATTATTATTCAGGAAACAGTTCTTGAAGTGAGCATGCATCCTCTCACACAAGCGCGCCGGAACACTTCTTTTTTTTTGGGGGGGGGGGGGGGGTGCAAAAACTCACAGGAAGCACATTTATATAACGATGAGAAATTCTCGGCGAGTTAGCGAAGCAACCGAAGGGGGGGGGGGGGAAGGAGGGAGTGGAAGGGGATATCCCCCCCCCCCCCCACGGTAGGGACCTTTTGTAAAACAGAGTACAGAAGTTGCGTTTATAGAGGATTTAAAAGCAAATTTTCTAAGGAATTAAACATAGTAAAAAAAAAATCAATGCGAAGGACTATGATAATATATCATGTACGGGGGTACATTAATTTGACGGTGTGAGGGTGTTGCAGGGGGATCCCCCTCCCACGGTAGGGACTTTTTGTAAAAACAGAGTACAAAAGTCGCGATTATAGAGCATTTAAAAGCAAATTCTTAGGGAATCATTCTGAAGGACTATATTTGATCATAACACACGGGGGTACATTATGTCGAAAATGGAATTCGGAATAACGAATCTTCGGAATAACGAATCTTCGGACTGAAGAGCCTTCAGAATAACGAACCTTCGGAATAACGAGCTGTAACCGAATTCACACCGTTACATTAATGTATCCCCGTACATACGTTATCATAGTCCTTCGCACTGATTTTTTTTTTTACCATGTTTAATTCCTTAGAAAATTTGTTTTTAAACGCTCTATAAACGCGAGTTTTATAGTCTGTTTTTACAAAAAGTCCCTACCGTGGGAGAGGCCGGGGTATCCCCCTCCCACACCCTCCCTCGCTCTGTCGCTTCGCTCCCTTGCCGAAGATCTCACACCGTCACATAATGGGTAACAGCTCGTTATTCCGAAGGTCCGTTATTCCGAAGGTCCGTTATTCCGAAGGCTCTTCAGTCCAAAGATACGTTATTCCGAATTTCATTTTCGGATTAACAAATCTTCGGAATAACGAACCTTGGAATAATGCTACAAATGTTCGGATTAACGAACCCCTTTTCATTTTCGGATTAACGAACCTCTAGGAATGGGGAATTGTGTGTTTTGGAATAACGAACCTTCGGAATAACGAACCTTCGGAATAGCGAACCTTCGGAATAACGAACAGCACCCGTGAATTCCTAGGCGAGGGAGCTATTAAAGCGACCGAGCCGGGGAGGGGGGAGGGTGTTGGAGGGAGATCTCCTCTCCCACGGTAGGGTGTTGTTTTTTTTTTTTTTTTGTTTTTTTTTTTAACAGAGTACAAAAGTCGCGATTATAGAGCATTTAAAAGCAAATTTCTAGGGAATTAAATATAGGGAAAAAATTCAGTGCGAGGCTAAGATTATAACATACGGGCGTACATTATGTGACGGTGTGAGATCCTTAGCGAGGGAGCGAAGGGATCGAGCGGGGGAGGGCGTGGGAGGCGGATACCCCGGCCTCTCTCACGGTAGGGACTATTTGAGTATAATAGTCGCATTTATAGAGCATTTTAAATGAAACTTCTCGGGAAATAAACATAATAAAAGAAATCACTGCGAAGGACTATGATCATAATTTATGACAACTATTCATTTGACTGTAAGTATGGGCAGAGCGAGCGATCCACTTACACTTTTCCATTCATGTGAAATATATTCATTAAAAGCTTAAACGTGATATCATTTCCGGCACTGCCACCGACAGTGCTTGCTAGATTTGTATTCGTGTAAAATTCATGTAACTTTTCAAAGAACAATGTAATGATTTGCATAAGGACATCGAACAACAATACTTCGGTACAAGGAATCTTTAGGTCAGGTCTTAAAAGGTGAGTGAAAATGTTCACTCTTGAACGAGTGAATAACAGAAAACCGTGAGTTTAGGGTGAAAATGGAGGGCAATTTTGAATGAAAATGTTAATTTTCCACTAAGTTTGGAGTGACCTCAGGGGATCACTCTAAGAATTTCAAGGGATCCCTGAGGACATTCCAAAATAAGTGAAAAAAGCATTTTCAATCTACATTTACTACGATTTCACTGTCTAATATCCACTTTGTTTTTGAAATTCACTCCTAAGTGAACATTTTCACTTCTTTTCTTTGAAAGAGTAGGTGGTATCATTATTGATGGGTAGCGAGAATCCTGCAATCTCATTGGTCAATAGCTTTGCCTTGGTTTTGTACTGGCCGCACGCTGAGTCACTTTGGTAAGCATGTTATCGCGCACTCTCAGCAAAAATACGCGCATTTGTAACAAAGGTTAAAAAAAAACCGATTCGACAGAATCATGCTGTGTAGCATCCAGTAAAATGGTATACAAATAGTGAATGGTCACGAGTGCAATGGTACGAGATTTCGCACGAGGTGAAAGATAGAGGCGCTCTATTCAACGAGGCGAAGCCGAGTTGAATAGTGCGCCTCATCTTTCACCAAGTGCGAAATCTCGTTCCATTGCTCGAGTAAAGACCATACACTATTTGATTTATACAACGTCCAAGTAGATCTTTTTGGTCTAAGTAGGCCTAGAAGTCTATATATGTATGAAAAATATAGCCATACTTACATGTGGATCCACTGCGATTCTCTTTCTGGCTTGTGCAATCAGTGTAGATTATCGATACAGGTCACAGCTATACTAGCGCTCATACACGTACACTAGCACTACGTAGGCCTACGTACGCGCATGCATGTACCGCACACGTACCTGCGCTAGCTGCATGCGATCCTCAATATGCAACACACAGTACACGCAGTATACCGTACAATTTCTCGAACCGTGGAATAGAACGAAAAAATCGAACCAAGTTGCACGCAAAAATAGAACCAAAATTGCACGGCACGTTGAATGGAGTACTTATTTAATATCACGTCACCAACAATCCTCCAATCAAATTACAAGGATCTACTTGGACGTTGTATAAGAAGCACTGTTCGGGCACCCGTCCCCCTTCATCATGAATATTCATCAGATAGTAAGATAAGTGCACTGAACGCTGGATAGGTGCCATAGAATGTAAAAACGTAATGCCGGGAAATATTAAAATCTCGAAAAATCGCATCAACGGGGAATTAAGAAACGTCTCGGTGCTTACCCAGTATAAGATACTGGATGCCCGAGTCTATGGCAAGCCTAAAAGGAAATGAATCCAGTAAATTTGTCAAAGGGTAACATGATAGAAAAATGGATTTTTGGCAAGAAACTTACCCATTCTATAGCATAGACGCATATGACTTTTCGTGCGTCAGTTGGAATATAGTGTGCATGCGGTAACTATGGAATTTAGCCTACACGCACCCGGCTTCGCCTCCTGGTTTAAGGATTCCATAGTTACCTTATGCACACAATTCCGACTGACGCACTGTGCGTCATTTACAGGTCCATGAATCCGATTTCAATTTGATTTTGTAGTAGCTGTAAAGACTTATATAACAAAACAAAAAAAAAACCTACAATCTCGGTATTTCTCTGACACCCCTTAAAAGGAATTCTAAAAGCACGTTTTATCAGCGAAACCACATGTGACAGGTAGACATTGTCATAATGTCTTTTCATAAGCAGGGTATTAAAAAAGGAGTTGCTGGTACAATTAAGCCTACTGTTGAGTCTGTAGCATGTCTTTGGGACTGACGTATACCGAGAGAATAGAAAGCAAAACCATCCAAGTAAAATCCGAAAAAGATTTACCCAGTACCCGGTTGTCCTCTGGAGGCTACTCCAAGTTTACTCTAGAGGCTTATTGCCATTTTTGTCTACTTACTAGTATCAGATGGTCTATTTTCAGTTCCTCTGACACCACTACGGCTAAACTCATTGGTCCAAATTCACGAAGGTGGTACAAATGAAACCATAGTTTAAACCATGGACAAAAACCATGGAGCGCCAAGTGTCTCACGGAATATTTCATTACAAAATTGGTCATTTCGTCGACAAAATGACCGTTTCATTAACGAAATTATCATTTCGTGGATGAATGTTCATTTAATTACAAAATGTTGTCATTTCGTTACAAAATAATCATTTCTTCGACGAAATGACTGATTTCGTATCGAAATATTCCATGCGACACTTGGCGCTCCGTAGTTTTTGTCCATGGTTTAAACCATGGTTTCATTTGTACCACCTTTGTGAATTCGGGCCATTTGGTCTACTATCAATTTTGTCTAATGTTCGTTTGGTCTAATCCCCACTTAGTCTTATACCCAGTTTGGCTACTATCATTCCGTCTCATGACCGGATGATGTAATTGTCATTTCGTCTTTCTTGGATTGTTTCCCACTTCGTCTAATATCATTTGGTTTATTGTCAGTTCGTCTAAATTCCATTTAGTATATTTATCATTCGGTCTATGGAAGTTTCAGCTAATTACAAGTTGGTCCACTGTCCGCTTGGTCTATATTTCGCCAGGTCTAATAGGCAGTTATAGTCTACTCTCGTTTCGTCTATTTTCCAGTTTGTCCACTAGCCAATTCGTCCATTTAGCATTTCGTCTAAACACCGTTTTGGCTAATCACTTTTTGGACTAATTTTCATTAGGTCTAATTTTTAAGATATTCAATGATTTATAATACATTTTTTATTTCCAACTCGGCTGCCATTAAAGTGCCTTTCTTGTGTGGCATATTAACCAAATAAATTGTGATTTCATCTGCGCGTCTATTTCTGCTTGTTCCATTTTGACTATTCACCAGCTGAGATTTGGCTCCCGTGCCCGCGTGCCTGGTTTCTGGAAAGTTTTCAAAAAAAAAAAATGTTCTCCGATATCAAAGTTTAGTATCATAAAATCACTAGATATTCCTTACATGATGGCTAGAAGTTGTCACTTTGTGCATTTTTCTCACTTTTCCCTGTTAAGCTGAAGAGCGAAGTCCACTGCAAAATCATGTTGAAGTCAATATCAGATTTGTTGTTTGTTTTTTTTCAGTGATGTGTCATTTGCCATGACGAGGATAGGTTGTGCATTCTTCTCACTTTTCCCTGTTAAGCTGAAGAGCGAAGTCCACTCCAAAATCATGTTGACGTCAATATCAGATTTTTTTTTCCAGTGATGGGTCATGTGTTATGACGAGGGTAGAAAGTATGATTACCGGTACGCAAGGAGGTAGGATCTCTCTGGTGTAATGTTCACTAGAGGTGTCATACACATTCCATCTGGTTCATTTAATTACCATAGACAAAAAAAGAAAAAAAAATGTCTCATCATGTCAAGGAGGTGGAAAGAAAGTCTCTTCAACGGATGATGAATGTCTCTTACATGTATTCTAAAGTTGCACAGCAATATCATGCCCACTATAGGCTTTGAAAATACATGTAACTTTATGTAGATTCTACTTAATTCTTTTCCCTGTGACTTGCATTCCGCACATTGATCTCAAGAAGACCCATATTGAATAAAAAAAAAAAAAAACAGCCCAAATTCTGAAATCCTCCGTGTAAACTCTAAATAGTTTGCCAAAGTGAACATTGGACTAAATGTGCCTTACACTAAATGACATTTAGACAAATCGGGCATTGTACTAAGTATTCACTAGACCAACTGGCTAGTGGACATATTGATAAGTAGCCCAAATGGTAATTAGAGTAATCAATAAATTGCAGAAGTGGATCAAGCCTAAATGGGTGTAGCTTAAGGACGTTCCTCAGTTGAGTTTGTGCGCATCCTAGCTGCGCAGGTTTCAGTGACGTAACAAAGAGCGCAGAAGCGCACGCACGAGTGATGAGCTGAGATAGCTGACCTGAGCACGGCCGTGATAAGGCAAAGGAACGTAACTCAAAATTTGGGCATTTTGAGTTATGAGCATATGGCTCCTAAATAAAATGCGCTCTTTTTAATGGTGAAAGTCTCAATTTTCAAATGTTTACCATTTCAGAGATAAAAAGCGTATCTTACACACCTTTTTCACAACTTTGCCGTTTCCAGCTAGGCAAAACAACGTAACCCGAGATACGTATAGAAATGACAAAGAAAGCATTTTCGCTGTTACGGCAAATGAACGTATCTTTACATACACTGTTTTTTTCATGGTGGTTTCTCAAGAAAAAAGAAGGAAATTGCGACGCCAAAAGAACGTATGTCATCATACAGCGCTTTGCTGTGTAAAATCAGGGCCATGCGCGCTACAGTCAGCACGGCAAAACAACGTATCAACATCGTGGCCATCACAACACACGCTGCACTGCATAACTCTATGTGTAAGACCTACGGCTACGTGCTGCAGATCCATTTCAGCCGCGGCATGCAGTGAGTGTATTGTAGTGCCGCCGCTGCTGCCGCGCCGCTTTCTCGCATGCGACAACAGCTTAAGCAGAGTTCATACACCGACTGGTTGACTGGCAGGCAAGCTTTGCTGCAGTGTGAACCATGAAGTCATGCCCATTGTTTTGTTTTGCAGTCATGGAATGGATATTCTCCTGACCAGCTAATGCTACCACAAAGAAAATCAGCGGTAACACCGGTAAGTTTTATGGGTTTTTTGTCAGGTCTAAGTTTGATCTAGCCCGACCAGACGCCGTGCGAAGTACGGCTCCATCCGCAATTGGGCTGTACAGACTGGACGACAGTACGCTTTGCTAGTAGGGTCCAGTACCTTCGATAATAGTTTTCACTAAGATTTAAGAACTCGATGAGTAAAAAAAAAAAAATAAACAAAAAACACAGCAAGCTATGAAAATAAAGAGCAAACTTAGAGCTATGAGTATGACAGCCTTTCCTTTCGGTGGGCTTGCCAAAACGTGGCTCATTGGTGTGGTTGTGGTAGTGGTTCTACTAATGTAATAATGACTATGTAAATGTAGGATACTTGTAGTAGTACAGGTACTACTACTAGTGGTCTAGTAGAAGTAGTGACTCTCAAAAGAAATTTACCTATGCGCAAATACATTGAGTGGACCCTAATATTATACTGTTATGATCATCGACTTGACGTCTTCTACCTCAAATTCAGTTTTCGTCTAAAAGTCTAAAAAAGTAAGAGCTTTATAGTAAACAGTAGTTTCGACTTCAAGCTAATGACAATAAAGCTTGATACTGATGAATTCAATTTAGTCTTCAGTGGCAACATGAACTGATGGAAGACGATATGTTCTAATAATGACATTAACATCATTACTTTAGCAAGAAAAGTAAGGACAACAAAATTTGTTGTCAGTACTTGTGTTTAACCAAAGATGTAGCCAAACATTATTTAATAATGTTTGGGCTACATCTTTGGTTAAACACAAGTACTGAAGTAGTCTTGGATCTTGTTTGTTATTTCTTTAAAGAATGAAGAATGTGATTGTGGTGTTTTCATACATACAGGAATTTATCCACTTAAAATAAGCCTAAAAGAATAAAGTCATATTAAATGGTACTCTGTACCTGCTAACTATGGAAGCCTGATTTATCTTTTTTCTTTTTTTTTTCTTTTGTATTCTTGGTGCAATTTTAGTCAGCTATACATATTCTTTAAAACATTTATTTTTTTTTCATTTCGATACAAAAAAAAAACAAACTGCATTGTAGCCATGGTAGATCCTATACATGTTATACGTTCCACCCCTCCCCATAACAATGTTGAGGGCAAAAGCTCATGGAATTCAAATATCTATTCTGAAGTTACGTGGTTTTAAATACTATGGAAAGTTCAAATATTCAGACCCAATCGTCTACTTTAGATGATATTAACATTCGTGTTGAAATACATATTTGCATGTCTCTCTTTTCAGTGTCCACACCAACCGCCAGCCTAGACCAGCACAGAAAAGGAATGCAGTGTATCAAGTACAATAAAAGGTACAAGTTGAATAATCACCTATTAATTCATACAACAAAAGTAGAAGAAGGGGGAAGAAATGAATCCCTCCTTTGTCATTATCACTGGCGACACGAGCCGGCATTTTGAAAAATCATAAAAGAAAAAAATAAAAGAAGGCAAAATCCATGATGATGACCCTCTGATAATTTGAGAATACCACATTTCACAGTTCATTCCTTAGCAATGAAAAAAAAAAATAATATGAAATGAAAACTGACGAAATAGTCACCATTCTCTCTCAAAAATAAACACACAGCCTTGTATATCCTCAAGGGGTATTTGTATGATGTTGGATAATATATATTGTGAGTGTATTTCGATATTAAATACTCATTCTCATTTCCTTTGATTTTTTTTTTTTTTGGAGGGGAAGGGGGTCTGTGAGAGAGTATTTGTTACACACAACCATGTCTAATGAAGAATTTAATCACATGATATAACTAAAGCAGAGTTGAAATTCACTGTCTTTTACGGAAAGAGTGCCTTATTTTGTGTTAATTATTCTCTTCCATTTCTTTTACATTTTCCTGCAGTGGTCTACCGAGCAGTTCGAAAGCAGAGAAAAGAGCAACTATACAGATTTCAGAACAGCTGTGCACAATGGAGATGGAGATGGAGTGGATTGTGCACTAGATCAGTCAACTCTAGAAGAAAAATAATAACACTCGGATTGTTTATATAGGATCAGGTAAATCTTTCACAGTTAGATTAGGAACTCGCAAAACTCAACTGTGAAGTGTTAATGACTATTCTCACGTTATGAAGGCACAAGAAAGATTTTTTTTTTTATTGATATGAAACTAAAGGTTCTATTTCGAAAAAAAATATATGATGAGGGCTTATTGCCCTTTGAAATGATGACTATCAACTTTAGGTAAAACTATCACTTGTTCATATCAAATATTGTTGTAAATGCTTTCCCTCAAAATCAATATCATGTCGATTGAAACATGTCAACTTATTTCAGAAAACCAGGGAAATAGTAACCTTATTTCCTGCAAAATTTTCATATCTTATTTTGAGCCTTATCCCTCCGGGAGCTCTCAGACAACGCAGATGTAAATTGCAGCACAGCAAATCGCTGTTGTGATGAGACGTTTATTGAAATGTGTTTAACGTGAATACTGTTGCAAATTTTCCCTTCGTTTAAGCTGCCTAATAATTGTTCTTTACCCAAGTATTTACTTCTTACTACACTTGATCTTCAACAACAGTAAGGATTAAAAATGTTATGTGTGCTATTTACAATTTGTAATTTGTAGATGTTCTGATCTTCCAAGATAAAAATTGATGCGAAGGTCTGATATGGTAATAGTATAACTAATCTCCAGAAAAAAAAAAAAAACACAAAAAAAACACAAAAAAAAAACAATTATGTTCTGTTGAAAATTTTGTTCCCAGGGTTTTGTTCAACTGTGGTACGTATGTAAGCTAATAACTTTACTCGGGAATTAAATGACATTTTTTTTTCTATTTCTAATTAACCATCATGATAATGTTTAGTTACTGCTGATTTGCTTTCAGTGTGATAAAAGCATAATGGCATACCAAACTCTCTCTTAAATTTTAACAAGAAAGCGTAGATATCTATGTCATATTTTTAGAACTTGCAAATAATCGAATGATTTTTGTAATGCTGTTATCTTTGAGAAACAGATGTACACACATTTTTCCCTATAAACCTTTCAGAAGATGTAAATCAGTCTCTGCATCTACATTTCTGTCATGTCTTTCTCAAAGTTATTCTACTGAGAGAATGTTTGCAACTCTGACAAGTCTGAGGTGTGTGTGTGTGTGTTTTGTGTGTTTTTGTACTTGCTTGGTTGTGTGTGTGCGTGTGTGTGTGTGGTCAAGTTACACCTAAAAACATTAAAACCTGGATTCATGATTACCTCATAAAGCATTGTTATTATTGTTGTTGTTCAAAGAATTGAGGCATATTATCATTAGAAGTTTTAACCTCACGGATACAGTTCATGCTATCAACCAAACATTAACAAATTATAACGATAAAAAAGTACACAATATCATTCTTTCTGTTCAAATCCTTTCATCTCAATGGAAATCGTTAAATAAATCAAAGAAAAGATAGAAATTAAAATAGGAGTCTCAATATTAACACATTAAATGCGTGTATGTCTCTTTGAAACGATGTGCATGTACAGATGTCTATACAATTTCTTAATACCCATTTTATTTTATTTTTTTGCCAGTTCTCAAACAGTCCATTTTACAGACTTTACCCAAACTCGTACTTTAGTTGTCGATATTAATCCAAATCCATGTTTTTGTTAAAACAACATGAATGATAAACCAAATATAATTATGTTCACAATGAAAAATCTTACATCAAGGGATAAAAAACATACACTTAAAGATAATAAAAAAGAATGGACATCTCAATAAACTATAAACTGTATATGCAAATGAAGTAAAACAAAAATGAAAGGTAATTGGTAGATAACAACTAATTACATTTTAGCACATACTCGGTAAGTTTTCAGGAAAAAAAACCAAACATGAATGTTCTCTTGCATCAATAATTTTGCAAGCTACTGTGTTTTACTATTCTTAATATATATTTAAACACATATAACGGGACTTTTATTATCCAGTTAACAAAATTGTCAAATAAACAAATGAGAGATTGTTGCCATTGAGTCGGGATACGTCATTCTGCCTAATTACATTGATAAAAGGGATAAGGCGCAGATATTTGTAAGTCGAGATACGTTCTTTTGGCATACTGAAGTGGCTTCGCGGGAGAATGCTTACGCGCCGTAAGTCAAGATACGTTCTTTTGCCTAATTGATATGTTGCCGCGTGAGGATTCCTCGCACAACCTAAGTAAGGATACGCTCTTTTGGCAAACTAGAATTACTCATCAGCACAGTGCTGTGATTCGCTAAAATGCGGTATCTATTCTAAACATGGCAATTACTCTAAAACGGGAAGTCCTATTTTACTGAAATTTTATCGAGATATTCTTTATTAATGCCTAAGAAACTTCGCTGCTTCAAAAGTGTTTTACTCCTTTGACGGAAAAATGGGAACCAATTGAATTTTCAAACTCGTTTTTCTCAGAACATGATATTCTGAGTTACGCTGTTTTGCCTTATTACGGCCGAGCAGCTGCTACTAGATCGAGCTAGAGTGTGGTACGTATGGATACCCGACAACTCCCCACCGCGGCCGCGCTGGGCGGCCTCGGTCGGCTCGCGTGCCGACTGTACGCGTTACAATCTGTACGTACTACGCAAAGTTCAGCAGTGCTTTCAGCGGTCCGAGCCGCGTATATATGGTCATGGTAGCACAACTCTGATCGACGGAATCGGGAAGCTTGTAAGTCGAACAGAGCTGTTTCCATTTTCAATCCATAGATCTGTTTCGTGACATGCAGTTCATTATCTGTTCATCAACATGGTAAAGTCGAGTGCTAAGGTACCAAGGGCCTATAGGCCCCATTCGGGGTTTACTAGTCTGCTGGACTAGGTGTTAAAAAGAACAACAACAAAACAAATCAATATGACACACATTTCACCTTTAGGTCTAATAGCAACTAAAACAATCTGAGTGTCTCTGTTAAAATCTAGATTAGATCTAGTCATTACTAACATTTTTTTTTTTATTTTTGGTTACAAAATACAAGGTCACGAAAGTATTATCAAACAAGTATTCATCACTTTTACCATTCAGATATTAATTTCAGGCAAGGTACATCTCCATAGCTTACAACACACACCTTACCAACCACTGCAACAACCAACACATGCAATCTACAACCAACGTCATTGTATTAAGATTTCTTTTTTTCCTTTGGAGGACCGTCAGACTAATGCCAAAACTCCCATTTCCTTATAATTATTCTTCTTCCTCCATTATCACTTTCTGCACACGGTTACACCAAGTGGGTAAAACAAATGAACAAACAAGCATGTCAATATGGAATTTTCCACGCTGGCGTCCACATAATATCATTATGGCTGAGTAAGGGAATTATTAACAAAAACACACATGGACTTTCCTTCCTGAATATTTTCCACCATTTCACTGCAATTGTGACACGTTTTTTGTTTGTTTGTTTGTTTAAAAAAAAGAAAAGAAAATGGGATTTCAAGTGAACCGCATGAGATTCATGCATCCTAGCAGGGTATATCCCTGCATTGGTTCCTGACCAGATTTTTTTTTTTTTTTTTTTTGGGGGGGGGGGTCTTACGATGATTCTGTCGCAAGGAGGCTCTGCTAGCACTATAACGAGCACATGAACCCCCCATTTTTACAATTGTTCTGCATGAAGTATCCCTTCTTCTACAATTTGACAAAGTTTCGTAAAAATGGCATGGGATTTGAATGTGCAGCATGACATTCATGAACCCCACCTAATTAGGGCACCCACGACAGGTTTTTAACGAGATTTTGGGGTCCTAGGGTGATTTCTATCATCTATGGATGCTGCCAGCACAAAAGCTAGGACATGAACCCCCTCTTTTTATTGTTTTTCTGGAATTAGTAAGCCTTCTTCTATAATTTGGCAAAGTTTCGTGAAACTGACTTGGGTTTTGGATGAACAGCATAAGTTTTATGAACCTTGTCCTCTTGCTCACCCCTAACAGAAAACGTCGATGAGAAGGATTTGAGATATTTCGGTGTTTTCTGCCGCGTGAGGGCGCTGCTCGCTCAAGAATGAGAGTGTAAACCCTACCTTTAAAACCTTTTCCTCATTTTGGAAACCTTTTTCTGCAATTCTTGTAAATTTGGAGAAAATAGCATCAATTTTGAAAGAATTATAGGGATTTAAGTTTGTCATTGCAGATTTTGTTGCCATTCATGGTCTTGATCCTGTAACGCTATTATTTTGGTACAGGACGGCAGATTAGTCATATTCTTCAAAGTCCCGTAGAAGAAAAACAAGCACATGAACCTATGGTTTTATTTACATATTTGGGCTTCGGATGGGTCAAAGTTACGGTATGGAAAGTTTGAAGAAAATGACATGGACTTCACTTTAACTGATGAACGTCCTAAATGTCCGAAATAGACAAAATGGCAATTATAGACAAAGTTGATATTAGACGAATTGGAATTACACGAACCGAATATCAAGACGAATAGGTGATTAGACAATGTTGTATATAGACCATGGCAATAGACCAAATGGATATTAGACGAAATGGGCATAGCCTATCTGGTAATTAGTCATAAGGCTAAGTGGCAATTGGACTAAATGGTTTCTAGACGATTGGTTGTAGATGAAACAGGATTAGACCAAGTGGGTTGACGAAGTGGGAGTAGACCAAGTGATAGATCATCATCATAATAGACGCTCTAAGATAAAATTTACATCACAGGACGTCCTCTGGAGTACACTGGAGGCTGTTGTCTGTTACGACGTGGTACTAGTCTTGAATTCTTTGCCCTCCTCCAATCTCGATTTCTGAGTAAATGCTTTTAATATAATGCTACCTCAGTCCATCTCTTCTGGCAAGAGATCAAAATTTAATTCATCTAATAGTTAAATTAAAATTTTAAGACCTGAATTAGTAAGCAAGAGCAGTGTTAAAACAGAAGAGGCCATCTCCCTTTTTTTTTCTGAGGGGGGGGGGAGGGAGGGGAGATCAAACCAGTATCATAATATCGGATTAAATCTTGAAACTTTTAGACTTGAACTAAGAGTTGAGTGGCTTTGCTACAACACATAAGAGGACACCCCTTTATTTTTGGATAAAATCATTATCATGATAATTTACATTACGGTTTTGAAACTTTTTAGACTTGAAGTAAAGATCTGAGTGGTTTTGCTACTAACATACACTGCAAATAAATGTGGGCTATTTTTCTGCTTCCAATGCTGATTTCCGTCAAAGTGTAGTTTTAAACATTAACAGCACTACATTTTGTGACCTATTTAGGTGAAACTCACCCACACAAAAATTATGGAGCTTTTAAAATATCAACATAATGACAAAACGGTTCCTGACTTGTATCTGAAATACCTTTGGAATGTTAGGAATATTATTATGCCATCATACATGATAGTTTAAAAAAAAAAAGGAAAGAAAGAAAAAAGAAACATAGGCCGTAATGCTGGTCATAAGGCGGTTCAGACTTTGCCGAAAATAAGGGTTTTAAACATGAAATTTTGTAACGCCGAAAACCCAACTTCTTGTGCGTAAACACACACGCCAACACAAACACCCTCACGCACACACACATACAATAAAATCTCTGAGTCGGACTTTCTTGATCTGTTTTTAAAACCTGCAGACCTACTAGTAATAATTTGCCTCGCAATGTAGGCGCGTTTATACGCACAAAAAGTCAACGGCTTTGAAAATGATTTTTTTTTTCTTTCCGAAAACTGATAGTGCTTTTGATAGGACACACACACACACAGAATCATTATTAATCTTTTTATCCATCACTCTATCTATCGTGATCCGCATCGAGATGAAAATATCAGTCCATCTTGATCTTGTCTCGCACACGACGAAAGACTTTAATAAGTTTTTAATCCCGTGTTGCAATTTGCCGTACTAGGTCCAAGGTGTGGGTGCCCCTGGTCATACTTCTGCCATTATTTAACCGACTTCTTTAACCGCTTCGCTTGTAGGCGAGTGAGAATTATATTTTTTTTCATGTGTGAACGGCTGCAAGTAAAATTGATTTTGCACATCGCGATCAAAAAACAAATAAGTATTGTGTGTGAAAAGGTGTGCCAGGCATTCACGCGTACCGAGATTGCAAAATAGGAAAACAATTTGTGATCAAGCAAACTCAAATAAAGTTTGTAATTAAGCAAATTTGCCGTGTGAATGGATACTGGAATTTCGGAGGGTGATATGAAACTTAATTGCAATTAAATGCATAATAAAAATTACCATTTGCAGATAAAACAAAAACCCAGCATTAGTCCTTTCAAATAGTTCTGAAATGTGAGTTAAGGATAGAAACAACCTCTGTGAAAATTTGAATCAGTACAATCGATGTTAAGTATTGTTAAATACACAAAATGTGAACAATACTTATGATAAAACTATTTCCAGATTAAACCGTTTACAGTTACGGTTTGTTGAGAACTATAATAATATCTCTTTATATTTTAGACTCTATTGCAAAAATTACAAACCTACACATAATAAATGAAATTTAATGTGATATTTGGAACATTTTATAATCACTGCTCCCAAACTTAAACAGCACCTTTACGTTTGAAATCATGGTCCGGAGATGTTTTTCAATCACGTTTCGCCAGAATTAAGCAACGAACATGATTGACCTCCAATCAATTTTTTTTTTTTGAGGGGGGGGGGGGGGCTTTTTGAGTCCCTATATTCCTCCAATTGTATTGTTCCTAAGAAGATGTCGAAGCCGTTTCTCTATTCCTATCTGGCTTAGATGTTCCAACAATTTCAGAGACTCAAAAAGGAATCTTAAATGGCCCAATTACAAAATCTGAATTGTGGTCTACCTTTAAGACAATGCCTTCAAACAAGACTCCAGGGTTGGATGGCCTCCCAAGTGAATTTTATGTGATATTTTTCAATGATATTGTTGATATTCCGATAAATTCATATAATTTTTCTTTCACTAATGGTTTATTAGGCCAGACACAAAGAAATGGAGTAATAACATTCATGAATTTGAATAACATTGTTTTTGAAAGAAGGGAAAGACCCTATAGAAATCAAAAGTTATAGGCCAATTTCCTTGTTAAATGTGGTTTACAAATTAATTGCTAAAGTACTGAGTCAACGCTTAAAAAGGGTTATTAATGCTCGAATTCATGCAGATCAACAGGGATTCTTGAGTGGTCGTAATATTAGTGCAAATATTCGGACCATTATTGACCTCATTGAGTACTCTGATTTTGTGGATAAGCCTGGTTCAATAGTTTTATTAGATTTTGAAAAGGCCTTTGATTGGATTGAACACGACTACTTTATGATTATGTAAGTCATTAGAGCAATTTTATTTATTATATCAAAACTTTTTATAATAGAAGATCTAGCTTTGTCATTAACGATGGATTATTGTCAAAGTCATTTTCCATGAACCGGGTTATATTTCAGGGTTGCCAGTATCACCTTATTTGTTTATCTTGGCAATTGAAATGTTGGCTAGTGCTTTTAGGGACAGTCCAGTCATCAGAGGTATTAAGGTGGGGGATGTGGAGAAAAAAAAATCTCCTTGTTTGCTGATACTTGTTTGCTGTTATGGAAAAAAAGAAACTCCCAATGTGTGTTTAATAAATTGAAAAACTGTCAAATGATTGAAACTCTGAAGATTTGGTATGAATATAGACATTAATATTAAAAGAAATGAATTTAACAAAGTTTCATAATAATTATTATGCAAGATTCCATTTAGTATAATAAGCATGTGAGTTAAAGACATACAACATATTTTACTATCATGCTTGGTATGAAAGAGGTATTTGATATGTTTCTCACTTGTATAGGGGTTCCAATTTTGTGAAGACTTTTGAAGATATAGTATTAGAATATGACATCATTATAAAGGACCGTCGCAAGTACGATTCCCTGATGAATGGTTTAGTTTTGGATTGGTTTACAGATCAGCATGACGTCAATGAAAATATCTTTGATAAAATTGTTTTTGAGTTGGTTAGAAAACCCAAGGTACGTAACATGCATATTCTTTATTACGAAATAAAGACTATTTCTCTCAAAACGAGGTTAAAAACAAGTGGGAAAAATGTCTTGGTTAGCCTGACTCCGATCGGGTAAGTTCTGAGATGCGAACCTTTTTGATTAATATTTTGCATTTTCGTAGTTACCCAACGAATATCTTGTTATCACAGCGTTATTCCACACATTTCTAAGGCACGCGTGTACATTTTGGAGCGAAATTTGACAATATATTTTGCAGGCGTACCAGAACTTTGCTTTGCCTTTAATCTGTAATAGCTTTTGAAAGGATAATACTACAGCTCGTATTAGTCAAAGCATGCCCAATTTCAGCCCTAAGCCCTTTCAAGCCCTTCATCGTTGTTGCTTTTTGTCTTATTCATAGCACAGATCATGGCTTGGTGAGATTAAGCGCTTGAATAGACCATGTACTTCAAATCCTCTTTTGCCAGTTCACACTTGTCAAGAGGGTGTGCTTTCTTTCCAGCAGTATTCAGATAGGCTTAAAGAGTATATTTGAATTGAGTTGTATATCATTTTAAAGCTTAAAGTCTGCTCTTTCTGAATCTGCCTTCAACTAAAAGTCCATGTCCGGCGACTTTTTTTTTTTTTTTTTTTTTTTGGTGGGGGGGGGGGGTGCGTTGTGGTGCAGGGTCACAGACACACAGACACAAACACACATACACAGACAAATACAGATTAAAGGCAAAACATAGTTCTGGTACGCCTGCAAAAATTGTCAAATTTCGCTCCAAAATGTACACGCATGCCTAAGAAATTTGTGGAATAACGCTGCAATAACAAGATATTCGTTGGGTAACGACGAAAATGCCAAGTATTTTTAATCAACCAAAAAGGTTCGCATCTCAGAACTTACCCGATCTAAAGTCAGGCCAAAATGTACACGCATGCCTAAGAAATGTGTGGAATAACGCTGAAATAACAAGATATTCGTTGGGTAACGACGAAAATGCAAAATATTAACCAAAAAGGTTCGCATCTCAGAACTTACCCGATCTCAAGTCAGGCTAACCAAGACATTCTTCCCACTTATAGTCTTTATTTCGAAACAAAGAGTATGTATGTTTACGTACCTTGGGTTTTCTAACCAACTCAAAAACAATTTTATCAAAGATATTTTAGGGCGATGAGTTGGCTCAGTCAATAGCGCATCTGCCTCACGATCACGCGGATCGGGTTCGAACCCGAGTCTGAACTGAGCAATGCTGTGTGTAAACATACCGCCCCCTCAAGCAAGAGGCAAAACATTCTGTCCCTCGAATAGGACATAAAAATAATGGAAGGTCCCGTATATGAGAGAGTAACAACTAATGCACGTAAAAGATCCCGCTTCATTCATTCATCGCAATTGCTTTTTTTTTTTTGAACAATTTCCCTCTAAATTTCTGGCGCAATTCAACACACTGGATAGTTGTTGTTTTTTTTTAAACTAAAAATTAAAAGTATGAAATCTGCCAAACATCTGTCCGCAGTTTTACTTTTTATCAAAAAAGTTTAATGAGTAGGATATCAGATTGTAAGAATGAACAACATAAACTCACCATATGTCGTGGTAATCGCCGATGCCAGGAGGCAAAATACGGCTATTGCTCTAATCATCATCTCGCCAATGGTGATGTTGCCGACACGCCCAAGTGTCAGAGAAAAAGATGCTGATAGTGTTTGTCAGAGAAAGCTTCTTGTCATGAGACCCTCACAACTTCGATGTTTCGGAAGTGTGTGCCGTGTCGGCACAAGCGGCCAGCTTCTTATTTTGTTGGCACAAGTACGACAACCAGGATCTGCGCTGTCCTTGAGCTGGAGACACAATGTCCTACACAGCTCTCATCCGCATGTGCTCGAATCCAATTTGTTTACTCTCTCACATTTACTTCAGGACTCAAGACAATCAACATGGCATTGGAAGTCGGCATAAAATTGATCAGTAACAAAAGAGAAGTGTAACTCATGGAAACGAGATACGGTTTCGTTACTTGCAGGTATAGTTCTATACCTAAAAGTGGCAATACTTAAAGGAGAAATCCGTACCAGTAGAAAGTTAGAATGAAATGGAAAACTTTTGTTTTATGAGAGCAACCCTGAAAAATGATAAAAATCCAATAACAATTAGGGAAGTTATGAAATTATGAAGTTTTGCTAACTTTCACTAAGCAATCCTTGAACAGTCGGAATGATTATGCAAATGAGTGAATAAATGCCGTCATGCCTTACAACTTCCTTCGATTTGTACACAGGTACTCGATATTTCCCGCGCTTCTTTTTTCTATTCTTTTCTTAAAATGTCATTGTGACCTAGTCTCATATAGTAATTTACCACACTTATCACTATATTGAATGAATTCAGACAGAATTATCATTATGTAGGCTTAATACACCATTTCACCCCCGCCCGTGTCATTTTTTTTCTATATCATTTTTTTTGTACACGATCGATTTGAAATTGAATCATCGGCTTATTTTTCTATTGATGTTCTTTACCACAAGGCTCCACATTCTACATGCTTCGTCCCTCCATATTTCATTTCCATGACTTCAGTTTTCATGACAATGTAAAGACTAAGGTTCAAAAAAAGGTTCTCAAAAAGTTGTGAACCGATTTGAATGCGGTTGCTCCTGATATTACCTGTGTCGAGGAAAAGTTCAAATATGATTTTCAAATTACCTTTCATTTTCTTGGCCACATTTTCATGAAACTTTTCTTATTCTGTATCGTCTACTTACAACGGCAACTAAACATGTAGAATTGAGGATTCCCGTAGTAAGTAAGTTTGATAACATTAAAACACGCTGTTCATAATGAACATCTTCTCTGCCAAGGCTTTCCGCTGTTTGATGTTAACACATTGCACATGGGGATTTCGATTGTATGTTGAATATGTCCAAAAAAGTATACATACCAAAAATTGGACTCTCAATGCTTTTGATCAGTGTTCAACAGGCTAAAATAAAATCGTGGGCTTAATTTGCATTACTAATGGATTAAAAATAGACATTGAAAAAAAAAAAAGATTACGACGGGGGTGTGGCGAGTGCCGAATATCGTTGCGATCGCGCCCTGATGGCCGATATCGGGGGGGGGGGGGGAATCCGCCTCCCCGGATTTATCATGGCCAACAAAGCCTGGCCTAATTAGGATTAATACAGTAGATATTTTAGAATACTTCAATGAAAGTTAACTTTGCACTAAAATGGCTTCAAACAAGCAATCTAATACAATTTTTGCCAATATGAAAATATAAACACTGTTATTGTCTATTCTACTCATTATCGGGTAATTCAGATTCAACAAATTCAGTCAATTCAACTAATTTTTATCACATGATCTTTACATGTTATATTTGTATACATAAATGTCAGCATTCATAGATGTCATAAATGCCTGATTACGTAAATACAGTAGACATTTTAGAATACTTCAATGAGAAGTAACTTTGCACCAAAATTGCTTCAAACAAGCAATCTAATAGAATTTTTGCCAGTATGAAAATATGGGGTAAACACTGTTATTGTGTTTTGTAATCATTATCAGGCCATTCAAGTTCCAACAAATTCAGTTAATTCAATGAATATTTATTACATGACCTTTAGATGTTATGTTAGTACAACGTGTATGCATAAATGTCAGTCCCGCGTTACATTATGTTACACCGCCATAATTTTAGATTTCATCTTACAGTAGGAAAAACGTGTTTTACGTATGAAGAAAACAGAGTTTAACAGAATGTAATCATAATACGCAAATCGCAACTATTTAAAGTTTTATGAAGGAAATGTTGATGGAAATAAAAGGAAGTACTGAAGAAAAAAAACTGGCCTGGAGAATTTGGTCCCTTCAGTCTTTCGGTGTTTTATTTTCTCAGTCTCTATGATAAGTATTTGACAAATGTATGCTGATATCAATTCAATAACAATCATTACTCAATAGACTAATCACTAAGATGATCATGAAAGTCATAATGTATGGTAACAAGGTTTATTGATGATTTCATCGTCATTCTTTTATGTTTATTCAGAGGGCACTTTTTCCATCGTGATTCAAAATGAAACACGTAGAGGCGAAACACATGAAATATTAGGTCTTTAGACAAAATAAGGGGACAAAAATAAATTGATTTTTTTTTGTTTCTTTTTGTGGAGGGAGCACCATATTACTTTTTCGGCCAACAAAATTTCAAAATCATACACTTTTTTTTTTTACTTTTTTTTTTGTGGGCCCAAAAGGGCCACCGGAGGGGGAAGACACTACTGTGGAGCACTGAGATGAACTTCTATTCACAGCACCGTTTGGAAGGTTGTACGGGGTTTTTTTTCCCTTGCTGTTTCGTATCTTTCTTTTTTCTTTCTTTTTTTTTATACATATTTTCATTTTTAATTTATCCATGTCCTTGCAAACGTGTACATGATCTCCAAACACTTTACAGACTGAAGTGTCTATACGATTTCCCAGACAGATATTTTTTTCTCATTGACGTCGATGTTCTGCACTCCAGTTAGCCAAATAGTCGCCTACAAGGATCGTAGATAACATGATGTCTTTAAAAAGGTTTATACAGACTTCCGTAAAGTGAGAGGGATGTTCTACACTCTAGCTAGCCAAATAGTCGCCTACAAGGATCCAATACACTGTAGATAACATTTATTCAAATCCATGAAATTCTTCCGTCGGGATGTTTTCATTGCAACTGATTGATCAGGAGGTCGTAGGTTCGAATCCTGCTCGAGTATGTACGCCCATGATTTTTTTATCATGACTACTACTAAAACACTGATCAATTCAATGCTTATTTACGTCGATGTAGGGCAATTTGTCAATCAGTTGCAATAGATAACATTTGTTTTTAATTTTGAATACCCGCAAAACACTGAGTTACTTCAACCTTTCACGCGTAGTTCTTTCTGCACAAACAAGATGATTTGATTTGATTTCATTTAATTTGATTTCTGAATATTCACAAAGTAAATATAACGTAAAAACATTTTTCCAAAATTAATTGTAGACTGGAAAAATATGAATATAATAATGATCATGTACCATTCATACCAAACATACGTGAATTGTAATCATACGCGAACAAAGTCAGAATTAATGGAAAATCGTTAATCATTCAATTAAATTATTGGAACAAAAGGCAGGAGACCGCCATCTTATGCAGTAGATTGATTTTGATCACCGCCTTAAAGATATACATGGTTTATCGTTACAACATGGTTTATCGTTACAAATTATTTTATTACGAGGTGGGCGCATGGTGGGGTGAATAGAAAATGCATCAGTGGGAGGGTGGGTTAGGGTGCGTGTATAACGCATTTGCAGTGTAATCAATCTATTGTATTGTTGTTTTTTTTAATTCTGTGTGGATTTCATTATGAATCTTATGTTTGCGAACATGTATGAGTGGATTTGCACATAATGTGTGAATGCGTGTGTGTGTGCGCGCATATCAATGTATGTACACAAGTCGTGTAACATTTTGACGAAGAGAAAAAGCTGTCTATATCTTTGCTGTCTACATCTCTGTGCTTTTCATTAGGCACTAGACTCTTGCTGGAAAAATTTAAGTTTTCGGTACAAAATTGATTTTTAAATAAATTTCAGATCAACCTGATATAAAACAACATTAATCAAAAACTGTTATCTTATACTGTTTTCCGGCAGTGACACTACCACCAGGCTATCCCTGGTCGCCGGCAGTGACACGATGAACTTGGAACAAATACCAAATTCCTACATTGTTACGTTAAGTTATCCAAGGCGGACAAGGGATTAATGAAAGCAACAGAATATTATTCAGCAGGGTGAAAGTCGAGGTGTGAATTGTCTTGTTTTCATCGACTCGGGGATGAGAGAATGGAGTCCATTTGTTTATTTTATATCACATAAACCTACTTGCCAAGTACACTATTAGAAAATTTGACTATGCAGTATCCACAAAAAAAGGAGAATTTCTTCTTTTTTTCAAAATGTTAAGACTATTTCGGTCTCAATTCGATCATCACTGATGATCTTCAATAGATAACCTTGAAGTACTTCAGCAATGTAGTACCGTGAGTATTTTGGCTTCAAACAAGACTTTCTGTTATCTTTATCCTTATCTATTTTATATTCTCTTATTAGGGGGTTCTGCATGGGGTCCCTCTGAGGAATATACATTGTCTCCCTTGTGAAAATGCCTGCCAAGTTTGCTGCCAAGTTTGATCATATGATTCAAAGAA
The DNA here is from genome assembly GCF_964275005.1 of Diadema setosum. NCBI lineage: Eukaryota > Metazoa > Echinodermata > Echinoidea > Diadematoida > Diadematidae > Diadema > Diadema setosum. Next base: position 13,289,464 of record NC_092689.1, read on the forward strand.
GAAGAAGGAAAACATAGGTTCTATTCCCCCCCCCCCCCACACAAGGCCCATCTGTCAGCTCTTGGCCCTGAGTAGCCTGGCTGACGATAGATTAGGTCCTGTTAATAGCTTATATGAACTACACAAAGAAGGGCGGCTTTACACAAGTGCATACCGTGAAATAAATTATTTATTAAGGACGAGCTCGGTGCTTTCCGGCTCGTCGAAATATAAAAATCAACTGGTACAAAAAAAAAAAAAAAAATCAATGTATACGTATACAAGGTAGTAACAATATCGCAGCAAGAAAATATTATCATACTAATTCAATGCTGTGGCAGACATAAACGTAGACGTGGCGTTTACTGGTTATGTAGCACCTGGGGAAAGGATGAGCAGTTAGAGTTACTGAGTCCTTCAGTCCACTCTCGTGATGCTCACAACATCTAGGTGTCCCAGGGTCATACGCGCTAATGAACGACGGACGCGTCACCCTGACGAATGACGAACAACGCCGGCCGATGCCGAATGATGACGAATTGTATCGAGTGGCGGATTGTGCGTGACAAGTGGCGTATGATGTGTGCTGAGTGATGTGAGCGTCGCGTGCTGAATAGCACCTCCGGAACGATGCCTGCTGGATGTCACGTTATAAGCGATGCGGGCGGGAGATTACATCATGAGCCCAGCTCATCCCTGAAGTAAATAAAATTTCGGGTTATCGAAATGGGGGAGTAATTCTATCATTCCTACCTTTAAACTCCATTCTGCCACGTTCGTCTTGTCAACGAAAGGTATGTATATGTATAATCTGGTCAAATACATAACTATTGTAACAAATCGCCCCTTAATTATATGTATTGTATCTTCTGTACAATGCAATTTCACAAACCAATAAATACTGTGTTGGATTAATAATTTCCTGTCATCAAACCGCCTCTTACTTTTATCATTCTTACTCAGAAGTAATACATGTGCGTGTATACACCTCGATAGCACTGAATCATACAAATGTCATACTTCTCAAACATCGGAGTGAGTGCTTATAAACATAACCAATAGCTCACTTTGATATGCATTTCTTGCGCCTCACTTTAACTCAAAAGAACCTCATGGATGATTTTGATGCAATACACACAGCATAGCCTCATTCTCAGACCATAATAAATTTCTCCTTACGTAACGACCATCATATCAATACGGAAACTTCAAATTCTGTATGAACATTATTTATTATGTGAGATAATTGTTTCTACTTTCAAAGGATTACAACTATTCACGCTTTCCAAAAGGGGTACTCTTTCCCCAAATAATGTCAGTAATTAAGATTTTCATCCACTTTGACATTGGATATACAAAAACTACATAACAAAATACAAATAACATGACAACTTACAGTCCATGAAGGGGTGCGTCAAGCTGGGGGAAATGGGGCTTCTCTTGGCCTGTGCTGCCAAAAGTTGCGCTGAATGTGGGGTTTCTTCCTGGCCTGTGCCGCCAGAAGTCACGCTGCCTGCAGTGCTCTGGTTTTGCCAGCCATGCTAAAACCAACTTGCAAATTAGGGCGTGCCTAAAAGCCCGGTCCCACTGCACTTACGGATGCAAAGAGGATGTAAAGCGTACAAAAAATCTTGCCATCCGTTGGAAAACGCTACGAATCCGCTGTGTACCCATCGCATACGTGTTTCATCCGCTCTATCCATCGAGCATCCGTCCACTGTGATTTCATCCGCGCAAAAAGTTTTAAGCTGCTTAAAACTTTTAGAACGGATGAACTTTCCGCTGTGTACGATGTAAATCCGCGACATACGAGCAACAAACGTTATATGTCCGTGCGGCATCCCTTAAACGTCCGCTGCATCCTCTCTGCATCCTCTGGGCATCCTCGCAACTCACATCCGCTGCAGCTAAAAACGGAAAGAGGGAGGAAAGATATGGTACGTGGAACGTCTTTACATCGTTAATAGCACGTTAATAGAAAGGATGTAAGCGTATGCATCTCGTATATAAAGCATTTCGAAAGCATCCCCTCTGCATCCGCTCTGCATCCGCTCTGCATCCACTCTGCATCCGCTTTTTCTGCTATGCGTCCGTTTCGCAATTATCTCCGGTAACCCCTTCGGAGCTGTCATCCCCTTCCATCCGCTTTCATCCGCTAGGCTTCCGATGAACATCCGTTTAACATCCCCGCTACATACTACCCACGTCCGTTCTATTTCCGTTCTGTTACCGCCAATTTTCTCCAATTTTGTCAATTTCTGGAGCGGATGAAAGCTCGTCCGCTGTGTCCTTTCTGCATACGCTTTGTGTCCGTCGGCCAGTGGGACCGGGCCTTAAGCCTCAGCCTCAGTGCCTCCAATTCCCTATAGCTACACACACATAGGAGCCTGGGTTGCAGCTCCTCAGCCTCACATCCTTCTGCAAGAAGCTCTGGGTGTCATCTGTTCACTCTCACACTTTCTCTCTCATATCTGGGCACTCTTATACTCACTTGCATACACAAACACAAAAGATTTTGCATCCTACACAATTAATAAAAATAATAATGAATGTTTATGAGTGCAATGGACAGAATATTTCATGAGGTGAAAGATGAAATGATCTTGAATGGATCAAACATTTCATCTTTCACCGAATGAATTATTCTGTTCATTGCACAAATGATAAACGTTTATTATTTGTTTTATATAACGCCTAAAATATATCCTTGTCATTTGATGTTTTATCAATTTAGAAACAACAGAAAATCTGCGATCGCGAGAGTGCTCACTGAGCGCTTTACGCTAGCTCGCTGTCGCACACACGCAGTGCAAACACAAACGTTTAACACGCGTAGTGTGGCGGGCTCTCAGCGAGCGTGCAATGAAGCAAATCGTGTGGATCAAAAATTGCACGGTAAATGGAACCACAATTGCACGGATAATGACGTCATAGTGAAATGGGTCGAATGATCAATGTCAAACAACCAATCAAATGACAAGGATCTCTTCAGTGTTTATATAATATATATATATATATATATATATATATATATATATAAGTCACTTCTAATTCTAAAGAAAAAAATATAAAGATTCCTTAATTTGGCGCCTTGTCTCCCCTTGGCCTTCCGGGCATTGTTCCCCTGCACCTGCCCCTCCCACCCTCCCCCCCCCAAAAAAAAAAAAAAATTACCTGGGGAATTGTGTCCATTGGTACAAATATATTTGCTTCACTCTAGCGATGACGTCCGTCCCAGGGCAGCTGTCAAGTTTGTTAAAAACCTACCCTTATGGAACAGTCATAGTTTTGCCACAGAGTAAAATACACTGTGATTCACAGTGTGAAACACAGTGAGTTTTGTCACACTGTAGTTACCTGGTGTTTTATTATCACACTGTGGAAAATCACAAGGTGGATACTGTGGTATCGGGTGCCTTTACCACAATTCTGAAAATGCCACAGTGTGTCACGTACATTCACATAATCCCCAACAGTCTACCCAAAGAAATATCACACTGCAGACTGTGGTAGTTAACACAGTATGTCAAACTGAAGCATCCCATACTGTGTTATCTGCCACAATCTCTCACGCTATGTTATCTACCACAGTTTCACACTGTGTTATCTATCACAGCTTTTCACACTGTGTTATCAACCACAGTCTGAAAAAACAAATCTTGGACAATCAATATCCATAATATATCCCAGAATTTACCTGATAGACGAGTGATGGATTTCAGAACAAACATGGCCCTACGTAATAATCTGTCCTACTCCTTGTAGCCTCAAACAACAGTCTCATGTCCTATATACCTACAATACCATTCTATTCTTATATAAATCTATATAGACATCCTATTCCTAGATAGTCATCGGTTGGATCAATACATAATTATAATTATAAAGGTCATTTATTTGTAATGCATTAAGGCACGGCTGCTAACTAGACAATACTGTATCATTAAGATGTGAAATTACCTGTTCATAATAAAAAAAAAAATATGACATTGGGTGTAACTAACATTATTAGATAATTTCTAATAAAGTTTAAAGTAAACCGCATCATAAAGACATTGAATTTAAGTCTTTTATGTGTTTTCTAAAATTTAGATGGGCTTTTACGAATGTCATGACCTATGTGAAAATTCGTGCCTGAGGAGTACCACAGGAGTGCCACAGATATACCACATGAAGTATCAGCACTCCCACCTAATAGGTGATACTGTCGAAGTTTAGGAAGTACTGCTTTATAAATCAATTGCTATTATTCACAATATAACTTAACTATCAATTAAATTCTGGAATATGTGTTTTGTTTTGTTTTGTCTTTTTTTACTCCAGTTGGGTACTGTGTGGTACTAGTACTCCTATGTGGTGCTGCTGTGTGGTGTTGCCCTGAGATAGTCCTGTGTTACAGTATGTCAAGAAAAAAAAATACAATATAGTGTGGTATACTTATGTGATATTTTTCTATTGTATTTTGTGAGGTTTCGCGTTGTGGTATTACTGTGTGATATTACTATGTGGTACTGCCATGCGATATACTATGTGGTTTTGCTGTGTGGTACTTCTGTGCGGTATTGCTGTTTGGTGTTGTCCTGGGGTAGTCCCAAAATACCACAGGAATATCCTGTGGTATTTTCGTGTGGTACTATCTATTGCATTTTCTCTGGTTTTGCTGTGTGGTACTCCTGTGTGGTATATCTGTCTGCTACTGTTGTGCGATACTAATGTGAATTTACCTGTGTGGTACCCCTGTGTGGTACTGCTGTGTGGTACTGTCCTGCTGTCCTGTGGTATACATATGGATCCACAAAACACACTCACACACACACCCACAAACACACGCACACACACACACACACAGAAATATATTCTGTGGTATTTTCATGTGGTACTTTCACTTTTTGATGAAAAATTGTAACATAGGATATGTACATTACCACACGGATATCACAGCTTGCAGACTATTCTCATTTCCACATGAGCCTGTGCTGCCCTACTTTGGCAAAAGGAAGCAAGTGACAAAAGTGACATTTCTCGTAAAAGAGCAAAATGTGTCTGTCACAGAAATATATTCTGTGGTATTTTCATGTGGCACTTTCACTTTTTGATGAAAAATTGTAACATAGGATATGTACATTACCACACGGATATCACAGCTTGCAGACTATTCTCATTTCCACATGAGCCTGTGCTGCCCTACTTTGGCAAAAGGAAGCAAGTGACAAAAGTGACATTTCTCGTAAAAGAGCAAAATGTGTCTGTCACAGAAATATATTCTGTGGTATTTTCATGTGGCACTTTCACTTTTTGATGAAAAATTGTAACATAGGATATGTACATTACCACACGGATATCACAGCTTGCAGACTATTCTCATTACCACATGAGCCTGTACTACTGACGTGGTACTATAATATCCAATTAGTCCTGTGGTATCGAATACCCTCATGGTATTTTGTGTGGTAATTTAACGTCTGGTATCACATGATATATTGCATTTACCACATAGATACGACAACCAGCTATTATGAGCCTGTGGAGTCTGTAGCACTTTACCACACAGACAGTGCCTGTGGTAACATATCTTGTGGTATTTTGCGTGGTAGGCACCAATATGTACCACAGGGAATACTACAGGGCGTCATCATCGTAACATAGATTATAATACATTGCTATGTGGGTACTGAAGCCAGGCATTCACATTACCACATGAGTATGTCGTACATTACCCATTAAGCATGTGGGTTTTACATGGGACACTGAATTGTCCCCAGAATTTAGGCCCATGTTCAACCAAAAAAATTTCAACCAATAAATGATATGAAATCAAACGAAATAAAATGAAATATGGGCTCCATATTATTTGCTTCTGTGTTACGTCATGTGCATCATACCACGTGGTATCACTAGACAATTTGAGAACCAGAACGATGAGTTAAAGGTATAATGCTAACAGCATATCATAGGCCTATCGTTCATTTAATTCATGATCTTGTAAAACAAGGGCGAGAATGAATATCACTCTTAATATTCAGAATGCATGCTGACCAAAAACATGACTCTCAGGATCACTCAAAATCATCTTCCATAATTTGGAATTGCTTTCAAAAGGCCAATAAAAGAGTCTTAAACTTGTGTGACTGTCTGAAATGATTAAATAAGGATTGTGAATGAATGTTTTTCCCCGACAATGTGATAATATATGTATATATATATATATATATATATATATATATATATATACATTTACAGTTAAGTTTCCGAGACCGCTTCTCTCTCCACTCTGCTTGGCGTCGGAGAGAAGGACTGGGTCGCGCGGGACCACGTTAAATTTCCGTTTTCATGACGCCCCCTCCACATTCACTTGTGGGTCGGTCTAATGTGACAAATCTGAAACACTACATTCCAACATGCTGCAACAAATGACACGTTCTGTGGTTATTTTGTGGTAAGCTGTGGTGACGAGTCACTGTGTGACTTTTGGGTAAGAAACCACGTAATCTAGAATTTCACGCTGTGACAATTCGGCGGACACAATATCCCCACATACTGCAATAATTATGTGACACAATGTGGTTTTTGTGTGGCAAGCTGTGGCAACTGTGATTACTATGTGATTTTCCGTGAAGAGAAAACTCTGTGGACACGCAAATTTCACATATTGCAGTATGTAATACACTGTGGTCTTTATGGTAAGTTGTTGTAACTGTGATTTCTGTGAGATTAGTATGTGGCAAGTCACATAGTTTTAAATACACACTGAGCACTTACGCGAACGCATCTTCCTCACAGACAGAAATATGTAGCACACTGTGGCTATTATGTGGTATAGCTATTGTAACTGTATACTACTGTGTGAGTAGCAGTAGATAAACCACATATTCCATCGTTTCACACTGTGTGACATCTCTGTGGGGGCACTACTAGTATTCCCATAGATTGCAATACGTGACACACTGTGGCTCTTATGTGGTAACTGCATGTCACCATGATTATGATTAGTATGGGTTAACCGCACTGTGTGAAAATTCATATGACAACTCTATGAACAGACCATGGCCACATACTGCAGCATATGACACACTGTCACTTTTACGTGGTAAGCTGTGTATGACTGATATTATGAGTTGTATGTGGTGAACCACATAGTGTGAAATTTCACACTGTGACAACACTGTGAACACATATTCACACATTTTACACATATAGTTAACTATGTGAACACAGTGTGGTAACTGTGTGTTTGTTGCATAAGGGTAAGCATGCGTTCAAGAAGATTGACATGTGAAAATCGGGCCCCAACCACCAATGCACCTCCCCTATACACCCCTAGATCTACCATGGACAAACTTGAAAATGTACAGTCACCAATGTACTTACTTATTTCACTCACTAATATTATCCCTTATGGTTCTAGAGAAGAAAATTCGTTTAAAAAAAATCTTACTTTGGGGATTTTGTCGAATCCCCCCTCCCCCATTGCAGTGGCATTGTGCTCCTCGAGGCCCTTAAGTGGGGAATGGTACCCATTAGCATGCATTCTTTCACTCTAGCGATAATGGGGGGGGGGGGAACAATGTCAATAATAATGTTTGATTCGTTTAAGATTTATTATGGTGTAATTTGATTTGAGTTTTGTTTGGGACAACTTTTTTTTTAATATAGGGTCCCATTTATTCTTTTTTAACACAACAACAACCTAGCGATAATCCTGCCAAGTTTGGTGAAACTTCAAACGTTTCCAAAAAGAAGACGAAAATTAATACATCTGTCCTTATATGGCCCCAACCTCCTCTCGTGGATCCCCCGATCTACCACGAACAAACTTAAAATACAGTCACTAATACTACTAGCACTATATAACCTAATTTTCTATTCAAAGCTTGAGAGAGAAGATTTGTAAAGAGCGGTCGTAAAAAAGTGTGGGTCCCATGCTTTATTAGAATCGCTCTGTTTTGGATATCTCCGCCATTTCAAAACCAATTTTCATCATAAGAGGTTTCTCATTATCTCACCAAAATATGTTAGAAACCTGAAATTAGGTATCAATCAAAACTATATGATCCCTTTAAACAAAGTTTTGATAACGTTAATGATAATGATTACATCTCTGTTTTCCAGAATTCATAAATATAACTTACTATTTAGCAAATGGAGACTCCTAATCTTTTTGAATATTGAATGAGAATAAAGACTCCAAATCGAGTTTGACGTTACAGAATCAGAATTCCTGTGTTCCGATGACACCGCAAGTCCACCTTGCCTTAATTGCGGGATAGGCGCCAATAACATTCATTCATTCTTTCATTAATTCACTCATGCCTTTATATTTTCATGTCCAAGCAAAATGAATTGACGTTTCATATGTCAAAATGCAGTGTATTCTATCTTTGGTATGATAGAAACGCATCTTATTTCATTTAAAGACTGGAAACGCAAATCGAGGGGCTTCCAAAAAAAAAAAGCGAACTTCTTATGGTTCACTCCCCTCATTTACGGTATTATACTACGACACATTCCTACAAAACTAAACATAATAAGTAAACAGACAACATATTAATCAGTGCAAAAATGCACTTATCTGTATATCAGTTCTATAAACATGACACACACACGCACACATATACACACATAGGCACACACGCTCACACTGGCGCAGAACAAAAACAAACAACAGAGGAAAGTCACAAATGTGAGTTCACCCAATAAAGAACCTCGAAGAATGAGGGAAATTAAGCAAATAGACAGGGGGAGGGAGAACGGGAAGGCAGGTCAGTATATTCTCGATGCAGGACGAAAAAGATCAATTTCTAGTGATATGTATATACATATATATATATATATATATATATATATATATATACTGTACATATATATATATATATATATATATATATATATATATATATATATTCGAGCTTGGGTCTGCCTGAATCGCTATGACGTCTCCGTGGCCGAGCGGTTAAGGCGTTGGCGTTCCATGCCAAAGACCCGGGTTCGATCCCCGGCGGAGACCAATTTTTCAACTCTTGCGCTTTTCCAAAAAAGAGGAACAGTAAGAGGAATAATGATGTCAAAGCTACGCACCGATTTCTCCTCATTTCTCATATCTCACATATGCAAATTATTCAGGAGAAGCCCCAAAGCTGTTGTAGCGGTGTCTTCTTTCGCAAAAACATTATCCCAATTCACCGCTACGTGAATCTCATTGCAGATCCAGCTGAGGCACGCGGCTGGTTGTTATTCATAACTCTCTGCCCCAAAAAGGAACGTGCGCATAAAGAGTTGAAAGGTTGGTCCGTCGGGTATTCGAGCTTGGGTCTGCCTGAATCGCTATGACGTCTCCGTGGCCGAGCGGTTAAGGCGTTGGCGTTCCATGCCAAAGACCCGGGTTCGATCCCCGGCGGAGACCAATTTTTCAACTCTTGCGCTTTTCCAAAAAAGAGGAACAGTAAGAGGAATAATGATGTCAAAGCTACGCACCGATTTCTCCTCATTTCTCATATCTCACATATGCAAATTATTCAGGAGAAGCCCCAAAGCTGTTGTAGCGGTGTCTTCTTTCGCAAATATATATATATATATATATATATATATATATATCAATTAAGGTATATTTCAAAAGGGTACATTTAGATTAGGGAAACATTTATTCAAAACTAATTAGAATAAGTCATAAATAAACGTGATTTGGTGCAAACGTAATGAGCAGTAAGACAAGTGGGCATTTAAAATACTTTTATTTTTGCTCAACCAATTTTCCAAGAAACTGGAGGGAGGATGTTATTATGTAAGGAAGGAAGTTGAATGTGTTACCCAATACTATAGTTCCATAAGTCAAAGTCAAATACCTATCTCTTTGTCATTCCCAGGAGAGCTTATTCTCTGCTGAACCTAGAAATTTAATTGAATAAGCATGTTAAATCATTCGATTTTCAAAAATTAGATGATATATAAGCGTATTAGTGAACAACATCAAGTTTGTTCCTTGTATACATTAAGCAATAATCTATTTACTCTCAACCGTTGTATTATTCTAATACAGTTCTACATTCATGATATCAAGTAATGTATTTGGGATTTGAATGAGAAAAGATGAGATTAGACTGATCTTAAAATGATAATAAGAAAAGAACATTTTGGGGAATTTGGAAAATCGATGATGTAAATGACAAAATTTAATGTTCCAAGTATATTACCCTGTGGAACCCAACAATCACTCGGGCTCACAGAAGAATATTCACTGTTAAGTTTTTTGTTTGTCTTTCAAAATGAACTTCTGAACCACTCCAAGACATTCCCATGTATATCACAGTGGTTGAGTTTATATAGAAGATGGTAATGGTTTATCGTGTCGAAGGCCTTTAAGACTTTTAAGAAGACGCTGACAGCGAGTATGTTGAAATCATCGATGGCCGAAAAACTTTTCCAGTAAAATATTATTACATATATTGCATGCGATGTACTATTTTGATTAAAAGGAGTCCACTTTTTTTTTATATAATTACATATTTCTTTTTCTCCGCACGCAATAGTTGAGTGAGGGGTTTTCTAAAATGCTTTATACTTAGTAATTATTGTGGTTACTTATCCTTATAAAACTAACATCATTTTGATTTTTGCCATTAAGTCAACGCACAAACAACTTTTAACCCCGCAGAGTATTTGATTTCGGTTTAATTATGTGACTTTTCTCTGACTAATGAAATATGAGTATTTTATGAAGTCACTATTTTACCTATATACTTGTATATCAGAAGCTACTTTCATATTTTACAAAGTATATATTTCTGACCAATCAATTTCCATCAAGCACTCTTGAAACCGGGCCGATAACTGAAGTGTGAACTTTTGCTTTCTTTCATAATTTTGTATTTTTCTGGTCTGTAAATTGAAATATGAACACATATAGATTGAATAATGGTCAGATTTGTACGTAAGCAAAACGCCAGAATCAGAAAGGGGATTAGATTTTAAGTTCATTACATATATATAATAATACATGTACATATGCATATATAATATATATTCTCAATTAGGTTGCAAGATCTCTATCACCCTATCCTTTGTATATCCATAAATTTCATTTATCATATTTTGTAATGTTGACATTATGTACTTATATTTTTATGTGAAAATGTTTTATCATTAAGTTCTGTTGGAGATGCAAAAAAAAAAATGAATGAATGAATGAATGAAGATTGTTGAGTAACACCAGTCGGTTTGGAAATCAATGGTAAGAAATATGGAGAGAGCATAGCATTCGTTACAGTTACTTAAAGACAATAAAGACGGTATAAGGGCCGCTTGATAAGCACAGTGTAGTAAAAGCTGAAAATTGAAATGGCCAAGATCTAATAGATGAATAGCCTGTTACATCTATTTCAGATTTTCGACTTGATATAGAATAGTTGCAAACTTTGAACATTTCAGATATTTCAACAATACGTCTGACATCTAGAAAAGCGTACATCTGACTCCGGCGTCTTCATTATGTCCGCAGTTGTGTACGTTTAGCCCTGCGTGGGGGCAGCTCAGAATGTTAGTCTCAGTTCCCCTGCACTCCACGTTGTCAAGAAAGATCGGTCCGGAGCCTTGACCAAAGGCTGCTTGAGTGAACGCCGACTCACTTCCTGCGTAGCCCAGACTTCTGCATACTATGCTGGCGTCGATGATACCCCACTCGTCATCACATACAGTTCCCCAGACACCGTCAACTTTGATTTCCACCCTGCCTTCCCGAGACGATCGCCCACCAACAAGTCGAACTGAGCAATGGTATAAAAAACAAATGACAGTTGTATTATGCATTATTATCCTGAGTGTGTTCAGAATAAGTATTATATCAGAAATGAAATCATTATTCGCAATTAATGAACCAACTCGCTTCATCATCCGTTTTACATTTTTTCTTAATATTATAAAAATAGAATACACATAAACAACTTTAGCTGCTGTCTTCATTTGTTGGAATATTAGCATAATTATTCACTGATGTTCCCACCTCAAAATCATTTGCCTTTTCTTAATGTTGCATACAAATCCGCAACTTGCCAAGAGCCTTTACGCATATTTATTGATCCTGATAGAGAGAAGTATGAAATTTTGTTTAATCGTGTGATTTGCTTGTACATTTGTACGTAAAGAGATATATTCTGCAGTACGCAACAAATAAATGTGCCTCGCTAGAACGATGCTGTGAACGAATGGAATGCCTGACATTACCCTGTACGTTACATCGTACTGCCGCATCCTCGTGATGTCTGCAATTGTGGGATCCTATCCCTCCGTGGGGACAGCTCAAGATGGACGACTCAGTACCCCTGCACGAGACATCGTCCAGAAGGATTTGCCCGGAGCCCTGGCCAAAGAATGCAGAAGATAACGCCTCCGAAGCTCCCGAGAAGCCAAGACTATTACAGATCACGTTGGCATCCTCGATACCCCAGAAATCATCGCACACGCTTCCCCAGACACCGTTAACCATCAGCTCCACTCTCCCTTCGTGGGACGACGTGCCCCCGACAAGACGCACTAGATGAGATAGGCATTTTTCAAAATTTACTTATCAGAACAGCAGAATAATCTAGTTCTTTCTTTTTTCCATCCTTGAGAAACTAGCTTTCTTTATAGGCCATAGATTAAATTACATCACCGCTGACAGGCATATAAGATAATGTATTTAATAGAAACTCAATCCATTTATCAGACTGATAAATTCCACAAAAAATCATCAACTCGATAGTGACATAAAGGGAGGCAATTATTCCCCCTGCTTTCTGAATGCGGTTAGTCAAGTGCTCTGTCATTATGCTCGAAAAGTGATTTTTTTTTCTCGAAATCCTTTTATATTTCCTTTGATTATTGCTGTCTAGTAGTCTCCTCATCCAGTCGTTCCCACAACAAAACATTTTATTTATAACTTTTGCGTCGATTGTTCGATTTTCCTCAAACTCTCACTGATGTGTTCTACTAATGTTGCTGCTTTTACTCAATCCACATTTCCCTTTGGGTTCTTGTTTTTCCTTTGAAGGCGATTTCTTGAGATGGACACATTGCCAAACTGGCAGATATCACATTACAAACGTTTGTATCACATCTGGCATTACGGCTCAACGGCAATTTGCGAAGCATATTTATCGGAAATTTGGCCTACCCAGGTTGCAAATAACCCCAGCATCTTCCTGGTGTCCGCAGTTATGGGATCCTATCGCGTTGCTTGGGCAGCTCAAGATATTGGACTCTGTTCCGTGGCACGCAACATCGTCCAAAAGAATTGGTCCGGAGCCTTGGCCAAAGGCTGCGTTGGACACAGCCGCAGCAGCTCCCGCAAACCCCAGACTGTTGCAGACGACATTGGCGTCGACGATGCTCCAGTAGTCATCGCATACGGTTCCCCAGACACCACCAGCCATTACCTCCACTCTGCCTTTGTGAGATGACGAACTACCAGCAAGACGAACTGTGAGATTTCGTTTTCGTTGTTATTGTTGTTTTTGGATGAAAGACAGAGATAATTTCAGAATTATTTGTTTGTTAATCAATTCAAGAAAGCATACATAGACAGTATTAGAGCAGTTGATTTTTGCTTGCATTTTTCCTTGCTTTTCCTGTTGAAAGTGGTTACACTCTCAGGGCGTGAGAAACACAGTGATAGTGAAAACAAGCGGCGAGCGTGTTTTCAGATAAGCATTGTAATTGAAGTACACGTTTGTACTCACTTATGAACTATGTATGTCTTACATTATTATTGTTAGTTCCTTGTATTAGTCTCTTTCCTCATGAAGTCTTGTATCTCTGTACTCGAATACTACTGGGATGTCTTGACTGCCACAACGTATTGAACTATGATGTCACCCTTTTTACATAAAGAAATGCAGATTTCACTGAAATACATATAACGAATATCTGAATAGTGAAATTACCGCGAGGGTTACATCGGACACCTGCGTCTTCGGAATGATGGCAATTGTGTGAGCCTGTCCCAGCATGCTGGCAGTTCAGGATGCTCGACTCAGTTCCCCGACACGCAACGTTATCGAGGAGGATTGGTCCGGAGCCTTGACCAAAGGCCGCTCTCGAGAGGGCTTCAGAGGCCCCCGCGAAGCCAAGACGGTTGCAGACAACATCAGCATCGTTGATATCCCACAAATCATCGCATACGGTTCCCCAGACACCGTTGACCATTACTTCCACTCTGCCTTCGTAAGATGACTGGCCACCAACAAGACGCACTGATTGAAAAAAAAAAGAAGAAATAGTTTGTGTACTTATCAGTTACTTGACCAGTTAATCTATGAACTGCAGAGATGTTCACAGATGCATCGATGCTTCTCATAAGCTCCCTTAAAATAGAACGGGGAAGAAACTTGACACTGTGTCAAATTATTAACTGAAGGCACAGCATAAGTTGGCATTATCTAAACAAACGTAGATTTTGATACGAAATTTCTACTTCTAAAATGCTCTCGAAAAGGGGTCCGTAATTACTTTGTTTACTTAATTTGTGTAAGATGACTTCATCTTAAAAATTCTGAAATATCAACCACAAAAATGATACATGTCTTTCAACAATATTGTCTCTACTGGCATGGTCGTTTCTTTTCCTTCGTAATATGTGTAATTTCATTTTTTTTCTTTCTGTAGGATGTCAAATACACTGTTTGAATCATTGAACTCGCTCACAAACCTAATGCCAAATTTTCCTTTTCAGAATGGCTACCTCTGCTTTATTTATCCATGTGTACTACAATTCCAAGTTTTGTAACACACATAATTCTCTGTTGTCAGTGAAAGAGGAGATATTAGGTTTAGATTCCAAAATTCTGAAATATCTTACCTATTCTGATTCTGATTTATTCTGTGTTATGTTATGTTGGAAAAAGAGAATGAAAATATATGAATTGAAATAAATTGAATTGAAGTTCACAGGTCAAAGATCTCGAAGTTTTGCCAGTGTGACCGCGGCAATTATTTCGGCACATTGGACGTCTCTCCTCTCCTACTATAATTCATGTTAACAAATTAGCCTATTCCTTTCTTTTTCTCGCTTTTCTTTAGAGGATCAATTGTCTTCATTGCGCTTTTCTTAATAACAAAGTAAACTTGAAATGTCTGTGCATGTCGAGAGGAAATCTTGTCACAACAAAAACATTTTCGTTAATTGCTTGACCTTACCTGAGGCACATTTTACGCCTGCATCTTCGTGATGTCCGCAGTTGTGTGTTCCTACCCTTGCTTTGGGGCAGCTGAAGATGTCACGCTCAGTTCCTCTGCAGGCCACATTGTCGAGAGTGATTGGCCCAGAGCCCTCACCAAATTCTGCGTTAGAAACGGCTTCAGCGGCTCCTGAGAAACCAAGACTTCTGCAGACTACGTTGGCATCCTCGATATCCCAATAATCATCGCACACAGTTCCCCAGACACCGTTGTGCAACACTTCTACTCTGCCTTCATTGCGCGACGTGCCCCCAACTAGCCGCACTGGATTATGTATTGAAAAAGCACAATGCAATTATGGCTTTTGATCTTTAAATCTTTATTCATTTTTTTTTTTCAGTGGCTAACTTAATGGACAACTTAGTATCGAGAGATTTCCAGTGCATTTTGCATAGCCAGAAAGCTATAACCGGTAAACTATTAATGTTAAATCATCCGTTCTGTTCGTGAGATGTGTTTAAATGACCGGATAAAGAATCATTTAATGTATATCCATTAAACTTCATTTAATGTCAACTGGAACAAGTAGATTTTCAAATTCAGTTCATGTATGATCCCTTTCAATCTAGTGTCGAGCGTTTCTACCACTTCACATTTTGGTTAACTTGAGATGTTCAAAACTTTGCTCTCCATTCAACCCCCTCAACAGTCATCAGCTTGGTCGTTTTCATTAATAAGAGGAAAACACGTAACTCAGTATTGCGCTTCCAACAGACAGTTCAGAACAAACAAGAACCTTGATTGTATCAAGATGCCTTCCGCAATGTGACAGCATTTTGCAACATATCCAGCGTTCATTCCATAGATTATCTTTGAAACATTTCAAACTGTTACTTCTTTATCATAAAAAAAAACCCTCATTCATCAACATTTCGAAACGTGCAATAATGTTTATATCACCTTGAGCGCTGCACCTCACTCCCGCATCTTCACTGTGTCCACAGTTGTGGGTTCCGATACCGATAGCTGGACAGCTTAAGAGATTGGATTCCCTTCCAGAGCAATCAACGTTATCGAGGAGGATTGGTCCGGAGCCTTGACCAAAGGCCGCTCTCGAGAAGGCTTCAGAGGCCCCCGGGAAGCCAAGACTGTTGCAGACAACATTAGCGTTGTTGATATCCCACAAATCGTCGCACACGGTTCCCCAGACATCGTTGATCATCACTTCCACTCTGCCTTCGTAAGATGATTGGCCACCAACAAGACGTACTGGTTGTGGGAAAATTTACATAGCTCTCTTATATGCCTGCAAATGTCCGTGAAGTACGGGTTATTCTCTAGAATACAATCTATTTCTGTCAATTGACCTCTCGAAGGGAACACAAAGTATATAATGATAATAGAATGATACGCCAAAGATAAATACAAATCTACATCTACAATGCAAAAGAGGAATGCATATATCTGTCACATTTCAGGTTTTTTTTTTTTCTTTTCCGTTTTCATGATCAAGTGATGATTAAATATTACACCGCACAAAATATTGTGCGGTGTTTATCATCATTAGGGAGCCTTAGATTTGCGACGCGAACGTTTAGACGATGATTGCGTAAGCCGTTTTCTTGTCTCCCTGGGTGTTGCAAAGTAGCTTCAGATTTCGCTAAGACGCAAAGTAAAATGGCCTAGTGCTTCCATAGGATGTTTGCATGAAGTAGCTCTCTGCGTCGTGAATTTGAGCAGAAGCAAAAATGGCCAAGAACCGACGTGAAAAAAAAAAATCAGACAACTCGAGCTCAGGTTTTGATAAGCGATTTTGCGCATGCGCAGAACAGGGTTTTTTTTTCGCCTCATTAAAATCCTCGGCGGGAAAATTTGAAGCTCCCTATTGCTAGCGTAGGTTAGCGCACAATCAAAGATACTTCAAAACAATGGGGAAATTCTCAAACAGTACACCCTGTCATGACGAAGGGTCACTGAAAGAATCACACTTGAATTGGACAGCTTCACCACATCATGAAAATATCTCCCTTCAATCCATCCGTAAAAGAGAATTAACAACATTAGAGTACTGTACGGGCTTCGTACAAATTTAAGTTACCCTGAGGGTTACACCTGACCCCAGCATCCTCTTGGTGTCCGCAGTTGTGGGCCCTTTGTCCGGTGTAGGGGCAGCCTAAGACATTCGACTCTGTTCCTATGCAGTCAACATCGTCGAGAAAGATTGGTCCGGAGCCTTGGCCGAAGGCAGCCTGAGAGAGAGCCTCTGATGCCCCTGGATATCCCAGACTGTTGCACACGACAGTGGCGTCAGTTATGCTCCATGAATCATCGCACACGGTTCCCCAGACACCGTCCATCATCACCTCCACCCTGCCTTCGTAGTATGATTGACCGCCAACTAGTCGAACTGAATGACGTGTAGAACGAACAAGAAATGTCCGATCTGATAAATACATCCTCATTGTGACTGCAGCAATCGAAATTATCTTTGCCTATTAAGTAACTGCATGTAATTCTGCTTGTTCATCTGCCTCTTGCTTAAAAAAAAACAACACATACGTATATATACCTAGAAATTCCCTTGCTACCGACTTACGATCCACACCTTATACACAGGTATCAAAGAAATGACGACAAACCACGCCGTCAAGACAAAAATCTCAGCTAGTTATATCTTTCACAAACTTACTCAGGCTTTTTGAAGTAAGCTTTTGGATATTCATTATATTTCAGGATGAATGGTGAGATCGTTGAAAGAAATTACCCCCCACAATTACCCCCCACTCAGTGAGTAGCAAGATTTTCTTTATGTATCTCTTTACCTGGGGCCATCTTCCTCGTCAAGCTTAGCTTATGATGATGGTCCCCTGCATTTCATTTCTATCATTTCCTATTGCTTCCTTTCATATATGATATTCGTTCTTGAAAAAAAAAAGAAAATGTATGTAAGATCCAAACGTTACGAATATTAGCTGTGTAAATGACTATGTAAGTATTTTGTTGATTTGTCGATTTGTATTGATTTTGAAATGCAGAAATAAAAACTGAACTGAACTGAACTGAACTGAAATTCCCTCATATTCATCTTGATTTACTTATTTTTGCGTAATTTCCGTGTTTTGGAAAAGGAGGCAAAAGATGACGCCTTTTTGTTGGTCCAAAGACTTAATGGAAGGCAAGTGGTTGATATATTCATGTCTTCTTTTCAAAAGTAGTAATGAATGGGATCACATCAACTACGTTCTTTCAATAGCTTGACAACACATAATTGATTAGTTTCTTAATCTTTACCTTTTTCTTTCTTTCTCTCTCTCTCTCTCCCTCTCTCTCTTCCTTCTCTTCTGTATGACTACTGATTTGTCAGGTTGTTTGTTCAGGGTTTATAAGGTTTTTCATGTCTTAGTTCATGTAATTGAATTTTGTAATTCCGCTTTGCATGTATAACACATTATTAACCATTTAATTTGCATTACATGCACTACGTGTTGGGGGAATGCACCCTTCAAGCACTGCGTTTTTTGGCATTCTTTCCTATTTCCATCTTCACATAACTCAGACTGATTTACTTCACTAATTGTGCATTACAATGTTAACTTATGTACTCAGTTTCTGTAAAGATTAATGTATTTCTGTCGCAAATTCAAAACTACAAGCGAGATTAGTTAAGGTTATACAGGCGTAGAAAGGGACCTCAAATTGCCAGTGTTTTGTGTTCCTATAAAAATGTTTCCTTAATGATTTTCCAAACTTTGCTCGAAATTTGATGGAGTTTCAGTGTCTTTGTATTGATGGAAATTCTTCGGCAAAACAAGTGTGATATTACCGTTGATATTACACCTGACCCCTGCGTCTTCTCGATGTACACAGTTATGCACCCAAGTTCCTGCATGTGGGCAGTTAAAAAGGCTGGATTCATATCCTCTGCACTCAACATCGTCAAGGAAGATTGGCCCAGGGCCTTGACCGAAGGTGGCGATGTGGAGGGCCTCCGAAGCCCCTGGGAACCCGAGGCTCTTGCAGACAACGTTGGCGTCGGTGATGTCCCAGGAGTCGTCGCACACGGTTCCCCAGACACCTCCAACTTGCACCTCAACTCTACCTTCATAGAACGAACCGCCATCAACAAGACGAGCTGCATGTATTAAGATACAAAACAAAACAAGAACAAACGCATACAAACTGTAGTATCATTTGTAGTGGCATATTTACCTACTTCTAATGCAGCTTTCTTCCTTTTTTCTCCTTAATTAGCATCTTCGTTTCATTTCGTAAGGAAGTTGAAATAAATGACTCTCGCCCATCTTGAATTCAAACTACACGTAGTTACTATCTATTTAGCACGGTGCTTTAATACATTATACAGTTTATTTGCTGCATGGTGCATTTGCATCGAACGAAATAACATCTGTAAACATGCACATTTTTTGGCAACAGGTTCTAAAAAAGCAGGACTCGGTTTCGCTCATCGTAATATGAACAGATTTTCCCCAACACATGTAGGCCTATATTGAAATAGACAAAGCAGAGTGTATTAATATGCTATCTGTAAAAAAAGTTGATTTACAAACTTATGTGTAATTATTTGCTTGATAAGTCCACAATTAAACTGCATCATATTATGTTCGATTATATAGGGGAAAAAAAAAACCCTCGCATAACGTTTAACGTGAATTGTGCCTGAGTGGAATACCATTTTGCAGACAAATAACCCCGGCGTCCTCTGTGTGCGAGCAGTCGTGATTTCCCCTGCCATTGTGTGTACAGTCAAAGATACTATTTTCTGTTCCTCTGCAGTGGACATTATCAAGGAGAATGGAACCGTAGCCTTGTCCGAAGGTAGCTGCCTTTAGTGCCGCCCTCGCACCTCCAAATCCAAGGCTTCGGCAGACGACATCAGCATCGCGCATGTCCCAGTAATCATCGCACACAGTTCCCCACACGCCGTTCATCAGAACCTCCACTCGCCCTTCAAGTGAAGAGCTGCCACCAACAATGCGAACTAAATACAGATTTGATAAAAAAGCAAATTGGTGACAAGCAAGCAATACAAAGATATGATAGGGGCGTTATCACTTTCGGCCCAATCTAGGCAGGCTGCATATGTACCCTGTATTGATTTCTCCCTGTCTTACCATTATCATCATATTATGCAATGTCTCTTTCTTATAATGTTAAGACAGTGTTGGACGCTGATGTTACGAAATTTTCAATTACGGAATTATCACGTTTCTAACTAGTATCTTCATCTTTGCATACTTTAAATCTAATTGTTACTAAGCCTGAAGGTAAGAATTACAAAACTATACTAAAGCGATTAGAAGAAAAAAAAATAATTGGGTCCAATTTTTTATGGCGTATTCAAAAATCTATGATCCCAAGAAATTTGTTTCCGCACCTATAAGTGACATTCCTCAAACGTCTATACAGCAGTACTGTGTTTGCATCTAAAATACAGTTCTTGTACTTGCAACAACTTTACCGAATGGTTTGGTCCATTCATTTGTACGAATATATTTAGGCCTATTTGTAACACTTTAAAAAGACGAGAAAAAACAATCAAGAATGTCCGAGTTGAAAATTGTCTAACTGGGATTTCATTGCAGTTACAAAATAATACTGAAAGAATGTCAGGAGGTGGATGCATCATGTTGCTCTGCGTGCCAAGTGATCATAAGGCTTATTGAATTTCGTGTCTTCCTGCTTCAAATTTAAAAACAAGATGTTTCCTGAAATGCCTGATTTAGGAAACAGCTCTAGTAGTATACCCAACTCACACTGGAATTAGAAGATGTTAGCGCCATCTCCCGTTTGATTGCTGGATTGTTTTAAACATGTTTAAAGGGGCCCTGAAATCCAAATGCATGTTGATTTGTGTTGAATTATGATACCCTCAACATCACTTTTGCGGTGAAACAAATATCTAGAAATATTTCATATATTTTTAATGATTTTTTCTTCTATTTTTCTTCAGATTACTCGGGAACGCCCACAAAAAATCCTTCCAAACCAATCAATATTCATATTCTTGAGATGACATCATCTGTCAATCACTGCTAAAGTGCTGAAATGTTTAACAAAAGACATTGGAATGCACCTTCCCCTCGACTCAGCATAACTTGCATGTTCCCTCGCCATGTCTTTTGTTAGTCACATTAATAATATGACAGAAACATGCAAGTTATGCTGAGTCGAGGGGAAGGCGCATTCCAATGTCTTTTGTTAAACATTTCAGCACTTTAGCAATGATTGACAGATGATGTCATCTCAAGAATATGAATATTGATTGGTTTGGAAGGATTTTTTGTGGGCGTTCCCAAGTAATCTGAAGAAAAATGAAAGAAAAAATCATTAAAAATATATGGAATGTTTCTAGATATTTGTTTCACTGCAAAAGTGATGTTGAGGGTATCATAAATCAACACAAATCAACATGCATTTGGATTTCAGGGCCCCTTTAAGGAATACCGTATAAATTACTGATCCAGGGTTTTCCTGTTAATATCAAAGCAAATCACACGCACATGTATTATGGCACGAAAATCCAATTGACTCTAGGGCCCGAATTCACGAAGGTGGTACAAATGAAACCATAAACCATGGACAAAAACCATGGAGCGCCAAGTGTCGCATGGAATATTTCGTTACGAAATCAGTCATTTCGTCGATGAACTATTTTGTAACGAAATTACAACATTTTTTAACTAAATGAATATTTCGTCCACGAAATTATAATTTCGTCAACGAAACTGTCATTTTGTCGACGAAATGACCAATTTCGTAAGGAAATATTCCGTGCGACACTTGGCGCTCTATAGTTTTTGTCCATGTTTTAAACCATGGTTTCATTTGTACCACCTTCGTAAATTCTGGCCTAGAGGTTTATTCGAAATGTATTACCTTTTTATAAAGTAATGCCTTTGCAGGCGTTCGCTTGTTTGTCCGTCTGTCTGTTTGCTAATACCTCAAAGTTATGAACAGATTTAGATAACATTTTCAGCGAAAGTGGATGATGCAAGGAACAGATGATTAAATTGTTTGAAGCATCCAGATCACTTGGATCGAGGGTTTCGTTGTAAAGTATTGTAAAGTATGGCGGAGGTAGGGACGGTCGACAGTGTGGAAATACTAATGTGGTGGTCAAGGAATTTGATAATGCAGATGATATGATAGGGTGGAAACAACAATATGGGTGGAAATGAGCTGCTAATGGTGGTGATGTGTGCTCTCGGACTGTTTTTTTTTTTTTTTTTCTTTTTAGTTTTATGGTGGATTGGCGGTTTGGTGCGAATCCACCATTTTGCAAAGGTTCCCAAAAGTTGCTTGAATGGCAGTTGATTTCTGACAACAGCAACTATAACAATGCTTCCAACATTACAAACTGCCGAGAAGACTCTGTGCAGCTTAGGACATCCACCTAGTGACTGCCTGGCAGTGGCGTATCTAGGGGGGTGGGGCAAGGGGGGCACGACGTGCCCCGGGCGCCACTCCTGGGGGCGCCAAAAACGAGAAAACTATTTTAAAAAAAATCGAAAAAGAAGAAGAAAAAAGGGAAGAAAGGAAGAAGAAGAAGAAGAAGAAGAAGAAGGAGAAGAAACCCTCGCCCGGACGGCGGGGGAGGGGGGGGGGGGCAGAAAATCAAATCAAACAAGATAAAAACAAAACATGATGATGATGCGGACAATGTTTATTGTGTTCACACATGTCATTTTATATTTAGCAGGCAAAATGTTACACAGAGCAGCGGCTGCAATTTCTTTCGTTCTGAAGCGATCGCCAATTGGATCGAAGGAGGGCGCCAACGGTTTCGAACATAGGGGGAGGGGGGCGCAAAAAAAAAAAATCAAACAAGATAAGAACAAAACGTAATAATTTAGAGTATTTTTTCAAGTCCTCTGTTTGTTGGTATGCATCGTTATCTATAAGGCCGTCACTGTATCTTGATTAGAATTGTAAGATTTAATAAGCAAAAAAAATGACAAGAATTCCATGTTTTTTAAGCTGAAACACAAAGATTTTCGGCTCGCTCGCTGCGCTCGCTCGCCAAAATTTGTCACAAAAAAAGAGATAGGAACAAAACGTGATGATGACGCGGAAATATACAAATTTCGGCTCACTCGCGCGTACTGAGTTGAAGTATTTAATTTGTTGGTATAAATCGTTATCTATAAGGCCGTCACTATATCTTGATTAGAATTGTAAGATTTAGTAAGCAAAATATGACAAGAATTCCATGTTTTGTAAGCTGAAGTAAAAAAAATTTCGCCCCCTCGCTGCGCTCGCTCGCCAAAATTTATCACGATTCATTACATTTAAATTACTCTCAAAAAGACCCCTTTTAAGTGCTTGAAAAAGCATATATAAAAAAGCATAAAGTCCCAACCGGGATGGGGTTGGGGTTGAACACTTTTTTTAGAAATTAGGGGGGTAGATTTCCGCACTTGCCCCGGGCGCCGTTTTCCCTAGATTGGATACGCCACTGCTGCCTGGTGTCTATGATCGGTGTAAGTGATTTCAACTTTTTCTTCACAAAAGTGGTCCTCCAAGCTGTCAGATATTTTGAGCTTGTTGTCTAAATCAGATGCAGATTACTGTAGGTGGATCATTGTTCGATCTGAGGGGTGTTGCTGCAAAAAAAAAAAAAAAAAAAAAAAAAAAAAAACAGGTGCTGAAAAGGTTCATTCTAGAAGTTACATGTTTGTGCATTATTGTGCTCTGATGACGCACGTAGAGAACCGTTTAAAGGGATGGTACAGTATTGGTGGAGATGAGAATTGAGCTTTTCACTTTTTGCGAGATACCAAGAAAACACTTCTGATGTAGTACAGAACATACCATTTTAAGAGCAATTCAAAGTTTATTTGATGAAAATCGGGTTTGGAATTACTGAAACATCCAAAAACAAAGTAAAACAAAGCGATGGCAGTAAAGTGTGGGTCCCACACTTTATTAGAATCGCTCTTTTTTGGATATCTCAGCCATTTCCAAACCAATTTTCATCAGATAAATGTTGAATTCCTCATAGAATTACATGCTCTTTCATCTTTCATAAGAGGTTTCTCATTATCTCGCCAAAAAATGTTAGAAACCTGAAATTAGGTCTCAACCAAAACTATACGATCCCTTTAAAGGCTATCGTGAACATTCCGAAGCATGTACACAAGATGTTTGGCCTGACAATCAGTCTCCTGAAGACAGAAGTCTTTGTTCAGCCCGCACCAAGGAGTGCTCTCTGCCAGCCAAACATCACTGAGCCTGTCAGTGGCATACAGCTGAAGAATGTAAACGGCTTCTTATACTTGGGTAGAACAATTTCCAACGATGGTACTATGAACATCGAAACCGTACATCAAGGATATATACACGGGGCCAGGCTGTTACTTGACCACCTTAGAAAGTCTTACAGCACAAGAACGTTTGCCAGTCAGCCATACTGAAGGTGTGTGGAGCCGGGAAATGTGCAAACGCCGGGAAATGTGCAAACGCCGGGAAATGTGCAAACGCCTGGAAATGTGCAAGCGTCTCGCCGGGAAATGTGCAAACGCCGGGAAATGTGCAAACGTCTTGCCGGGAAATGTGCAAATCTCTAAATTTCATCAACGGGAAATGTGCAAACGTGACGCCGGGAAATGTGCAAATGTTCAATTTTGCCGGGAAATGTGCAAAACGTCGCCGGGAAATGTGCAAACCATTCATTTCACCTATATTATGTAGAGATGGAAGAGAAACTCTCAATCAAAACTGCGCACGAACCATTACCATCTTTACCACCTGTCTTAGCGACCATCTGTCTTGTTTTTTTGTGTTTTTTTTAATTACATTTTCAGCATTTTCTTGCAAACCCTACAACGAATTTTCACCAGATTTGGCAGATAACATCTTAATGGTGATATGATCGTAATTTGTCAAAATGAGCCCTCCCCACCCCCCCCCCCCACCAGTCCTAAGGAGGGGGGGGGGAGGAGAAGTTGAAGCCTCAGAGTCCCTAAATGCTTGATTTTTTTTTTCTTCATCTGTCGAACCGAAAAAGAAAGAGCTAAGTTAGTGCTATGAAGACATTAATGACTAAAATTTCATGTTTGATTATGGCGGACCCAGGGGTGCCCTGATCGGGGGTGAGGGGGAGGAGGGGGATTTTCCACATTTTCAGCACATTCTCGAAAAATCTATAATAGGACGGATTTTCACCCAACTTGTGAAATACAGTCATATTTATGGTAATATAATCTTGATTTGTTAAAATGCGCCCCCCCCCCCATCGCCGAAGGGGGGGGGGGGGTTAAAGCTTCACTTTTAACATCCCAAAAATCTGGATTTTTTTTTTAAATCTTCTTCTGTCAAACCGAAAAAGGTAGAGCTAAGTTAGTGCTATGAAGACATTAACGTGATTAATGAATGAAATTTCATGTTTGATTATGGCGGATCAAGGGGTGCCCAGATCGGGGGGGGGGGGGGGTGATGGGTGGAGGGGGATATTCCACATTTTTAGCATCTTATTCTTGAAATATGTATGAGGGATTTTCACCAAACTTGACAGATAGCAAGATTATGGTAATAATTATGATCTTAATTTGTTCAAATGAGACCCCCCCCCTTCCCCCACCGCCGAAGGGGGGGGGGGGGTGGGGCTGCGGGGGGTTGAAGCTTCAGCGTCCCTAAACTCTGGAATTTTTTTAATCTCCTTCTGTCAAACCGATAAAGATATAGAGCTAAGTTAGTGCTATGAAGACACAGCGTTAATGAGTGAAATTTCATGTTTGGTTATGACTCGGATCAAGGGGTCTCCAGATCGAGGGGGGGTGAGGACAAGGAGAGGAATTTTCCACATTTTCATCATCTTCTTGAAAAATCTACGAAGGATTTTCACCAAAATTATTGGCAGATTGCGTCTTTACGGTGATATGCACTTAATTTGTTAAAATGAGCCCCCCTCCCATACACACACACACACACACACACACACACACACCGCTTAAGGGGGGGGGGGGTGACGCCTCGGAGTCCCTAACTCAATTTTTATCTTCTGTCAAACCGGAAAAGAGAACTTAGTTAGTGCTATGAAGACATTAATGCCTGAAATTTTATTTCACGTTTGATTGTGGCGGATCGAGGGGTGTCCTTATGGGGGGGGGGGGGGGGGGTGAGGGGGAGGAGGGGGATTTTCACATATTCTGCATCCTCTTGAGAAATCTTTGACGGATTTTCACCGAACGTGCATGGGAGGTAGCATCTCTAGGGTAATAGAATCCCACTTTGTTCGAAGGGGCAACAAGTCCAAGTTGTTCCCCTTCCCCAAAGCTAGGGATAAGACCAGGGTAGCCCCCACGTCATTTAGTAACCAGACGTGAAATTTCATCAAAGTATACAGTAGATCTACCTTCTAAAAATGTGATAAAATTGTGTTCTATTACTCTTGGTTGTATAAAGAATTTCTTTAAAAAGTATGTATTCCGGGTTTTTTTTTTCATATGTATAGGGTTTTCAATAAAATTCTGAATTCCACCCGAACGACCCCACCCCCCCCCCCCTCGTCTTGGTCCCTTTCAAGTTCAAGGGGCGGAGATGGGGTAGGGGGCTCCATCTCGTCCCACCTTAGGGGTTGGGGCAGTGCTCATTTACACAAATTGAGGTCATATCACCAGATAAATACGCTACGCTACGTTTCAAGCTTGGCAAATATCTATTATATAAGGATTTCAAGAAGAACCTGAATATGCGACAAATCCGCCTCCGCCGCACTTAACATTAATTCATGAATTAACTTACCATAACAGGCACTAGCACTCTATTAGCTCCATCGTTTTTGTATAGAGTTTTTTTTTTTTTTTTTTTTTTTTTTTTTTTTTTTTTTTTTTTTTTTTAAGCTGATATATGATTTTATTATCCGAGGGATGCGTCTTGAGTTTTCAGGAGAAAGGCAAAAAATGTGAAAATTAAGCCTCCTTCCTACCCACTCCCCTTTTTGGGCATTCCTTCATCTGTCATAGTAAACTTGAACCTACATCATGCATTAACTGTATTTACAGTACTATCACCATAAAGATGCTATCTGCCAAGTTTGGTGAAAATTCGTCATAGATTTTTCAAGAAGATGGAGAAAATTTTGAAAATCCCCCTCCCCCCCCCCTAGTTACAGCTCGTTATCCGAAGGTTCGTTATTCCGAAGGCTCTTTATTCCTAAGATTCGATATTCCGAAGGTTCATTGTTCCGAATTTCATTTACGGATTAACCAGTCTTCGAAATAACGAACCTTCGGAATAACGCCACAAATTTTCGGATTAACGAACCTCTAGGTATAGGGACTTTGCGTGTTTCGGATTAACGACCCTTAGGAATAACGAACCTTCGGAATAACGAACAGCACCCCCTCCCCCTCACCCTCACCTACCCCTGATCAGAGCACCCCTAGACCCGCCATTATAACCAAACATGAGATCTCGGTCATTAATGTCTTTACAGCACTAACTTTTTCGGTGGGGTGGGGTGGGGCTCATTTTACCATAGACCATATCACCGTAAAGATGGTATCTGCTAAGTTTGGTGAAAATCCTTCTTGAGAATCATCAAGAAGATGCAGTAAATGTGGACAATCCCCCTCCTTTCCATCACTTCCCCTCCCCCCACCCACAATTAGGGCACCCCTGGATCCGCCATAATCAAACATGAAATTTCAATCATTAATGTCTTTAAGGCACTAACTTAGCTCTATCTTTTCTTCTTCTTTTTTTTGTTCGACAGAAAAAGATTTCAAAAAATCCAGAGTTTAGGGACTCTGAGGCTTCAACTCCCGTATCACCGTATAATGAGGCTATCTGACAAGTTTAGTGAAAATCTGTCCTAGACTTTTCAAGAAGATACTGACAATGTAGAAAATCCCTCTCCTCCCCTCACCCCCCCCCCCCCCGCGATCCGGACACTCCTGGATCCGTCATAATCAAACATGCAATTTCAGTCATTAATGTCTTCATAGCTCTAGATTAGGGACTCTGAGGCTTCAATTTGAAGACCATTAAGCCATTAAACGTGAACTCATGTCATCAATATCTTTAAAGAACCAACCTAGCTCATTCTTATTTGGTTATATAATACAAGAAGAATTTCGATAATACCGTAGTTCTGGGACTTTGAGGCCCCCTCCCCTTTTTCAGGGCGGGGGGGGGGGGGGTGGCTACTATATAAACAAATTGAGATCCCATTGCCATAATCGTGCTACCTGCCAATTTTGTTGAAAATCTGTCAAGGATTTCATTAAGAAAATCTAAATGGTGGAAGTTCATGGGCAGTTTTGATATGGAGTTTATCTACTATCTTTATACACAATATCGCTAAAGTAAATGATTTGCACATTTCCCGGCAAAATTGAACTTTTGCACATTTCCCGGCCTCATGTTTGCACATTTCCCGTTGATGAAATTTGCACATTTCCCGGCGAGACGTTTGCACATTTCCCGGCGTTTGCACATTTCCTGGCAAGACGTTTGCACATTTCCCGGCGTTTGCACATTTCCCGGCGAGACGTTTGCACAAATCCCGGCGTTTGCACATTTCCCGGCGTTTGCACATTTCCCGGCTCCACAAGGTGCACAACTCAGTAGTCCTCTCATCGCTGCTATTCGACTGCAAAACACGGACAATGTGCAGCAGACATACAGATTATCAAAAAAAAAAAAAAAAAGAAACACACCGAGAACATTATAGCCATCATGCATTATGCCGGCAAGATCGCACCACAAATCAAGATGTTCTGGACAGAGCCAGGAGAACAAGCATCGAAGCCCAAATCTTCAGAGATCAGCTTCAGTCGTCTGGCCATGTCATCTGCATGGAAGACTCGATCCCTCGATAGCTCTGTTACAACGAGCTTATACACATGGTAGTCGCAAGCAAGGATTTCCAAGGAAGCGGTTTCCAGACAAGCTCAAACTCAAGGGCTTCCTCAAATGGGCGGATCTTCAGACTGCTGTGCTGCTGATAGAAATCACTGACGGTTCCAGTCAACGAAGGCAGAGATTTCCTTTGAAAATAACCGCAGCCAACGCATTTTAGGTGTTCCAGAGAGACATCAATTTAAACTGCAATTACCTGTGTTCTACCTGCTTGCAATCGCATCTGCACCTCCATTTTTGGCAGTCACAGGCGGACACACCAACGAGAGTGAAACATATTGGCCTTCCGCGGGCCTTTAGAGACAACTAAGATGAGCCGTGATAACTCTAAACTGTAATTCGTAAGTTTTCTTTCAGACGACACAAAAGGTTAATGTACCAAAAAACCAAGCTCATCAGAGTTGACACTCCTCATACAAGTTAGATTATGAAAATGCCAAGACACTAATACAGATATTTCATTAGAAATTAGCATATAAGGGCAACGTGTTGAAAGAGAAAATTCATGTGAACAAAACAAAATGTTTGTGAAGAAGAGAACATTATTATCAAAAAGCTCCTCCCCCATCCGCAATCAATCAATCAATCAATCAATCAATCAATTAATCAATCAATCAATCAATCAATCAATCAATCAATCAATCAATGTAGAAAACAAAGGGGCATACCAATATCATTGGGGTCATCCATGATTTTCTACATTATTAGTGGTACAAAGTGAAAATCAAATATTGCAGAGAGTTACTAAATTCAGTTATGTCACTTTAAGATTGATTGCAGAACGAGTAAGCTTCTTTCTAGAATATATTTATTCATAGTGGTAAAACAGCTTAAACAGCAAAGAGTAATTAGAAATACGAGATTTTTTTTCGTAACTTCAAGAATATCCCTTGTTAAGTATTCAGTGAGGTAGCGCATACAAGGTTTATTTTGCTCCTGGCAGTTGATTATTGCCTATAATAAAATTGCCGGATATATGTTATATATATATATATATATATATATATATATATATATATATATGTATATATATATATATATATATATATATATATATATATATATATATAGATAGATAGATAGATAGATATAACATATATCCGGCTTGATATTACAATAATGGACCAGACAACATAGCCTACATGGAAGACGGTAGAAGATAATGTAAGTAGTGTCGCTAGAAAACAAATTCGCTTTTAACCACTTAACCAGAAAAAACAAATATCACTTGCTAGCATTTTCACCAGCTTTACAACCGCCAACACCATTTATCGACCTATACGTTTGTAATAGCCTTTGCTAGATTTCCGTCAATACATAACCATTCCCTATTAACAGTCATAGGTATGAACTCTAGTGTATCTTATTCTATGGTATAGATTTTTTTTTTTTTTTTGCCTATTTTGATGTAGATTGTGGGCATGCGGAGGCACACGTAGATCAAACTTACCATTGGTTGCGGATGTTACGGAGCACAGTGAAATCACTAGGAGTGTTAGCAATTCCATGCCGTCTGTTAGCGCAGACTTGCCCTACACGAATGAAGTTGACAAGATTATTTTTGGTTTATGCCAGGCTTCGATCTCAATATAAAGGGACACGGATTTCCACATCATGTCACTTCAGCGTACAAAATTCCATGTTGAGACGTCCTGGTTGCTGCGCGCATGCGTCCCTGTTTTGTTTTGTGCTGGTTTGTCGTCATCAGCGTCCCTATTTGACGTGCATTCCGCATGCGCAAAACTTTACCGAGAGGTGTCATCATTCGGTAACTCTGCATTCATCTAATCTTTGTAATCTTCGAACTCATGCTTATGTGACTATAGGAGTTTCAAAACATTGAAGCAACTAGTATTTATATGGTTTTCTTTTTATGCAATTGTATTTCGACGTTTATTCCAAAGAATGCCCCTACAGGGTTCGTACCAAAGCCAGTTAGTGACAGTAATTCTGCAGTCTTTCGACTTCATCACAGAATTCGTGTTACCATTCATTTTGTGTTTGCTTTATGTACGATGTTTGCCGTTCTTTTCTGGGGAATTAATGCTGATCGTGATGATTATGATTCGAGAGATGAGAATCAGGTTTAAGTATTGTGTGAAATGAATTATACTGAAAGTATTTGGAGTAATTTACACGGTAATTATTTTAGTTGAAATTCCTATAGCTAATATATCTTCACAATTGCCTAAAGAAATACAAATATTTTGCTGGGAAAAGATCTATTGAATCGAAAATATATTTTAATGCTTGATAATACTTTGCTGTTGCTTGTCTGATATTCTACACTCTCATGAAATTATAAAGAAATCGCTACAAAACCAAACTGAATTTTTTTTTTTTTTTGCAAAAAATGACATTGGTGAAACAATGACTTGTAAAGTGATGTCATGCAGAGATTAAATCAAATCAAATCAAATTGAAGGAAAGCTGTGAGAATTTGTATGAATTCCATCTTATACTGATCTCTTATTTCATCAGTTAAAAGTTCTCAAATTGCGTGATATCAATGCTTTTCAAACAGCAACATTTATATCATACAAAAAAGGATATGAAAGAATGACACATTACCTGTGTGTGTGTGTTTGTATATTTACTGTTTTTCTTCATTAACTTTATTCATTTGGTATTTAAGAAAGATGTTCAGACTTTAATCACACGCACACACACACACACACACACACAAAAGATGAAATCTAGAGAATCTAAAACAAAGCCCTGCCTGGATATGATTTTTTTTTTTCAGTGAAATCAACCAAAACGATGTTTCTTATACAATCACTTAATAAAATCACTATAACATTTTAAAAACCAGTAATGGAGAAAAATATTTGCAAAGATAATTTTTAATTTGGGAAGTGGTATTCAAAACTTTGGATTCATTTCAAAATTCATCAACAGAAAACAGATATTCAGTCCAACGTGGAAGGAAAATAAGAAACTAAGAGTTGACTAATGAGAAGAAAGAAGGCATTAGGGAACTAGAAATGTCGCTTTGGCGACTGGTATGCCTCCGCCATAATGCATGATTTTCCCAATAGGTTTAGATAGTACATGTGGACAATGTGTGATTACATTTTCACAAAATTGGCAAAATATTGAAATGACAAGTTTGTCACAAATGTGTTGAATGTTCACCTTCCTTGACCTAGGTTTAATTGGATGAATAGGAGAGCATGTATCTAGGGATTTAAGGACTTTAACTCGACTTTGACCCATTCATACATTTAGGCATTGAGTAATTTTCAAGGTACAGGTGTGGAGAAAAAGTGCAATTTCTGAATTGAATTGTAAATTGTTACCATTTTCATCTGGCCCTTGACCCTAAAATTCATAAGATAATCACTTTCAGGTAGAACATGCATAATATGTACTAAGTTTCAAGATAACTTGAGCCACTTCCGAGATATGGAGGAAGAAGTTAGTTCAGCACTTTCACTTGATCTTTGACCTTTTGACCTTTGAGGCAAAAAAAGAAGAAAAAAAAAACTTTCCAGAGAATTTCTATTAGGTTACACATGTATGCATACACCAAGTGTAAAAAAAAAATAACCCTGCTGGCATTGCATGATAGGAGGGAAATAGTAAAATTTTGAAGTGTTGCACTTCACCTTTGACCCCTGACCTTTGACCCCATGAACCCTACATTCTCTAGATAATCACTTCTAGTCAGTATATGTATATACTATGTTCCATGAAGATACCTTGAACAATTTTCCAAGGTATGGAGAAACTAGAAATGTCGCTACGGCGACTGGTGTATGCCTCCGCCATAAACTGGTATGCCTCGCCCATAATGCATGATTCTCCCAATAGGGCTATAGTACATGTGGACAATCTGTGATTACATTTTCACAAATTGGCAAATATTAAAATGACATGTTTGTACAAATGTGTTGCATGTTCACCTACTTTGACCTATGTTTATTGGATGAATAGGAGAGCACGTATTTGGGGATTTAAGGACTTTAACTTGACTTTGACCCTTCACAAGTTTATGCATTGAGTAATTTTCAAGGTATTGAGAAAAAGTATAATTTCAGTATCAAATGGTAAAATAGTATTATCGAAACCTGGCCTTTGACCTTTGACCCCACAGTTCCAAAGAGAATCACTGTTAGGTAGAACATGCATAAATATGTAAGTTTCATGACAATACATTGAGTTATTTTTGAGATATGGAGGAAAAAGTGCAATTTAGCACTTTCACTTGACCTTTGACCTTTTGACCTTTGACCTTTGGCAAGAAACTTCCCACAGAATATATATTGGGTTATACATGCATACATCAAGTTTTAAAAAATCCTTCAGGCATTGCATAAATATAAGGAAAGTAGTTATATTTTGAGGAGTTGACCTTGACCTTTGACCCCTGACCTTAGACCCAAGACCCCCAACTTCCCTAGATAATCACTGCCCATCGGTACAAGCATATATACTAAGTTCCATGAAGATACCTTGAACCATTTGCGAGATATGGAGAAAAACATGAAATTTCAATTTTTTTTCACAAAATAACCTGTGACCTTTGACCTTTGACCCTGTGACCCTAAAATCCACACAAAGTATCATCCCCCAAGGATATACCCTCATACCAAGTTTGATGCAAAACCACCACACGGTTCTTGAGATATCGACAAAAACAAAACGGGACGGACGGACGTACGGACGTACGGACGGACGGACGGACGGACGACCCGAAAACATAATGCCTCCGGCCACTTCGTTGGCGGAGGCATAAAAAAAAGTTTTAATATTTTTACTTGACCTTTTGACCTTTGACCTCTGACCTCATGACCCAAACTTTCACCAGAGAATCTTAATTGGGTAATACATGTATACACTAAGTTTCAAGCAAATCTTCAGGCATTCAATAGATATGGTGGAAATAATGAAATTTTATGTATTTGACCCTGACCTTTTGACCTTTGACCTTTGACCTCATGACCCAAACTTTCACCAGAAAATCTTAATTGGGTAATACATGTATACACTAAGTTTCAAGAAAATATCTTCATGCATTCAATAGATATGGTGGAAATAGTGAAATTTTATGTATTTGACCTTGACCTTTTGACCTTTGACCTTGAGCATGTGCACCCAAAAGTTGATAGGCACAACTTCACCCCCTAATACACATACATGCCAAGTTTCATTAGGATACCTCAACAGGTTTTGATAGTTACCTTGTCCACAAAATTCATTACGGACGGACGGAAGGACGGACGGACGGAAGGACGGAAGGACGGACGGACGGAAGGACGGAAGGACGGACGGACGGAAGGACGGGCGGACGGACGGAAGGACGGACGGACGGACGGACAACCCGAAAACATAATGCCTCCGGCACCACTTCGTGGCGGAGGCATAAAAACATAACTATCACACCTGCCGAATAGCACGGGCTATCATTCCCTATTTCAGATCGGAAGTAGAGATACCTTTCACGTGTTCAGATACCAATAGAAATCATGGGAAACCCCCCGGCTCTTTAAAATGGTAGCGTTGATAGCGAAGCGGAAAAAGAAAAATCTAACGCTGTGCTTACACCACCATGTTCCCGGCTGCCACGGCAGCCCCGTTTGCCCGAAACGTAATGCGCTGTGGTTAGATGGGATAATCTTCTGTTTTTCCCCTCCGTATTTTAATATTGTTTGTTCCAGCCCTCCCTCCGGTGAACATGTAGCTATCAGACACCGTTCTCACAGCGCAGCATCTGTTCAGGCTAGGCTGCACAATAATTTCCGTCACGTCCCATTACGGACTGCCTCCAAGTTTTATCACGGCCTATCATGAGCTGTCACACTTTGCTGCGTTCACCCCGTTTTATTAGGGTTTACAAGTTTTCTCATAAGCACCGGGACTGCAGTTTAGAAATGCAATTTATTTGACACGGCAATCACTGCCTATCATGTTTGTCCACCCCGTTCCACTGCATGGTCTCACGTCCATCCCTTTTTGTCCACGTTGGCCTGATACGTGATTGCCATGGCCGCCGGGAACAAACTGTAAACGCAGCAGACGTTCTGCAGTTTGTTTGTTTGTTTGTTTTTTTGTGAAGGGGGAAGGGAGAGGGTTTTTTTTAAATCCCCCCCCCCCCCCCCCCCCGCTTGGGTGATCAGCGGCCCATGTCTATAACGTTCCACCATCCATGATGGGGCACAGGCTAATAAACGGCAGACCACATTATGCACTTTTGGAGAAAAGTGATAATTACAAGTAAAAATTCACAACCCTTTCCATTTTTTTAATCTTTCTTTTACATTGGTAACTTGTAATGTATGCAAAAATATTTATATCAGGCATACATACGTGTGCCTTTGTGTGTGTGTTTGTGTGTGTGTGGGGGGGGTGTGGGGTGTATGTTTATGTGGGTATGTATTTAGGCATGTATTATGAAATCATGAGACTACAATAAAATGTTTTAAAGCACTAAATCACAGAGTGTGAACTCGGATGCTTTCTGTTACCACTTGTGAAATGAGCCATGCAGTATTATCTATTGATTTGATGCTCATCATAATGAACGTAAGGCGAGAAGATGCAACCTGAGTCTTGGTGCAGCGATTAATTGATTAGTTGAAATCTGAACTTATATGCTGTCTAGAACATGCATTTCATAATGATTGAAAACAACAAATCAACGAAAGACGATGCAGCATGGTGTACAGACAGTGCACTCTTTTCTTTTCTTTTTTTAATCAGATAACAGCACATCAAAATCAAAAATCGGTAAGGACCACAGTCTGCATTTTGGTTGTTTGTATTGTTGCACTCGAGGAAATGGCCTCGCAGAGCTAAATGGAAGATTACAATGATGTGATTCGATGCCATTAAATGTCATTAAAGATGCCTTTTCCGTGGCAGGACCTATCAGGAAGCAACCCTCATTGCCAAGCCGTATTAAGGGTAGGTAACTATAACACAAGGCGATATACC
Source organism: Diadema setosum (assembly GCF_964275005.1). Taxonomy (NCBI): domain Eukaryota; kingdom Metazoa; phylum Echinodermata; class Echinoidea; order Diadematoida; family Diadematidae; genus Diadema; species Diadema setosum. Next base: position 13,325,413 of record NC_092689.1, read on the forward strand.
CAAACCGATTTCAATTTCCTCTCCAAACCCACAGGTTCCACAATATGTATAGCATATTTACTTCGACTGATGTTCATTTTTTTCGAAGGTTCGCTATTCAATAATCCGAAAATGAAACAAGGTTCCTTATTCCGTATACCTAAGATTAAAAGGATTCGTCATTCCGAAAGTTCGTTAATAATAGAATAAAGAAAAGACTCCCTTAATCCGAAGGTTTGTTAATCCTTAGTTGGAAAGAAGGTACATTATTATAACTAAACCTTCAGATTTAAGAATCTTATTCTTCCGGATCAATGAATTGAACTAATTGAAAAATTGTCCCACATCGACGGAAATGTGCACCAAATTAGTGTCTTTCGTGGTTTTTTATCATCAGTTGTTATGGCTACTACTAACCATTGATTAATTTCGTGTTTACTTCCGTCAATGTTGGGCAATTTTTCAATCAGTTGCAATAAAAAGAACTCGACGCAAGAAGTTCACTAATATGAGTAATAATATGCAGTACTCGTTGCATGGTAAGGATTGGAACCAGCACTGGGTGTCGGGAGGAGGCTCGGTGGTCTAGTGGATAAGACTCTTTGTCCGGTGATCAGGAGTATCATGTGTCCATAATTTTTCATCGTGGCTACTACTAAACCGAGATAAATTTGGTGCCTACTAACGTCGATGTAGGCTTGTAGGGCAATTTGTCAATCAGTTGCAATCTGTAACCATTTATTTCATCTAGCAATCACGTACATTTTGCATTCAATGTTAAAGCATAAGCTGAACAACGTTACTTTACCCCAATAAAACTAAAACATTATGATTCAGCAATGATCGAGAGAGTGGAATGGGAATAAGTCCTTTGTCTCTTCGGTTTGATGTCACATCAGCACCTGATCCAGAGGGGGCGCCCAACTTAGACATTATAGTGTATCATCATGAAAGCCAACTTTCACTGGCACAAATATTGTAAAATATTGAAAATACATGCAGGAAAACTTACAAACTTAATAATCAAGGACTGAAAGATTTTTGTCATGTGTGTGGTTTCAAATACTCTTGTTCTTCTTAAAACTGATCAGCATAATTTGCCGCCGACATGGCAGGGTTCACGAGACACCCATCTCCTGTTGTTGTTGTGGTTGTTTTTTCAAGGGAAAATATTATTAGTATTCCTTCAAGTAAGCACATAAAATACCTTAATACAGTGCAATGTCAGCAAACATATGAACAGTTAAATTCGTACATTCAAATATTTAATAAAAACTCCAACTAAAGCGTACATTCACATAACTGAACATCCTGTAATCTTAAAAGAAAAAAAAAAACACGTGCTTTTTTCTATTTCAAATCGATAATTCGTTCTAATTCAAAGTAGTATCTTAACATCGACTGTCCAAAGACAATTAATATTTACTTAGTTTGCAACTGAAGGTATAGGCCTACGTTTGTGTTTCCAGTACTGGGCTCTAGTTAAGAACAGCTCTATGTTAACTGATGCTATACACAAGTCAACTGATGCTGTACACTACCCAAATATGTTTTTTTTTTTCACTCTCTCTTTCGCTTCCTATGCTTGTACTATGTTTCTATATTTCATCTGTGACAAAACGGGAATAAATTTCTACTAATATTATGAAGCTTTTTGATCCATTTTTTTTTCTCTTTAGGCGCATGAGGAAGTTTGAATGAGCGTGACATCAGCATGAACAGGAGTGTATGAATTATAACGTCGAAATCTGCACAAGATCTTCACAGTCCACAGTCGTCAAGGAATGTTGCCTCAAAAAAAAAAAGTTGCCTTACGAAGACGACTTCCTTTTGTCAGCTGTAATTTCACCGTATCGGATGATTAATGGCTGCATGGGATAATGATACTGCGGGTCTTTTTAGGATCGTAAATATTGACAGAAAGTTAGGAAGTCACCTTCATGTTTTACTTTGTAAGACTGTATATTGAACGAAATACCGCTCAGTATGTCTCGATTTCATGTCACGGTTGGAGTCGTTTGATATTTTCTTCCTGGTACAGGTTTCACCAGATCAGACTGTCTCTTTCTTTTAAAACTTGTTAGTTCCTGCCTTGCAGTGCCAATCCAAAGTATTTCCTAGTGGGATGGCGTAATTCTAACCTTGAATGAGAATTTCCTTTTGAACCGGTCCTGGCAACATTAAGCCCTATATCAGTTACTAATTATGGACGGTTAGGGTTTTTTTTTTATTTCATGTATAATCATCATGCTGCTTTGTTATTTTGGCAAATGTCCCATAAAATATAGATTTTAGAAGGGAAGAAAAAAAGCAATGATGTTCTTGAAGAGATGTATATACCGTATATTGTATATGTTCTTTCACTTTGTCGTTATGTTTTTGGTACACCAACGCCTTATTGTGTTATCCTTTTCCCTTATAGATACCCCAGAAGAAAACAACAACAATCTTTTAAAATTATTGCACCCCACCTTCAATTTTCCGAATCTGACATGATACGTAAAATCTGAATAATTCAATCACCAATGTGCTTCGTTGCGATAGATGCGGGGATAGTAGGTTTGGAGAGTCAAAATCAATACCCAGAAATTCGAAGGAGACATTATGTTTGATAAAAGTGCGTTGTTAATGTAAAGCAATGCACACTGACACACTCATGACGCAACTAAACCACAGTGGTGATTTTTCTTTTCTTAACTTTTTATACCTCTAACGTCTAGGCACATGAACAAGCAAAAACTCATGCACACACAGACACACAGTGAACAAGCAGTGAGAGAAAGTGGAAATGGTGTCAGACTATTGAGACACATCTTCGACATTTCGAAAAATGAATATAGATACCCTATAGAGCAATTAACATAATGATAGCCCATGCAAAATGATTTCGGACAAGGATTTCCTTCTTCATGTTAAATTCATTGTCATTTGATTTGTCATCACATCATTTTGTTTTTATTCTATAATATATTCTTTTGGCATTATGTATTAGGAAACACATAGTTTTAGGAAAATTCCTATAATTTTGACACCGAACCGTACGTGTAAACTGTTTGTATTTTTTCATCTTATTTAAAGTTATGAATGCCTTGCAAATCGTACACTTTGGAATATTGGGGCTATGTAATCATTATGGTTATGAATACAATCATGTTCTCTTAAGATGTACCCTTCAAAAATGCAGTATCAATCTTGTGATTCGTGATCCGGCCTTCCGTTCCGGCCAGTCGATAAGTTCCGCCGGAACTTATCGGCGGACTTTGGCCAGTATATCGGATCCCCCGGATCCAATCGGCGGGATTATTGCCTCACCGCCGATAAGATCCCCCACCGCCGATTCGATCCGGGTCTCTACCGTACAATGTATACAAAGTGGTAATGGGGAAACACCCCTTCAGTAAAATGTACTCTTCCAGTCTCCCTCTACAGCCAATGAACTTCTCCAAATCTCTCTGACCAGCCAACCGAACGAAGTTGCCAATTTGAAACCCGGATTACAAAGCGATTCCTTTTTTTTTTCCTCCCTTATCTCTTTCGTCGTCATGGTGGCCATGGTACAGTCACAGAACTCTGCTCTGTAGAGTTCTGCACGATGTGACGTTGGTCATGCCAACCTATCTCTGATCTGAATCATTTTGAACAAAATAACCGAATGAGTTAGTGTAATTGGGATGTTCGGCATGCTTCATGTTAACTACTGTAATACAAGGAGCTTTATATTAAACATACGTATGAGCTCAAATAGTCCACTTTCATTTTAATGTCTATTTTCAGGGCACAGAATCTAATCATTTTAGTGCGATATAACGACCAACATAAACGCCAACGTCATACATGCATGTTCGTTTGGTTCTTTATTTTTTCAGTTGTAACAACTAAAAATGATGGGATGAATTTTGTTTTTGTGTGTTCAGTTGTCTTATTATATCTTGTGTCCGTGTGTATGTGCATTTGTGTGTGTGTGTGTGTGTGTGTGTGTGTGTGTGTGTGTGTGTATGTTTTTCTCTTTTGGGGAGGCGGTCTATCTATACACAGAGATTACTTCAAACAGGCAAGGTATTCTAAAGGGATACAGTATAGTTTTGGTTGAGATGGGCGATTGAAGATTTAACGTTTTGCAAGATAATTAGAAAGCACATTTGAAATAGACAGCATACAATTCTAAGAGAAATTGAAAGTACATTATACCAAATCGGTTTGGACTGAAAAAAAAAATACATGTGTAGTGGGCAGATAAGGTGAGTCCATCCTTTAATTATCAACAAGATTTGATTTCAAATTTGTGAAGATTTTGTTAACTTTACACCAAAGTGAGTAGCAACATCTTAAAACCATATATCTCCTCTTCAAAATGATATTTATGCATACACGGTCATGGGTGGCTAAGTAATCATTCTTTTTAAACAATGGGTAAATTGGACTTGGGACCAAGTTTAGACAATGCAAGAATCAATGCACCTTATCAGAAATTAACTTAACAAATGGAATAATGAAATTAATAATCACAACTTACCATTGGTTTTTTTTTCGGATATCTCTTTTTAACATTACATCCCATGCCCCTCAACATGGCCACCATTCCTTCCCACACAGAGATTAGCTCTTTTCTCCATCTCACGCACAGCCCTACGTATCATTGGGGCTTGATGGCGTAGAGCTTCAAATTCATCAGTGATTCTTTGTCTCAGATTTGCAATGTCAGGTTGAGGGGTAATGAACACTTTGCTCTTGAGATAACCCCAAAGAAAAAAAAAATCGCAAGAAGTCAGATCCAGAGATTCTGGTGGCCAATCCACATCATGATACAAGGCAATCACCCGATTTCCAAATAACTCAGCCAATCTGTTTCTTACTGCAACTAGTGGATGGGCTGGTGCGCCATCCTATGCCCACCATAGGCGTCTGAACACACCCCTTTGTTGCACAGGAAAATTTTCCATTAATTCAGGAATCACATATTCATTTAAAATTTGTAAGCATCCATTTTCGTTGTGGTTGTTTTCAAAGAAGAAGGGCCCTATGTCTCACCAGTCTGAACATTCAAAAAAAAAAGTGAATCGAAAAGGATTTATGCTGGTCTCACTAACTGAAACTTGGTCCCAAGTCCAATTTGACCCATTGTCCAAAAAGAATGATTACTCAGCCATCCATGACCGTGTAAGAATAAATAAGATGTAATTGGAAAGAGGAGATGTATGCCTTTATGATGTTGCTACTACTAAATACCATCTTCACAAATTCGAAATTAAATCTTTTTACTTTTTCTATACGCACTGTAGCTACATATATCTCAGCAATTTGAAGCTAATTTGTGTAAAATGAACTCTGAATTCCTACAAGAATTGAAATCTCTTTAGTATTGCAGGTTTCTCATTATTTTGTTTGTTCTGAACAATATCTTATAGTAAAAAATCTTGAAAGCCTTCCCTTCTCATGATAGGGACTGCGGCCCCCAAAAAAGATCTTCTGTTAAAAGGGGATGGCTAGTAACAGATCATTGGGAATCAGTGGGAATGCTGGGGGATGATTGTTCCAATCCTTGGGGAATTCATTTAAGAGTACATTTTCTGTTCTGTGAAAATTATTTGCTTCATAATGGTCTCATATTCAAGTAATGAGCAGTTTAATGTTTCCGGGTTAGCATGCCTGTACAGTGACGGGGAATTAAACAGCACATTACTTGAATATGAGACCGTTCTGAAGCAAATAATTTTCATACAACAATAGATATATTAATGAACTCTTTAATGAATCCCACTAGAATTGGAACAATCATCCCCGAGCATCCCCACTGATTCCCATTGATCAGTTAGTAGCCCTCCCCTTGAAAGAAATTAGAGTGCATGCAAAATATGGGGTATCACGAACTCACGTAAATTTTTGACTCCAAGTGATAACTAACTTGAATATCCAAACAGTGCACCTATGTCCGAAATCTGGTGTTCAAAAAAAAAGTTACATTTTCTCTTCGTAAACATTAAGTTTCATTTATACATGTACATACATTTTTAATGGAAATACATAGTACATGCACATGTAAAAGGTGTGAAGCCAATAGTGGCGATGGGATAGACAGAAATTAAAAGAGATAAGAAAATGAAAAACAGCTATAGTAAACTACATGTAACATGAATTTGACAGGAAACAAACAGAAATATGGCTTAATGTACCGGAAAAATGGAATCTTTATAAATAAAAAGTAAAAAGGGTAAAGCGGTAGGCTAATAGAGAGAGAGAAAAAAATAGAATTAAAAATAAAAAATAAAGAAGAGATTTAGAGTGCGAAGGAGAAAAATGAGAAAAGTAAACAAAGGAAAATGTTATTCATCTCGAGTTATAATGGCTTTAAATCAACAGCTTTAAATAAAGAAATTTTAATCCATATTGTCTCATTATGGCATACGGGAGAAGGCCTTGGAGTGGTTCAGGAGAACCGAAAAACAATATTCTCTGAACGAGAATAACTCAAGTTTCAATTATTAAATGTGGCGTCCCTCAGGGTAATATAAATTAGGTCCTTTACTTTTTATAGTTTATATCAATGACTTCTGCAAATCATCTGACATATTCTCATTTATGCATTTTGATGATGATTCAAATGTTTTCTTTTCTCATCAAAACCCAGTTACTCTCGTATACAGACACCGTCAACTCTGATTTGAGAAAAAAGTAACTCAGTGGATAAGATCTTCATAAAACCTTCAGAAAATTAAGTATACACTTTTTAGTAAATCCTTATAAATATTAAGCACAGATATTATTTTGATGATACTCGATTAGATCATGTATCCTATGTAAAATTTCTTGGTATCACAGTAGATGAAAAACTTTCATGGAGGCCTCATGTTATTAAAATAAGTAAAATTATTACGCGTAATATTGGTATCACATTCCAACGTCTTCTTTGTTAACATTGTATTTTCTGTGATATTACCTTATCTCAAATACGAAATTTTAGCATGGGGCAGCGCCCATCAAATTTTATTAGATAGATTATTATTGCAAAAAAAAGTAGGCCCTACTTCGTATTATCTGTGGGGTTTCGGCACTCAGATTCATTGTTCATCAAAAATATAAGATTTAAAAAAATTAAAGATTTGTTTCTTTTTCAACTGGGTCAATTCAAGTTCATCTACAACACAAATGTTCTCCCCAGTAGTTTTAATTCAATGTTTCCACGAAATCAATGGTTTCATGATTATCCTACTAGGCGGTCTGAGTTTCATCTACCCCTTTTGAGAACCTTTAGCTCAGAATACATTTATATACACCGGCTCTAAATTTTGAAATTCCTTAAGTTCTGAAAAAACATATCTCCATCATTATACTCTTCAAGCGTTATTTTTTTTTTTTGTTAAATTCTGGCTGAGATTTCTATTTTTCATTATCTATATAGGTTACAGCAAATAAAGACTCTCATCATCAGTAACACCCTAACGCAATGAAAAAATCACATTATAAAGTAATGAAATCAGGCATTTCATTTCCATAATTTTTCCACAGCTGCATGCAGTCACCAGCTGCTGTCCGAAATACATCCTCAATCATCAGGCAATAATATTGAGCAAACTGAGGCTGGATAGAACACTGATGGTTCTTTTCTACAATTCCTTTATCCAATCTATTGTCATGTATAACTTGATTTGTTTTTATGGCAATCTTACACAAAAGGACAAGGCTAGAATCGATAGACCACGAAAGTGGCAAAAGATCATTGGGTTGGAATTGCCAGTGGTACAGGATTTACACGTGGAAAGAATGATGGTCAAAGTAAACAAGATAATGACCGATTTAACACACCGTATGTACGGTTACTATTGCCTGAACAGATCAGGTATCAGACTCTGTCCTCCTCGCACAAAGCGTACCCGTTTTAGAAGTGCTTTTGTCCCGGATTCCATTCACACGTATAATGCCAGAGTAATTAGACACCGGTAAGTTGTTATGATTTGTTTTTGGTGTATTTATTATTATTATTATTCTTATCATACTCCCGCATATCCAAGAGTATAAGAAGGTATACAGGAATTGTATGTGGTTGGTCGGGCGGTCGGTCGGTCGCAAAGTTTACGTCGCGAACTTTTCTACAGCTCTGAATTAATTCTGATGAAATCTGGGGTATATGGTGATATTGAGTGATTATCTTTATAAGTTGAGGTAATTGAGTTCAAATTTGGTGATGATGAAAGTGAGGTGTAGCAGTAGGATATATGTTTCTCGTGTGTGTGTGTTATGGTAATTGTATTTTTTTTTTTTTGTGGAGTGAATTATTCCCACAGTATTTAAGTTATGTAATTTTAAATTTGGAATATGTAATGATATAAAGGTGTACATGTAAGACACATTTGGTGTTATTTTGATAAGGCGGTGCCATGGTAATGATAATATAATATATTGGAATTTTTTGGAGGGAATTATACAAATATATTGGGATATGTGGTGATATAATTGTTTGGTGTATAATGATGATGTATGAAAGGATATCATCAAATATATTTATGAGTGGAATAATTATATGAAAGTGATATACAGCTGTATATTAGTATTTTTGTATACATGTAGTTGTAAATGTCGGGTTAATGTATTATGTTATTATGGTGCATACGTTACTGTATGTTAATGTGAGTGAGTTTCATTTTGTACGCTATGACATGTCTGATTGTGGTGTACCTGTGATGTATTGAATGTTTATTTTGTTGCGATATCCAATGTATAAAGAATTTCCAGAGTGGACAATTTAAGTAATCAATCAATAAATCTCCTCTTCCGTTTATTCTGTTCAGCGTGTAGGCATTCTCTCTCTCTCTCTCTCTCTCTTTCTCTCCTTCTTCCTTTGATTTTGTTTTTGCTCTAATCCTTTCATTCGTATATTCCCCTCAGTTTAGTCATGTCATGTTGTTGTGTCTCTGTTGTTTGTTTCATTTTGTCTTTTCTTTTTTGCATTATGCATTACGTACTTGTAATTATAATAAGTATTTTTGAAGATATTTTAGAGTGGTCGAAAATCTACAAGCAATGCTTTTTAGTGGACCCTCTTAGTTCTCATTTTTACCCTGCAAACAAAACTTTGTAATTCCAGTATGTGTGCATATCTTTATTAGTTTGTTAATTACCACTGAATGTCATACTTTGTAATGTATATTTGCTTATGATTGCATTTTTGATTTACTTTATGTTATGTTTTTGTAAGAGTGCTGGTAGTACATGTGAAGAATACTGTTCCACTCCTTCTTGGCCCATGACCGAACAGAGTCGGGGACGGAGTAAGATTGATCTCTCAACTCCAGAAGCATAAGATAGGGACATGGATAGAAGTTAAGAGATTAGTAGGAGAGGGTCTATGATGTGGGGATTATAGGTTCATTGAACAGTACTGTGTAAGGAACTGGTGGTGGGAATTGTAAACACAGTTAGTCTGAATTTACTTAAACTTGATTGAGGACAAAGGGAAGGATTAACTATTGAGTAGAGATTAACCAAAGTAATAACAAAGATGGTTGGGTTCTCAATGGAAGTTTCATTGGAGGTTTGATGGTCTTGTTAATAAAAGGACATGAGACTATAAAGCTGGGAAGTGTACATAGGGTTTTGGATTGGACTGGTCGTATATTAAGACGTATAATTGGGGCAGGAAATGGAGATAAATTCTTAACTTGGTCAGTCAAGAGACACTTATAAATTACATGAGGTTAGTTCTGTTCTAAGGTATAAACTCCCTATTTCTCCATCTTACATTTTGTTGAAAGAAAAATGCGAATAAAATAAATAAATGAAATGAAATCCACATGCATAGCTCCATTTTAGTCCCCTGCATACACATTAACAATTTGTTTGCAGACTATTAGACCAACATTCTTTTTTGTTTTGAAGTACAGCTGAACAATCATTTTCTTATCAGTACAAAGCTCACTGAATAAAAAGAAGAAAAAAAAAATGTTTATCCACGCTGTACCCTAGCAGCACAACCTCCCTCTCTCTTCCTTTCCACTTCAAGCAGTCTCTTTTAAATGTAGGACCTATAAAAATAGTATTATCATGCTCTTTCGTTGAACTATTCTTTGAAGTTTTGTCTATAAATAAAGGCTAATCGCACCACACTGTCTGTGCAACGGCTCCAGATGATCGACTCGTACGTTTTGTGCATGCTATTTAGCTGATACATTGTAGGCCCTACAATAATTCATTTCTTCGCGCCACTTGTACGAGGCTATATTATGATTCATTTAAAGGGAAAATATCAGAATGTAAAATTAGGCTTGTCCTTAATATCATTTTAAAAAATGAAGAAATAGCTTGCTTAGATATTTTAGGTTTGGTATAGGCATCTATAATAAACAGATATTATTTTGTACTGCCTATTGTGCTGTATATTCGTTCCGCGGAACTAATCGACTGGATTCGGCCAGTATATCGGTTCCCCCGGAACCCGGAACGGATCGACTGTGACACCGGCGTCAAGCTATTCCAAAGTCACTGCGGTCGTAGAGGGCAGCAAAATCAGAAGTGTCAGAAAAGTTATCACACTCTGACATGACTTGTCGGTGGCAAATGAAAAATGGAGCCGGATGACACAAGAAGAAGGATGCCAAAGGGATCACACTGAACACACAAACACACAAATGCGTTTTGCGATGCCGATGAATTTTATTATGATACGTTGTAATCATCACCTCATAGGAAAGCAAGAAAGTTATGGAATAATTTGATTTTAAAAAATATCATACACAAACAGATTAATGCTACTTAAGCATTATCCATAAGTTGTTTGTCACTCTGGTGCTGTCGCAATTCAATGAACGTATCCTCATTTATTTAAAAGCGTATAGGTTATATTATCGTAATTCATGATGAGAGAGCCATTTCATATATGTATGTAAAAGTTACATTGTACATAATTTGTTTAGATGAAATTGTCATATTATATGCGGTTTTGGCCGGAAATGAAATAAAAATGAAATGAAATGAAATAGAAATGAATTGAAATGAAATGTTTGTGTATGCGATTGTGCGTATGTGTTCTTTTTCTTTTTTTCTTTTCTTTTTTTTTTTTTTTGCTCTGATTTTTTGTTCTGTCTTTCTTTTTTTCCGAACTTTTTTCACAGTTTCGTTAGTTTGGTACATACTGTAATTAGATGTTGTTAATGAGGGGACTGCAAAGTATGAGCCAAGCTTTTCAGCAGTCCCCTCCATTTCTTATAACTTCTCTGTCATACAATTAAGTCTCATTATACGATATTTCCTTACACTTTAATTTCCGAATAGAGAAATGAGCCTCATTGATTTCGTACATGTATAACTATGTATTTGCAAATGTTATATTCTTAAAACATGTTGTTGGAAATTAGATTACATTATATTAAATTAAATTAAATGAAATTAAATTAAACTTGATTAAGTTAAATTTAATTAAATATAATATACTTCTTTTATGGCTTTTACCAAAAGTTTTTGTCTCTAGACAGATGTTAATCAAAATAGTGGCATTTGTATATGAAGGAGCAAAGAGATAGCCAAAATGTTTAATCAACCTCTTTATTGTATAATGTTCTTTTAATGGCCATAAACGCTCAAGGGTGGCCTAAAACTTCATTGGTAGGTGATAATCGTAGATGCATTGTAAGCATAAAGTGAATCAATGAGCGTCAAACGAATCAATCCATGTCATTATTTATATATATATATATTTTTTTTTTTTTTTAATCCGGAAAGCACAAAGAGGTTCGAGTTAACTTTATATCAAGAAGCTAAATGGTATATCATATTGGAAAAGAACTAAATGATTTCATATGAACTCGCAGCAGTTTTCACACTGTGGATATCTCCTCTAAAGAGAAGTCACTTTCATCAGACCTGCTGTCCCTTTAAGCCTTCGTCAGAACTACAATGCGATACAAAAATAAGGAACAAGCATTACGTAACGTCTGAATAATCACATAAATTGATAATCAGAAAACACGAGAAAGTATTTCACGCAACGTGAATCATTTTTGTCATTATTGTCAGTAAAGAGCAGCACGTGAGTATTCGTCGCTGAGGTGATAATACCTTGTATCTACAAGTTTGGTGAAAATGAGGTGTTTTTTTTTTTGTTGATTAATGGACAAATAATGGGTTTAGTGATGTCCTGTCCAAATCCCAACTGTCTTACTCCAAAAATGAAGCCACCATGGCATGTCAAAGGAAAGGCTATCCCATTCGCCACAGTGCTTTGGCCGCCATGTTTTTTGGCTCTCCTGAACATTTGACATTTTGTAGATACGAGGTTTTATCGCCCAAGCGAAGCATGTATTACAACGGATAATCGAAATTTAATGGATAACGAATAAGACAGTGTGCGTTCTGTATACTGTTAATATAATTTACCACAGGGAGTGATTATTAAACTGTTTCAACTGGAATGGGGGAAGGGGGCTCTATAGACTTTCCTGTGAAAGGTTACATTTTAATCTTTATTTCAGATCGGACGATGGACAAGACAAGAGGAAAGTGAAGAAACAAAGGTGCAGGGGCGGATCCAGGGATTCCATAAAGGGAGAGGGGCGCAAAAAAATATATATATATATTTGTGGTACCTCTTTTGGGTTTAATCACGTGCACTTTTTTGTTGTTTCTCGTGCCACTTCCGGGTTTCATCGGCTGACATGCTAAATAGAAAAACAGTTTTCAACCATTATTTTTTGGTGACCCTACAATCGGCTGACAAAGATGGTTTCCTTTAAAAAAGTTCAGGGGCCACACGCGCCCATGCACTTTCATTGCTTACTTTTATTTTTAATATGAAAAAATAAAGGGGGCGCCTTGCGCGAACCTCTCCCGATCCGCCACTGAAGATGTAATAAACAAAGCGAACTTCCCAAGCCCTCACTTACGTCAGATACACCTCACTCCTGCATCTTCGGAATGGAAGCAGTTGTGGTCTCCTATCCCAAGGTTGGAGCAGCAGAAAAACGCACTGTTCGTTTCCTGTGCACCCGACGTCGTCAAGGAAGATCAGACCAGATGCTTTGCCGAACACTGCGCTGGAGAAGGCTTCAGAGGCCGCTGAATAACCAAGACTTCTGCAGACCACGTTGGCATCATCGATATCCCAGAGATCATCGCACACAGTTCCCCAAGCACCATTGTGCAACGCCTCCACCCTTCGACGAGCCCCCAACCAGTCGCACTGAGAGAGATTTGGTCGAATAAGAAGGAATTAAATGCAGCTTGAAACTAAAATTCGTTTGAATTCAATAGCTGGCCTTTTACAGGGAGCGGTGAACATTCCAAGACATGTCGTTACCAATATCTGGGATTTACATACTAGCAGCTGGTGACGATAACAGCACAGGATAACAGGATAACAACACAAAATAAACCAAACGTAATGCGATCTTGTGTACAAGAGAAAACGAGAACAATGAAATTTGATAATGAGGCATTTTGTTATTATCCTCGAGTTTGTTCTTATTGCAATAACATAAGTTGAATTATCCTTCAGGTTTATGCCAGGTTCAAGTGTGTACGTGTGTATCACACACAAACACACTGCTATAGCTTCTGACCATTCGAGCATTGAGAATTTAGGGTTTCTGGGACGGACACTGAACTAGGGCTTTCTAGCTCAGTTGGTAGAGCACCGGGCTAGCAATCCGGAGGTCTCGGGTTCAAATCCCGATAGAATCCCATTTTCTTTGCTCAATTTTCTACTTATAAATGATATTCATTTCTGGTCAGTTTTTCTGTTTGCCTTTGTTAACTGACAAATATCAAAGTTGTTCAAAATGGCGAGGACTACTAATAAAAGTGTGCCTTGTAGTTTGCAGTCTCCTCGTACGTGGGATGTATTGTCTGACTGTGTTCTGGATCGGACATATCATTGGTATGTACCACAAAATTTTAAGAACTCTATGAGCACGTATAGAATTACAGAGAACATTAGAAATATCAAAGTCTTAAACAGACGAACGTCCGTGATGCTTCTATCTCTATCGCTGCTGCAAATATCTTTGTTGTCCCAACGAAAATTTGGTGTTACACCTAGTGTACATATCCTGCAAATATTGTACGTCTGCTGGCTGTACATGGGATGTAACATTCTTTTATGCAAAATAACAATTATTTTTCGTCACGGACGTGCGTTCGCTATTTATGAAGATCGTAGCCCATTGCTCGTTATTGGCGATATTGTTCTGAGTCGTAATCAGCTAAGATCTGGCCACATGGTAATATGTGTGTTTTGAGTTTCTGTCCATCCCTTGTCAAATACGAACCGAAATTACATTTCCGTGAATGTCCGTGATTATTAAAATGTTATCGGTTATCGAGTAAGGCACCATCATGCTTTGATGGCATAGGTACATTTTATCTCTGCCTCTCTAGCCGAGGAGCTGCATGCCATTTTTGGACCGAACTGCCTGGGGCTCGTCTTCAAATTTTGGACTATACAATTCACCGAAAACGAAAGAATGACTGAATGTTATTGGCGCCTATATCCCGCAACAAAGGCAAGATAGACTTGCGATGTCATCAGAACACGGAGGGTTTAGTAACCTATGAATCCCGAAAAGTCACTGTTAACATGTGTCATGACAACCTTATGAACAAACAAATGAAATGTTATACATTTATGGCATGACTCGATAATCATTCCATTTATTAGTCGCTCAGACATCAAATGCAAATGGCGATTATTTCGCCACGCCCAGAAGAGTTTGATAACCAATTAATCCTGACGAATCATTGTAAACGTAATGACAGCCTACGAAGAGAATGTTAGAATTACTGTCAAAACATGATTATTCTGGTTATTGGTCGTTCAGGTAAGCTATGAAGCTATGTCTCGTCATACGTGAAAAGGGGCTTCATAGCCGTGAAGATCTCGAAGGAAAGAAAAAAAAAGCGAAAGAAAAAAATAAAGGTTAACATCAGAGTAAAAATCAGGTAGTGCAGATCAAGAAATTTATACCTCTGATGCTCCGAAGAGCGTCTGGAATTCTGAGCAGACGTATGACTAATATTATGAGTTGTATGAGGTGAACCACGTAGTGTGTAATTTCACACTGTGACAACACTTTGAACACACTATATTTACACATTTTTACACATAGGTAACTATGTGAACACAGTGTTGTAACTGTGTGTTTGTTGCGTATGAAACGGTAAGCATGCGCTCAAGAAGACCGACATGTGAAAATCGGGCCCCAACCACAAATGCACCTCCCTTTTACACCCCTAGATCTACCATGGACAAACTTGAAACTCTACAGTCACCAATGTACTTACTTATTTTACTCACTAATATTATTCCTTCTGGTTCTAAAGAAGAAAATTGATTTGGGGATCTTGCTGAATCCCACCCCCCCCCCCACCCCCACCCATTCCAGTGGCATTGTGCCCTCCGGGCCCTTAAAATTTAATGGGGAATACAGTACTCTCCGTGTAATCGGGTATCGCTTAAACGGGTATTCCGTTTAATTCTGTGATAGTAATGTCAAAATCAGTTCGAAAGCATATCAAAATTACCTGACAATCGGGTTGCCTCTCCCCATAAATGGGTAAATATTTTTCTTCTACTCTATTTTCTACCCACATTTTATCGCAGATATAACATTTTAAGAAATAATGAATGTCAAATTTTCCACGGCTAATCGCATTCTCTGCTTAATTTGCAAAGAAGACCGATCATTTGGGGGGGAGTGAATAAACATGAAAACAAATGTACCAGTACCGACTTCCCACACGTAAACGAACATTACAAATGTAGCTGGCACTCACAATGGCATAGACAGACAGGAGTTCAACACACTTGCGCTCCTCCCTTGCTCCGCAACAACATTCACAATACTAGAAGTTTGCAACGAAAATCAGGCCATCCACTAGCTCTTTAATTTTGCTTTTACCCAGTCACTTCTCGGAAAGTAACCCGACGTTCTACGTGACTAGTGCACGCAAAGAGCCGTGTTCATTTCGGAAAACGCGTGCGTGTTTATACATCCCTAACACTTGCCCAGTCACGAGAAATAATTTACACTCTTTTTTTCGGACAAATATATCTTCAGAAAACTTTGTCATTTGACTATAGACTCTTCGCTAATAGCGAAGAGTCTATAGTCAAATGACAAAGTTTTCTGAAGATATATTTGTCCGAAAAAAGAGTGTAAATTATTTCTCGTGACTGGGCAAGTGTTAGGGATGTATAATGTGCCGTGCTAGTACGTGTGTTAAGCATAAAGTGTAGGTGTTTGGTGCAGTATACAATGCATGTACATACACATTGTGTGTGTCAATTTTGAATGAGACGTGTTCTTCTGTTATTCGGGTACTCCGCTTTATCGGGTAAGAAACGCTCTGCCCGAGCCTACCCGATTATGCGGAGAGTACTGTAGTACCCGTCGGCATAAATTCTTTCACTCTACCGATAATGGGGGGGGGGGGGGGACAATGTCAATAATGTTTGATTTGTTTAATATCTAATATAGTGTGATTTGATTTGAGTTTTGTTTTGGACAATTCTTTTTTTAATATAGGTTCCCATTTCTTCTTTTTTTAACACAACAACAACATAGCGATAATCCTGCCAAGTTTGGTGGAACTTCAGGCATTTCCACAAAAAAAAAAAAATGTATATTAATTAATACATCTGTCCTAATATAGTCCAAACCCTCTCTCGTGGATCCCCCGATCTACCACGAACAAACTTAAATTCAGTCACCAATCTAACTTAATACTCATAGCACTATATAACCTAACTTTCCATTCAAGGCTTGAGAATGAAGATTTGTAAAAAGTCTTAATTTGGGTGGCTGGTCTGCCACTCTCCCGCCCACCCCCACCCCCCCCCCCCCATTGGCATTGTGCTATAGGAGGTGGGCAATGGGGCACATTTGTGCACTATCACCCTAGCGATAATATCCGCCAGTTTTTGTGAAAATTTTACCACGCATTTTTAAGAAGAAAATGAAACTTAACAATTTAGACCCCAATTTGGACACGCATCATAAATTCCCAAGAGGCTCGACCCTAAATCTGCCATGGAGAAGCTTGATACTGCAGTCATCAGTGTCCTTAGTTATATTCATTAAATCAGTTCTATAACTCCTGATATTTCATAGAGAGGGCGATTTCAAAAGATTCCTTAATTTGAACATATTAAGTATTCACCTTTGGATGTTACATGTTAGAATTGGTAAAAAATCCATCAAGGAATTATCAAGAAGACGAAAATGTAACGCAAGACGGACGAAGCGCGACGGACACCAGACTATGTATAATCACAATAGCTCACTTGAGCTTTTGGCTCAGGAGAGCTGTCAAGTTGAAGGGCGTCTTGATAGCTTTGTTCACATTTAATCGTTTTCTGTATCTTAAACAAAGTTTGGATAACGTTAAAGATAATGATGGCATCACTGTTTTGCAGAATTCATGAATATAAACGACTATTTACCAAAATGTAGACTCCTAAACTCCTTGAATATTGAATGAGAAGTAAAGCTTCCAGATCAAGTTTGTCGTTACAAAATCAAAATCATGTGTTCTGATAACATCGCAAGTCCACCTTGCCTTGGGATAGGCGCCAAAATGCAGTGTATTCTATCTTTGGTATGATAGAAATTCATCTTATTTCATCAAGACTGGAAACGCAAATGGAAGGGCTTCTAAAACAAAAAGCGAACATCTTATGGTTCACTCCCCTCACTTACGGTAGAATACTTCGATACATTCTTACAAAACTATAAATAATAAGTAAACACACAACAAATAATCAGTGCAAAAATGCACCTTTATGCATCTTCATATCACTTCTATAAACATGATGCACATACACGCACACATATATACACACATAGGCACACACGCTCACACTGGCGCAGAACAAAAACAAACAACAAAGGAAAGTCACAAATGTGAGGTCACCCAATAAAGAACTTCAAGAACGAGAGAAAATAAGCAAATAGACAGGGAAAGGGAGAACGAGAAGGCAGGTCAGTACATTGTCGATGCAGAGTGAAAAAGGATCAATTTCTAGTGATATATACGTATATATGTATATATATATATATATATATATATATATATATATATATATATACATACATACATACATATATATGTGTATATACATATATGCACATATATATACATATCACTAGAAATGACTTATTTTAATTAAATTTGAATAGGATTTAATGTTTCCCTAATCTAAATGTACCCTTTTGAATATATATATATATATATATATATATATATATATATATTCATATATATATACAAATTAAGATATATTTCAAAAGGGTACATTTAGATTAGGGAAACATTAAATCCTATTCAAATTTAATGAAAATAAATCATAAATAAACGCAATTTGGTGCAAACGGTTTAAAGAGTAAGAGGTACTCATCTGTTTGACAAGTGGGTATTTAAAATACTTTTAATTTTACTTAACCATTTATTTTCCAAGAAACTGGGGGGAGGATGTCATTATGTAAGGAAGGAAGTACTACCATATTCCCATAAGTCAAATACATATACCTGTCTTTTTTCATTTCGAGGAGAGCTGATTATTCTCTGCTGAACCTAGAACTTTGATAGAATAAGCCTGTTAAATCATTTAATTTTCAAAAATTTGGCGCATTTCTTATATACATGTATAAGCGTATTAGTGAATAACATCAAGATTGTTCCTTGCATTATAGATTAATCAATAATCTATTTACTCTTAACCATTGTATCATTCTAATACAGTTCTACATTCATGATATCAACTAATGTATTGGGATTTCAATGAGAAAAGACGAGATTAGTATGATCTTTCACAATACATTGGGGGAATGTGGAAAATCGATATGCAAATAACAAAATTTAGTGTTCCAAGTGTATTACCCTGTGGAAGCCAACAATCACTCGGGCCGAAAGAAGAATATTCACTGTCAACGAAAGTAAGTCGATTTTTTTTTTTTTTTTTGGGGGGGGGGGAGGGTCTTTCAAATAACTTCTAAACCACTCCAAGACATTCCACGTATATCACTGTGGTTGAATTCATATAGAACATGGTAATGTTTTATCGTGTCGATCGAAAGCCTTTAAAGGGACTGTACAGTAATGGATGAGGTGGGGATTCATGTTTTGAACATTCCTAGGTAAGATAATGAGAGACCTCTTATGAAATATGAAAGAGCATGTAATCTTAAGAAGGATTCAACGTTTATTTGACGAAAACTGGTTTTTAAATGGCTGATATATCCGAAAAAGTGATAATAATAAAACTCGACAGGCTACTCCTTTTATTAGGATCTCTTTGTTTCACTTTGTTTTTGGATATCTCAGCTATTTCAAAACCAATTTTCATCAAATAAAGTTTTGATCTAAGACTTTTAAGAAGACGCTGACAGCAAGTATGTTGAAATCGATAGCCGAAAAAATTTTTCCAGTTGAAGATTATTACATATATTGCATGCGCTGTACTACTTTGTAAATCCACTTTTGTATATAATAAGGTGGTTTTTTTTTTCTCCGCACGCAATAGTCGGGTGAGGGTTTTTCTAAAATGCCTTCTACTTGTAATTGCTGTGGTTACTTATCCTTATAAAGCTAACATCAATTTTTTTTTTTTGCGATTAAGTCAACGCAAAAACAACTTTTAACAACGAGGGAGTATTTGATTTCGTTATGATTATGTGACTATTCTCTAACTAATGGAATATTAGTATCTAATAAAGTCTCTACTCTTAACTATAACAAAAAGTCGCCAGACATGAATTTTTAGTTAAGACCATATTATGAAAGCGCAGACTTTAAGCTTTAAAATGATATATAACTCAACTCAAATGGACTCTCCTAACCTATCTAAATATTGGAAAGAGAGCACAAACTCAGGAAAAGTGTGAACTGAGAAAAGAGGCTCTGAAGTACAGTGTCTATTCAAGCGCTTAATCTTTACCAAACCGTGCTGGCTGTGCGATGAATGGGACAAAAAACAGGAATACCACCCGAGTTACAACAATGAAGGGATTATCAAATTAAACTAAAATTAAATATGCATCATCAACACATTCTGTCCATAATTAATGCACATTTTCAAAGCAGTAGCCCTATTCTTTCAAAAGTTATTAGAGTTGAAAGTGAAGAGTGTGTACAAGGTTTTTCGGAAATGGAAAGAGGACTGTAAAGACACATCTATCACTCTATTCTACCAAAAATGTTCGAGATAAACTGCTGAAAGACACACTTTTCCGCCCTTTTTATGACCCCAAATTTAGCATAATGTGAAAGAAGACTTCCTCTTTCAGAAAATATGAAAAAGTCAAGATCGGCTAGGTTGACCCATTTCACCTATTTTCAGTCCTCACGCAAAATCAGTGTGTGCGACTTTTTGTTCATTTTGTGATGCACGGTCACATATATCAGAAGCTATTTTTTTTTAAATCTTTGACAAAGTATATATTTCTGACCAATCAACTTCCATTAAGCACTCTTGAAAGCCGGCTGATTACTGAAGTGTAAACTTTTTCTTTCTTTCATAATTTTGTATTTTTCTGGTCTGTAAATATAGAAATATGAACACATGTAGAATGAATTAGGGTCAGATATGTACGTAAGCAAAATGCCAGAATCAGAAAGGGGATGAGTCCATTACATATATGTACATAATATATATACTGTATATATATTTGTATTATATGCATATGAAGAGTTGTTCGCAAAATCCGATAAGTCCATTTTTGAAGATTTTGAAGTACGGTCTCTGGCATAAAGTACAAAATAACACCTTTTAAATGATATATTGGTCACTACGTATAAAGCTATATTTTTGAAGTTATGATCAAAAGAAGCAAAATATCTCCATTTGGTAAATATGGACTTATCGGTTTTTGCAACCAAACTTTTCACATATACATAGGCCCTATATGATATACATATTCTCAATTGGGATGCAAGATCTCTATCACCCTATCGTTTGTATATCCATAAATAACATTTATTATATTTTGTAATGTTGACATTATGTACTTATATCTTATGTGAAAGAATTTTGATTTTAAGTTCTGTTGGAGATGGAAAAAATAAATGAGTTAAGATTGTTGTGTAACACCAGTCGGTTTGGAAATCAATGGTAAGAAATATGGAGAGCATGATATTCGTAACAATTACTTAAAGGCAATAAAGACAGTAAAAGGGCTGCTTGGTAAGCAAAGTACAGTAAACAAAAATCCTTCTGAAAATTGAAATGGCGAAGATCTTACAGATACTAGCCCGTTACATCTATTTCAGATTTTCGACTTGATGTCGAATAGTTGGAAACTTTGAACGCTTCAGACACTTCAACAATACGCCTGATATCTGTTATTACCCAAATGTGTCAAATTAGGTATAGGTCCTCAAAGGGGAACCGCCACGTTAAGTTCTGTTGGAGATGGAAAAAATAAATGAGTTAAGATTGTTGTGTAACACCAGTCGGTTTGGAAATCAATGGTAAGAAATATGGAGAGCATGATATTCGTAACAATTACTTAAAGGCAATAAAGACAGTAAAAGGGCTGCTTGGTAAGCAAAGTACAGTAAACAAAAATCCTTCTGAAAATTGAAATGGCGAAGATCTTACAGATACTAGCCCGTTACATCTATTTCAGATTTTCGACTTGATGTCGAATAGTTGGAAACTTTGAACGCTTCAGACACTTCAACAATACGCCTGATATCTGTTATTACCCAAATGTGTCAAATTAGGTATAGGTCCTCAAAGGGGAACCGCCACGTACGAGTCGTACATCTGACTCCAGCGTCTTCGTGATGTCCGCAGTTGTGTACGTTTATCCCTGCGTGGGGGCAACTCAAAATGCTAGTCTCAGATCCCCTGCACTCCACGTTGTCAAGAAAGATCGGTCCGGAGCCTTGACCAAAGGCTGCTTGAGTAAACGCCGACTCAGCTCCTGGGTAGCCCAGACTTCTGCATACTATGCTGGCGTCGCTGATACCCCATTCGTCATCACATACAGTTCCCCAGACGCCGTCAACCTTGATTTCCACCCTGCCTTCCCGAGACGATCGCCCACCAACAAGTCGAACTGAGCAATGGTATAGAAAACAAATGACAGTTGTATTATGCAATATTACCCTGGTTGTTTTGAGAATGAGTATTACACACTCAGCAAAAAAAAAAAAGAAACACTTTTTTGAGTTCATAATTTTAATAGACAATTTTGACGAAAAATCAATGTATTATATAAAATATTAAAAATAATTCAATTGGCTGTCAACCTAGTAGGTCAATAGAAAAGGAAACTTTACGCATGAGTAAGGCACAAAAGTAAAAATTGCGAAAATTGACATTTATTGTCTTTCATTTTCAAATGCTCTTTAAGATAACAGTGATAACAAAAGACCAGTTCAACACAATGAGAGACATGAAAGACATCAAAGATATTACAGAGATCATAGGTATATTTTGCCACAGAGTTCATGTTTTTTTATTATGTTAAATTTGTCTTCTGTTCTTATTGTAACATTGAAGAGCATTTAGGAAAGATGACAACTTCTTAATTTTGGTAATTTTCACTCTTGTGCTTTGGAAGAAAAAAACAAAAGTGTTCACTCATTCGTAAAGTTTCCCTTTTTATTGAGTTACCAAGTTGATAGCCAGTTAAAATCACCTTTCATTTGATATGTAATACATTACATTTAGCTGAAAAGTCTATGAGAAATATAAACTTGAAAAAGTGCTTATTTTCTTTCTTCTTATTATTATTATTATTTTTTTTTACTGAGTGTATAAGAATTGAAATCATTCTTCGGAATTAACGAACCAACTCGGTTCATCTTCAGTGTTACATTTGTGTGTGTGTGTTTGTGTGATATTATAAATAATAAGATACACAGAAACAGTCTTCTCTGCTGTCTTCATTTCTTGGAATATTCAGTGCACTGCGTTAACATTATTATTCACTGATATTCCCGCCTCAAAATCGTTTGCCTTTTCTTAATGTCAATACAAACCCGCGACTTGCCAAGAGCTTATACACGTATTTATTGATCGTGATAGAGAGAGGTATGTAATTATGTTTGATCGTGTGATTTGCTTGTACACTATGATTTGTACGTAAAGAGATATATTCTGCAGTAAGCAACAATTGAATGTGCCTCGCTAAAACAATGCTGTGAACTAATGGAACGCCTGACATTACCCTGTACGTTACATCGTACTCCCGCATCTTCGTGATGTCCGCAATTGTGGGATCCTATCCCTCCGTGGGGACAGCTCAAGATGGACGACTCTGAACCCCTGCACGAGACATCGTCCAGAAGGACTGGCCCGGAGCCCTGGCCAAAGAATGCAGAAGAAAAGGCCTCCGAAGCTCCCGAGAAGCCAAGACTATTACAGACCACATTTGCATCCTCGATACCCCAGAAATCATCGCAGACGCTTCCCCAGACGCCGTTAACCATGAGCTCCACTCTCCCTTCGTGGGACGACGTGCCTCCGACAAGACGCACTAAAATAGCAGAAAAATAATCTAGATTTTCATTCTTGAGAAACTAGTTTTATTTACAAGCTGTAGATTAAATAACATCACAGCAGACAGGCACATAAGATTTGATGGAAACTGTCAATCTATTTATCAGACTGATAAATTCCACAAAATTCATTTTGCATGAAAATCACGTATTCCATCATATTTCTTTTATGTTGTTGTCCATACACGACATCATAAACATCTAAGTAGTCTCCTCATCCAGTGGTTCCAATACCAAAATAGTCTTTTTCGTCGATTGTCCGATTTTCCTCAAACTTTCACTGATGTGTTCTACTAATGTTGCTGCTTTTACTCAGTTCCCATTTCTCTTTGGGTTTTAGTTTCCTTTAAAGGTGATTTCTTGAGATGAGCAATGGACACATTGCCAAATTGGCAGATATCGCATTACAAACATTTGCATCACATCTGATGATAACTTTACGGTTCAACGGCAAACGCAAATTTATCGGAAATTTGGCCTACCCATGTTGCAAATAACCCCAGCATCTTCCTGGTGTCCGCAGTTGTGGGATCCTATCGCATTACTTGGGCAGCTCAAGATGTTGTATTCTGTTCCGTGGCACGCAACATCGTCCAAAAGAATTGGTCCGAAGCCTTGGCCAAAGGCTGCGTTGGACACAGCCGCAGCAGCTCCCGCAAACCCCAGACTGTTGCAGACGACATTGGCGTCGATAATGCTCCAGTAGTCGTCGCACACGGTTCCCCAGACACCACCAGCCATTACCTCCACTCTGCCTTTGTGAGATGACGAACTACCAGCAAGGCGAACTGAGAGATTTCGTTTTTGTTGTTTTTGTTGTTTTTGGTTGGAAGACAGAGAAAATTTCAGAATTTTTTATTTGTTAATTAATTCAAGAAAGCATACCTAGACAGTATCAGAGCAGTTGATTTCTGCTGGCATTTTTTCCGTGCTTTTCCTGTTGAAGGTGATTACAAATTCAGGGCGTGAGAAACATAGTGACAGTGAAAACAAGCGGTGAGCGTGTTTTCAGATAAGCATTGTAATTGAAGTATGTACTGTGAATGTGTTACATTATTATTGTTAGTTCCTTCTATTTAAAGTCTCTTTCCTCATGAAGACTTGTATCTCTATACTCGAATACTACGGGGATGTCTTGACTGTCACAACGTATTGAACTATAATGTCGCCCTTTTTAAATAAAGAAAGTCTGATTTCATTGGAATACATATCACGAATCTCTAAATAGTGAAATTTACCGCGAGGGTTACATCGGACACCTGCGTCTTCGGAATGCCGGCAATTGTGTGAGCCTGTCCCAGCATGTTGGCAGTTCAGGATGCTCGACTCAGTTCCCCGACACGCAACGTTATCGAGGAGGATTGGTCCGGAGCCTTGACCAAAGGCCGCTCTCGAGAGGGCTTCTGAGGCTCCTGGAAAGCCAAGACGGTTGCAGACAACATTGGCGTCGTTGATATCCCACAAATCATCGCATACGGTTCCCCAGACACCGTTGACCATCACTTCCACTCTGCCTTCGTAAGGCGACTGGCCACCAACAAGACGTACTGATTGAAAAAAGAAATAGGTTGTGTACTTATCAGTTATTTGACTAGTTAAATTTATGAACTGCAGAGATGTTCGCAGATGCATCGATGCTTCTCAATGCTCCCTTAAAATAGAAAGGGGATAAAATGATATACCGATACCGTCTCTACTGGCACGGTCGTTTCTTCTTCTTTTTTTTTTCTTTTTCTCAATACCGTAAAGTTCATATGTGTAATTTTTTTTTTTTTCTGTAGGACGTCTAATACACTGCTTGAATCATTGAAATCGCTCACAAACCCAATGCCAAATTTTCCTTTTCAGAAGGCCACATCTGCTTTATTTATCCATGTGTACTATAATTCAAAGTTTTGTAACATACATAATTCTCTGTTGTCGGTAAAAGAGGAGTTATTAGGTTTAGATTGCAAAATACTGAAATATCTCATCTATTCTGATTCTGATTTATTCTGTGTTATGTTATGCTGGAAAAAGAGAATGAAAATCAATGAACTGAAATAAATTGAATTGAAGTTCAAAGGTCAAAGATCTCGAAGTTTTGCCAGTGTGACCGCGGTTTTTATTTCGGCACATTGGACGTCTTCTCTCCTACTATTAATTCATGTTAACAAATTAACCTATTCCTTTCTTTTTCTTGCTTTTCTTTAGAGAATCAGTCGTCTTCATTGCGCTTTTCTTGATAACAAAGTAAACTTGAAATGCCCGTGCATGTCGAGAGAAAATTTTGCGACAACAAAAACATACCTCGTTAATTGCTTGACCTTACCTAAGGCACATTTTACGCCTGCATCTTCGTGATGTCCGCAGTTGTGCGTTCCTACCCTTGCTTTGGGGCAGCTGAAGATGTCACGCTCAGTTCCTCTGCATGCCACATTATCGAGAGTGATTGGCCCAGAACCCTCACCAAATACTGCCCAGGAGACGGCTTCAGCGGCTCCTGAGAAACCAAGACTTCTGCAGACCACGTTGGCATCCTCGATATCCCAATAATCATCGCATACAGTTCCCCAGACACCGTTGTGCAACACTTCTACTCTGCCTTCAGTGGGCGATGTGCCCCCAACCAGCCTCACTGGATTATGCATTGAAAAAGCACAATACCATTATGATTTTTGATCTTTAAACTTTTTATTTTTTTCAATGTCTAATGGGCAACTTTAGTCTAGAGATGTTTCCAGTGCACTCTGCATTGCCAGAAAGAGAATGCTTACTAGTAAACTAACAAAGTCAAATCATCTGTTCATCCGATTTGTTTAAAAGACAGGATAAAGAATCATTTAGTGTATATCCATTATTAACTTCATTAATGTCGACTGGAACAAGTAGATTTTCAATTACAATTCATTTATGACCCCTTTCAGTATAGTGTCGAGTGCTTCTACCATTTCATCTTTCGTTCAACTTGAGATGTTGAAAACTTTGCTTTCCGTTATATCCTCTCAACAGTCATCAGCTTGGTCACTTTCAGTAACAAGGGGAAAACACGTATTAAACTCAATAATGCGCCCCCAACAAACAGTTCAGAACAAACCAGAACGTTTGCTGCATCACGATACCTTCCGCAATGTGACAGAATTTTGCAAGATATCCTGCATACATTCCATAGATTATCCTTGAAACATTTCAAATGTTTGCTTCTTTATCAATGAAAAGAATAATTCATCAACATTTGGAAACGTGCAATGATGTTTATAAATTACCTTGAGGGTTGCACCTCACTCCTGCATCTTCACAGTTGCGGGTTCCGATTCCGATACCAGGACAGCTTAAGAGATTGGATTCCCTTCCAGAGCACCCAACGTTATCAAGTTCGTCAGGGAATCGGACGCGAATGCAACCACGAACTAAAGATATATATATATATATATATATATATATATATATATATATATATATAAACAAAAAAAGAATTCCACTTCAGTCTGCAAGCGACCTCAACGCCGGACGCTAAATAATTATTCTTTTTTTTTTTTCGTGCAACAGGGACAAAAAATCGAGGGCAACAAAAAAATAAATAAAATAAAATAAAAACATGGCACCCGGGGCCTGGCAGCACTGATTTTATACATATCTATTCTACAGCGTTTAATATTGTATCGACCGTACTGTTTGTACATACGTGTACGTGTGCTACTAGGATAGGGTCTATGTATACACCTCTTTACTTCTGACCAATCCAAATTAAGAATGCAAGCCCAAGTACGAGCCCTAGCTTCATGAGATTTTGGAGGGGCAAGCATATTGTAGTTTTGCCCCCCATAAGTAATGATTCCCGAGATGAGATGAGAAGATTTTCTTGCTTTCTTGACAGAAAAAACGTTCCCCTATAAATGAAAATATTGCAGGAGTAAGCATATCGGAAAATAGCATTCAACACAGACATACTAAAGCTTTTGACATGCACTCATCAGAGTTAAATCGCATGAATGAACAGAAATTCTATTCTATTCTATTGTTGTATTTAATAAGGATCTATCTATTGATAATTTTCCCCACAATGAACGTATTCTTTATATAAAGTCATGTGTTGTTAATGAAAATGGGTGGATTGTTAGATGAAATGGGGGATGTAGCGATATATGTGTTGGGTTCATAGATAACTGTATAGGTTTGTTCATTTTATAACGTTTATATTGATAATGTTATTCATAACGATGTATGTATGTGTTCATGTGTTATATATGCGATATATATATCATGATTATACAGATATTGACTGGTACGGGTGGAATATAACATTCTTTGGACAGCCAGGGAGTTATATTTTCCCAAGGGATTATATTTTCCCGAAGCGCTTTTGTTAACCGCGCCCGGTGGTATTTACCACACACAGAATGCGCCTGTCCGAAAGGATGTGCTCCCTATTATATTACGCAATGTAGCAATGTTATTTACGAGTTCAAGTGCCGATGTGAAGCTCGGTACATGGGGCGTCCAACCCAACGGTTAGCAGATCGCATTAGCCAACATGTGCCCGGCTCAATCCGGAAGCGTAACATGCGTTCCCAACCTTCGCGCGCATGTAGGCAGCCTATGGTGTGCGTACTGCGGTGGATGGTGGCAATTCGGCCATTGCTCACCACTTGATGAACAACCAAGAGTGCGCGGAACAATTGTTCATCTTGGTTCAAGGTTCTCAGCCGAGCGAGAAGCTTCACGCATCTGCGCATGCTCGAAGCAACTTACATTCAGCTCACGGACCCCATTCTGTGCCGTCAGAAAGAGTTCGTAAGAACGCTTGCAATATTTTAGCATTAATCAACCAAACGGCAGGCAGCAAGGCTAATTTTGTTTACCTTGACAGCCAATCACAGCTCGACATTTGGCCCGTATGGTTTCCTTCGCTTCCTTTATATCGTTTCGTTTCTGTTTATTCATGCGATTTTACTCTGATGAGTGCATGTCAAAAAGCTTTAGTGTGTTTGTGTTGAATGCTATTTTCCGATTTTGCAGTACCAAGCACTTATTCAGTAAGCGTATCATTAGACCCCCCCCCCAACACACACACGCACACACATAATTATAATTCCCGATAAGGAAAGAATTTCTTGCTTTTTTGATAACAATCAGTCCAAATATTTCACCCAATTGAATTTCATTAAAAAAAAAAAAAAAACCGTGACGGTGGAAGGGGGATACCCCTTAATTACCACATCCTCTCCCGTTTGGTCTCTTTCCCATGGACTAAATGCATCTTCAGATTTCATCGAAAGAGTGCACCAGATCTGTCACTTCACTTGAAAAAAAAAAAATCCAAAAGTTCTGTTTCCCCTCTTGGTTTCCTTTCATATTATTTATACACTAAAAGTCGCCTGTTGACAGCTTCCCAAATTCCAAATATCTTTATAAGATATTTTCATTTGAATAAGAAAAAAAAATGCAACAGCTTCCTCGTATGTAGGGTCATCCTTTTTTAATAGAAAATTCTCCAAATATTTCACTCATTGTGCAACATATTGTTGAATTTCAATTCAGAAAACGTAAAATCTCCGCCGTGTTGGAGGGGGATACTCTTCCCACCAACGGCGTAAATCCGTACTGAGGAGTCGGGGGGAGGGGGGTGGCCGGCGATAGTCACCATCACCACGATTACAAGCCCATTCCAACCGCACCGTACCGGCGCAGCCTTGGGGGTGTGGGTGGGGGAAAAAAAAAACTTGGTGGAGGCCGCCCCCCCCCCCCCCAACACACACACTTTATAGGAAACGAATGTTTGCACCCGCCACTCTTTTCCATAAAATGTAAAGTTGGAGGGAAGTGGCAGCAAAAATATGAAGACCTTTTTGTTCTTATTTTTGTTTTGTTCTGTTGGTTTTTTTTTTTTTCTTGGGAGGCCTGGGGGTTTCCTCGCTCCCACGGCGAAAACTTTTTGCATTTTGATAATTACCGCGTGGGGGGTTACATCGGACACCTGCGTCTTCGGAATGATGGCAATTGTGTGAGCCTGTCCCAGCATGTCGGCAGTTCAGGATGCTCGACTCAGTTCCCCGACACGAAACGTCATCAAGGAGGATTGGTCCGGAGCCTTGACCAAAGGCCGCTCTCGAGAGGGCTTCTGAGGCTCCTGGAAAGCCAAGACGGTTGCAGACAACATTGGCGTCGTTGATGTCCCACAAATCATCGCATACGGTTCCCCAGACACCGTTGACCATTACTTCCACTCTGCCTTCGTAAGACGACTGGCCACCAACAAGACGTACTGATTGGTGCGATAACAAAAATGGAAAAAGAAATAGTTTGTGTACTTATCAGTTCTTGACCAGTTAATCTACAACTAAAAAAATGAACTGCAGAGATGTTCACAGATGCATCGATGCTTCTCATAGCTCCCTTAAAATAGAAAGGGGAAGAAACTTGACACTGTGTCAAATTATTAACTGAAGGCATAAGTGAACAATATCTACACTAACGTAGATTTTGATACAAAATTTCTACTTCTTAAAATGTTCTCGCACCCGGGTCTGGCAGCACTGATTTTATACGTATCTATTCTACAGTGTTTACTATTGTAAAATTGGGTTCCGATTTCGAAACCAGGACAGCTTAAAGGGATCGTATAGTTTTGGTTGATACCTAATTTCAGGTTCCTACCATTTTTTGGTGAGATAATGAGAAACCTCTTATGAAAATATGAAAGAGTATGTAATTCTGTGAGGAATTCAACATTTATTTGATGAAAATTGGTTTTGAAATGGCTGAGATATCCAAAAAAAGAGCGATTCTCATGAAGTGTGGGACCCACACTTTAGTACGATTGCTTTGTTTTACTTTGTTTTTGGATGTTTCAGTCATTCCAAACCCGATTTTCATCAAATAAACTTTGAATTCCTCTTAAAATGATATGGTCTGCACTACATCACAAGTGTTTTCTTGGTATCTCGCAAAAAGTTAAAAGCCCAATTCTCATCTCCACCAATACTGTACCATCCCTTTAAAGATTATAAAGTTTTGGTACCTAAAAAGTTTCCCTGAATTTCCTTGTCTTGGTCTTGACTTCCTGGTCTTGACTTACTCATTTTCAGGACCCCTTTACACCTATATATTCTAACGAAAAGCTGAATTTCCAACGAGAAAGTTCTTAAAAATAACATTTACAGATCAGTTCGGTTTCAAAGGTACTACATCCACTACAATGACATCATCGGGAAATTGACCAATCAGAGAGCAGCATTGACTTGACCCTCTACCATTGTCTGCTGACTTAGTCTGTAAACAATAGAAGTTAGGCTTTTGGTTTTTGGCTTTCTGTTCAAATCACTACGCAAATCTGACAAATATCTTTTAAAACTCATTGCATTTTGATCAATAATAAGCAATGGAGAAAATGAAGGAGAACTCATTGACAAAACAAACCATCTCAAGAAAAGGATCAGGAATTAAAACCAGCAGACAAGAGCAAAGGAGAAATGGCGGAGAAACTGGAGAAATTACGCGACTTTCATGTAGTCCCACATACTGCATTTACTGTTAGTTACCGGTGCTGTACTGCTAGGGTGTTGAGTTTGAGCCATAAATTGTTCCCAGAATTAAGTACAAACACTTTGTAGGTATGGACTATGCCTTATATAAATGGCTTCACAGCTTATAAGTGTGTGACAATTAGTGTGAAAGCAAAGTTACTTTGTTAAATGTATACAATGGTATGAAATTCTGAAATCCCTACCAACAGTGCTTTGCCTGTGGGATTGCTGCGCTATTCTCTATGTGCGTAATGTAAAGTACCAGGGCTGGAAAGTACGTAGTGGCATGAAGCTTTGAACACTAGATTCATATTCATCCTTGTAAATGACACCTATTACTTATACAATGTCACAAATGTAATACCAAATATGTGTTAGTATAGGTGGTCATATATTATTCATCGACGGTCTTGATTTTATCAGATTTTAGATTATCAGATTTATCTTACCTGATAAAGAACATACCAGAATGAAATTCATGTAATGAATTTAATTACAGCGTTGAGAGAATACAGCACATTGATATGCTGCTTTTTCACCTTTTCCCTTCGAAGTTCCATTAAAAAAAAAGAAAGATAATGCATACAGTATTCCTGAGACACGTGAGGGGAGAATTCACAGAGAGAAAGATAGCCAGAAAATTTTGATACAGAGAAGAAAAGAAAAGAAATCATGAGATAAAGCTCGTGAGAGCAAAACAAAAGAGAGAAATCACCTGGTGAGATATTGTGACCCCTCCCCATCTATAAAAATTTACGCATAATGGTCGCCCCACCAACACCACCATGCTCGATGGATCTAGAACATTTAAAGCATGTGAAAATTGATTGCATGTTTATGACCAATGACAATCATTCATTCAAAATATTGGTCAGCAAGGGAGAAGTGGGCATTGACTGTACACATAGGTTTGTTATTCTTGCTGCAAAATAGGGCAGGGCATTGTTAATTACCTAGGCCCCCTTGACCTCGTTATATCCCATCCCCATCAACACCATTGCTGGAAAAAAATGAATCCACGAAACATGTCATAACATCAAACTGAATATATCACTGGTATCTGAAATTTCGGTTTCAAAAGGTACTACATCCACAAAAATATGAAAATGATTAATTCATTAAAATAAATGTATGGACTTGGATTTTCTTAGAGAGTGGTTTTAGTATTGTGTCATTTAGCAGTATGATAGGGGGAAATATCATTCCAGTCTGAGGTTGCTAAATATGAAAATCAAAAAATCACGTTTTTCTCAGAACTTGAAATTATGGATGTGGTACCTTTAAAAACCGAACTCTTCATGATAGAAACAAAAAAGAATGCCACTTCAGTCTGCGAGCGACCTGAACGCCGAACGCGGATTTTTTTTTTTTTTTTTTTTTTTTTTTTTGCACCAGGGACAAAAAAAAAAAAAAAAAAAAAAATCGTGGGGAAAAAACAAATTGCACCCGGGCTCTGGCAGCACTGATTTTATACATATCTGTTCTACAGTGTTAACTTTTATATCGACCGTATACTGTTTGTGCATATCGTGTACGTGTGCTACTAGGATAGGGTCTATGTACACCACTTTACTTCTGACCAATCCAAATTAAGAATACCAGCCCAAGTACGAGCCCTAGCTTCATAAAGATTTTGGAGGGGCAAGCATATCGTAATTTTGACCCCCCCCCCCCCGATAATTAATAATTCCCGAGATGGAGATTTTCTTTATACTTTATTGACAGACAAAGTTTCCCTCATAAAAATATTGCAGAGGTAAGTGTATCATTTGCCCCCCCCCCCACACACACACACACACACAATTATTATTCCCGAAATGAGATTTTCTTGCTTTTTTTTTTTTTTGATAGAAATCTGTCCAAATATTTCATCCAAAGTGTGCACCAGCTTCCTGAATTTCAATTCTAAAAATGCAAAGTCCCATTCCTGACGGCGGGAGGGGGATGCCCCTTCCCACACCCTCTCCCGTTTGGTCTATTTCCCATGGACTAAATACACTTTCAGATTTCATCGAAAGTGTGCACCAGATCTGTCACTTCACCTGAAAAAATGCAAAAGTTCCGTTTTGTGAGAGGGGAATAATTATCTCCATTCAATTAACCCTTTCCCCGCTAGGTTTCCCTTCATATTATTTGTACATTAAAAAGTCACCTGTTGACAGCTTAATAAATTCCAAATGTCTTTATAAGCTATTTTCATTTGAATTCAAAAAAATGCAACAGCTTCATCGTACTATAGGGTCATCATCTTTTAATAGAAAATCCTCCAAATATGAAACTCATTGTGCAACGGATTGTTGAATTTCAATTCAGAAAATGCGAAATATCCGCCGTGTGGGAGGGGATACCCCTCCCACCAACGGCGTAAATCCGTACTGAGGAGTCGAGGTGGGGGCGGCGATATTCACCATCACCACGATTACAAGCCCATTCTAACCGGAGCGTACCGGCGCAGCCTTGAGGGGGGAGGGGGTATGGGGGTGGGGAGAGGGAGAAGCTTGGTGGGGGCCGCCCCCCCCCACACACACACAAACACACACACACACACTTTAAAGGGAACGAATATTTGCATCCGCCACTCTTTTCCATTGAATATAAAGTGGGAGGGAAGTGGCAGCAAAATATGAAGACCTTTTCGTTCTTGCTTTTGTTTTGTTTTGTTGGTTTATTGTGCTTGTCAGCCGACTTTCGGGGGAAAATCAGACGTTAAAAGTTCAATCACCCCCGGTGCATCATTCTGTTTTAATGATGGTCGGTGTGGGAGGGACTTGGAGTTGGAATATCTGTGCGAGTGAGCGGAGCGACCGAGCGGGGAGAGGGTGTGGGAGGGGTAGGCTCCTTCCCTCAGATTTTGCATTTTCAGACCTGAAATTCAGCGTTCTGGTGCACACTTTTTGTGATATTCTGGATTTTTTTTCCAATCAAAAAAAAAAAAAACAAGTAAGAAAAATGAATATTCATAGATAACTGAATGACTAAATCGGGGTATCTCAGCTCTTGCTCCGCCTGTGAGATATCACTGTGTAGGCCTACTAAATAGTGGGACCCATAACCGGCTTAGCCAGGATTTGCTCTTAGGGGGGCTATTAGATGCGAGGAAGCGAACCGACCGAGCCTGAGCGAGCGGAGCGAGCGAGGGGGGGGGGGGTTGTGGGAGGGGATTTCCTCCCTCCCACGGCGAGAAGTTTTTGCATTTTGATGTTTACCGCGGGGTTACATGGGACACCTGCGTCTTCGGAATGAAAGATTATTGTGACAATAATTTTCATTAGAAGAAATAACTTTTGAAAAGCGATCCCTACTCACTAAAGATCACCATACAAATTAGCAGCCACTTATAATCTGCGTCTTGAAACATACCAACCAATGTTCATTGAGACTTGCTTGAATTGAATCAGTTCTAAACAGCTTCTTGTTCTTGTGAGCGACCGCAATACATTACATATTTTTCTAATGAAAACTCCAATGCCTACTGAAGTACGTCAATATAGGATTATGTGTTATAAAGATCATTATATATATATATATATATATATATATGATTATGACAATCTATTGATAATCAAAACAAATGCATATTAATCAATAAAGTATTTCTAAGGAGAAGCAAAATAGAACATTAAATTTGATAGTGTTTTCCATTGAATTTTGTTAAGAAGAATAAGACAGGCAGACGGTGATTTTGGGACTTCAGGATAATCAGTTTTTGTTATCTATATTAAGTAATGTGTGTGTATGGCGTATGTACGGGGGATTTTAGGACACACTGATATATCATCAATAATTATATGATGTTAATGTTTATTTTATAGAGCATATATATATCATAAAACATGTTATCAATAATTGCTTGAGGGCACTTGTCCCCCCCCCCCCCATATATCAAATTTTGTTGCCGCCCCCCCCCCCCCCCCCTGTAACAAAATTTTGAACAATATTTAATCAAAGACCGAAATGAACAATAAAGGCACGTTTCTCGTCTAAAAGTTGTCAATTTCAGAACTGAAAATGCCAAATTTTCGCCCGTAACGGGGCAAATAATACACTAACATTATGCATGATTATATCGATACACTAATATTTACTTATGAGTAGTATTGATGGCAGCCTCACCCCCTGAAACATACCTTTAGTAAACCTTATAATTATACACTTTTCCTTTTCTCCTGTGCTTCTATGCTAATAATAAGAACAATTTGTATTGCTCGAACTATGCGATCACGTTTAAGCTTTAAATGAATACATTTCATGGCAAAGAGAAAGTGGCTCGCTCTCTCTGCCCGTACTTATAGAAAATGAATAGTTTTCATAAGTTATGATCATAGCACTTCGCAGTTATTTTTTTACTATGTTTAATTCCCTAAAAATTTGATTCAAGATGCTCTATAAACACGACTTTTACACTTTGTTTTTACCAAAAGTCCCAACCGCGGGAGGCGGATATCCCCCTCCCACACCCTCCCCCGCTCAGTTTTTGCCCCCCCCCCCCTAAAAAAAAAACAACAACCAACAACAACAAAAGCAAAACAAAAACAAAACAAAACAAAAAACAAAAACAAACGAACAAAAACAAAAACAAAACAAACATAAAAACAGAAGTGTTCCGGCCCGCTTATGGGCGGGTGTGTGTCACTTTGTGTGTTTAACTAACAATTTCAGTGTTATACAAAGAATATGTAAACTTCCCGTGACAGTTCGTATCCAATACTAGGCCTAAATAAAAAAATAATGTATCTAAGTATGTTATTTAAAGTGATACTCTATCAAGTGTGCAACATATCGCACAATTCACGTGCACATTGTAAAGGCAATGTATTAGAAAAAATACTTTGAAAACAACTTATGCTTATGAAAACGTGTCACTAGCAATGTATGTATACATGTGTTATATGTATATGTGCATGTACATGATGATACAGGAACCAATAAATGAAATTAAGAAGAAAAAAATCTGGCAGGTTACATTAAGTGTCAAAACGCACCCCCATTGAAAAAAGCTGGTGACGTCCCTGGTTATCGGGGAGGATTGGTCCGGAGCCTTGACCAAAGGCCGCACTCGAGGGAGCTGCAAAGGCCCCCGGGAAGCCAAGACTGTTGCAGACAACATTAGCGTCGTTGATATCCCATAAATCGTTGCACACGGTTCCCCAGACATCGTTGACCATCACTTCCACTCTGCCTTCGTAAGATGATTGGCCGCCAACAAGACGTACTGGTTGTGGGAAAATTTACACAGCTCTCTTATATGCCTGCAAATGTTCGTGAAGTACGGGTTACTATTCTCTAGAATACAATCTATTTTTGTCGATTGGCCTCTAGAACGGAACACAAAGTATACATACAATGATGCGTCAAAGATTAACACAGATATCTTTTAGATCCACAATGCAAAAGAGAAATTAATTTATCTTTCACATTTCAGGGTTGTTTTTTCAATTCCGTTTTCATGATCATTAGGGAGCTTTAGATTAGCGACGCGAACGTTTGGACGATGATTGCTTTGGCCATTTTCCTGTCTCCCTAATGTTGCAAATCATCTTCATATTTCGCTATGAAGCAAAGTAAATGGTCTAGTGCCTCCATATGACTTTGCATGAAGTGGCTTTCTGCGTAGTGAATTTGAGCAGAAGCAAAAATGGCCCAGAACCGACGTAAAAATTCAGACAACTCGAGATCAGGTTTTGATAAGTGATTTTGCGCATGCGCAGAACAGGTTTTTTCCTCCTCATTACGGTCCTCGTGAAAATTTGAAGCTCCCCATTGTTGTAGGTTAGTGCACAATCAAAGATCATTCATAACAATGAGGCAATTCTCAAACAGTACAACCTCTCATGACGAAAGGTCACTGAAAGAATCACGCTTGAACTGCATGGACAGCTTCACCACATCGGTCATTATGAAATCTCCCCTCAGTCCATCTGTAAAAGAGTATTAACAACATATATTAGAGTACGTACTGTACGGGCTTCGTACAAATTTAAGTTACCCTGAGCGTTGCACCTGACCCCAGCATCCTCTTGGTGTCCACAGTTGTGGGCTCTCTGTCCGGTGTAGGTACAGCCTAAGATATTCGACTCTGTTCCTAAGCAGTCAACATCATCGAGAAAGATTGGTCCGGAGCCTTGGCCGAAGCCAGCCTGAGAGAGAGCCTCTGATGCCCCTGGATATCCCAGACTGTTGCACACGACAGTGGCGTCAGTTATTGTCCACGAATCATCGCACACGGTTCCCCAGACACCGTCCATCATCACCTCCACTCTGCCTTCGTAGTATGATTGACCGCCAACTAGTCGAACTGAACGAAGTG
Source organism: Diadema setosum (assembly GCF_964275005.1). Classification (NCBI taxonomy): domain Eukaryota; kingdom Metazoa; phylum Echinodermata; class Echinoidea; order Diadematoida; family Diadematidae; genus Diadema; species Diadema setosum. Next base: position 13,362,694 of record NC_092689.1, read on the forward strand.
TAGAACGAACAAGAAATGTCCGATTTGAAAACGTCCTCATTGTGACTATAACAATCGGAATTATCTTTGCCGAAAAGTAACTGCATCTAATTCTATTTGTTCATCTGCTTCTTGCTAAAAAACAAACAAACAAATAAATAAATACGTATATATACCTACACTTAAAAAAAAAAATCCAGGTGAGAACTGACCAGAAACTGGGTCTGTTGGGGGTCACACCTCGTTTCGGGGTAAAAAATGACTTGGAATTTTGTCATGAAGACCCGGAATGGGGTCACCCTGATCCAATTCATGACTTTGAGTGGGTTCATATCTGACCCCATTCCTTGTTATTTCTGACCCGAAACGGATGTGACCCCAACGGACCCTTTCCGACTTACCCGGATGTTTTATGATTTGTTTTATGATGAGTGTAGAAATTCTCTTGTTACGACTTACGATCCAAAACGTAATACACCGGTATCAAAGAAATGACGACAAACCATGCCGCCAAGATGATGATAATCTCAGCTAGTTATATCTTTCACAAACTTACTCCTGTTTTTGAAGTATAAGCTTTTGGACAATTGTTTTATTGGAGGATGAATGATTGATTTACTTATTTTTGTGTAATTTCCGTGTAACGTGTGCAAGCGTCCTATAATTTGTGAAATTCGTAATTTTGATATATTATATATATATATATTTTTTTTTTTTTTGGGGGGGGGGGGAGGAGGCAAAAGAGGACTTTTTGTTGGTCCGAGGACTTGATATAAGGCATATGGTTGCAGTCAGGCACAGGCGCAGAAAACCTGTCGAAAAGAGCCGAATTCTGCTATCATGAATATTATAATGACAATACCCATCATGCAACGCGATGCTCATTGTGTTAAAGTCATGGGGAAAATTTTGGTGATGAAGACACCAAATCGATACTAATTTTGTAGCAAATTTGAACCCTGACACTTTTCTGATTTTTCATCTGTAGTAAGCCAAATACCTAATCTTGCATAGGAATCCTTTTCCAGAGGAAAAAAAAAAACCATGACAACTGGGGTAATTCTGGTCGGAATACATAATTAGGTAAATGTTTTTGAATGACCAATTGTTTGCTTTCTTATTAGCCTTGCGCAACAGGCAATTGAATGGTGTAACAGAATTGTTATCTTAAACAGCTGGTAGGGACACTCTTTCCTTTCTCTCCCCCAGCACAGCCACCTCCCATGTCTTAACACATCATCTCTTTCCCCCTCTCTCTTCTGCCTGGTACTCTCCCCGGCAGGTTGGGTTCTTATCGGTGTTATGTTAGTCCAGATACTGGACGATTTTTATCATCCGCAGTCCCCACACACTCGGCTCCCATCCAATGCGCCCAACCGCTGATTGCGACACTTCGCCAATTGGTACTCCCGAAAAAAAATCAGGAGGGGTGAATTGTGTAATACAGTGTATACATACAGACACCATCAACGTACGTCCGTACACACGCGGGCACACTACGAATACAGTCCAGGAAGTGGACTAGTGTTATGTAAACATAGGGCAGCAGTTTAAAGGGAATGTACAGTACTGGTTGAGGTGGGGATTCATGTTTTGAACATTCCTAAGTGAGATAATGAAAAGCCTCTTATGAAATATGAAAGAGCATGTAATTTTAAGAAGGATTCAACGTTTATTTGATGAAAATTGGTTTTCAAATGGCCGAGATATCCAAAAAAGTGCTAATAATAAAAGGCGACATGCCACAACTTTATTAGGATCTCTTTGTTTCACCTTGTTTTTTGATATCTCAGCCATTTCAAAACCGATTTTCATCGAATAAACTTTTGATACCCTTTAGAACTGCATGCTCTTTGACTTCTCATAGAGTGGTGTCTGAATATCTCGCAAAACGTTAAAAGCTAAATCCTCACCTCGACCAGAACTGTACACACCCTTTAAAACAAAGAACGTTTTGTGAAAGTGCGAGCCTCACATCTCTGTGTGGTCCACTTCCTGGACTGTATTCGTAGCATCACCTCCCTGCACTGACATGCAGTGACGTACGGACGTACGTTGATGGTGTCTTGTATGTACATTGTATTACACAAGATCACCCCTCCTGAATATTTTTTCGGGAGTACCAATTGGTGGAGTGTCGCAATCAGCGGTTGGGCGCATTGTGTGGGTGCATGCACGCAGGGAGGTGCTAGAGATGCATGATTGTGTATGCGTGTGTTAGTGTGGGGAATGCGGACGATTAGGGGAATGCGGACGATTAAAATCGTCCAGTATCTGGACTAATCTCTGTGGGCCGGGCCTATACCTCCCTGGTGTTGAACTGTGATGACCATGGGCAAAGAACAGAGGCAGGGGCTATGCGATGGGTATGAAAGGCTGTTACGCTGCAGTTTTAGATGAGATTCCAGAGGGTCGAGACAGAGTTATACCAGAGATCCCATAGTTTTACCAGAGTTATCAGAGTTATTTGTAGATGATTTTGCAATTAAGGCAGCATAACAGCTTAACAGCAAGGTAATCACAATTACTCCTACTTTTCATTCTTACTAGCCTATTTCTTTGAATATGAATGGGCGAGGTATGGTCAATGTGGTGAGAGCTACATCTTTATTTTGTGCATGGCGTCTGTTTGTGAGAGCGTGTGGCTCTGTGATATGCCTTATGACGAATGCCGTATTTCGATAGATGGTGATACAGTGCAATATACATGGTATACTATTGTGTTTTTTATTCTAAAGCACGTTCACTGTCTTGCATACAGTAGTGCACTGCACATCAGTGGAACAGGCTGGGAGGAGGGGGGGGGGGTGGGAGGGAGAGAGATGTAGGAAACAGTAACGAGCGCCTGGCACACAGACGGTATCAATGGAACCGACTGTTCGCAGAAACTACGAGCATCGATTGTATAGCCCCGGCACACTTGCTCGGCGCTCGGGCAGATAACCCCAAAGTAGCAGTTTTCTGCGCCAGTTGGGAGGCGCAGTTTTCTGCGCCTGGGCCTGACTGGTTGGTATATTCATGTCTTCCTTTTTGAACACAGTAATGAACGTGATTACATTGCTTCTTGTGTAGTTTTAGTCAACCACCCTTTAACTACCTGACTACGTTCTTTCAATATCTTGACACCACATAATTGATTAGTTTCTTCATCCCTACCTCTCTCTCCCTCTTTCCCTCTCTCTCCCTCTCTTTCTCTCTCTCTCCCTCTCTCTCTCTCTTCCTTCTCTTCTGCATGACTTAGTGTAATGATTTGTCAGGTTGTTTGTTTACTTTTACATTCTTTTTTATGTCTTAATTTATGTAATGGAATTTTGTATAGTACTCCCTTTTTGGGGAAAAGCACTGCTTTTTGGCATTCTTTCATATTTCCATCCTCTTCGTATACTGAAACTAATTTACAAACATATGACTGCATTTATTGTGCATTGTAATGTTAATTTATGTACTCAGTTTCCGTAAAGATTTATGTATTTCCGTCGCAAATTCAAAACTACGAGCGAGATAAGTTAAGATTGTAAAGGCGTAGAAAGGGACCTCAAATTGCCAGTGTTTTGTGTTTTAATTATTCTCCAAACTTTGCTCGAAATATGATGGAGTTTTAGTGTCCCTGCTTTGATAAAAATTCTTCAGTTAAAAAAAAAAAAAATGTGATATTACCGTTAACATTACACCTGACCCCTGCATCTTCTCGATGTGCACAGTTATGCACCCAGGTTCCTGCATGAGGACAGTTCAAAAGGCTAGATTCAAATCCTCTGCACTCGACATTGTCGAGGACAATTGGTCCATGGCCTTCACCGAACGTGGCAGTGTGGAAGGCCTCCGAAGCCCCTGGGAACCCAAGGCTGTTGCAGACAACGTTGGCGTCAGTGATGTCCCATGAGTCGTCGCACACGGTTCCCCAGACACCTCCCACTTGCACCTCAACTCTACCTTCATAGAACGAACCGCCATCAACAAGACGAACTGCATGTACAGATACAAAGCAAAACGAAAACAAACGCATGTACACTGTAGTGAGCATTTGTAGTGGCATATTTACTTACTTCCAATGCAGCTTTCTACTTTTTTTCCTTAATAGGCATCTTTGTTTCTTTTCGTAAGGAAGTTGAAATAAATACTCTCGCCCATCTTGAATTAAAACTCGTTACTATCTGTAGTACGATGCTCTAACACATTATACAGTTTGCAAATCAAGCCTACATTTACCCAATAACATTCACTGCATGGTGTATTTGCATTGAATGAAATAACATCTGTAAACATGCAAATTTTTGGCAACAGTTGCTAAAAGAGCATGACTCGATATCGCTCATTTTAAACAGATTTTTGCGCCAACATATAGGCCTACATTGGAACAGACAGACCTAGAGTGTATCAATATGCTTTCGCTACAATAAACTGATTAACAAACTTATGTATAATTAATTGACTGATGAGTCCACAGTCAAACAACTTATTATTACCTTTTCAAGTTACATTTGTGCATTAGTTTTATTATGTTCAATTATGTAGGGGGAGAAAAACCTCGTAAAACGCTTTACGTGAATTGTGCCTGTTTGAAATACCATTTTGCAGACAAATAACCCCGGCGTCCTCTGTGTGCGAGCAGTCGTGATTTCCCCCGCCATTGTGTGTACAGTCAAAGATACTATTTTCTGTTCCTCTGCAGTGGACATTATCAAGGAGAATGGAACCGTAGCCTTGTCCGAAGGTGGCTGCCTTTAGTGCCGCCCTAGCACCTCCAAATCCAAGGCTTCGGCAGACGACGTCAGCATCGCGCATGTCCCAGTAATCATCGCACACAGTTCCCCATACGCCGTTCATCAGAACCTCCACTCGCCCTTCACGTGAGGAGCTGCCACCAACAATGCGAACTAAATACAGATTTGATTATAAAAAAAAGCAAAATTGCGACAAGCAAGTAATACAAAGATATGATAGGGGCGTAATCACTTTCGGCCCAATCTAGGCAGGCTGCATATGTACCCTGTATTGCTTTCTCCCTGTCTTACTATTATCATCATATTATGCAATGTCTCTTTCATATAATGTTATGATATTAAGGATAGTGTTGGACGCTGATGTTACGGAATTTTCCATTACGGAATTATCACGTTTCTAACTAGTATCTTCATTTTTGCATACTTTATATCTAATTGTTACTAAGCCTGAAGGTAAGAATTACAAAACCATACTAAAGCGATTAGAAAAAAAAAAAAAACAATTGGGTTCAATTTTTATGGCGTATTCAAAAATATATGATCCCAAGAAATTTGTTTCCGCACCTAGTGAAATTCCTCAAACGTCTATACAGCAGTATTGTGTTTGCATCTAAAATACAGTTCTTGTACTTGCAACGACTTTACCGAATGGTTTGGTCCATTCATTTGTTTGAATATATTTAGGCTTATTTGTAACACTTTAAAAAGACGAGAAAAAACAATCAAGAATGTCCGAGTTGAAAATTGTCTAACTGGGATTTCATTGCATTTACAAAATAATACTAAAAGAATGTCAGGAGGTGGATGCATCATGCTCCTCTGCGTGCCAAGTGATCATAAGGCTTAATGAATTTCATGTCTTCCTGCTTCAAATTTAAAAACAAGATGTTTCCTGAAATGCCTGATTTAGGAAACAGTTCTAGTAGTATACCCAACTCACACTGGAATTAGAAGATGTTAGCGCCATCTCCCGTTTGAACAGTGGCGTATGGGGGGGGGGGGGGGGCAAGGGGGGCACGTGCCCCGGACGCCACTCCCCGGGGGCGCCAAAAAACGAAAAAAATGTGGAAAAAAGAAAAAAAAAAGAAGAAAAAAGAAATGACAATGTTTATTGTGTTCACACAAGAATTCCCTGTTTTGTAAGCTGAAATACAAAAATTTTAGGCTCTCTCGCTGCGCTCGCTCGCCAAAATTTATTATGAAAAAAAAAAGAAGAAAAAAAAAAGATGACATGGACAAAATGACAATGTCTATTGTGTTCTTGCATGTCTTTTCATATTTAGAAATTTCTTTCGTTCTGAAGCGGGGGGGGGGGGGCACCAAAAAAAACCAATTCAAACAAGATAAGAACAAAACGTAATGATGACGCGGAAATATTCAAATTTCGGCTCACTCGCTCGTTCTAATTTAAAGTATTTTTTGAAGTCCCCAGTTTGTTGGTATAAATCGTTATCTATAAGGCCGTCACTATATCTTGATTTGAAGAAATGACAAGAATTCCATGTTTTGTAAGGTGAAATACAAATTTTTCGGCTCGCTCGCTGCGGTCGCTCGCCAAAAAGAACAGAACGTGATGATGGCGCGGAAATATACAAATTTCGGTTCACTCGCGCGTACTAATTTAGAGTATTTTTAAGGCCTCAGTTTGTTGGTATAAACCATTATCTTCTGTATAAGGCGTCACTATATCTTGACTATGGAGTTGTAAGATTTAATAATAAAAGAAAATGACAAGAATTGCATATTTTGTATAGCTTGAAATTCAAAAATGTTCGGCTCGCTCGCTGCGCTCGCTCGCCAAACCTTATGTAAAAGAAAACGAAGAGGAACAAAACGTGATGATGACGCAGACAAAATGACAATGTCTATTGTGTTCACACATGTCATTTTATATTTAGCAAAATGTTACACAGAGCAGCGGCTGCATTTCTTTCGTTCTGAAGCGATCGCCGAATGGATCAAAAGAGGACGCCAACGGTTTCGAACGTACGGGGGGGGGGGGGCACAAAATCCCAAATCAAACAAGATAAGAACAAAACGTAATGATGACGCGGAAATATACAAATTTCGGCTCACTTGCTCGTACTAATTAAGAGTATTTTTCAAGTCCTCAGTTTGTTGGTATAAATCGTTATCTATAAGGCCGTCACTATATCTTGATTAGAATTATATGATTTAATAACCAAAAAATGACAAGAATTCCATATTTTGTAAGTTGAAATACAAAAATTTTCGGCTCGCTCATTGCGCTCGCTCGCCAAAATTTATCTAAATTTACTATATTTAGATAACCCTCAAAATACTCCTTTTAAATGCTTGAAAAAGCATATCATGGGGACCTTTTTTCAAAGACCCTATACCGGGACGGGGTTGGGGTTGAACACTTTTTCAGAAATTAAGGGCCCAATTTTCGCGCTTGCCCCTGGCGCCGTTTTCCCTAGATACGCCACTGCGTTAGAATGCTGGATTGTTTAAAGCACGTTTAAGGAATACCGTTACTGATCCAGGGTTTTCCTGTTAATATCAAAGCAAATCACACGCACATATTGTATTATGGCACGAATATCCCATCGACTCTAGGGCCCGAATTCACGAAGATGGTACAAATGAAACCACAAACCATGGACAAAAACCACGGTGCGCCAAGTGTCGCATGGAATATTTCGTTGCGAAATAAGTCATTTTATTTTCGTCGATGAACTATTTTGTAACGAAATTACAACATTTTTTAACTAAATGAACATTTCGTCCACGAAATGATAATTTCGTCAACGAAACGGTCATTTTGTCGACGAAAGACCAATTTCGTAAGGAAATATTCCGTGCGACACTTGGCGCTCCATGGTTTTTGTCCATGTTTTAAACCATGGTTTCATTTGTACCACCTTCGTAAATTCGGGCCTAGAGGTTTATTCGAAATGTATTACCTTTTTATGAAGTAATGCCTTTGCAGGTGTTCGCTTGTTTGTCCGTCTGTCTGTTTGCTAATAAGTTATGAGCAGATTTAGATGACATTTTCAGCGAAAGTGGATGATACAAGGAACAGATGATTAAATTGTTAGAAGCATCCAGATTACTTGGATCGAGGGCTTCGTTGTCGTTGTTATTTGTTGTTTGTTTGTTTGTTTTTTTGTAGATATCTAATTGATTCTGTAGCATTCTTGAACGATAGATGGCGCGTTTGCTTTTGCGACCCTTAGTGTCATTGTGCTCAATGCGCTGGTGGCCAGAAAGTATGGCGGAGGTAGGGACGGTCGACAGTGTGTGAATATTAATGTGGTGGTCAAGGAATTTGATAATGCAGATGATATGATAGGGTGGAAACAACAATATGGGTGGAAATGAACTGCTAATGGTGGTGGTGTGTGCTCTCGGACTGTTTTTTTTTTTTTCTTGTTAGTTTTATGATGGATTGGCGGTTTGGTGCGAATCCACCATTTTGCAAAGGTTCTCAAAAGCTGCTTGAATGGTAGTTGATTTCTGACAACAGCAACTACATTGTATAACAAATGCTTCCGACAACTCTGTGCAACTAAGGACATCCACAACAAGCAACGAGTGACTGCCTGGTGTCTATGGTCGCTGTAAGTGATTTCAATTTTTTTCTTCACACAAGTGGTCCTCCAAGCTCTCAGATATTTTGAGCTTGTTGTCTAAATCAGATGCCGATTACTGTAGGTGGATCATTGTTCGATCTGAGGTGTCTTGCTGCAAAGAAAAAAAAAAAAAAGAACAGGTGCTGAAGAGGTTCATTCTATAAGTTACATGTTTATGCATTATTGTGCTCTGATGACGCACGTAGAGAACCGTTTAAAGGCTATCGCGAACATTCCGAAGCATGTACACAAGATGCTTGGCCTGACAATTAGTCTCCTGAAGACAGAAGTCTTTGTTCAGCCCGCACCAAGGAGTGCTCTCTGCCAGCCAAACATCACTGAGCCTGTCAGTGGCATACAGCTGAAGAATGTAAACGGCTTCTTATACTTGGGTAGTACAATTTCCAATGACGGTACTATGAACATCGAAATCGTATATCAAGGATATATACACGGGGCCAGGCTGTTACTTGACCACCTGTGAAAGTCTTACAGCACAAGAACGTTTGCCAGTCAGCCATACTGAAGGTGCACAACTCAGTAGTCCTCTCATCGCTGCTATTCGACTGCAAAACACGGACAATGTGCAGCAGACATACAGATTATTATCAAAAAAAGAAACACACCGAGAACAGTATAGCCATCATGCATTATGCCGGCAAGATCGCACCACAAATCAAGATGTTCTGGACAGAGCCAGGAGAACAAGCATCGAAGCCCAAATCTTCAGAGATCAGCTTCAGTCGTCTGGCCACGTCATCTGCATGGAAGACTCGATCCCTCGATTGCTCTGTTACAACGAGCTTATACACAATATGGTAGTCGCAAGCAAGGATTTCCAAGGAAGCGGTTTCCGGACAAGCTCAAACTCAAGGGTTTCCTCAAATGGGCGGATCTTCAGACTGCTAGCTGTGCCGCTGATAGAAATCACTGACGGTCCCAGTCAACGCAGGCAGAGATTTCCTTTGAAAATAACCGCCGCCAACGCCTTTTAGGTGCTCCAGAGAGACTTCAATTTAAGCTGCAATTACCTGTGTTCTACCAAGTGAAATTCATGTCCTGCTTGCAATCGCATGTACGCCTCCATTTTCGGCAGTCACAGGCGGACACACCAACGAGAGTGAAACATACTGGCCTTCCGCGGGCCTTTACAGACAACTAAGATGAGCCGTGATAACTCTAAACTGTAATTCGTAATTTCTCTTTCAGACGACACAAAAGGTTAATGTAACAAAAAAAAAAAAACCCAAGCTCATCAGAGTCCACATTCCTCATACAATCTAGATTATGAAAATGCCAAGACACTAATACAGATATTTCATTAGAAATTAGCCTATAAGGGCAACATGTTGAAAGAGAAAATTCATGTGAACAAAACAACAAAATGTCTGTGAAGAAGAGAACATTATTATCAAAAAGCTCCCCCCCCCCATCCGCAATCAATCAATCAATCAATCAATGTATATATATATATATATATATATATATATATAACATATATATAATATATGTATATATATATACATGTATATATATAATCGGTTATTTAGTTAATAGACCTCCATCCAAATATTGAAATCCAGCTTGATATTACAATAATGAACCCGACAACAGCCTAGATGGAATACTGTAGAAGATAGTATAAGTAGTGTCGCTAGAAAACAATTCGCTTTTAACCACTTAACCAGAAATAACAATTATCACTTGCACTTGCACTAGCATTTTCACCAGCTTTACAACCGCCAACACCATTTATCGACCTATAAGTTTGTAATAGCCTTTGCTAGATATCCGTCAATACATAATCATTGCCTATGAACAGTCATAGGTATGAACTCTAGTGTATCTTATTCTATGGTATAGAATTTCTTTTTTGCCTATTTTGATGTAGATTGTGGGCATGCGGAGGCACACGTAGATCAAACTTACCACTGGTTGCGGATGTTACGGAGCACAGTGAAATCACGAGGAGGGTTAGCAATTCCATGCCGTCTGTTAGCGCAGACTTGCCCTACACGAATGAAGTTGACAAGATTATTTTTGATTTATGCCAGGCTTCGATCTCAATATAAAGGGACACGGATTTCCACATCATGTCACTTCAGCGTACAAAATTCCATGTTGAGACGTCCTCCTGGTTGCTGCGCGCATGCGTCCCTGTTTGGTTTTGTGCTGTTTTGTCGTCATCAGCGTCCCTATTTGACGTGTATTCCGCATGCGCAAAACTTTACCGAGAGGTATCATCATCCGGTAACTCTGCATTCATCTAATCTATGTAATCTTCGAACTCATGCTTATGTGACTATAGGAGATTCAAAACATTGAAGCAACTAGTATTCATATGGTTTCCTTTTTATGCAATTGTATTTCGACGTTTATTCCAAAGAATGCCCCTACAGGGTTCGTACCGAAGCCAGTTAGTTACAGTAATTCTGCAGTCTTTTCGACTTCATCACAGAATTCGTGTTACCATTCATTTTGTGTTTGCTTTATGTACTATGTTTGCCGTTCTTTTCTGGGGAATTAATGCTGATCGTGATGATTATGATTCGAGAGATGAGAATCAGGTGAGAATTGTGTGAAATGAATTATACTGAAAGTATTTGGAGTAATTTACATGGTAATTATTTTAGTTAAAATTCCTATAGCTAATATATCTTCACAATTGCCTAAAGAAAAACAAATATTTTGCAGGGAAAAGATCTATTGAATCAAAAATATATTTGGATGCTTGATACTTTGCTGTTGCTTGTCTGATATTCTACAATCTCATGAAATTATAAAGAAATCGCTACAAAACAAAACTGAACAATTTTTTTCGCAAAAAAAAAATGACATTGGTGAAATAATGACTTGTAAAGTGATGTCATGCAGAGATTAAATCAAATCAAATCAAATTGAAAAAAGGCTGTGAGAATTTGTATGAATTCCATCTTATACTGATCTCTTATTTCATCAGTTAAAAGTTCTCAAATTGCATGATATCAATGCTTTTCAAACAGCAACATTTATATCATACAAAAAAGTATGTGAAAGAATGACACATTACCTGTGTGTGTGTTTGTATATTTACTGCTTCAGTTTTTCTTCTATAACCTTATTCATTTGGTATTTAAGAAAGAGGTTCAGACTTTAATCACACACACACAAAAAAAAAATGATAAAGTCTAGAGAATCTAAAACAAATTACAAAATCAGAGCGCTGCGATATATTTTTTTCAGTGAAATCAACCAAAACGGTGTTTCTTACACAATCACTTAATATAATCACTATAACATTTTAAAAACCAGTAATGGAGAAAAATATTTGCAAAAATAATTTTTAACTCGGGAAGTGGTATTCAAAATTTTGGATTCGTTTCAAAATTCATTAACAGAAAACAGAAATTCAGTCCAACGTGGAAGGAAAATAAGAAACAAAGAGTTGACTAATGAGAAGAAAGAAGGCATTAGGGAAAAACATAACTATCACACCTGCCGAATAGCACGGGCTATCATTCCCTATTTCAGATCGGAAGCATAGAGATGCCTTTCGCGTGTTCAGATACCAATAGAAATCATGGGAAATCCCTCGGCTCTTTAGAATGGTATCGTTGATAGCAAAGCGGAAAAAAGAAAAATCTAATGCTGTGTTTACACCATGTTCCCAGCTGCCATGGCAGCCCCGTTTGCCCGTAACGTAATGCGCTGTGGTTAGATGGGATATTCTCCTGTTTTCCCCCTCCGTATTTTAATACGACTGTATCGTTTGTTCCAGCCCTCCCTTCGGTGAACATGTAAGCTATCAGACACCGTTCTTAATGCGCAGCATCTGTTCAGGCTAGACTGCACAATAATTTCCGTCGCGTCCCACTACGGACTGTCTGCAAGTTTTGTCACGGCATATCATGTGCTGTCACACTTTGCTGCGGTCACCCCATTTTATTAGGGCCTACAAGCTTTCTCATCAGCACCGAGACTGCAGTTTAGAAATGCAATCTATTTGACACGGCAATCACTGCCTGTCATGTTTGTCCACCTCATTCCACTGCGTAGTCTCACTTCCATCCCGTTTTGTCCATGTTGGCCTGAAACGTGATTGCCTTGGGCGCCGGGAACAAAGTGTAATAAAAAGGCAGCATATAATCATTATCATGCATGAATTAAAGAATAACCATGTACTGTGGAACTAGATTAATGAGTTGGGGGGGGGGGGGGGGGTAGTCTAGTTCTGGACCCTTTTTATCGATTCTTTTTTCGCCGACTATACGCGTTAATCCGAGTGAGGGCGCGATCCCGAGAACTTTCTCGGTTGCGCAGTTCTCGGGATCTCGCCCTCAGTCGGATTAACGCGTATAGTCGGCGAAAAAAGAATCGATAAAAAGGGTGCAGAACTAGACGGGGGGGGGGGGGAGTCGGAGACGTTCTGCAGGGGGTTTTTGTGTGTGTGTGTGTATGTGAAGGGGGAAGGGAGAGGTTCTGTTGAAATCCCCCGCTTTGGTGGTCAGCGCCCCACGTCTATAACGTTCCGCCATCCATGTATAGGGCCTATGAAGGCCACATTACTCATTTTGGGAGAAAAAAATTATAACCACAAGTAAAAATATACAACCCTTTCCATTCTTTTTAACCATTCTTTTACATTAGTAAATTGTAATGTATTTCAAAAATATTTATATCAGGCATACAAAAGTGTGTGTGTGTGTGTGTGTGAGTATGTTTATGTGGGTATGTATTTAGGCATGTATTATGAAATCATGAGACTATAATAAATGTGTTAAAGAACTAAATTACAAAGTGTGAACTAGGCTGCTTTCTGTTACCACTTGTGAAATGAACCATGCAGTATTATCTATTGATTTGATGCTTATCATAATGAACGTAAGGCGAGAGGATGCTACCTGAGTCTTGGTGCAGCCGATTGATTTATTAGTTGAAATCTGAACTTGCACGTTGTCTGAATCATGCTTTTCATAATTGAAAACAACAGTATCAAACAAAGACGATGCAGCATGGTGTACAGACAATGTACTCTTTTCTTTCTTTCTTTTTTTCAATCAGATAACAGCACATCAAAATCATAAATCGGTAAGGACCACAGTCTGCATTTTGGTTGTTTGTCTTGTTGCACTCGAGGAAATGGCCTCGCAAAGCTAAATGGAAGATTACAATGATGTGATTCGATGCGATTAAATGTCATTAAAGATGCCTTTTCCGTGGCATGACCTATCAGGAAGCAACCCTCATTGCCAAGCCGTATTAAGGGCAGGTATAACACAAGGCGATTTAGCCAAACCGATTTCAATTTCCTCTCCAAACCCACAGGTTCCACAATATAATGGGCACTTTTACTTCGATTGATGTTCATTTTTTAGAAGGTTCGTTAATCCGAAAATGAAACAAGGTTTCTTATTCCGTCTATCTTTATTAGGACGTTCGTTAATCCTAAGATTGATAAAAGGGATCGTTCTTCCGCAGGTTCGTAATTCCGAAAATGGAACTCGGTTCGTTATTTCCAAAGTTCGTTAATTCTAAAATTAAAAAAAAAAAGAAAAAAAAGGTTTCCTTAATCCGAAGGTTTGTTTATCCTTGATTGGAAGGAAGGTACATTATTATGATTAAACCTTCAGATTTAAGAATCTTATTCTTCCGGATCAACGAAATTGAACTACATGTAATTGAAAAATAATATTGTCCTACATCGACGGAAATAATTATGCACCAAATTAGTGTCTTTCGCGTTTGATTTTTTATCATCAGTTATTATGGCTACTACTAAACATTGATTAATTCGGTGTTTACTTCCGTCAATGTTGGGAAATTTTTTCAATCAGGGGGGCATTTCATGAAGCATTTTGTCCGACTGCAATAAAAAGAACTCGACGCAAGAAGTTCACTAATTTGAGTGATAATAATTATGCAGTACTCGTTGCATGCTATAAGGATTAGAACCAGCACTGGGTGTCGGGAGGAGGCTCGATGGTCTAGTGGATAAGACACTTGTCCGGTGATCAGGAGTATCATGTGCCCATAATTTTTCATCGTGGCTACTACTAAACCGAGATTGATTTGGTGCTTATTAACGTCAGTGTAGGGCAACTTGTCAATCAGTTGCAATCTGTAACCATTTGCTTCATCTAGCAACCACTTACATTTTGCATTCAATGTTAAAGCATTAGCTGAACAATTTTACATCAATAAAACAAAAACATTATAATTAAGCAATGATCGAGAGAGTGGAATGGGAATAAGTCTTTTGTCTGTTCGGTGTGATGTCACACCAGTACCTTATCCAGAGGGGGCGCCTAACTTAGACATTATAGTGTATCATCATGAAAGCCAACTTTACTCTTTCCTGACGAGATTGCTAATTTTCACTGGCATAAATATTGTAAAACATTGAAAATACATGCAGGGATACCAAGGACTGAAATAAAAAATGTCATGTGTATATGGTTTTGAATACTTTTGTTCTTCTTAAAACTGAGCAGCATAATTTGCCTCCGAAATGGCAGGGTTCAAGAGACACCCATACCCTGTTGCTGTTGCTTTTTTTTCAAGGGAAAATATTATTAGTACTCCTTCAAGTAAGCACATAATATAACATAATACGGTGAAATGCTAGCAAATGTATGAACAGTTAAATTCGCACGCTCAAATATTTAGTAAAAATTCCAAGGAAAACGTACATTTAGCTTAACTGAATATCAAGTAATCTTAAAAGAAAAGAAAAGGTTTTTTTTTCTATTTCTAATTGATAATTCGTTCTAATTCAAAGAAGTATATTCACATTTACTGTCCAAAGACAATCAAAATTCACTTAGTTTGCAACTTAAGGTATAGGCTATAGTTCACTGATGCTGTATGTCAACTGATGCTGTACACTACAAAGCTTTGTTGTTGTTGTTTTTTCACTCTCTTTTTCACTTCCTATGCTTGTACTATGTCTCTATATCTATGACAAAAGGGGAAAGAATTTCTACTGATATGAAGCTTTTTGATCCATTTTTTTTTTTTTCGTTCTTGGGGAGCATGAGGAAGTTTAAATGAGCGTGACATCAACATGAACAGGAGTGTATGTATTATAACGTCGAAATCTGCACAATACTTCACAGTCCAAGCCTAGGATTGTTGCCTCAAAAAAAAAGTTGCCTCATGAAGACGACTTCTTGCTGTCAGCTGTAATTTCACCTTTTCGGGTGATTAATGGCTGCATGGGATAATGATGTTTTACTTTATAAGACTGCATATTGAACGTATGTCTCGATTTCATGTCACGGTTGGAGTCGTTTGATATTTTCTTCCTGGTACAGGTTTCACCAGATCAGACTGTCTATTTGTTTCAAAACTTGTTAGTTACTGCCTTGCAGTGCCAAGCTAAAGTGTTTCATATAGTGGGATGGCCTAATTCTAATCTCGAATGAGAATTTCCTTTTGAACCGGTCCCAACAACATTAAGCCCTATATCAGTTACCAATCATGGAAGGTTAGGTTTTTTTTTCATGTATTATCATAATGCTGCTTTGTCATTTGGCCAAATGCCCCATAAAATGGATTTTAGAAGGGAAGAAAAAAAGCAATGATGTTCTTGAAGAGATGTATATACCGTATATTGTATATCTTCTTTCACTTTGTCGTTATGTTTTTGGTACACCAACGCCTTATTGTGTTATCCTTTTCCCTTATAAATACCCCAGAAGAAAACAACAACAATCTTTTCAAATTATTGCACCTCACCTTCAATTTTCCGAATCTGACAAGACACATGAAAACTTTACATTGCAATCACCAATGTGCTTCGATGCGATAGATGCGGGAATAAACGTAGGTCTGGAGAGTCAAAATCAATACCCAGAAATTCGAACGAGAGATTAAATGTTCGATAAAAGTGCACAGTTAATGTAAAGCATACTTTCCAAT
Source organism: Diadema setosum (assembly GCF_964275005.1). Taxonomy (NCBI): domain Eukaryota; kingdom Metazoa; phylum Echinodermata; class Echinoidea; order Diadematoida; family Diadematidae; genus Diadema; species Diadema setosum. Next base: position 13,378,892 of record NC_092689.1, read on the forward strand.
CCATACTGACACACTCAGGACGTAACGGACATAAACCATAGTGGTGGTTTTTCTCTAATATTTTTATACCTCTAACGTCTAGGTACATGAACAAGCAAAAACTCACGCACACACAGACAGGCACTGAACAAGCTATGAGAGAAAGTGGAGAAGGTGTCAGACTGATGTGTAGACACATCTTCGACATTTCGAAAAATGAATACCCTAGGGCAACTAATAGAATGATAGCTCATGCAAAATGATTTCTGAGAAGGATTTCCATATTAAATTCATTTTTGTCATCATCTTTTCTTTATCCTTTGATATATTCTTTTGGCATTTTGTATACGGAAACACATAATTTTAGGAAATTGCTTAAAATTTTGACGCCTATGCGTACGTATACAATGGAGTAAACTGAACTGAAATTCGGAACATACGATTTAGAACAAAGTGTTGTTTTTTTTTTTTTTTTTCATCTTACTTAAGTTATGAATGGATTGCAAATCGTACAGTTTGGAATATTGGGGCTATAAATAGTTATGAATACAATCATGTTCTCTATGATGTACCCTTCAAAAATGCAGTATCATTCTCGTGATTCATGATCTTTATCAGTGTTTATGCAGGCGCGTCACGCTATTCCAAAGTCACTGCGGTCGCAGAGGGCAGCAAAGTCAGAAATGTCAGAAAAGTTATTACACTGTGACATGACCTAAATGAAAAAATGGCTTCCAAACCGGATGACACAAGAGAGATGGCAGAGGGATCACAATGAACAAACAAACACACAAATGCGTTTTCCGATGCAGATGAATTTTATTATGATACGTTGTAACCGTCACCTCGATGAAAGCAAGAAAGTTATGGAATAGTTTGATTTTAAAAAAAATATCATACACAAACAGATAAATGCTACTTGAGCATTATCCATAAGTTCTTTGTCACTCTGGTGCTGTCGCAATTCAATTAACGTATTATAATATACTTATTATTTAAAAGCGTATAGGTTATATTATCCTTATTTATAATGAGAGAGTCGTTTAATGTATGTTTGTGTATGCGATTGTGCGCATGTGTTCTTTTTCTTTTTTCTTTTTTGTTCTGTGTGGGTTTTTTTTTTTTTGTCTGTCCTCCTCTTTATCCGAACTATTTGCCAAAGTTTCGTTAGTTCGGTACATACTGTCATTAGATGCTGTTAATGAGGGGGCTGCAAATTACAAGCTAAGCTTTTCAGCAGTCCCCTCCATTTCCAACAACTTCTCTTTCATACAATCAAGTCACATTATACTAAGGTATTTCCTTGCACTTTATTTTCCCAATAAAGAAATGAGCCCCATTGATTTCGTATAACTGTTGTTGGAAATGAAATGAAATTGAATTGTATTAAATCATAATATTAAATTGAATATATAACTTATACTTCTTTTGTGGCATTTTATAAACTTTTTTGTCCCTAGACAGATGTCAATCAAAATAGTGACATTTGTATATTAAGGAGCAAAGAGATAGCCAAAAATTGTAATTCAACTCTTGTATGACGTTCTTAAAATGGCATTAAACACTCAAGGGTGGCTTAAAACTTAATTGGTAGGCAATAATCATAGACACATTATAAGCATATTGTGAATCAATGAGCGTCAAACGAATCAATTCATGTCATTATGTTGTTGTTTTTTTATTCATAAAGCACAAAGAGGTTCAAGTAAACTATAATCAAGAAGCTAAATGGTATATTATATTGGAGAAGAACTAAATCATTGCAGATGAACTGGCAGCAGTTTTCACTCTATGAATATCTCCTCTTAAGAGAAGTCACCTTCATCAGACCTGCTGTCCATGGAAGCCTTCGTCAGAACTACAATGGAGTATAAAAACAACGAACAAGTATTACGTAACGTCAGTATAATCACAGAAATTGATAATCACAGAATACAAGAAAAGCACTTTACTCAACGTGACTCCTATTCGTTTAAAGGGGCATTCCAGACGATTTTCATAATTTCACATCATGGAGCACATAAATCAACAATTCAATGAAATGAATATATAGATCCATGGATTTTATTGTGGTCCTTGAGCAGAGAAATCAGTACTCTGAAAAACCTGAAGAATTATGATGACATAGGAGCCTCACATTTCTCAGAAATGTAGCAATGTAATTCCATGACAATACCACGCGCTTAACAAGCTCGCCTATGTCAAATTTATACATGCTTTCTTTTTTGTTCTGCCTGCGACTCCTGCATTCTTATAGTGAGGCTGCCATTTCATCAGCCTTGTTCATTGTGATTTGTTATAAATTGTGAACTCTGTGCCAGGCAGTGGCGTACCGTGGGTCAAGACATTGGGGGGGGGGGGGGGGCACCTCATGGCAACAACATCAGAATTGCATAACGTAACAATTAAATGCGAGCGAGCGGAGCGAGCGAGCTTGAAAATTTTGACATTTTACAGTCCCCAAACTGCCGTTTGTAGCTATATATAATAATATATGTATGTATGTATGTATATATATATACATATATTTGCTTTGGAAATTAAGGGGGTTGCACCGGGCGCAACTGCTGGCAGTTGCTGGCAGTAACATCACGAGAATGGCATAACGATTAAATGCGAGCGAGCGGAGCGAGCGAGCTTGAAAATTTTGACATTTTACAGTCCCCAAACTGCCGTTTGTAGCTATATTTTTTCGCTTTGGAAATTCAGGGGGGGGGGGCGTACCGGGTGCAACTGCTGGCAATTACTAGCAGTAATATCAGGAGAATGGCATATAACGGTTAAATGCGAGCGAGCGAAGCGAGCGAGCTTGAAAATTTTGACATTTTACAGTCCCAAAACTGCCGTTTTAGCTATATTTTTTCGCTTTGGAAATTAAGGTGAGGGCCTGGGCGCACCGGGCACAACTGCTGGCAATTACTGACAGCAACATCAGGAGAATTGCATAACGATTAAAATAATGCGAGCGAGCGAAGCGAGCAAGCTTGAAAATTTTGACATTTTACAGTCCCAAAACTGCCGTTTTTAGCTATATTTTTTCGCTTTGGAAATTAAGGAGAGGGCCTGGGCGCACCGGGCACAACTGCTGGCAATTACTGACAGCAACATTAGGAGAATTGCATAACGAGTAAATGCGAGCGAGCGAACGATTTATGTTCCCAAAACTGCCGTTTTTAGGTATATTTTTTCGCTTTGGAAATTAAGGGGAGGGGCGCATCGGGCGCAACTGCTGGCAATTACTGACAGCAACATCAGGAGAATTGCATAGCAATTAAATGCGAGCGAGAGAAGCGAGCGAGCTTGAAAATTTTGACATTTTACAGTCCCAAAACTGCCGTTTGTAGCTATATTTTTTCGCTTTGGAATTAAGGAGAGGGGGCGTACCGGGCGCAACTGCTGGCAATTACTGACAGCAACATCAGGAGAATTGCATAACGATTAAAATATGCGAGCGAGCGAAGCGAGCGAGCTTGAAAATTTTGACATTTTACAGTCCCAAAACTGCCGTTTTTAGCTATATTTTTTCGCTTTGGAAATTAAGGAGAGGGCCTGGGCGCACCGGGCACAACTGCTGGCAATTACTTACAGCAACATCAGGAGAATTGCATAACGATTAAATGCGAGCGAACGAGCTTGAAAATTTTGACATTTTACAGTTCCAAAACTGCCGTTTGTAGCTATATTTTTTTCACTTTGGAAATTAAGGGGAGGGGACGCACCGGGCGCAACTGCTGGCAATTACTGACAGCAGCATCAGGAGAATTGCATAACGATTAAATGCGAGCGAGCGAAGCGAACGAGCTTGAAAATTTTGACATTTTACAGTCCAAAAACTGTCGTTTGTAGCTACATATATTTTTAGGTGATCCGAGTATCCTTCGGATCACCTTCTGTATCTGTACTGATTCTTTATTTCTCCTCAAAAGTTGTGCAGAGGTTAGCTCAGAAAGTGCATTACCTATCAATGTCAAACTTATACCATATATGTATCATGTCGCAAAGACGACAGCGCAAGTAAAATCATAGTGATCAGTTGACCGTGACGTCACTATGACGTCATTATATGAAAACACATTTTCATGCATATCTCATTAATGGAATGGAATATTTCAATGAAATTTACGTCACATATATTTCAAGTCAAGTGAATTCTACTCATATTCTCAAAATTCATTTTTATCTCAAAACGCGCGCGTACGCGCGCGTGGAAATATTTGTATGCTCAAATCGAGCTCAAAATTTTTTTGCACACGTTTCAGACCATTTCGAGCATTTTTTGAAAAATTGAAAAAATTGGACGGACGCGTACGCGCGCGCACATATTCGCACACACAGCTCATATGCAATAGAAATTTTCAGTTTTTTCACACGGATCGGATGTCCAAAATGTCAAGAAATATTTCTACCAAGTTTCAAGTCGATCCGACTCAATATGACGTCATACGGGCCCGTCAAATTCAAAATTCCGCGCGTGCGTCAATGGGGATACACAGTGCAACTATGCCAAAAACCGCCAATTTTATATCGGATTTTACTCGTCAGGATGGACGGTGACCCCTCATTTTCTTGACATATTCTGAAAGCTGATGAGTTGTACATATCATTTCATGGGTTGGCTATGCTGACAAAATGATTAAAAGATATCAAATTTCTTAATAAAGTAAAGAAAGTAAATTTTCAAAATGACGTCATCAAATTTCAAGTTTACTCGAGCGTATCTCACTTATCCCTGGCCAATTTTCACCCAGATTTCAGTATACTGTAGCTTATTTAATTCTCTATCAGTTTTAGTCAGTCAAATATTTCGCTGGATGAACTCTTCACCTCGTAAAAATAGATTGAAGGTAACCTTGTCAAATTTGACCCATTTGCGAGTTTTTGTAATAGTGCAGTTTTTCTTGAAATGAAAATTAACATGACTATCTTTACCGAGCACTGTATCACTTATCCTATGTTGAATTTCTCCCAGATTTTAATATGTTGTAGCTGAGACTTTGTGCTATCATATGAGTTCCCTTTATTTTTTCACACGATGTCGGTATCACGTCAAAATACTTGGTTGAAATTAAACCTCATCAACGATGTAATGAAATATTTCTTTCTTTGTGCAACTTTCTTTGCAAAAACTCAAGAAAAACATGCTCTATCACCACCATATTTTGCACATGTTTAGTTCATGTCACCTACATTATTTCATAAAATAACGACTTCTTGATCAGATGCCATCTTGGGTATGTAAATAAGGGTCAAATGTCATAACTGCTTCATCTTGTATCTTGGTGAATACCTGTCCTATCTTTCCCATATTTTGCACACTTATAGACGATGTCGCAAGAATCATTTCACAAATTAAGCACTTTTTCCTCAGATGCCATCTTGGGAGTGTGAAGGTGGGTCAAAGGTCATATGTATTTGTTGCTGTATCTTCGTTATCTAGTGTATACAGAACTTGGTACCAAGGATGGCAGATATGACTCCCTTTTCTAAATGAGAGTCCAAACATCACACGGCCAATGTCTCTAAACACAGATGAAACCTGTATGATCACGCGTATTGCGATCAGGACTCGAATCATAGATAAAAAAAAAAATCGGATCACCTTAATTTGTCAGTAATGGCAAATTACAATCTCTAGTTTTTTTTCGCTTTGGAGGGAGGGGGCGCCCGGTGCGCCCCCTGGATCCGCCACTGGTAGTCAAGGGTGTCGGTTTATGTTCATGATTGGGGGAGGTATGACCAGCGAGGGGGCGTCGAAGTGACCAAGCGGGCGAAGGATGTCCAAAATCTGCACTTTATATAGAGCATCCCCTAATTTGTTTGTGTTTGTGAGTGTGTGTGTTTCATCTAGATGGAAAAGTTAGGAAATAGCCAAGGTCAAGTCTTATTATTGGCAATGCAAGGCATTTTAATGTAGACTAGTATGTAAAGCAACACTGCAAAATCAATGATCAAGCTTTGATAGCAAATGTGTACAACCTATATCAAACATCACATTGCGCAACATTGCAGCGACTCTTTTTGCCATTCCGATGTTCTGAGTACACTGCGCACATCCTGCTTGTATTCAAAATGCCAACCAGGAATCACACTGAATCACAATCTTTTGTCGTCTCCGGGCTTTTTGAACAATGTTTCACTATAATACCTCTTTAATTATTATGGTTAAAAGAAATCTTAGAAAATATCTTTTTTCTTGATCATTCTTTCATGTCGATTTCAAAAGCAGTTTACTAACCCTTGAATTATCATTTTGGTAGGTTTTTTTTTCTTTTTTTTTCTTCTTTTTTTCTTTTTTTTTTTTGCCAGCGGATTGGGGGGGGGGGGCACGTGCCCCCCCCCCATGCCCCCCGTAGTTACGCCACTGGTGCCAGGTATAACCAATTTATTGTTGTTCATTATGTAAAAGTCTGAAAATCATCATCATTAAGGTCTCCTTTAATCAGCGTTGTCAGTAAACAGCAGCTCGTGCGTATAAGCATTTACAACGGATAATCGAAGACTTAATGATTAATGAATGGTGTGCCTTCTGGAGTGTTGATATGATTTATCACAGTGAGTGTTCATTAACTGTTTAGATTGGAATGGGGGGGGCTCTAACGACTTTCTTGCTAAAGATGACCGTAAAAATAACAAATAATACATTTTAATCTTTATTTCAGATCAGCAACAGAGAAGCAACAAAGATGCAGGGACGGATAGAGGAATTCCGAAAAATGGGGGGGGGGGGTGCAAAATAGTTCTGGTGCCACTTCCGGGTTTCGTCGGCTGACAGGCAAAATAATAATAAAAAAAAAAACAGGCTTTAGTGCAAAGTTTTGGAGCCATCACAATCAGTTGACAAAGATGGTTTCTTTATAGAAATCAATTTTAATAAATTTTATTTATTTTATCAAAAAAATAAAAGGGGAACATCCCGCCAGGTGCCCCCCCCCTACCCCCCACCCCCATCCGCCACTGAAGATGTAAGAAACAAAACGAACTTTCCAGGCCCTCACTTACTTCAGATACATCTCACTCCTGCATCTTCAAAATGGAAGCAGTTGCTGGCTCCTATCCCGAAGTTGGGGCAGCTGAAAATGCACGTTTCGTCTCCGCTGCACTCGACATTGTCGAGGATGATCAGCCCAGAGCCTTCGCCAAACGCAGCGTTGGAGAAGGCTTCATCGGCTCCTGAGAAACCGAGACTTCTGCAGACCACGTTGGCATCCTCGATATCCCAGTGATCATCGCACACAGTTCCCCAGACACCATTGTGCAACACCTCCACCCTTCCTTCACTTTCCGACTCGCCCCCAACCAGTCGCACTGACAGAAATAAGGTCGAATGAGAAGGAAATGCAGCCTGAAACAGGTAATTCGGGACTAAAAGTCGTTTTGATGTTTTTTAATTAGATAGCTGGCCAATGACAGGGCGCGGTGAACATTCCCAGACATGTCGTTACCGATATCAGGGATTTACATGCAAGTAGCTGGCGACGATAACAGCACAGGATAACAGGATAACAACACAACAAACGAAAATGTAATGTGATCTTGTATACAAAAGAAAAAGAAAGCAATGAAATTTGCTCATGATGCAAATTGTTATTAGCCTTGAGTCTGTTCTTGTGATATGGCAGTAATATAACTTTGGGCAGTTGAAGGGTACATTGACTAGATTGATCTTTACTACTGGTGGTCATGTGAACAAGAGAAAATGAAAACAAGGAAACGTACTAATTTTGCAATTGTGGTATTGTCTTTTAGGTTGTTCTTGTGATGTGGCATTAATTTAACGAAAACAAAAAGAGGTTCCGGCAATTGAAGGGTACATTGACAAAGTTAATAGTCTTTATTATTGGTGGATGTACCTACAAAATGCATCTATGGAGGTTGTAATCGCAATATAGAGATAGCGTTCTGGGGAATAGAATTAAAGAATTCGATTTATGAACCTTATGTAAACTATAAGTCAAGGGATGTTTTATCAGTACTGCAATAAATCCAAAATAAACTAAAATCGACGGCATCATTCATGTCATTTTGTCATTAATGTAAGAAATTGACAAACTTTGGCAATACTTCCCTCCCCCATCCTCCCTGTTTTCTGACTTGTTATCATGAAATGTTTTAGTTCGATACCAGGAATATCCACTGCTCTTTTGCCTCTCTCTCTCTCTCTTTGGTACCTTCAGGTGAGCACCTAACCCCTGCGTCTTCAGTATGCGCACAGTTGTGGATTCCAGTACCGGAGTGTGGGCAGTGAGTAATGCCTAATTCACTTCCGGAGCACTCGACGTTATCCAGTACGATGCTTCCACTTCCTTCTCCGAACTCAGCTTCCAACTCGGCTTCTTCTGCTCTTTCAAATCCGAGACTTCGACAGACCACATTGGCGTCGTTAATATCCCAGTCGTCATCGCACACGGTTCCCCATTCTCCGTCGTGCAGGATCTCTATCCTTCCCTCGGATGAACAATCACCACCGACGAGGCGAACTTGGTAGGTTTTTGGAAGAGACGCAGACACACCAAACACAAGATACCTATTAAATGCACACCCCATTGCTTATCGATCCCACGTATTTACACTTCATAATTGTCTGGAGAAAAACCTCAATATATATGTGTATTTTGGTTTTCCCAGATATTCCTATTATAGGCAAATTTGAGAAACATGATTATTTTAACGTATAGAAAGTACGGCTCTCATGCACAATGTACAAGAATCACAATGTAAAGACTGATTTGTCCAATACTGGCAAAAGGTGACATGTTTACGCAAAACATAGGTCAGCAATGGTGCGGTCAGTAGTTACCGACATGTAATCGCAAAATGAAGGACGTCATGAATATAACGTATATAGATCCAATATCGACAGCATTGATTTGGAAGGAAATATCAATATCATGCATCTCATGTGCCAACAAATCTAAAGTAATTAAAACATCTTGGGCCAATATTTTTGAGGAAAAATGAAAAAGGATCTTCATTCTGGTCAGCAAAATTCAACATATCTGTTGCAAAAACCTCCAAAAGGTCACGGGAGGGCTCATCATAAATATATCATCGGAGAAAACGTAACACACTGTGGTATAAACGAGTTGGTTTATTGGATGACACATTCCTGCAATCATTCTTGAAATCATTCATATTGTAGTAACTTTGTTGTGACATAAATCTTAAAGAATATATTTCAGAAAATCATCAGGTGGGTACAAGCCTAAAATATATTATACATATCCCATAGCGATAAGTCTACAGATCTACAGACATATATTCGTTTTATCATCGCATCAGCAGTAACAATTTCAATTGCATTTTTACAAATGATATGTAAAAAGACAGCTCATACAAATCAAATACACGGAGTATCAGTGACCAATGTGATTGTACCATTATTCATCATTTCATACAATTTCGCTTATTTCATTTCCAAAAAGAAACATTTTGATACACATGACACCAAGTTAGAGCAATGGAGTCAAGAAAAATACTCGTAACTGAAATTCTGTAAATGTTCTAACTTTAATGACAAATATCAAAGTTCCTCAAAATGGTGAGGCAACTAATAAACGCATGCATTGTAGTTTGCAGTCTCCTCGCAAAAAGAAAAATAGCTAATGGCTAAACTAACAAAACTAGGCAAATGCCTGAGAGGAAAAGAAAAGAAAGACAAAATACATGCACACACACACACACACACACACACACACAGCTATCTGGTAAAAAGAGAAGATAAAGAAGAACCCAAAACTTGGAAGAAATGGAGATGAAAGGCCAAAATCAAAACCTACCTCCAGCGGAACATTTCACTCCCGCATCTTCATTGTGGAGGCAGTTGTTGCTCCCGAGTCCGGCGTTTGGACAATCGAAGAGACTTGTCTCGTTGCCGATGCATCCAACATCGTCAAGTGGGATCTCGCCAGATCCTTCTCCGAATGCAGCATTTGTCGTTGCCTCGAGTGCAGGACCATGGCCAAGGCTAGCGCAAACTACATGTGCGTCTTCCAAATCCCAATCGTCGTCGCAGACAGTCCCCCACTCCCCGTCGTAAAAGACTTCCACCCGTCCCTCCAGCGGGGAATTACCTCCGACGATGCGAACTGAGAATAGTGTGGGTCAACGATTAAGAGTAATAATGAACAGTTTGCTCTCTGAGCAGGTTAAGCGCATTTTAACATAATAATAATAATATATATAATATATATATATATATATATATATATATATATATATATATATATATATGTATAATTATAGGCAATAATCAACTGCCAGGAGCAAAATAAACCTTGTATGCGCTACCTCACTGAATACTTAACAAGGGATATTCTTGAAGTTACGATTAAAAATCTCGTATTTCTAATTACTCTTTGCTGTTTAAGCTGTTTTACCACTATGAATAAATATATTCAAGAAAGAAGCTTACTCGTTCTGCAATCAATCTTAAAGCGACATAACTGAATTTAGTAACTCTCTGCAATATTTGATTTTCACTTTGTACCACTAATAATGTAGAAAAGCATGGATGACCCCAATGATATTGGTATTCCCCTTTGTTTTCTACTATCTTTTTTTTTTTTTTTTTTTTTTTTTTACCGGAGTGTTCATAAAAATAGTGAAATAATAGGTCAGGCTTCAGTAAGAAGGTAATTTGTTCCTCGTTACCGCCTGACATACTTGAAAAGCATGTGATATAATGTAACTGTTGCATATTAAAGGAAATCGGTGATTTCAGCATGGTGTCCTCCCCTCCCCCTTTTTTTGTTTTTGTTTTTACGAAACGTTTTGTGAGTTAAAACAAGGACTTACACTGCAATGATTACTTTCCTTTTCGCTTACCTTCCAGGGAGCATCTAACTCCAGCGTCTTCGTAATGGAGACAGTTGTGTTCTCCAGTGCCGGGATGTTCGCAGTCAATGATGGTTGATTCACTTCCGGAGCATTCGACGTCATCGAGAAAGATGCTGCCTTCACCCTCTCCGAAGTGAGCTCCCGACTTAGCTTCTATGGCACCCTCAAATCCAAGACTTTGACAGACCACATTGGCGTCGTTAATATCCCAGTCGTCATCGCACACGGTTCCCCATTCTCCATCGTGCAGGATCTCTACCCTTCCCTCGCGTATAGATTCACCACCAACGAGGCGGACTTCTGCATAGATGGAGAAACACACACACACACACAAACACACACATACACACACCCGGGAAAATTGAAAGTAAGCCCACTCAACTTTTCAACGTATTCTATCAATCTATTCTACTCTGCTTGAGATTTTAATTCAGGCGTAGTGTGTCAAGGCATCGCGACACTTCAGATTAAAGACAGATTTGACGTCAATGGCATATCATTATCAAAGTGAACGACAACACCTTTCCATGGGGAACACTTAAATAAAGGGTTGTTCTTTCTCAGTGGGGGGCATCTGCTAATTATGTACCTCGTATTCTTATCACTGATTAGTCAAGAGTAGGACATGTGACATGATCCGGTTCCGCCTTTCATTATTTCATCAGGGTGTTAAATGTCTGTCACTTGACCATTGGTCAAATGATAGAAAGCCGAAACTCTCTGATAGAAAGTCAAAACCCTCTGATACATAACCTCTCCGCGACTTTTGTACACAATATACACATAGACTTATGCAGTGTCCGCAGCCTACACAAATTGCCTTTCGGTTTTCCAAGGACGTTACTACTGTATACAGTATGTTAACGGTTACTTTACGCGCATCGTTTCTACTTGAACTAGATTTAGTTGAATTCTAGAGGTTAAGCTAGTTAAACCTAATCAAATACGATAAGGTTAAAAAAACAAATATACACTGATATGTATTCGGATGATGGTGGAAATGATATATCCCTAGGTGCTTTTAACACAGGGTCTTCTATCATACCTCGGCCAAGGCCTCGGGGTGATAGAAGGGTCGGTATGAGAGTGGAGTGACGATTTCCATCTCATGAGCAGTCAATATTTTGCTATATTTTATTGTCAATTATGTTCTTATCCAAAAGCCGCGCCCCTAGACTCGATGGATTAAGTTTATTCCGGGGTTCGTTAATCAGAAATGAAATAAGTGGTGTTTATTATTCGGAAATAAACGTGTTTTTTAAACTACGTGTTGCTAAATCCGAAAAGAGAAATGGAGTACTTTGATCCCAACATTTCTGGTATTATTCCAAGGTTCGTTGTTCCCAGGATGTGCTAATCAGAAAAAGAAATACAGTTCCTAATACCAAACTAAGTTTCATATGAAATGAAGTTCGATTATTCGAAAATGAGAAGATGGTGTGTCTACCGAACCTTCGGAATTATTCGGAACCTTACCTCGTTTTCTGATTAACGAACCTCCGGAAATCGAAACAATTTTTTTCTTTTTCTTTCGCAGAATGAACTGTAGCCATCCTGACTTGCTCTGCCTGTGCCATTTGAAATATTCCGTATCCCCTCTATTCCATAATATAATAATTACTTCATTGATGTGCGACTTGATGATATCACTAAACAGGACCTGCATGGCGAGGATCAGCTTTGCTCTCGGTTTAAACTTGTTCTATCTATTAACGTCTTTTATATCACTTCACTAAAAAAAAAAAGATATATATATGTATATATGTATATATATATATGCAAACTGCAGGAGCCTTCATCAGGAGGATTTGTCAATATGTTTCACTTATTGTAACTTTTCTCCTATCATTGCCTACAAAACATTTGGTCTTTCCTAGCGAATACAAGAAAAATCACCGCAGCCATATTCTCGCAAATTTTAAAACCAATGCTTAACACAATGATCTCCGTGCACAGCTCAAAGAACACTTTCGAGGTCACGAGGTTGATGGAAAATAATTTCACTGAAGAAGTCATGACTAGTTGTCTCTACTTTACGAGGTTAACATGTTTTGACCTCTTGTTTTGCAATCCAGTTTTCACTAGGGCCCTGTTGCATAACAATATGAGATCACACTTATACATATGCTCGCTGATTGGCTGATATCAGACTTATGATTGATATTCTGACATATGTTTAATCTCATCTTTAATGAAACAAGGTCCAGATTTTTTTTTGTGTGTGTGTTTTAAGTCTGTGAGATATTATTATAAGTATTGACTGAAATCGAAACATATTTCTTATTACCGTTTGGAATGCATCTAACTCCTGCGTCCTCGAAATGCAAACAGTTGTGGTCCTCGATGCCGGGATGTTCGCAGTCAATAATGGATGATTCACTTCCGGAGCAATCGACGTTATCGAGGAAGATGCTGCCTTCACCCTCTCCGAAGTGAGCGTCTGACAGAGCTTCTAGGGCACCCTCAAATCCAAGATTTCGACAGACCACATTGGCGTCGTTCATATCCCAGTCGTCATCGCATACGGTTCCCCATTCTCCTTCGTAACGGATCTCTACCCTTCCCTCACGGACAGATTCACCACCAACGAGGCGGACTTGTTCATTGGCATAGATTAAAAACATAGATTCTTTTTTAAATGTTCACTCAACTCTTCAATTCATCTCATCTTATCTTTGCAAATGGAAATCAAGGTATTAAATATGACCTACAGTTCCACAGATTCCTTTCATCCCTACTTAAAATGAGTAAATTCTAACCCATATTTGTTACGCTATCTCGGGTCGAGTAATTTGGAAAGGACAACTTTGAAATGTGAAACATTTTCTATAAATATATATTTCTTTTTATAAACAAAAAGTTCTGCCCCTACACCCAACAGGTTTATCAGTGACTTTTGGAACACTCTGTAACCTTATTTCTAAGATAGATGGTTTATCACACATCTTTCTGTGCCAATGAGCCAAATGTGCAACAATTTCAGACGCATAATTGGTCAGGAAATCAGTATGACACGCAGAGGGTTACATTCTTATGGACGATGAGATAAAAACAAAATCAAATGTTGGCCTTTCCGGCCCTATAAAAATTTGCACAAAAACTGTGTAAATGTTGGCTTGCTGGCACCATAAGCAAACAAACAACATATGTAAAAAAAAAAAAAATCGTCTGTTGCCATCTTTTCGAATGACATCTTGGGTGAAATAGAATTCGAACTCTTCCATTTTCTTTCGTTTAAATGGAAGAATAACGTCATACTCAAAGGCTGAATTCAACATGGAATCATTTTTTTCTTTATTCCTCTGTGTTCAATTGACTCAAGCTATCATTTCAAACAAAGGATATGCAGACGGTAGTAGCCTACATCGATTCTGGGTAAATCGTCAATGTGCTTCAATTACTGTTGCCTTTCTCTCATAAACACTTGGTCTTTCTTATGGAATAAAAGAGTATCTCACAATAAGAATATCAACCTAATCTTTTTTTTTTAACTACAAAAACAAACAATAAATATTAACTTCTAAAGTATTTGAACAGTTTTGTTCTACAATTAAGGCTTACAGAAAGTAATTCTAGCTGGAAAGTCGTGACTTCTTTTATGTTCATTTCATTTCCTTTGTGTCTGGATGGCACGCATTAACAAACCTCTTTAGAAAAGAGACACGTTGATTAATCATTTATCATGGCTAAATAAAGTTTACGCATGACAGATAAAGTAAACATCGTGACAGAATACAGAAATATACGGAGAAAAATCAAACTACCATACAGCAGGGTCTACAGTATAAAACTAAGAATAATGTTTGGGGCCTCATTATTACACAAAGAAACAAATCCACATTTATAATCAACTATCGATTCACTTAAGTATAAAAAAACACAACAGCATACAATTTCACAAGACAAAACATCAACAAAAAGGGATAACAAAAGTGAAAGATAATGAGAAAGAGCAATAGAAAAGCAATATAGACTTGATAATACGAGGTTCATATTTTTATTGACTCGTTTTTTCATACTCCCATTTCACAAGAGGTCATGCAATTTTGATAAAATATAGTCTATGGACTGACTGAAATTGAATTTTAAAAAAAAAATCTGTCCTCCATTACCCTTTGGAAAGCATCGAACTCCTGCGTCCTCGAAATGAAAACAGTTGTGGATCCCGATGCCGTTATGTTCGCACTCAATGATGGTTGATTCACTTCCGGAGCACTCAACGTTATCGAGTACGATGGTGCCCTCACCCTCTCCGAAGTGAGCTTCTGACAGAGCTTCTAGGGCGCCCAAATCCAAGGCTTTGACACACCACAGTGGCATCTTCAATACCCCAGAAGTCATCGCACACGGTTCCCCATTCTCCGTCGTCCAGGACCTCTACTCTTCCCTCGAACTCAGATTCACCATTCACGAGGCGGACTTGTTCATTGGCAGAGAAGAAACACGTAGGGAAAATATTAAGCACTCAAACTCAACCCTGTATTTTCTTGTTATTTTTATTTCATCTTTGCAAATGTAATCAATTTATCGAATATGGCATCTTACGGACTTTCAGAGAAAATCCGTAGAATCTTCAGCAAGCATCATATTCCTGTCTCCTTCAAGCCTACCAACACATTGAGACAGAAGTTAATCCATCCTGAGGATAAGACTCCAAAGGACCAACAAAACAACGTGGTCTATGCTATCCAATGCAAGGATGACGAGTGTGAAGAGCTGTACATAGGAGAGACAAAGCAGACCTTAGCCAAACGCATGTACCAGCACAGACGAGCTAACTCGTCTGGATGTGGAGACTCTGCAGTATACTCCCATCTGAACAGCAGTAACCACACCTTTGACAACAAGGACATGGTCATCTTAGATCGCGAGGCACGGTGGTTCGTGAGGGGAGTCAAAGAGTCTATCTACGTAAAAAGGGAGGAGCCATCCCTAAACCGAGGAGGAGGCCTGCGACACAACCTAGCCGGAGCCTACAACCCGGCAGTTCGGAAGATTCCTCGGCGCTTTCGGAAATTCCCCGACCCTGTTACGGGTCAACAACCAACTGCCGCCAAAGATCAGTCGGCCTGATGAAGCGTCCCGGAGAGGACGTGAAACGTCGCTACTCCAAATTACAAGTAAGTCCAGTTGACCAGATTTACTGACATAGTTCATGAGATACTCTACCTGGATGACTGAGAACATTCACTGACATAATATGGCATCTAGTTCTCTTCATTCTCTTCACATGGTTTCTTCTATTAAAGCGAAAAAATTCTTCTTCTACCCTATCGTCTGAAATTCACGCTAGTTACGCTGTCAGGGCCAATAAATTTCTAAAACATACATTAGATATCTGAAATTTTTCCTTAAACTCCAAATATCTATCCATAGACCCGACTGTCGTACTATGCAGGATCTATTGGGAGAGGGTCAGGTTTGGGCCTTGGGGGAACTGCCTTGTGCCCCATTCTGAATGTTCATATAAGTAATCCACTATAGCACAGGTTTCCAATATGGATTCGATATGTATATATATATATATATAATATATACATATCGAATCCATATTGGAAACCTGTGCTATAGTGGATTACTTATTTTTTATTTTTTATTTTTTTTAAGAGGAGACGCTATCATCGAATGATATTATTTCAAAGAACCACTGCACCTCGGGGCCTTATGAATCATTTGAACTACATACATCTGGGTATGGACCAGGAACTCTAAAACTTTCGAATATGGCTGCGCTCACTTTGATAGGTCCTGCATGCTTCTTAAAAAGCTGGCATCTTATAATAGTGGCAAGCCATACTGATATTGTCTAGATTTCATGATTTCCAAAAAAAAAAAAATCTTATTGTGGACATAACTGAGAGAGGGAAGCCACCGACTCGAGTATACTGGGAAAGGGACATGGCTATACTCAGATTTTTGTTTTCCTTTGGGAAGGAGGGAGTGAAGCAAGAATCCACATCCAAAAGGAAATCGATGGAGCGTAACGCACGGTCGGGGATGGGGGATTTAGGAAGAGAAACCCCCTGTGTTAATGGGAGCATTGGTACATTTCTAGAATTGATATTGAACGATCTGGTGCACACTTTGAATGATATATTTGAATTGTTTTTCGAAAAAAAAAGTATGACGGTAAGTTGGATATATTCAAATAGTCTACTATATGAGTTGGAAAAAAAAATCGAGCATGAACATATACATTGCAGTTCATTATTCTTATTTCATCTACTGATCAAGTTATCTAAAATCTAATAGGACCAATAGGCCTGGTGGAAGTCCAGCCATTGGGGATGGGGAGGGTGTTAGAGCTTGTGAATTTTCGGAGTTGAAATGAAAGGATCAGGTTCACAGTTTCGAAGAAGTATTTAGTAATAAATTTCAACCATAAAGAAAAATTCGTTCATTATATATTCGTTAATGTCTTCTTGATTTTCTCGATTCCTGCAAAAAAAGAAATCTAACAGTGACACACAAGCATCCCCCTCCCACATGAAGGATCGAGTACAATTTTAGACATGCTTTTTTATAAGATATTGCGAAAATGTTCAATCAAAAAGAAAGAAGAATGCATGTTCAGAGAAAATTATGATGGTATCTGTCACACAACCTCTTGTTTCTCGTTTGCTTTACTTTTCATTGTGTATAGTCTACGGAATTATCAACTTCCCAGACGAAGGAGTGTTTGCATTTTAGATAAGGAAATTCAACAATCTCGTAAACACTTTTGACCGAGTATTTGAATGTTTTAATGAAAAAGTAACAGAAATGCACATTCATAGAAAATAATTGTCGGCTAACTCGTAGTACTTGTCACCTTAGTGCTTGGACGGGGTATACCCCTCACACAAGCAGGAGCTTTTGTGTTTTTAGAATGGGAATTCTAGACTTTGATGCATTTCTTGTGTGGAATATTTGTAAAATTTGAAATAAAAGAGTATTAGACCGGTTACAGCTCGTTATTCCGAAGGTTCGTTATTCCGAAGGCTCTTCAGTCCGAAGATTCCTTATTCCGAAGGTTCGTTTTTCCGAATTTCATTTTTGGATGAACAAATCTTCGGAATAACGAACCTTCGGAATAACGCCACAAATGTTCGGATTAACGAACCCTTTTTCATTTTAGGATTAACGAACCTCTAGGTATAGGGAGTTTGCATGTTTCGGATTAACGAACCTTCGGAATAACGAACAGCACCCATTAAAACAATAAATACTGACCGACAATCTTAATAGGTAGATCGTGTTATCTTTCACCTCAAAACCCTGTTTTAAAAGAGCTTTCCGCCACTTAATGTCGCGAAAGCGTATTGAGAACAAATTCCTCGCCTTGGGCAATAAAAGAACAGGAGAAAGTGAAGGGCACCGAAAACTTTCTCCGGGTAAAGGTTCCTACTAAAGGGGTGCGTCCACTGACGCGACCAGCCCACCTACCAGCCAGTTCTAGATGGTGCACGTCCAAAACGTGTCTACAATCAGCTGACAATCATTAATCTCAACTACTTTAGATCAGTGGTTAAAATCCATGCACGTGATCAATCCATGCGCGTGTCAATCATTCTTTAAGAGAACTATTAATTTTTTGAAGTTGCATAATATTTTCACTAATTCTCAATTTGGTTTTCGAGAGAAGCATAATACAAATCATGCTCTTTTATATTTTGTTGATAAAGTAGCTCACGCAATTGATAATCACTCTCATTTAATTACTATTTTCTTGGACTTCTCCAAGGCCTTCGACACAGTTGATCACGATATTCTACACCACAAGTTATCACATTACGGAATACGTGGGAAGGCCTTGGAGTGGTTCAAGTGTTATTTAGGAAATAGAAGACAATTTGTTACAATTAAAGACAATTATTCAGTAATAAGTGAAGTGAATTTTGGCGTTAGCACAAGGAAGTTTATTAGGGCCACTTTTATCTATTGCTTATATTAATGATTTTTGTCAGGCATCCGATGTACTGTCCTTTATCCATTTTGCTGACGATACCAGTGTATTTTTTGCCCACAATGATGTTAATTTTCTTGTTCAAAAAGTCAATACTGAATTACAAAAAGTGAATAATTGGGTAAGAGCCAATAAATTATCGTTTCAACAGAATTCGAAAATGCAAATGAATTCTAAACAATTTGAAATTTCCTGATTGGTTTCTTTAAATCGAATACAGAATATAAGTACACAATAGCAATTCATAAAGTGTTATGCAAATATCCGAAATAAAAGTTGCACCAATTTACATTTATATAGTAGATTTCTGTTTGTCAAGTTAAGTTCATCTCTTCGTTTTCGGAAAATAAAAAACGAAATATATGATTTTTAGTAATACTGTTGACATTTTGAATACAGCTATAGTCTTGAATGATATTCATTTAGAACGAGTTTCACATTTTAAATTCCTTGGAATTATTGTTGACGACAAACTTTCCTGGAAGTTACATATTGATTATATATCCAACACAATCTCTCGTAATATAGGTGTTATAAATAGAATGAAATTGTATATCCCACAAAAATCATTACTTATGTTATATTCGTCATTGATATTGCCTTATCTTAATTATGGTGTTTTAGTTTGGGGCAACACTCACCAGAACCTACTGGATAGAGTGTTCCTTCTACAAAAGAAAGCTCTCCGTGTCATCAGTTATCCTTTCATGTCCTCCCACTCAAATATGTTATTTGCCGCTAATAAGCTGCTAAAAATCAAAGATTTGTATCTATTTAATTTGGGGTAATTTATGTATACGTACAGCAACAACTCACTCCCCTCCATTTTCGATTCTATGTTTCAAAGAAATTAATCATTCCATGACTATCCCACTCGACGTTCCAATGAATTTCACTTACCTCTTCTACGAACAATTCTTGCTATGAACACACTTATCTATACTGGCCCAAGTTATTGGAATTTTCTGAACAATGACATAAAAAATGCACCCTCTATATTTTCATTTAAAAGGAGATTAAGGTCTTTTTTATTGCAATGTTATGTTCCTACAGAATTGAATCAGCCTGTTGGCTCATTTTAATCTCTTTTCGAAGAATTTTGATTACCAATAATATGCTGTCACATATTTTCTCGTCCCTGTTGTCCTGTGACACTTACAGAGTAGATTCGATTCTACTTGTATTACTTCCGCATCTATTTCTCTCTATTTTTCCATATTTCCGTATCCTTTCCACGCATCCCATTATTTTTTCGATATAGTTCTGTCGAGGATCGCTGGATCTGTTTTGCCTTTCTGTCCGTTGTATTGTCTTCCTATTATGTCAGTCTTGTCTCGTTCTGTCTTGTATTTAAGTCCCCCTTTATAAGTTTTGTCGTCCTAGTCTCGTTTAATGTTCATTCGCCTGTGTATGTGTGTCTGTTTGTTACTCTGTCTTCTTATTGGGCTTCCAGACTTTTCTTTTATCTGACTTTATTCCCAATCTTTTTTTCCCTTTTTGCGTCAGTTCATTTTCTATTGACATTCTGTACCTGAGGGGCCCACATTCTACAAGCATTGCCTTTTTAGTGGGTCCCCCCCCCCCCATTTTTCGATATTTTGTGTAATGTTATATCGTTTATATCACTTCAGTCAATTTTCATTACAACATATTTGTTACCCCAAGGTTCCACAATTATGTTTTCTCAATTTACTTTGTTATGATTATATGCAACCTTATTCTCTGTTACCAAAGAAAGTGAAATGTTTATTTTTTTTTCGAAAAATGAAATAAAGTTTGAATTGAATTGAATTCTCTTTCTGCAATATTGTTACCCATGCGTTTTTAGTGTATGAAAGATTAATATCATCGCAGTTTGGTTCTAATAAAAGGCTTGTCGGGTGGGTTATGTCGCGGTAATATCAGGGTAATGTCGGGGTATGTCGGAGTAATTACCCTAGCAGGTAATAGGATAGAATTTGGCAAAATTTCCGCGACAACGTAAGAGCATAGTTTTGTGTAAACCGTTTTAACAGGCAGGGTTAAAAAAGAAAAATGTTATCCGGATGTTGTAGTGGTATCTGTAGTTTCAAAGGCTCTGTTCAAACGGGGCTCAAGTTCTTCAATGTGAATGAGTCTATGCATAGTCTATGAAGGTGGCTATTATAGCGGTCAACTGGCGAGGATAAAAATAATGAATGGTGAAGTGGCGATCGACATGAAATGCAAAGTGATGGTCATGTGTACATCACACGATAATAACGAGAAATTTAATCAGCAAGTACAAATGACTTCAGTTCCATTCTGTTCCCTTCAATTCAATTTGACAGAACATAACATACGAATTTGCAACTAATGCGGATCTTGTAGTACACAGTGGTTGAGTTAATGAAGAAAATTAGAGATTTTGAGTTTTTTAATGCATAGTTTAAAACCAAAGTCGTTACATTCCACGTATTTTAGACTTTCTAAAAAAAGGGAATCTCAAAGTAATTCAAACAGGACACACATTGCCAGACAAACGAGACAGAAAAAGGAAAAAACACAAACACAAAAGCACAGCGACACGATAAAAGAAAACAAAAATGTCTCTCCAAGCTGCTACTGAGAAATCAAAACAAAGATGATAAGAGAGAATGGTGATTGCAAAGATGTGCTTGATGAAATGTGGTATGCTTTCCACTGTCTGGGGATAATGATGTTTAAATTTGTTACGGATTTGCTTATAGATGAATCACTTTCTTGGTAGGACATCCCCTCCCAAAAAAAGGGGGTTCAAGGGGCAGTCCAGAAGCTTCACAATTTACGGTCTGTCTATAAATATACACGTAAAACGGTCGTTATGAAAGTAAATCAAAGTCATTAGACTGATTACCAGGATACTTCTGGATTCTTTATGTACCACGGCGAGAACCCCCTATGTGTCACATTACTCTGAGACCGCAAAGAAACATGCTTTGGGGAAACATTCTGTCTTTCAAATCTAGGTAACCTTTCTAAAGACTTTTGCTACGCAGGACATATAAAAGGCAAAGTTGTATGCCAAGTTTTGCTTTGATCTAAAATTTATGACAAATCTATGATCATATTTCTTCCAAATGACCATTATTAGCTGCACAGTATATTGTACAGGAATAACGTTGCAATCAAAACAATGACAGAAACTTTGAACCTACCTGCAAATCTAATACTATAGTAGCTAATACTTCTTGGTATTCAGTCATCACACAATGCAATCTACATGTGACAGGATAGTCGGGTACAAATTGTTCAGACCCTGAAAAATTTTTAAGTGTAAGTTTTTTGTTGTTGTTGATTCGTAATCTAATAAGGTATTGAAGTAAATTCAGCTTGGTTGCTACCTTGGCAACCTTGGGCAACCTTTTTTTTTTTTTTTTTTTTTTTTGCCTAATCAGCATAATCATATAATGAGCATATTTGCAATATGTAATAAATTACAAATTTAAAACAGGAAGCCAAAACATGGAGAATATAAGTTTCACGTTTTTATTTTCCTATGATGAAGAATACATCCAGTAAGTGTCTTAATGCAAATTAGCATAATGAACTAATTTGGATATGTACACTGTTTAGTAGATACTATATACTATGTATATGATGTGTAAATTTTTTTTTTAATGTAGTAGGAGAATTTTTGTTGAATCATGGTGTAGATGGTATTGAGGTATATTAAGCTTGGCTGCCATCTTGGCAGTCTTGTGCAATTATGTTGCTAATTCTAATCTAGGAACCCTGAAAACATGGATAAAACAAATTTTCCAGGTTTTTTTTTCTTTTTTTACGACGAGGAATCTGCTTTATAACAAAAGTTTTCATTTTGAAATGATTTGAGTGTCTTAAACATGCAAATTAGCATAATAAGCATATCTATCTACACGGATGGTACCCATAGTGTGTATATTGCAAGTTATCTTAATTCGATTCGATTCAATTTATTCATTTCATAAAATCCCATTCAAAATATTTGCAGAGATGTGTGAGTCAAAGGAAGAAATCACGCAAAAGCCTGGGGCTTGAAAATGGAGATTTCTTTTACAATTTATGTTAAAATCACAGTTTTGATGGAAAATATTATGTCAAATTTTGCCTAAAAATAGAACTAAATTCAAAGGACCACAGGATTAGCAAAACATTAATTATAGACAACACAAGACAAAACAACGACTGAATTAAAACAATAATAAACAATAAATACAAAACAAAAGCATACGTGCAGGATAGTTGTCAAAGGTCTGTACAATAATTGATCTTTTTTTCATTCATCTTTGATATGTAATAAGCGAATTAATACAAATTAAGAATGAGCTGCATTTAATGATTCATAAAAAAAAAAATCAGTGTGCAAATTGTTTTCAGTTTCGTGCTTAAAGGACAGGTTCACCTTCATAGACATGTGGGTTGAGTGAATACAGCTATATTAGTATAACACATCAGTGAGAGTTTGAGGAAAATTGGACAATCCGTTCAAAAGTTATGAATTTTTGAAGTTTCTGCTCAGTCACGGCTGGATTAGAAGATTACTATAGCTTGTGATGTCACATGTGTACAACGATATAAAGAAAGAATAAAGAAAATTCAACATATTTTTACTTTTCTCGCATAACAAAAGAACACTCGACTTCTCTCTTTCAGAAGGCAGGGGGAATAATATTCCCCATAACATACATCAGTGACAAGTCGAAGAAATGTGCACTTTATTCAAAAAGTAAAGTTTTGTGAAATTCTCTTTTTATTTTCGTTATGGGTAATTCCATTAAAAAGGGTCCCACTAGTTAAATGCCCCTTCTATTTGCTTCATTATTGTCATTGCTTAAAAATTACATACCCTAAATCAATTTTACTTCTGAATACTCTTATTCAGGTAAGTATCTTCCTTTTCAAAGTAAAATATAGAAATTGCTTCTTCAAAGTTCCACATGAATTTTGACAAAAAGTGCAAAATCACAACGTTTTTGGGCAAAATTGTGTGATATTTTACTGTAACACCAGTTAGACAGATTTACAGCTTGTTTGTGGATTAAACTCTATTTTAAGGGGTCAAAAATGATAAAAGACGAGCAAATTTTGAACACTATAAATATAATTCATGCATCAATTGATACACATTTGCGCACGTAAATCCCAAGAAAGACGTTTTACGTGTAATAGTGTCCCCACAATTGCTTACTCGAGAAACCTTAATTTATGAGTGTGGAATCCATATTAAGGAGCAGTGTTGAACTGATTGTTGTTATTTTGGTAGCAATCACATAGTTTAAAAGATTTCAAGAGAAAATTGGGGTAAAATAGATAAATTTGAAAAAAAGACCAAATCGTAATTTTCACACACGTGGCTTTGGTGTCCCCCTAAATATTACGTCGGGGCACAGTGATAGCTAAGTTTTTGTGTCTTATCACAACAATAATTGCTCCTCATTGGCATATTTTACAATGTAGCTGTGGTTTCTTTGTAACAGGTATCAAAACTTGACCACTCTATTAATTTGAAAAAAAATGCAAAAATAATATTTGGTGTCCCCCTTACACGAGAAACATTGAAGAATCTTTTTCCTGGCCAAAAATAGGGGTTGTGTCATTTTTTCAATAGTATAGCTAATTTCTTACTTCAAAATAATCACTTCTATTGAAACAAACATACAACTAGTTTGAAATATGTGGTAAGATGCCAAAATGGATGGTTCACCGTGTAAGGGGGACACCAATGGTGTCCCCTTTACATGGTGAACCAGTTTTCCCCCATACACTGCAATTTGGCATGCTGACTTCCTTCAATTTCAGTTTAGAATGTTAATTTTCAGTCAGTTTTCAAGGGACTTACTCAATATGAATGTTTTTTAAAGTTATGTTGAACAAAAAATCTGATTTTATGATTTCATTGGCAAAATAGGCATGTCACAAAGTGGATCCCTATTTTATGGAATTACCCTTATGTCGTTGTACGCATGTGACATCATGCACTGTAGTAGTCTCCTCATCCAGCAGTGACTGCGCAGATACTTTAAAAATTCACAACTTTTGAACGGATTGTCCGATTGCCACCAAACTTTCACTGATGTGCTCTACTAACATTTTTGCCTTCCCTCAATCCACATGTACATGAAGGTGGACTTGTCCTTTAACAAATTTCACAATTTAGCCCCTTTTGTACTTTATTGCGCTAGACTGACTAATTTTCAGGAGATAAAATTGTAAAATATAAGAGTGCCTATCTTCAGCATTAAAGGACTGTTTCATGGCATGAGAAGAAAAATCGTGAGATATATTAGGCAAGACTAAGCCCGGGGACTACGCAAGCATATTTATACATAAAAATACCAAAGTTTACATGAAATTTTGTCACGAAAATTTCATTTGAAAAGTTGTTTAGTAAATATTTCTGTTTTCTATTGATTTGTGTGCTAGGTGGGTATTGAAGTAAATCTAGCGTGGTTACCAACTTAGCAGCATTGGAAAATAATCTTTAGTATTTTTATAAGCATATTCAGCTAATCACCATACTATGTAATATGTTGCTTGATTTTAATCGATGAAGCCTGAAAACACGGATAACACAACTTTTCAAGGGTGTCTTTCAAAGCGAACTCAATTTATAACAACAGTTTCATTTTGAAATAATGCAGTGGTCTTATACATGTAATTTAGTATAATGAGCTAATTGGAACAATCTCACAATAGTTCAGTAGATGGTACCATATACCATGTACATAAAGTTTAAAAGTTGTTTAATAGGAGGCTTTCTGTTGATTTGTGTTGGAGATGGGTATAGAAGTAATTCTAGCTTGATTGTCACGTGGGCAGCCTTGGGCAATTGCTATCTTTATTTAGTCTATCAAGCATATTCAGCTAGTTAAGGTAATAAGTAATATGTTTCTAATCTTAGTCCAGGTAGCCTGAAAACGATATCTTTAAAGTTTTGAATGACATGGAAACAGTGGACCTTTTTGTAGGAGTGAAACGAAGTGGAAGGGGGAGAAAGGGGAGTTAGAGGGGGTATATTATCTCCCTTCCCTGACCTGAACCTGAACCAATCA
Organism: Diadema setosum; assembly: GCF_964275005.1. Classification (NCBI taxonomy): domain Eukaryota; kingdom Metazoa; phylum Echinodermata; class Echinoidea; order Diadematoida; family Diadematidae; genus Diadema; species Diadema setosum. The sequence continues at coordinate 13,404,683 of NC_092689.1, forward strand.
GTCAAATTCTACATTATTGTTGCATTATTGTTTCATTCAATGATGAAATTATTTGAAACTATATCCAAGGGCAGTGACAAACCTTTTTGTAAAAGACCAAAAAAACAAAACAACTTTCCATCTCTTGCATGTGTCGTACAGTGTGTTAAAAAAAAAAGAAGAAACGCCCAGCCCGGTGCCCCCTGTGATCTCTGACAAGTAAATCAGTGGATCCCCCCCCCCCCCGATTTGCATACAGTACTACTCTTGATGCACGTATATGCAAGTGAACGACAGAGCAAAAAATCCGACATCTATTATAATTCATACAGGGGATAACTCCCCGCTTCTGTCACAGGTTGCTGGCCTTTGAGTAGAATGTGAAAGAACCATGTATCACATACACGAATCTTCACAGACATAACAGATGTAAGCCTATACTGTAAAAAAAAATAAATAAAAGTTTTCGGAAATGATTTATTTCTTAAAAGATTTCAGCTAGAATTATGTGACGAAAGATCATGTGCATATGACATAGATGCTAAAGCGGTCAAAATAGTATGTCAGAAGGCATAATTATGTCATCTCTGGCAGCGAAAGTTTAGAAAGGTTTGGCTTGCCGTACAAACTCACCAGTGGCGGACGCCGTAGACAACAGTGACAAGACGAAAAGCGCTACGATGATCATTTTCCTCATCTTGACAGGCGTTGCAACCGTAAAACGAAAGGTTCAACTGAACATAGAAAGTGAGTGAGAGCTTATTCCAAACAGCGTTTGAATGCTTTCTCGATAAGACGTAGGAAGTCCTCGTATTTATAGCCATTTTAATTGAGAAAAAAAAAAATATGCCGCCACTATTCAATGCACTTGGTACAGCGTCACATGGCAACTTACTCAAGAGGAGCGTGTCTGCACAAGTATAGTGTTTCATTTGATAACAAAGCTATTTTGGTTGGACATATTCTTTAAATGGTACTTGCATTTCATATAATATTCGGAAACCCAATTGAGACAATTACAAGGAGTAACGCTATATCTTTAAGAGATCTAACCTGCACGCAATGCATTTTTACCTATCAAAGAAAAAAAAAATAGAATGATTCTTAGACATCATGTACTTTCTTGTAGGCCTACAGTCGTATTGAAGTGATTCAAGAGTGCAATGAACTAACTTAACAGTAAGCCTGAGGTAGTGCAAAACTTTACAAACTTTTAGAGCTATGGTATAACTGCTGCTGCTAGAAGTATGGTGTACCGTGCACGGACACGACAACAACTATATGATGAAATCCTGTAGCAATAAAGCCCGCCGACAGTGTACGACTTTCGGTCGCACAACTAAGTGACTTTGGATCTGAAATAAACAAGAACGTTTACTCTGAGGCTATTGTGATTTATTTCGGATGCAAAGTCCGCTAAGCTTGCGACTGAAAGTCTTATAGCGTGCTGCGGGCTTTATATGATGTGAATGAGCGACTACGATGACCATGATGATGATTGCAAATGAAGACCCTCCCTTAAAAAAAAAAAGGAAGTGCCAATGATGTTTGTTTGTTTGTTCATTTCCGTCTGAGAAGATGGCTGGATAGCCCATATTTAGCTACGCTAAGCTGGTCTACCATGTGACCCAGTTGGATGTGAGGTGCAGGGGCGGATCCAGGAATTCCGTAAAGGGGGGGGGGGGGGCGCAAATAATATTTCTGGTGCCACTTCCGGGTTTCATTTCATTTTTTTTTTCTTTTTATTTCTTATGTTTTTAACGAAAAATAAAGGGGGCGGCGTGCGCCGGTTGCGCCCCCCTCTCGATCCGCCACTGAGGTGGGACCACTTCACCGGATTAAACACCCTGCTCTTTGCGATGAATGAATGAAGCGGGGTCTTTCACGTGCATGAGTTGTGACTCTCTCATACACGGGACCTCCATTAAGTTTATGTCCTATCCGAGGGACAGAGTGTTTTGCCTCTTGCTAGAGGGAACGGTATGATTACACACAACATTGCTCAGTCCAGCTCGTGTTAGAATCGTAAGACAGACGGGCTACCATTGAGTCACTGATCCAACTCACCGCCTGAGAGGGAGCAACTGCATGTTTCTGAAAGTAAAAAATATCAAGAAAGATCAAAAGCTTATATCAATTACGTATCGCGTTTCAATGCACTGAACCTATAAGGTAAAAATATGAACAGTTGTGTAAGATGTTCAGGTAAGACGAATTCATTCATCCCTCATACAGAAAATGAGAGAAGTACTGCATCACATCATAGCTCCCGAGATATTCTTGGTATTTTTTACTTTCAGAAACCTGCAGTTACTTTCTATAAAACAAAAATCCAGTGAAAGTGTTCACTCTTGAAAGAGTGAATTACAGAAAAGACTGAGTTTAGAGTGAAGTTGGAGTGAATTTTGAGTCAAAATTATAATTTTCACTATGAATTAGGGAATGACCTTAAAAGGGATGATTCGAAGATTTGGAGTGGTCCCTGAGGTCACTCCAAATCAATCACTCAAAATTCACTCCAATTTCAGTTTAAACTCACTCTTTTCTGTTATTCATTCCTTGAAGAGAGAACATTATTTTTTTCACTCCATTTTTTGTTTTTGTTTTTGTTTTTGTTTTTGTTTTTTGTTTGTTTGTTGTTGTTATTGTTGTTGTTTTTGTTTTTTTTTTGGGGGGGGGCAGTATTAAAAAAATCTTTTGCTATGACTTCCATGGCTCTATTGATACAAATCTAATCTTTCTTTACCAGCACATGTTACTAAGATGATGAGAAGAGGTAATTTCCATATTCAATCAAACACCACTGGAGCCTGTCTGGAGAAATATCATGTTTCATTGGTAGATATAACGAGTCTGAAAGAATATAGCTTTGGAGTGATACTTGCTTTTGATAATGTCATCCCACCGGCACCCAATTAAGACGATCACGAGGAGAATATAGCTTTGGAGTGATACTTGCTTTTGATAATGTCATCCCACCGGCACCCAATTAAGACGATCACGAGGAGAAACGCTACTTTAAGATCAAGTGTATACTCGATGCTGATATTTTTGAAGCCTTGTCACACCTTTCCGGGCTAGCTACGCGGGCTTGTTGCGAGTCGGGATTTTCCAGCATGCAGGATAATTTTCTGCGTGCGGACAGGGAAGTTGTCAAGTTTCGCATTTGGGTCTTATCTGCTAGGCGCGTGCAACTTGCATCCTAGTTGCGTGGATTCCGTGTGACCTGCGTGAGCTTGAAAGTCGATCCGTTTTCAGTTACGAGCGACATACGGGCACTGGGAAGTACCTGCGTTACAGCTGCGTGTTACTTGCGGGGGAGTTGCCTTAGAGGTGCTGCCGCTAAGGACCTTCTACTGGTGTTATGCGTTGACCTCTGCGGGCAAACCCCCGTGACTCATCTGGAAAAAGTTTTGGCAAGCTGTGCGTGTTGACTTGCTGGGGAGAATTTTTTTGCAACCCGGAGCTTCCCGCAGATTTCCCGCACCTGACAGTACCTAGCACGTATCTCGCCCGTAGTTGTATGAAGTTGCGCTTTACCCGCAAGTCCGATTTACCCGCATCCAAATTTTTAACATGTTCAAAAATAGATCCGGATGAGTCGCGGGGATTGCCTGGAGGTCCACGCAGAACACCAGTAGGAGAGTAGGAGGCCCGTAATTGCCACAATTCAAAGGCAGTTAACCTGCTTGAAGTACGTAAGTTGCCGTGGATCTGCATGTCATTTGCAGGCATTCTACAAGCATAATACGAGTGTTTTACTGGCAAGGAACCGTGTCGATATTGAAAACATCCGTGTAGCTAGGCAGTTCTGCTGCTGGCGTGGAGCGAGCTACAGCAGCAAATTGTGTGCATAATGGTCAGTTACTGCCTTTCTGTTAGATAGTCGAGAATCGACTGCGGCCATGATAATGACATTCTGTGGGACCATTGGGATTCCTTTACCGAGTTGTCACCACCCATGCGCCTGACACACAGGTCACACGGAATACACGTAGGTATAACGTATGTAGTACGGGTCCAACAGGTAAGACGCATGCGAAACTCACCCAAATTTTCGTCCGCCCGCAAAAATTGTTCCCCATGCTGGAAAACCTCAACACGCGACAAGCTCGCATAGCTTGCCCGGAAAGGTGTGAAAGGGCCTAAACTTGGCTGCGGGTAAATAGGGCTTGCGTGCGCAACTCTTGGCAACTACCGGTGAGAAAAGTGATAGGTACTGTCATGTGCGGGCCATCTGCTTGGACATCAGGTTAGCAAAAATTGTTCTTCCCAAGTCACACGCAAGGCTTGCCCGGAAAGATGCGACAGGGCCTTATCCACTAGATAAGATAGCGACTCTGAAAGGACACATTTTGGAATGATACTTGCTTTTGCTCCGGAACCCAATTGAAACCATTATATCAATTAAGGAAGAATGCTAAATTTATCAAAACATGAAACTTACGCGCGATATGTTTTAAAATGAAGAATTCTTCATTTTAATATATTTAAATATTACGTCCATTCAATACCATAGCGACTCTGAAGGAATATATTCTTGAAGCGGTTCTTGCTTTTGGTGATGTCATCCTTCCCGCATACCCAATTCAGACGACATCAAGGAGTAACACTGTATTCGTAAAAAAAAAAAAATAAAAATCAAACTCACATATTTTCCAATCGCAGAAATCACGCTTAATGTGATACCAATGTATAGTTTAAGGGTGCTTTCCCTCATTAATTCAGGATTTGAAAAGAATAAGTTTTCAAATTGTAGGCCTCACTCAATTTAAAGCTATCAAAACCATTGCTGCTGATGCTATGCCACTTTTCTACTAAGGCAGTATTCAACTAATATTGGCAGTAACGCGATAACTATATCCGACAATCCATTAAGTCCTGCATGGTCCCAATACACTGCTATAGTACTGCAGAAATTATCCCAACATTATCTTGTCAAACTTGTAATTGATGATGTTCCTGTATATTCTATATCGGAGAAATGTTAATCTAAACTACAGAAAACATCTTCCTAAAATCAGGTTCCGAAACAGAAATACAAGAATTTGCTGAAAAAATGACAAAGCACAGCCACATAAATGTGCTTTCCGAGACTTGGTCGGACGAAAAACAAAAACAAAAACAAAAAACAACAATAAACACACTCGTCTATATTTTTCCGCAATTGCTTGTTTGATAACCTCATAACGTTTAATAGGCTACCGACGTCCAGTTGTAAGATGGTAAGATGTTGTCTATGGGCAGTTCGTTTGATTATCGATTTAATTTCATTATAATTATTTCATTAGTCTATTTTGCATTTTCAAAGATAGCATAAACGTATCATGATAGATAAAAAACAGTATTTGCCCAGCATATTCTGAATATGTTAAAATAATAGTGTATCATCATAAAATAATATCTTTTATAATAGATTGTAGAACAACTTAGCATATGATTGTGATCCTTTTCCAAAGATCTGGTCCACATTTCACTATGTGTTATATTCGACTGGTTTCATTTTGACAGATTTAATTCATTCCGGTCTGCAAGAATATCAGTACAATTTTCATTTCATGTAATCAATAATTACAATAAATCTAATGAAATCACCAGCGGGCTACTCTCTTTTTTTCTTGGGTACAGGTTACTAGCACTAAAGCTAGATTTAAATCTGAGCAAGTGTATATCACTAATTTTTGCAACTCGCGTCTGTCCCTATACCCTCTCTCCTCAGGCGGTCAGTTACGTAGTTGTTGCAGGTTCTGAAAGACACCCTTTAAAAGGTTGGTATAGTTTTGGCTGAGATGGGACTTCAGAGGTGTCCCACTTTTGTGAGATAATAAGAAACCTTTTATGAAATATAAAAGAGCATGTGATTCTAAGAGGGATTCAAAGTCAATTTATGAAAATTGGTTTTGAAATGATAGATATATTCAAAGAAAGAGATCCTTATCAAGGGTGATTCCTTAGTATCTCACAAAAAGTTTGAAGCTCAATCCTCATCTCAACCAATACTATGCCATAGGAATGGTTTAGGAATTTGACCCCCTATCACGGTTTTTTTTTTTTGAAAGGACGCCATCAAAACTACCCCCCCCCCCCCCCCAATGACGGGCTTTTGGAAGCGAAGCCAGAAAATGTACCCCATCAAAGATTTTTGGAAGGAAAGCTAGCAAAGAAGAGTGCCGAACATGCAGCTCATACGGCGAAATGTCCTGAAGAAGGCCAGCTCGGCATGATTTGTAGCAAAACGTGGACACAATGTTGTAGGCCCTACATTTCGAGACAAACACGAAGCCGCACTCCCCCATATCAGAATTTTCGGGGATTTGATTGAAAGTAACGATATACAAGATCCAGATACGATTTTGAAAACTTCCCCTGATAAGGGGTTTTATGTTGAAATTCATTTTATATCATTGTACATACATGACGTCATAGATTGTTGTAGTCTCCAGCTATGACTGCATTCATCTAACTTGGCTTATGTGGTCTATGATATTGCTGCTTTCCCTCAATTTGCACTTATGTTTGGGATTCATTCTCCTTTAAACCATGTACGCGAACAGGCGTATCGAGCGGCGTCAGAAACCAAAGATGTAAGATTTAAAAAAAGAAGAAGAAATGACCAGTAATTGAGAAAATCACCCAAGAATGGCAGAGTTTGCTCATGACGAAAATCACTCGTTTGAAGAGCTACACCCCAGTAAATAATGCCAGTGCATATCTTGGCAATCAATGACTTAAAGTCAAAGATATAAAACACCTGTTTCTTGACCCTGGCCTAATCTAAGCATCAGTCATCGCCACAGCGCCACAGGAGGGGGGGGGGGGGCACCGCGAGAGGAGGAGATTGTTTTGGTTTTGGCATGGGCCATGTAGCTCCATGGTGCGTGTGTGTGTGTACGTGTGTGTGTGTGCGAGTGTAGACATTCAGCGTATGCAGACAGAGCATGCCTGTACTGTAGTGACCGGAACTATTGTCATTCCATTTTGCTCTCACCTTCTCCCTCCCCCATCTCTCCCCCCTCTCCTAGTTTGCAGGCACAAACCCTTGTTGGTCGTATAGGAGTCTGCATGCACCAAGACTAATACACACACCACTACACTGCAGCCTCTCCCAGTTGGGAGAAGCTTCAACACAGGGCCTATGGGACAGTGCCAAAGTGGTGCATGTAGTAGTCTTGGCGCAGACTCCTTTACGACCAACAAGGGTTTGTGCCTGCAAACTACCTCGCTCTCCCCCCCCCCCCCCTCTCTCTCTCTCTCTCTCCCTCTCTCTCTCTTTCTCAATCATCCAGTCAGCAGGCTGATTGTAACCAGGGAGGTAGTCTCACCTCCCCGTTGTAACTCACTGCCAAATAGCACATTGTCAGCACCGGCAAACTGGCAACGCTCTCCTTCTTATTCCTGTATTTTCGTTATTTACGGGTCGATTTTTTTCGTTCGAAATGTAAAATGGATGATCATAGAATTTCTCAATAGAATATAAAATTGAAAACTTTAGAAAGGATAGAGAAAATTGAGTTCACTTTGAATGGTCTGCCACAGGCAGATATCCTTATCATGCTCTTACGTAATACGACAGCTGCTTTCTCAATGATCCAGTCAGCAGGCCAGGAGGTAGTCTCACCTCCCCGTTGTAACTCACTGCCAAATAGCACATTGTCAGCACCGGCAAACTGGCAATGCTCTCCTTCTTATTCCTGTATTTTCGTTATTTACGGGTCAATTTTTTTCGTTCGAAATGTAAAATGGATGACCATAGAATTTCTCAATAGAATATAAAATTGAAAACTTTAGAAAGGATAGAGAAAATTGAGTTCACTTTGAATGGTCTGCCACAGGCAGGTATCCTTATCATGCTCTTACGTAATACGACAGCTGCTGGAGTCATCAAACCCTGGCTTGGCCTCCAGGTTTGTCACGCCTCAGCAGAAAGTTTATTTGCAATGGACAAGTACTTCGACTCCCGCTCTCAAACGACAAATAAACGCACCCCACTGTGGACTAAATCCGGCTGGGGTTTCGCCTCAAACGAGAGATTGACGGCATGTGTTCTTGTTTTGCTTTGATTATTTGTTTCATTTTTTGGATTTTTTAATTATTTCTTTTTTGCACCTCCTTAAAGGACAAGTTCACGTTCATATACATGTAGATTGAGAGAATGCAGCAATATTAGTAGAACACATAGGTGAAAGTTTGAGCAAAATTGGACAATCCGTTCAAAAGTTATGAATTTTGGAAGTTTCAGTTCCGCGATCGCTGGATGTTAAGACTACTACAGCTTGTGATGTCATATGAGTACAACCATATAAAGAAACTATAAAGAAAATCCAACATATTTTCACTTTCCTCGCATAATAGAAGAGCACATGACTTGCCTCTTTCAGAGGGCATGCAAGGGGAGTAATATCACCCTTAACATATATCAGTTACAAGTTGAGGGAATGTGTAATTTTTTCAAAAAATGAAATTTTGTGGAATTCTCTTTATATTTTCCTTATATCGTTGTACGCATGTGACATCATCAACTGCAGTAGTCTTCTCATCCAGCAGTGACTGCACAGAAACTTTAAAAATTCATAACTTTTGAACGGATTGTCCAATTTTCCTCAAACTTTCACTGATGTGTTCCACTTATATTGCTGCATTATCTCAATCCACATGTACGTATATGAAGGAGAACTTGTCCTTTAAATATCGTAGTATGACACACAGCATCATTATGATTCAGTACTTTTGTCACCACTCCATCCCGGCTCTCCATTCATTGTTGTATTTTGTCATTTGCCGCTGAGCGCTATGCACCTCCATAGGCTTAATCCACAGTAGAGACAAATCCCTAACCTAATCTTTTTTTTTTCTTTCTCTTTTGATTATGAAATGTCCTTTTTGAAAAATCCAAGTTTTGAAGGTTCGTATTTCCGAAAATAAAATAAGGTTTGTTATTGCGAAAGTTCGTTAATCCGAGAAATGAAATAAGGTTTGTTATTCCGAAGTTCAGTAATCCGGAAGTGAAAAAAAAAAAAACCTTTCTTTTCGAAAGGTTCGTTAATCCGAAAACAAAATTAAGGTCGTCATTCCGAAGATTCGGTAGTACACACCTTTTGGTCATTTTCGGAGCCCTATTGTCATTGTTTGTCACTGACTAAATTCTTACGTCGAGTTGTGTTTAATGCAACTGATTGATAAATTGCCCTACATTGACCTAAATAACCATCGATTATTCAGTGTTTTAGAAGAAGCCATGGTAAAAATCATAGCCATACATACTTGGGTTGGATTCAAACCAATGATCTCCTGCATGGTTGTTAGATAGGGATATCGTATCCAGTAGACTACAGAGCTTCCACCCGACGGCAATTGTCCCTCGCAGAAGCGTGTACTGCACATAATGTATACAAGTATATATATATATATATATATATATATATATATATATTAACAATTCTTGAGTGGACTTATTTTATGGTAACTGATTGACAGATTGCCCTTCGTCAGCTTATAAACACAAATTATTCAGTGTTTTAGAAGTAGCCGTCATTAAAAATAAAATGGAATAAGTATTTGGGCTGGACTCGAGCCAACAATGTCCAGATTATAATAGACAGTGAGATATTAACAGACATGCGTCTTCTTTAATGTAGCACCAAGCTTCCGCTATTATAAACAAGCCATTTGCTAGTTCATATCCTTCAAGGCAGCTGGTGCTGTTGTGTAAGAGTTCATCTCTTTTATTCAGTTGAATATTACTTTTTTGAAGAGACTTTCACCTTCTAGGGATCTGCAAGCTTCATCAGATCGTACTGCTGCAAAGACATCCTCATGCTAGGGGAAGTAGCTGGTGCTCTTCGAGCGTCGGAGAGAATGAAATCGTATGAATTATTAAAAAGAATGTCTGTATCGCTACAGGTCCCTGTTCATTGTGTATTGGGGTTACACCTGCTTACAAAGTTTAAAGAAAACCCGAAATCCAAATGATTGACAAATTGCTCTACATCGACGTAAATAAGCACTGAATTGATCAGTATTTTAGTAGTAGCCATGTTAGAAAATCATGGGCGTACATACTCGAGCAGGATTCGAACCTACGACCTCCTGATACTACTAAAACACTGATGAATTCAGTGCTTATTTACGTCGATGTCCCGACGGAAGAATTTCATGGATGTGAATAATTACGCAGTACCCGCTGCATGCTATAAGGATTAGAACCAACACTTGCTGTCGGCGTGGTCGGGCGGAAGTTCGGTGGTCTAATGAAGATGACCCCTGTCCGGAGATCAGGAGGTCGTGGGTTCGAATACCGCTCGAGTACGTACGCCCATGATTTTTTATCATGGCTACTACTAAAACACTGATCAATTCAGTGCTTATTTACGTAGATGTAGGGCAATTTGTCAATCAGTTGCAATGAAAACGTCTCGATGGAAGAATTTCATGAATTTGAAAAACCCGAAATGGCTGCCATTTTAGGCAACATTTTGGATTTCTGAAAAAGGTCAAGGAGTTTTGATAGTTCTTGTGTGTTTCGAAATTTCTTAATACTGTACGCGGATTTTATTTAGTTCCATATGCTGCAAAATATCTATAAATTGAGATCTTGTATTGAGGTTATTTGCATATTATTTTGTTAGATAAATGAGAAAAGCTGGCCATTTGGGGCACCATTTGATTCCAGGAATTCCAGGATTCCAGGAAGAGCCCAATTGTATCAATTGACACTGTTGTTTTTGCAAATCTCAAAAATAGTAAAGTACTTTTGGAAGTTCCTTGTCTTTCATAGCACACACACACAGGCACACATACGCACACACACACACACACACACACACACACACACACATATATATATATATATATATATATATATATATATAATATGTAATAAAGATAAAAAGCTGTCATTTTTAAAACCATATTTGATTGTTTATGAGTACTTTCGTTTCGTTTTGTTTATTGAATTTCATTTTCATTAAAGAGTGACAGTGTACACAATGTCCACAATGTACACAGTGTACTTTCACCGTATCACGATCCTGAAATTTCAGCTTGTTTCCAAAAATGTCCAGATTTATGCCAATTTTGACTTAATCTTCCAGGTCATGTTCATTTTGTTTCTCCAATGGATTTTAGGAAATTATCATGGATTGTTGCCGTTTTCTATCTTGCTACTCCCCCCCCCCCCTTTCTCTCTCTCTCTCTCTCTCTCTCTGTATTTACCTATCTCTTTGAAAGGTCTCGCACACAAGATGCAAAGATAACGTTCATAATTGCATTATGATTATAGAGTGAGACTCGCGTATACACGAAGTGGGGTAGAAACTGACCACTGAATATGAAGTACAGTCCAACGTCTCCTATCCGGCCTCCCTTCATCGGGGTCTCTCTATTATCCGGATGCGATCTCTTGGCGTGATTATTTTTGTTCAAGCTAATGATTACGGGGAAAGAGGGATTTCAAACTCAAACAAAATTGCTACACAAACTTACAAGAATTACATATTATTTTCAATACAATTAACACACACTTTTAATTTTCATGTAAATAACATGCATTCAGACATTCACTACCTCCAAATCACCGCAAGAACATAGACAAAAAAAATTTCATTAAGTCAGGGCACGGGACAGGCGATCGTTCTTTGGCAGCTGCGTGTTTTAAACATTGAGTGTCCCATATCCGGCTAAATTCCTTCAATAGCACCGGTCCCGACATGTCCGGATAGGAGAGGTCGGACTGTCTGGAATTATTTGTAATGTCATGTACCATGTATCCATACTTACGTTTTCAGAAGTTTTAATAGGCTATTATGAAGCTATTTTAAAGGTATTAGCCCACATTTGTAAACCTGCAGCAATTGGTCTCATAGTTAGCATGGAGTTTGGGTATGATTGCAGTAACACCTGTGCAAAATTTCGTTCCAGTTAGTCCATTACTTTCATAAAAATAAATGAAAATGCACCGTAATCCGTATGCATGCGTATAACGCTCGCTAGCTCCGGTCCACGTACGTGTTACATGTACAATGTACGTAGCTATAGCCCGCGCTCGTAATTCCATTTTGGGTCGGGTTGACCCGGTTTGAAAATTGATTTTAAAACGATGATTTTCTCTCTTTTATCGAATGGTATAGACAAAGAGCGACAGGTGAGGTATGTTACTGTTATAACTTGTACTTGAAGTCATATTGGACCTGTTTTATGCAGTTTTGATTTTCGTGGGTTTGCAAATGTGGGCTAGTACCTTTAATGCTTTAGCGAGACTTTAGCAGTTGTTTCTGGGTTTTTTTTTTTTCCACTGATGCATGAAATAAGATTTATACCATCTTGTGAGGCAGTGATGAAGGTGTCAGTCAATGGTCAGTGGATAATATGCTTGATATCAACAGCTCCCCACCGTGGCCGCGCTGGGCGGCCTCGCTCGGGTCGCGTGCCGACTGCCCGCGTTACAATCTGTACGTACTACGCAAAGTTTAGCGGTCCGAGCCGCATATACATGGTCATGGTAGCACAACACTGATCGACGGAATCGGGAAGCTTGGAAGTGAAACTGAGCTGTTTCCATTTTCAATCCATAGATCTGTTTTGTGACGTGCAGTTCATTATCTGTTCATCAACATGGTCAAGTCGAGTGCTAAGGTACCTAGGGACTATAGGCCCTAGTCGGGGACTACTATAGTCTACTAGACAAGGTGTTGAAAACAACAACAACAACAACAACAACAACAACAACAACAACAACAACAACAACAACAACAACCACAACAACAAAACAAACATAAATTATGACACACCATTTCATCTTTAGGTCAAACAACTAAAACAATCTGAGTATCTCTGTTAAAATCTGAATTAGATCTAAACTTGTCATTACTAATACAAAATATTGGGGGGTATTTTTGGTTACAAAATAAAAAGCCACGAAAGTATTGCCAAACATGTATTTATCACTTTCACCATTCAGATATTAATTTTTGATTACCAAATCTGGTGTAACAAAAGGAGAATCAAAGAATTTTTTTCGAGGGGGGGGGGGGATGGTACTCAAGGTACATCTCCATAGTTCACAACACGCACTTTACCAACCACTGCAACAACCAACACATGCAATCTACAATCAAAGTCATTATATTAACATTTGTTTTTCCTTTGCAGGACCGTCAAACTAATGCCAAAACTATCATTTCCTTATATTTATTCTTCTTCCTCCATTATCACTTTCTGCACATGGTTACAGGCTCACCAGCAAGTGGGTAAAACAAACAAACAAGCATGTCGACGTGGAGTTTTCCACGCTTTTACAGGCTCACCAGCAAGTGGGTAAAACAAACAAACAAGCATGTCGACGTGGAGTTTTCCACGCTTGCATCCACATAATATCATTATGGCTGTGTAAGGGAAATAATAACAAAAACGCACATGGACCTTCCTTTCTGAATATTTTCTACCATATCACTGCAATTGGGACACGTTTTTTGTTGTTGTTGTGTTTTGTTTTGTTTTGTTTTGTTTTAAGAAAATGGGGTTTTGAGTGAACCGCATGAGATTCATGCATCCTAGCGCAGGGTATATCCCTGCATTGGTTCCTGACCAGATTTGGGGGTCTTACGATGATTTCTGTCGCAAGGAGGCTCTGCTAGCACAAAAGCGAGCACATGAACCCCCCCCCCCCCATTTTTACAATTTTATTGTTTTGCATTAAGTAACCCTTCTTCTACAATTTGATAAAGTTTCGTAAAAATGACATGGGTTTTGAATGTACAGCATGACATTCATGAACCCCACCTAATCAGGGCACCCACGATAGGTTTATAACCAGATTTTGGGGTCCTAGGATGATTTCTATCATAATGGGGGTGCTGCCAACACAAAAACTAGCACATGAACCCCCACTTTTTATTGTTTTTCTGGAATAAGTAAGCCTTCTCCTACAATTTAGTGAAGTTTCGTGAAAATGGCATGGGTTTTAAATGTACAGCATAAGTTTTATGAACCCACCCTGTCATGGCATCCCTGCATAGGGTCTTGACCAGATTTTGGGGACTTACGATGACATATGTCGCTTGGGGGCGCTGCTAGCACAAAAATGAGCACATGGACCCCCACATTTTATTGTTTTTTCTGGAATTAGTAAGCCTTCTTCTACAATTTGGTCAAGTTTCGTGAAAATGACATGGGTTTTGAATGTAGGTCCCACAGCATAAGTTTTATGAACCTTGTCCTTCAGCTCACCCCTAACAGAAAACGTCGATGAGAAGGATTTGAGAGATTTCGGTGTTTTCTGCCGCGTGAGGGCGCTGCTTGCTCAAGAATGAGAGTGCAAACCCTAAGTTTAAAAGTTTTTCCTCGTTTTGGGTACCTTTTTCTGCAATTCTTGCAAATTTGGAGAAAATATCGTGGATTTTGAAAGAATTATGGGGATTTAAGTTTGTCATTGCAGATTTTGTTGCCAATCATGCATGGTCTTGATCCTGTAGCGCTATCATTTTGGTACAGGACGGCAGATTAGTCATATTCTTCAAAGTCCTGTAGGAGAAAAACAAGCACATGAACCTATGGTTTCATTTACGTATTTGGGCTTCGGATGGGTCAAATTTACGGTATGGAAAGTTTGAAGAAAAGGACATGGACTTCACTTTAACTGAGGAACGTCCTTAAGCTATTTTTGTGACAGACTGACAGATGTCATGTGTATCAGAATGATAACAGTTTGATTCATAGTGTGTTTAATATGTTCTTACATGCCAGGAGAGGGTTTAATATTTCAATGTTTTGATGTTTTAATCGGATACCTTTCAATGATATCTTTTTGACATAAAACTATTACCAGTTTAAGAAAAGTCCATCCTGCAGGATATGCTGCCTAGTAAGAAAACAGAAATCAGAGCAAAGGGTCAATGAAATTTCGGGGGGAAATTCAGACACACACACACACACACACAAAGTTATTAACTGACAAAGTTTAGAGGGTAAGACAAATTAAAAGATCTGTGTAATATAGGTGTTGAGCAGCTCTACCTTTACGTCCACAAACTTTTACGATATATATATATATATATATATATATATATATATATATAAATTCAATTTTCTCACATATTTTGCCACAAACAAAACTTCAATATTTGCTGAGGAAGACACCAAGGGAGAAAACTGAAAAATTGTGATTTGCTGTTCGATTGTGATCTATGTCACACAGAGATGCTCATGTTTCTAGCTATCTAATCTGTAACAGTTCGTAACTTTTCCATGTGTCCCTCCCCCCCCCCCCCACCAAAAATGCACTTATAAACTTTTCTGATTTTTCTGTGTTCAAACAAAGTAATCAAGAAGGAATTTCCTTTCAATGCCTTTGTGACCTATCAGTGACTGATGTTAGTCAAAATAAGTGTAAATAGGTAATTGTCATGGGTGACTTGACCTCAATTTATGAGCTTACAACATCAGAATACTTGTCGATTTTAATAGTTGACTTACATATTACTTAGATTTTACTTCCTCTCGATTCCTCTGATGCATCGTGATGGAATGAAGAAGTCTGTCGTCATATTATGTCCCCGACGTCACTAGCGGTCTTATGATGCAGAAGGGTTTCTTTGTTTCATTTTGGTTGTTTTTTTTTCCATCTGAGAAGATGGCTGGATAGCCCATATCCAGCCGCAAGAGCTGGTCTTCCGTGGGGTCCAGCTGGATGTGAGGCGGGACCACTTCACCGGGTTAAACACCCTAGTCTTTGCGATGAATGGATGAAGAGGGATCTTTTGAATATTCACTCTGTCGCAGTCGGGACCTCCACACGGTCTCTCCATTTTATGTCCTATCCGAGGGACATAGCGTTTTGCCTCTTTGACAGTATGATTACACAGATCATTACTCAGTGGAACCCCCAAGAATCGAACCGGGGTCCTTAGGATCGTGAAGCAAAGATCTTTTTCGATCGCCGAAGACTTTTTTTTTTTAGCTTGTAAGCTCATGAAACCCGGAAGTGCCCCCCCCCCTTCCCCTACTTTTGGAAACGTGGCACCTGCGCTGACTCGCTGCCCGGTTGTCATTATCAGACATTCTGAAATTTTTTCCAGCTAAATCTAAAGTTCCGAACCATTGTCCCGCTATAGATTCAAACTTACATGATTGCAAAAGGATGAGAAGTTCATAAAGTTATGGTGCATATATGACAGTTAACTTTCCAAAGATAACAATACTTCAGTTACAAGAAAATATCCTGGATCAACACATTTCAAAATGCCGTCCAGCTTTCAGTTTGTGTCTTTATCACACACGTAAACTGCTTTTGTAGTATGAAGGCTTAAAGGGATGGTATAGACAGTATTGGTTGAGGTGAGAATTCAGCTTTTAACCTTTTGCGTGATATTCAAAAACCACCTTATGGAATGGTAAGAAGTCTACAATTCTAAGAGGAATTCAAACTGTTCAAAGTTAATTTCATGAAAATCAATTTTGAAATGGCTGAAATATATAAAACAAAGTAAAACAAAGTGATCCTAATAAAAGTTGGGTCCAACTTTTTATAAGGATCGCTTCGCTTTGTTTTGGATATCTCAGCCATTTCAAAACAACTTCATCAAATAAACTTTGAATTATTCTAAGAATTATATGCTCTTTCATATTTCAGAAGGGGTTTCTCTTTATCTCACAAAATCATCACCAAAAACCGTTAGAAACCTTAAACTCCATGTCGACCCAAGCTGTACAATCCCATTGAAATACCTGTATACCATGGAAGCATAAAAGTGCTCCCCTTATGTCAAAACCATTCAGCTCGTCATGTCGAATTTTCTTATACATGTCATGTGTAAGAAGAACTATGGGATGACAAAGTCTCGGATGTTGTCATCTACATCCTGTAGAAGAGATGATCATTTGAAGAGAACTTGTTAGTTTCTGTCTTTTTTTTCTGTGATTTTTTAGATACACCTAACTCCAAAACTATATTTTTCGACCCAACATATAAAGAAGAAATAACAAAGATCGTTTCCAAATTGAAAGAAGGAAAAAGTCCTGGCCACGACAGAATTGACAACCATTTGATAAAAAGCATAATTCCCCAAATAGTGGATCCCTTAGTACACATTATCAACTCATCGCTTACAACCGGCCAAGTGCCAAATAGTATGAAAATTGCGAAAGTAATTCCTATTTATAAGAAAGGGGAGAAGGACGATGTTAATAATTATAGACCCATATCTTTACTATCTTCTATTTCTAAGATTCTCGAAAGAATAGTTTATATAAGGACAGCACGTTTTCTTAAAACCTGTGATATTATTTTAATATTCTCAATTTGGATTTAGAGAAAATCACAGCACAACACACGCACTACTCGCCCTCATCGACAAAGTCACACACGCACTCGAAACATTTTCACACACAATAGGTATCTTCTTGGACTTCTCCAAGGCCTTTGACACGATTAACCATGGAATACTTCTCGCCAAATTATCTCATTATGGCATACGTGGAAAGGCCTTGGAGTGGTTCACGAGTTACCTATCAAAAAGATCCCAATTTGTACATGTCAACGGCTTTGACTCTCAAAATAAAACAAGTGCATGTGGTGTTCCACAAGGGAGTTTATTAGGCCCACTGTTATTCATTATTTATATCAATGACTTTCATAGATCCTCGGAGAAACTATCTTTCATATTATTCGCGGATGACTCTAACCTTTTCTTTTCCCACCCAGACCCAAATATCATAACAAGAACAGTAAATGAAGAATTGAAAAAGGTTATACAATGGATATACGCAAATAAATTGTCACTAAGTATTCAAAAAACAAAATTTATGCTCTTTAGTAACTCTTTAGACAGCATCCCAGGCAATATAACATTTGATACTACTCCCCTAGAAGAAGTTTCTACCTTTAAATTTCTAGGTGTTTGTGTTGATAACAAGCTTTCATGGAGGAATCATCTCAATAACATATGTAAAATTATCTTACGGAATATTGGCGTCATGAACAGATTAAAATATTATCTTCCTTCATCTGCATTATTAACTCTTTATTCTAGTTTGATATTACCTTATTCAAACTACGGGATCCTTGCTTGGGGTAATACATATCAGATATTACTTGATAATCTTTTTTTATTGCAAAAGAAAGCGCTCAGAATTGTTTTTAATCTACATACCCGAGAACATACAGATGCTTTGTTTTTTTACCATAAAATACTAAAAATAAAAGATTTGTACGTGTTTCAACTTGGCCAGCTTATGTTCAATTATAACAGTAATTTTTTACCTAAAATATTTCATGACTTATTTCATCGAAACAGTCATGTACATAACTACCCCACACGACGATCCGGTGAATTTCATCTTCCATTAATGAGAACCGCACATGCCCAAAGTACATTTCTTTATACCGGACCCAAACTTTGGAATAATTTAGATAATAGTTTAAAAGATTCCCCCAAATTTGTCACATTTAAATACAAATTCAGAAAACATCTACTCTCTACTTATAATTTTAGATAATTCAAATTGTTTTAATTCACGCTTGAGCTTTCACCTGCCCTGATGTCGCAGCACTTTGCGTGTTCTGTATGCGGACCTCTCTTCTTTCTTCTCTCCTCTTCCTTTCCCGTCTTTTGTTCTTCGTAGACTTCTATTGTTACTGTCTTCTCTCCTCTCGGTACTGTCTCGCGTCTTATATGTGTGTGGGTAATGTGCGTACGTGTGTGTTGTCCTTGTCATTTTTTCCCGGTACACGAGGTCAGTTAACAGTGTCCGGGCATTAGCATTGATATTTTTTTTTCCCGACCTTCGTATCTCAATTTAACTACATATATATCTTTTTTACAAATGATTTAAATAATCTATATCAAATATAATAGCTATAAAAAAAACCTCGAATAATATATTATTTACTCATTACTTATCTAGCGATCCACGTCCCACAAGCTTTACTTTTTAGTGGATCACTATTTTCCACAATCGAATCTATTTTCCGCACGTCCACGAAGTATATATTTATTGTTCCTCAAACATATGTTGTTATATAATTCATCTCGGATACTACATGAATCTTTTGCAAATGTTCGAACAATATCATTTCATGACATGTATACTTTGTACTATGTTTCGATTTTCGTTGATTGGAAATTTGTACTATGTTTTCTTGATTCTCGTTGATTGATTGGAAATAAACTATGATTGAATTGAATTGAATTGAATTGAATTGAATTGAATTGTCTTGCCAGTGTCAAGCAAAAATGCTTCCCAGTGGGGTTGGTGGGATGTTATTGTAAACATACTAGAATGAGTGTTTCCCCGTCGAGCCAGTTCTGACAACATCAAAATTTTCTAATCGAGGAAGGTTAGCTCTCTGTATTTTATGTAATCGCTATCTCTTATCATGTTTATGGTGCGGGTAGTATCGATATGGTTATCCCGGATATTTTAGCAGAAGCACCAGAGTAGGGATTTTTGAAAAGGAACCAAAAGTACCATCCATCTTCTGTAAGTTTTGACAACGTAATCGCTTTGTCAAGATTTATTTTTATATTATATTTGCAGTATAGTCGTCGTACTGTGGAGTGATATCATGGTAGGAAAGAAATTAACCTTTTCATCAGTTTGTTTGTTTGTTTTTGCCTGGAGACGCACGTAGTTATATGTCATTGTATCACTGTATCACATGTATTTTCTTCCTTCTTTTCGTGACTGTTATTTTGGCTTGGCATTGTCTTTATATAATTGTGTTTTCTAGTTTTATATGTATGGTAGCCCTACTACATATCGACCACCCTTATTGAAACCGACCGCGTATAATTCGCGCACTGAACACTTAATACGCACTTCTCTGCGCGCAAAGCACATAAAAATGGATTGGCTTTGAATGTAGATTAGGATGGTGTGGGAAAACGCGATAATTCACTCTTC
Organism: Diadema setosum; assembly: GCF_964275005.1. Classification (NCBI taxonomy): domain Eukaryota; kingdom Metazoa; phylum Echinodermata; class Echinoidea; order Diadematoida; family Diadematidae; genus Diadema; species Diadema setosum. The sequence continues at coordinate 13,424,558 of NC_092689.1, forward strand.
ATTAATGGTTTTAATCAAGGACAAAATTTCGAATGAATATTTTCACCGAATCGTAATGACAGCACAATGTAATGTCTATGGAAGTTTCTAAAAGGCTTCTAAAAAGCTTCGTACAACACGGTGTTCAATACAACTCGGTTTACGTGCATTGTCAATGCAAAATCAGCGGTCGATCCTAAAAACGCGATTTACCGCGGGGAGCTGAAACGAGGCCACGCAAGTTCGTCGGCGATATTTTTGCACTGAAACTTCGAATCGAAAAGGGAACAACGGCATTTGATAGAGCTGGATTTTCTCAATCACGTAGGTCAAGTTTTTTACGTGAATTTCCGTGTTAAATATTCTTATCAAGCAAATAAACATTAGGCGGTCGATTAGTAGTAGGTCCAACCCTACACATATATAAAAGCACCAGAGCGCTTAGAAACACCCTTATAAAGCGTCATAAATGCAATTATAATGATTATTATTATTATTATTATTATTATTATTATTATTATTATTATCTAACCTTTTTCTATGTTTGATACAATTTTGTTAATCAGTGAAAAGAAATTGATTTGTTATATCTGAAATTTCGTGAGGACCATGACATCATGCATGCACATACAGCATCTATACCATTTTACTCCTGAAGAACTTGTTGGAAATGCTGTTGCGTCGTACTTTTCGTACTTTGTATTGTTGGCAATGGTATGCGGGCAGACATCAATTCTTGAGAGGTGTTTTGGCTCACCTGAGCCAGAGGCTCAAGTGAGGGTGCGCCAAAGAGGTTCTATCGAACCTCTTTGGGGTGCGCCTTTAGCGTCGCGCGTCATGCATAAACTTCTTCAATATGGTTCATCACCAAGCTTGGCGCGTATCACCCCGAGGGTAACAGGATATCATTTTTTTTTTTCTTGCCAAATGGGGACCATGGTCCCGTTGCATAAAACTTTTTTAGCAACCTTAAAAAATTCAGGTTGAGATTTGCCCAACCTGAATTTTTTTAAGGTTGCTAACCTAAGAATGTAAAATCCGTTGCATAAAAACTCTGGTTGGGAGCTTCCAACCGGAATTTTGTGATTTCAACCGGAAAAAAAAACCCGGTTGGAGTTTTATGCAACGGGCCCCATGTCACACGACCACCCAACTCCCATCATAAAATTAAGAAATCTTCAAAAATCTTTCCTAGAACCGGAGGTGACAGAGCTTTATAGTTTAAAGTGTCATGAGTCGGTACATTGATGACTGCGGTGTTAAGTCTTTATCATGGCGGATCATATGGGTGCCCCATCAGACAATGTGTGTGTGAGGGGGGGGGGGTACCAATTCGGTGTCTGATTTCTGCGGTTTCATCTTCTTGAATACGCATGGTCAATTTTCTTTCAAAATCTGGCAGGTATTATCTCTGAAGGAGATAATGTGCACCATCTACCCCACTCAAAACCCAAATAAAAAATATATTATTTTGTAATTCCAAAAATAATTGAATTAATGGTGTCAATACATATGTGATTGCAGTTTCATGTTAGCTTGTCCCCGTTTTATGTTGGGAGGGGGATGAGATGAAAGTGAGGGCCAGGTTGATATCTTCTCGAAAACGCATGGTCACGGTATTTTTGTCACCAAACTTGGGATATCACTATAGACACCTGACAGGGTGTAGAAGGATTTGTTCGTACAAATTATCACTGTGCTCCCTCTGGGGCCCCAGTATGCTCCAGAGCCACCAAATTACACGAATTAAAAGAAATACAAATCTTTCTGGGTGCATACAAATGCACAAAATTAGAGAGAGTGAACGCTTTTTTAAAGTTGACGTAATCTGCAAGGAAAACTCAAGGTTTTATTTGCAACACACTTGATCCTGTAGAAGGCGGATAAATCACTGTTCAAGGGGATTCTCTTCGAAAGGATTACTTGACGGTGTAGTAACTTTTAGACATATTTCAGACCTGTATTGACAAAGGTAAGAGATGGACTACATGAAATTAATATAACAAACAAAAGTTATGTAATTCTAATCACGCCAACAATAATAATAAAAAGGAATACAGGGAAAAGTGAATACGCTATTATATTTCGAAAATCTTTGTGTGCTGTGCACGAATGTTTAGTGTGTATAAAACGTATCTTTCTCGTTGTCATACTCCTGTAAAGTCCCGATAGACGATGTGTCAAACCGACTAAGACTGAAATTTAGATCTTCGAGCGATCTGAAATTTTATTTCCATCCTTCAAATGCACATGTGTCAGCTTATTTCTCGTAAAAGAAATCAATGTCACTCAAATCTCCCGCAAGGAAATTTTCTTCATGTTTCAGAAAGCTTACATATACTTTTGTGATCACTGAAAGATAGTCAGGTATATAGCATACAATTCTTCACCATTCCACAAAAAAAAAAAAACTGTTTTCCCTGATAATAATATGTAATTTTTTTTTCACGCTTTCCCTGTGTTTTTGGTCTCAATGAGATTCTGCTATTTTTTTTTTTTCAATTGCAAATACCCTAGTCGGCGCTATGACGGCAATGAAAAAGGAAACAGTAGCAATCTTTCAAAGAATTGATCCTCACCTTCAGTTTTCCATTTTGGCATGATAATTTGTGTTTGACGATAAAGCAAAACATTGTATTCACACATATTTTTGATACGATGAATGTAATTGCAGGGTCGAGATTACTACCAAGCATTGAGCACGAACTGTTAAGGTGCGAGGCTCATAATCCATCATTATTCCCATCCACACTGACACACATGCCACATAATCATAGTGGTGTACGTTTTTCTCTACCTAACTCTTTTTTTTTTGTCCGATGTTTGTACATGAACAAACAAACGCCCTTCAACACACAGACACGTAGAAACAATAATTTGTGCCAGTGAACAGTAAGTTATGAGGCAATTTGAAAAATAGTACCATAAGATTAATACGATTCCGACTGATGTAAAATGATGACTAAGTATAATTGTAGGATTAACGATAGTAACGTTGATTTGTCATTTTATCCTTTTTTTATCCTTTGATGTCTTCTTTTATAGGCATTCCTATACATTTATATAGGGAAACCACAACTTACAGAATACTTTAGATTTTTTACACCGAACCTGTACACTACTTGAACTGAAATTTGAAAAATGAAAGTTCGAACGAAGTACCATCATAAAGTTTTAGTAGTCCTGAAGACTTTGTAAGCCATACGATACAGGATTGAAGCATTTCAACTGCATTGATCATATGGTTATAAATGCATCTTCTATTTTAAGGCACCCACCCAAAATGCAGTATCAAACTCGTGATGCGAACCTTACATTCAATTCTCAGTGAGTCACTGAGTTCAGTCTTTTTTTTTTCTTTGCCATGAGAGGGTGTGCAGAGGACAGAATTGATATTCCTCGACATTAAATACGTTCCTTAATAGATGTATTAACTTGAGTGGCATGATTTTTCCCTCCAAAACGAGTGATAGAGAAAGAGAGAGGTGGCAGAGAAATCACAGTGAAAATAAACAAAACAAACGAGCAAACAAACTAGTTTTTCGATGCAAAGAAACTTTATTGTGACAATGTTACCGCCACCTTGGTGAAATTTCTGGAATAATCGTATGAGTCGAAACAAAGAAAGACAAAGACAAATATCTACTTAAACATCATAGCTATATAATCCGTTTTCACTCCGCAATGCTTTTTCAAATAGGTGTACAACATTCACCTAAAACTACTTCAGTGGAATTTGCCTAAATTTTGTCTTTAGACATCTAACCAATTTAGAGTAAGAACGAAAAAGTACACTTTTATCTTGAAGAAAATAAAACCAAATAGAACTACTGAATTCCTAAGTCACCTCTTGTGCAATGTTTACATGCTTTACTGAAGGCTGAACAAAAAGAATCATATTAGGCGTCATTGTCCTTATACCATTGTCATTGCCATTATGATTATAAGCATATAACCAACTAGCTTCAAAAATCAACTAGTGTAGTTACGCATTTCCCATTTAGTTAACTGGTGGAGAATATTGTGTAGTTATATCTCAAAAATTTGAATGCCATTGGGAAGAAAAATTATACATCAAGAAGTTTATGCCATATGGCATTATCTATAGAATTTTATAGAATTATCTAAATGATTTCGTAAAGAATTCCCAGCAGCTGTAGCTTGCACTGTTTTAAGAAGGCATCTTCATCTGGGCCCTAAACTGTCCGTGGAACTGCGAGGTCCTTCGTCAAAACAGTAATACAGTACCTAAAAACGAAAACATAACATTAGATTTAATAGCAAACATCTGGCTAAACAAATTAAGAAAACTATGAATAATTCCAGAAAAGAGAAATTAATTGTCATTCCGACATTAGCGTAGTTCTTGCATAAAAGCATGTCCTACTGACATCCCAAAATTCCTACCGCTGTTTCAAAATTCAAATGAATAACGACTAATGTGCTTTCATAAATGTTGACGTGACTTACCACACGTTCACACAAGTTTTAGGTATAAAATTTAAAAAGTGAAATCTTATTGATATTTAGCTTTCTCTATTTCGCTCCGGAAGCATAAGTAAATCTCATGGAGAGAAGTTACCGACGCCAATATCTAACAAGTTAGATATTGTATGCAGTCTTTAACATTTCAATGTTGCTGAAGGTGGTTCGTAATCGTACTCGTAATCGTTTTCTATCGGTTTCTTCTTCAATCATTTTGGGGGTGCTATAGAATGGCTGATTATAATATCGCTTCAGAGTGTTCATCAACTGTTTGGAATGAAATGGGGGGGGGGGGGCTCTTACGACTCTTAAGCTCAGGCCATATGAATAAAATATCATATGAAAGACCATAAAAGACCATAAAAGACCATATAGGTAAGACCAAAAGAAAAAAAAAAGAATAAGAAGAAGTAGGAGAAGTAGGGAAGCAAGAAAGTGTCAAAACGAACTTTCCAAGCCCTCACCTACTTTAGGCACATCTCACTCCTGCATCTTCGAAATGGAAGCAGTTGTGGACTCCTATCCCAGAGTTGGAGCAGCTGAAAATGCTCGCTTCGTTTCCTGTGCAATCGACGTCGTCAAGGAAGATCAGCCCAGATCCTTCGCCGAACTCTGCGCTGGAGAAGGCTTGAGAGGCCCCTGAATAACCAAGACTTCTGCAGACCACGTTGGCATCCTCGATATCCCAGTCATCATCGCACACAGTTCCCCAGGCACCGTTGTGCAGCACCTCCACCCTTCCTTCACTGGCCGACGAGCCCCCAACCAGTCGCACTGAGAGAGATAAGGTCGAATGAGAAGGAAAATGCTGCCTGAAACAGGTAAAGTGCGACTATAATTCGTTTTGAAGTTTCTGAATAGCTGATGGTCCTATTTCAGGGCGCGATTACCATTCCCACAAATGTAATTACCGATATTAGGGATTTGAGTAGTTTATGACATGAATAATTGCACAGAATAAGCCCATAATGTATGTGCTGAAAGAACGAGAGAAAACAAAATGAAACTTGCTATTATAGGTACAATTAACGTTAATAGCATCGTGCCTGGTCTTGTGATGTGTCAATAGAAAAATCAAAGCGTTTGAGAAAGCTAGCCTTTTATAGAGCTTTCACCGTGACTGAGTGCCTATTACAACTGCCAGCCAAGCCAAAACATTTAATTGGAGTCAAAGCTACTTTGATCCATCAATAGGAAAGCTGTCCTGTAACAGGCAATTATTAGTGGAACATTTTAAAATTGGTATTTCACTGCAAGTGAAACACACTGTACAAAGTTTGCAAGTATAATAAAAAAAAATCCAATTGCTATTATATCTACACCTATACCTATACGTCCGCCAGAAGAGTTGCCTTTACCACGAAGATGTATCTACATAATGGAGCTTAAAAGTACCAGACATCAGATCAGGTATCTTCAAATAGTTCGGGAATATTCATTATTTTATTTCCTTTGATGACAAAAACGTTCTTTGTCATGCAATGCTGCGTATTTCCATGCTTGTGTTCATGAACTCTCAGATTAAAAAAAGAAAAAAAAATACGGATTTGAACGTGATAATAGGTCATACTCACTGCTACACTGTGTATGTTGAATTGCATACATGATATATAATTCTTGTTTTCAATAGAGCGGCACAAGCACTGAATTTAAACTCAAGTAAGGAGTGTATCTCAGACCACTGAAAGCATACCTTACTATACGGGTGAGTGGATCTACAAAATGTATCTTTAAGCTGATAGCGGTAGCAATCGAAATATAATGTAGATAAAGAATAGAATAGAATAGAATAGAATATAGTAGAACAGGTATTGATTTTGGGGAAAACTCGTACTGAGGAAATGTAATATGCATACATGTATGTAAGCCTTAGTATTATACGAAGACGTATATATTGGACCCGCACTATCACCAGCAGTAGGCCCACATACACTGTATGTGTATGGTTAATCGCCTGAGTAGGGAGGGCCGTGGCACAGAAGACACTAGTCTTGTTGTCCACAATTCATTAATCATAATTTGTGAATTCAACACTGCTTCCCTCCCCTCCACCTGTTCTGCTTATATCAGCGGACATTAAATATTTTTGAGAGCTAAAGCACGGACTGACCACTGCAATGATTTGTTTTTGTTGTTGCTGCTGTTGTTGTTGTTGTTGTTGTTGTTGTTGTTGTTGTTGTTGTTGTTTTAATGCGCTTACCTTCTGGAGAGCATCGAACTCCTGCGTCCTCGAAATGGAAACAGTTGTGAACACCAAAGTCGGAACGTGGGCAGGCAACAATGGATGATTCTGTTCCCGAGCACTCAACGTCGTCGAGCAAGATGCTTCCGGTTCCCTCTCCGAATTCAGCGCTCGAAAAGGCTTCTACAGCGCTTTCAAATCCAAGGCTTTGACAGACCACACTGGCGTCGTCAATATCCCAGAGGTCATCGCACACGGTTCCCCATTCTCCATCGTGAAAGATTTCTACCCTTCCCTCGGATGAACACTCACCATCAACGAGGCGAACTTGGTACAATTTGAAAGAGACGCAGACACACAAACACAAAAAACGTACTGAATGCATGTCTACTCCATTGTTCAGTGATACACAGGAAGTACATTCAACATAGGCATGTCTAAAGAAAAATTATATCAGCACACCCACTAAAGTTTAATGTGTGTTTTGCTTTTCCCAAAATAATGCGAGGCAAAAGGAGAAACATAATAATTTTGATACATTGGGAGAGCGGAATGACATTCTTTGATCTTATTTGCATTTACTCTTATAATGTAAGAACTGATTGTCCAGGAGTGACATAACGCGATGCGTTTAGTCAGCCGTAATACAGTAGTCAGTTTATTGATATTCTATTGACAACGGAAAGGGCGTTACAAATATCGGGTGGAAGGATGTAATGCCGACATCCTTGACTTTGAACGAAACATCGATATTATTAGCGAAGGGTCTTGAATATCTTAATACCTCTAACCAACATTTTGTAAAGACAAATGAACAAAGACCTGGTCAGTATCAACTCAGCATAGTTATTATTATTCATCTGTTATGCTGAAAACCTCCAAAAAAGCCGTTGAGATTGTTTTTATAATTCCAAAAACTTTAAGCGAAATATTCTTTTCCTGATTCCGCCGCACTGTTGTATCACAGATATCAAAATCGATTATCAAAAGCTGATACAGAATGCTTTAATTTAGTTGATCAAAAATAAGTTCTTTTGGTTTTCATAAAAGTGAATTCCAAACCCATAGTACCCTGAAGTCTGAAGGCTGGTTGCAAATTGCTCAGGGGTGGAGTAAACGTAACACAATTGGGTAAAGGGAGTTGGTTTATTCAAATGCGGGAATCATACAAACGTGATCACTCTTGTGCTGTACTGACTTTGTCATTCTGACTTCAATCTAAAAAAGAACGCATAAGCACTGCCTCTTTTAAGAAAATTGTCTAGTGGCTATCAAGCCCCGCAACAGCGACCATGGCCTTAAAGGAGACCTCATGATGATTTTCGGATTTTTACATTTGAACCACTATAAATTAGTTATACTGAGGACAGAGTTTCAAAATTTATGATAATTGGGATGAAAAATAAGAATATTTTCGAATTCTCTAACAAATTGCAATGAACAAGGATGATGACATGGCAGGTTCCCCATTAGAATGCATGAATTTGGGCTCAAGGAAGCAGAACAAAAGAAGGCATGCAAAGATTATACACAGGTAAACTCGCAAGCAAGCGGTATTGTAATGGAATTACACTGAGCACTACATTATTTTCTGGAATATGTGAACCTCCTATGTCATCATTCTTAATCAGTGTCATTCGTGTAAGGTTTTTCAAAGTATTGTTTTTCTACTCAAGAACCAAAATACTTTCCACAAATCTATACATGGAGCTGTTGATTTATGTAATACATGATGTGAAATTATGAAAATCGCCTGGAATGTCCCTTTAAGTCTATATCCATATGCAGACCATTCGTTTCACCAAAGTATATCAACAGTAACCATTGCAACTGCAATTTAAAACGACAGTGCATATCTATACCTCCTTGTGAGCATCTCACTCCCGCATCTTCAAAGTGGAAGCAGTTGTGGCTCCCGGGTCCGGCGTTTGGACAATCGAAGAGACCTGCCTCGTTACCGATACATTCAACGTCGTCTAGTAGGATCTCGCCAGATCCTTCTCCGAATGCAGCATACATCGTTGCCTCGAGTGCAGGACCAAGGCCAAGGCTAGCGCAAACTACATTCGCGTCTTCCAAATCCCAATCGTCGTCGCAGACAGTCCCCCACTCCCCGTCGTAAAAGACTTCCACCCGTCCCTCCAGCGCGGAATTACCCCCGACGATGCGAACTGGATCATTTAACGGAAAACAGTTATAAAGCGATAATAATTGAATTCATTAGTATACTGCTTACTTGGGAGTAGAACATCCAATTCTAAAGACTATGATTTTCCATACATAGCACAGTGCTATGTCCGTCTTCAAAAACGTTCTTTACAAATATTGATTTTAAGCAGACAGTCATGAGTAAATTGTCTCTCTGCAATGCTTTGTGAGGTTGATTGTTTACCTTGTTTTTCTCCCATTTTAATAGTGGTCAGAAATATTGTAGCGAAATATAAGGACTGACTGACGTTGAAGTAAAACGTGTCTCATCGGGTGGAGAGCTGCATTCAACTCCTGCGTCTTCGTAATGCCCACAGTTGTTGTCCCCGATGTCGTTATGATTGCAGTCAATGATGGTTGATTCACTTCCGGAGCACTCGACGTTATCGAGGAAGATCCTGCCCTCACCCTCTCCGAAGTGAGCTTGTGACAGAGCTTCTATGACACCCTCATACCCAAGACTTCGACAGACTACATCGGCGTCGTTAATATCCCAGAAGTCATCGCACAAGGTTCCCCATTCTCCATCATGCTGGATTTCTACCCTTCCCTCACGGACAGACCCACCACCAACGAGGCGGACTTGTTCAATGATAGAAAAGAAATACATTGGAGAAAATTGAAAGCATGCTCACTTCAATTCTTTGTTTAGTTTACCTTTTCCACTCTACTGAAGGTATTGAATCTGACCTGTAGATTTTCAGGCCCATGATACAGTCGAGCTTCAAGATAAATTTGACCATAAGGGTGATGTTCGCAATTCCGAAGATTCGTTACTCCAACACACAAATTCCCTTTACTCACCTGCAGATCCGTTTACAAGAAAATGAAAGAAGATTATGGTAAGTTTTTAGTGAAGTAAATTGTACAAGCTTATCCGTGGGTTTTATATTTGAATGTCTAAAGAAACAAGCTGGTAATGATTTTTGGCCAATAAAGCATTAGTTTACTTGACTCAAATTTTCGGCGTCCTATGTCTTCTTCAGGAGTCTTGACGTCATCCCGCGAGACCGATACCCATGCCACGAGTCATAGCTACAGCTCACGAGACCGACATTGAAAATAGGTCCATGAGTCATACAGCCCGCGAGTTCGACACTGGGCAAATAAAGCCCATCAGTTCGACACTGGGCAAATAAAGCCCATCAGTTCGACACTAGGCAAAAAAAAAAAAAAAAAAAAAAAAAAAGGCTCACGAGACCGACACCACGCAAACAAAGCCCAGGAGACCGACACTACGCAAAAGAGGCTCACGAGACCGACAAGATGAACAACGTCATCTATAGGTCAACTACAAGTGTGTATCTGTACAGGGTACACGTGTTGCATTAAGAGGGGAACATGAACGATGCATGGCTTCAAGCTTAGGTCTTTCATAGTGACATTTCCTAATTTTGATGGGTTTTCCCCATTTCATGCTGGAAGATATTTATGGGCAGGATGTAAGATTTTCCCCTTTTTCATCTCTCCACTAGTTAAGTATTAGATATCCTACCCGACTGCTAAGGAGTTATAGAGAACCAATTATTTGTCTCCGTAACTAATAATGTATGACATTTAATTGATGCAAACTTTTTATATCACAGCGAGGATCCTCGATTTATTGGCTTGTGTTTGCGATATTATCATTCTCCTCAAAACGGTAATTTTTTGAAAGAATAAAGCTGATTTCATAGATGCATTACTTTTTGTTTTCCTGAATCAAAACAGATACCTTGAAAGACGATTGCGTTATTTTGTGTAAATTCATATTAAATCCACGCTTTTGCTGATTACCAAGCCACCTCCAGATCATGTAAAGCAGGATATGCACTGGGATATGCGCTGGTATGCGCTGGGATACTGATCATTACTTTTGTGAAACATTTTCTTATTAACTTTTCAAGTGGACTTTTTCTAGTAGGCTGACCTGAATAATTATGCTCATCATTTTATCTTCTTCTTTTTTTCCTGAGTAAGTGTATGTAGGAGGGGACAGGACGGCTTCGGTGGATAAATTCTTCTACCTCATTAAAAAAGAAAAAAAAGAAAAATGGACGGCGAAGGTACAATTTTTCATAAAGAACTGTTATAAACTATAACAACAAAATTATTATTACAGGCGCTATCAAGGAATTTTGATATATATAGCAGTCACATTTTCTTTGAAGGTCCCACACTAGACTGTAATTGCCATGGCAGCGCACAATTTTTTTTAAATCTTTTTACTTTTTATCTTTTAAGGGAGGGGGACAAGACTACCTGAAAATGTCGCGGAGTTAACATGCAAACGACGCGTCGTTTGCATGTTAACTCCGCGAAGGTGCCTCTGCATTTTAGGAATTAATGTACAAGTACAAAGATCTGGTGCACACTTTCAATGAATTCCATCAGTTTTTGCACAAACAATCACACACACACACACACACACACACACACACACACACAAATACAGATCTTGAAAATTTCTGGGGTGAGAGAGGGCAACTGACGCAGCAACACCTTACCAATCACTTATTTCTTCGCTATGCAACTATCAGGACATCCTATACAACGATCATGCATTCTCCATTGGTTTATAGATGTCATCCTGACGGTCTCGTGGGCCTTCTTTGCCCAGTGTCGGTCTCGTGAGCCTGAGTCTACCTGTGACGTTCGAATCAAATTTTTCATCCCTTGTTTCTAAAAAAAAACTGGGTTGAAGTCTTTTTAACGGTTTGATGAAACTGTTAAGTTTTTGTGGGCTCGGGGCATGATAACCATTACAAACTGGGTTAAAATGTATCCATTTGATGTGTTACGCGTGCTCTCATTATTCGCTTGTTTTGGGTTTTTTGTTGTTATTGATGTTGTTGTTGCTGCTGCTGTTGTTGTTGGGTTGTTTTTTGTTTTTTTTTCGCTAATGCACGAGGGTGCAAAAGGTGTGCAGGGAAAAGCGTAACTGCCCTGCGTGTTATCCCGTGCAGGTAGCTCCGCGCGTTTCTAGAGCCCAAACGATCGCTTTGATTCACCCCTTTGTCTGCACGGTCAATCGAACAGCCGTCTCATTGTATTTAAATAAATACAAAGTTTCAACAAGTTGATATCAGAGTTCATAAAAACGTTTTACAAAGCAGATGATGCACTGGTTTAAGTTTATGATGATACTTGAGATGCAGTACCCTCGAATGTGTATGCCTCTCCACCATACATCAACGCATTCTAACTTGTATAACATTTTTTTCTTCTTCTTCTTCTTTCTTTTTCCCGTGTTGGAAGGCGGATTTACACAGAGAAGTGGAAGCAAATATACAAACAAATATGCGGGATGTGGGAATTCGAGGGCGAGAATTGTAGCCATGATATCGGAATAAAAATAATAATAACAATAATAATAATATCACAATACCTCCTTTACCCTCTTTTTACATCTGGAATGAAGTAGAATTTAAAGGACAAGTTCACCTTCATTAACATAATGATTGAGAGAATGCGGCAATATTAGTAGAACACATCAGTGAAAGTTTGAGGAAAATTGGACAATCGATGCAAAAGTTATGAATTTTTAAAACTTTTGTGTTGGAACCGCTGGATGAGGAGACTACTAAGGCTCGTGATGTCATATGCGTACAACAGTATAAAGAAAATGTAAAGAAAATTCAACATATTTTCACCTTTTTTGCATAATAAAAAAGCACTTGACTTGCCTCTTTCTAAAGGCAATGGGAATGATATTACCCATAACATATGTCAGTAACGAGTCAAGGGAATGTGTACTTTTTACAAAAGATGAAATTTTGTGAAATTCTCTTAATATTTTCCTTATATTGTTGTACGCATGTGACATCATACACTGCAGTAGTCTTCTCATCCAGCGGTGACTGCACAAAAACTTCAAAAATTCATAACTTTTGAACGGATTGTCCGATTTTCCTCAAATTTTCAATGATGTGTTCTACTAATATTGCTACATTCTCTCAATCATTATTTTAATGAAGGTGAACTTGTCCTTTAATTAATTCTATGCACTTTGTTGATATTGAAATATGTTTTATTTATCATTTTAGTGAAATATACATCAGGATGAATCTGGGTGAATCGGGATGAAATCAGTCATTTCACCGACGAAATGACTGATTTTGTAATGAAATAGGCCATGCGACACTTGGCGCCCCAAACAAAACTACGGCCTTTGTCCATAGTTTAAACCATGGGCAAAGATTGTACCACCTTCGTGAATTCGGGACTTTTAGTTTGCGTAGAAGAAATATAAAGACAAGCAGCTAGTTATTTCGGGGGAGATGTCATTCCAGTCTGTGGGGCCTGTATACAATATACATTATCGGGATGTTTTTGTTTTTGTTTTTGTTTTTCTTTTCTTTTCTTTTTTTCAGCGAAAATTGCTCTTGTACGTGAAAGGTGAAATACGTTGCTTTGGCGGGTAGGAAAACCGTGAATCAAATTATTATTATATTTTTAACATACAAATAAAAAAGAATCCGGTAACTTCTTGGCGGAAAATTGATACATAAATATGCCAACGTTATAACTGAATACAGATAGATCTGATGATTTCAGTATTTTGTTTTCGAAGAATAGCTGATAATAAATGTTCGTATGGGAAAATTTCCGATATGGTTGATATTTCTTATGGCACGCTTTTGAATACGTAACAGTACATCAAGAAGATTTCTAGTTGCATTTCCATCATACAAAAATACCATAATTAAGATACAGAGATATCAAAGTGGAATAAAGATTATAAAAACTTTGATAAGAAAAAAAAAATACTCTTAAGTTTACCAAGAACACGCATGTTTCTAGAAAGAATATTACTTAAATATTGCTATCACTATCAATGAAAAGCCCTAAAAGTTTTGTACAATTAACTTGGTTTGATTCAGTTTCATTAAAAACCTTAATATTATGAAGGGGAAGCGTTTGAAGACTGTTACTTAAAAGCATACAGTGAGTTTTATCTATATCGAGTGATAATTTATTGGCATATATCCAAGACTGTTTTTGTATTCATAGTGTCAATGAGAGTATAAGGATCTCTGTGTGTACAAAACAGATTGGAGTCATCAGCAAAACATAAAAAGGAAAAATTGCGAGGAACAAGGAAGATCGTTGATCTGCAAAATAAACAGAAGTGGGCCTAATATTAAGCAAGCCTGAGAATCGCGGCCATTTATAGTCACAAATTGTTTTCTGTTAGATAAATAATCTCGAAATCAGTCCAAAACCTTCCAAGTATTTTCTCATAATAATGCCGTATAGCTTGTAAATCAAAATATCGTGGTCGAATGCCTTAGAAAAAATCAAGAAAAACTCTAATAGTGTGGGAGACATCATCTATCGTTTGAGCAACTTTATGGATAAAAGTGAGTAAGGCATGGGTCGTGCTGTATCTTTTCCTAAAACCAAATTGGGAGTTACAAAAACTTCACACTTTTCATACTTTTCAAGAAATGTGTGTGTGCGCGTATATACCAGTCTTTCAAGAATAAACTGTGTTGAAAATGAAGTCAGCAGAGAAATAGGTCATAATTCAATTATTTCTTTTTCCTTTTTTAAAGATTGTTACTACTCTAGCTATTTTCATTCTTTGAGGAACTATGCTAGGCGATAACAATAAATCAAAGATGTGTGTTAATGGTGAAACTGCTTCATTAATGATATTTTAAAGGAGAAAATTTGTGATTCCGTCACATCCCAAGCTTTTCTTGGTGTTCAAATTTTGCACGATATCTTTAATTTCCTCTTCAATGACTGGTTCGGAAAAAAAAAGAGACTGCTGATTCTGATCTTTTAAAAAGTAATGGAATTCGGTGTTTGAATGCGGGGTTCTTGAAAAGCTTGCCTCTTAAAACATGTGGCAAGTCGTACTGGCATTTCTCTGGAATTCATAACTTTCAGAAAAATGTGATTCTTGATATCACAAAAATTGCTCATGTATAGATTCAATCTATTATATCAAAAGACGTCAGTTGTTGACCAAAGAAAGCCAGTTCTCGATATCACAAAAATATTTCTTCTGATCAATGTGAATTATCAACAGTATCAAAGACAATTAGTTATCTCTAACATGTTAATATTCCTGATATAAGGAAATGATTTTGAGTTATGAAGAAGGAAAAACATGTTGATTTCATTATAACAAAAAAAAAAAATAATTACAAAGTTAACACATATAGATTTTATGAAACCAAAGGTGAGATTTTTCGGATAGCAAGCTAGTGGCATTTCTTCATTTTCAAAAACAAACACATAAATCCTTTCTGATGGTACAATTCGTTTCTTATTCAAATTCACGAATTTTTTCGGTTTTCAGATTTTAGATCTTATTTACGTCGATGTAGTGCAATTTGTCTATCAATTCGTTACTTGTTATACATTCCAAATTCTTTACATCACAAATTTAATTCTTGGCATAACAAACTCTTCTCGTATATATATATATATATATATATATATATATATATTAAAGTTTCCTAAAAACCTTTCATACCACAAAGTTTTCTTCAGAAAAAGTGTGGATATTAAGACTATTAAGACTTTGAATTTGCCAACGAAAGTACAGAAAGGGGTTTAAGAAATCAAAATGTTTTCAGTTTATGATACAAGAAGTTAGATTTCTCGGATAGCAAAGCGGCTTTTCTTCATTTTCACAAACACACACGCACACATCCTTTCTAATAACAAGAATTCGTTTCTTGTTCTGTCACACATTCCAAATTCTTGACATAACAATTTGACTTCTTGATATAAATTCTATTTCTCGTATAGGAAAGCTTTCATGACACATTTCATACCACAAAGTTCTCTAATAAGAAAAAAAAATATTGAATATTAAGACTTTCTTGAAGACTTAGCATTATGCCAACGAAAGTACAGAAAGGGCAAAGGTTTGGCTGGCCATTAAAAAACAAACAAACAAACACACACACACACACACACACACACACACACACGCACACACACACAAAACTCACCATTGGCAGAAGCGGTAGACAACAGTGACAACACTACAAGTGTTGCGATGATCATTTTGCTCATCTTCAACGCGTCAAGTGATAGACGATGCTGCCTGCAAAAAGGTTCGACTTAACGTGGAAAGTGAGAAACTGCTAATTCAAAGTCGCGTTTGAATGCGATCTCGATCATTCGTACAAAATCTCCGTATTTATAACATATTTTTTTTTGAATGGCAACGGACACGCCCCCAGCACTTGGTTCAGCATCACAAGGCAACCTGACACCCCAGGAGCGTGTCTGCACAAATATTATGTTTCGTTAAACACCAAAACGACTCTGAAAGGTATACTCGGTGAGTGGTACTTGCTCTTCATATTAACGTCCATCACCTTAATAAGACGATTATAATATACAAGGAGTAACGCTATATCATCAAGAGATCGATCCTGCACGTAAAACATCCTCTTTGATACAAGAACACAGTTATAATATCGATTTGACGTACTTTCGAAGGTACTTCATCTAAAGAGTGTATCTTCATGATAGTAAGCCTAAGGTAATTCAAAACTTGAGAAACCGTTCAGCTTTATAGCTACTGCGTCTGCTATTATGATAACCAGAAACAAGACAGCAACTGATTGACAAATTGCCCTACAGCGATGTAAATAAGCACTGAATTGATCAGTGTTTTAGTAGTAGCCGTGATTAAAAAAAAAAAAAAAAAAAAAATCATGAGCGTACATACTCGAGCAGGATTCGAACCTACGACCTCCTGATCACCGGACAGGCGTCATCTCCACGAGACAACCGAGCTTCCCCCCGACAGCAACACTTAGTGTTGGTTCTAATCCTTATAGCATGCATCGGGTACTTCATGAATTTGAATAATTACGCACTTATTTTGGAAATTGTTGGTTAATTAGTAAGAGAAAGTGGCGCCAAAATAAAAGGCATAACATCAACAACACTAATCGCTCCATAGACCATATCATTGATGTGCTAAATAAATACATGTACTAGAGAAAGTTTTCTTGTGCTTTGTGTGAGTGTGTGTGTGCGTGTGTGTGTGCGTTGTGTGTGTGCGTGTGTGTTTGTGTGTGTTTGTTTGGGGGGAGGGATTGACGGCATCATCACTTTCAAAGACCTGTTTTTACTTGTTCTGTTTTTCCCCAAGTATCTTTCGAGGTCCTTTCCGCTCGATATCATATTTCTTTGCGATGCTTTCCGATAGATCAACTTCTTCTGGAGTGTCCAATCCCTCCCTCCCTTCAACACAAGCTATGACCAGTCATCAACGATGACAAGTGTGGTGCTTAAGAAATTAACACGGTACAAGCAGTTTTATTACAGTTGCCTGAATCCGACGCTCTGAGACTGGCGAGATATAGGAACCAAGATTTTCTCCCTTTCAGGAAACAACATTTACCATACTAGATAATGTCTCAGATCGAGATATATCTTACGATGATTAAACTTATTACGTGCAATATAACCCTAAATACTGTACTCTTCTCGTCATATTTCGTGTTTATTACAAGTGCATAAAGAACTTGGGATCATGTTCAGCACCCTTTCGTTTTTTTAATGATTTAATAAGGAACGTATTGTCAAGGCAGTTCACTTGTGAATCAAGAGACAGACTCGGGGCATGAGGCCATTTCCTGTATTGTTGATGTACCAGATTATTATGTGACTGATATAATATTCGTTTCCTATGAACAGTGAACTTGTTCCACAATTTTATGAATTTCTCATCATTTGAGAATAAAGGAATACTTTGCCTATAAGGACAGACAGCGGTTCAAAGCATTTGGTTTGTCCGTTTTTTGTTTTGTTTTGGTTTGGTTTGGTTTATGTTATTTATTGTTCATATTATCATTACTATCACTTTTTCTGTAGTGAATCTCAAAAACCCTTGGATACTACAAGACATCGGAGACATAATGTTAACACAAACACATCAAACAGTCTTTTTTTTTTTTCGTTCGATCATAATTATGCACTGGGGAACTTACTCAGAATCAGCAAAGAAAACAAGGAGAAATATTTTCTTAACCTTTCCGCACCTAAAATCAATCATTAAAGAAAGAAAAATCAAAAAATTAACATCGACAAGCATACACTATGAAATTGCAAACTAACAAATTGATGGCAAGTTATTTGTGACATTTATTTATTCACATATTTGTAATAACATCATCAGTCATATACATCGAATAGCACATTTGCATTAATATTATATACTGTAACGTCCAATATGATATCTTTCAAAACAGTATATACTAAGTGATTTCAACATGATATGTGTTTCATTACATTATAGAGCGGTAAAAATAATCTATATGACGCCCATTATGAAGATATCGAGCACACTGTCAATCAAACTGTTAAAGCTATACATTTATAATGATACACATCTGTCACTTTCCTTTGCAAAAATATTACAAAACTCTTTCAAAATAGCTCAATTCAAAACCCGTGAAAACATTGGCTTCATATACACTGTCTTGAACGGTTTTTCTTCTCGTTAATCTGTCTGTTTCTTCCCAACTTGGCGTATAGAACTTGACTCACTCTTGATCTAAGTCTGAATTTGTTCTACTGCTCTGCACAGTTTAAGTACTTCTTTTGGAGAAGATTTTACACATTACAGAAGAAAATGTGTTGGCAATTCTGATCGTTAATTTGTTTTGTTTTGTTTTTGATCTATGACCATAAACAAAATAATATATATGATTTCATGTTACAAAATGGTTGCTTAATACTGACGAAGTGCTTGTCGAATGAGTGGAAGTACATGTATTTTACATTCATGATAGCGGTGGTCATAACTTCAGAGTGTTCTTTTTCAAGAGAATGATCATAGAGTACACTTCTACCTAAACGAGATACTATCGAGTGAACGATTTCTCTCAATTTGCCCGAATTTTCACTGACCTGAGTTTTTGCGATGTTATTGCTCTCACAACCACCCCTTGGACGATCTTTTTCCTCTTTGCCTCTCCTGTATACATGGCAACGCAATTTTTTGTGCGATTGATGCCACTGCCTGCCACAGCAATCATGAAAAAAAGTCTACCTGTGTGAAACCACCACAATCAAAACAGCTGCTGAACGACTTATGTCTTCTATCGAGCCCGTTTAAGACCAAGGTTCGACAGGCATGTTATAAAAGCTAGATGGCTAATTTCTATAGTAATACATGACTCTATTACATTTACAGCATCATCTATTCTGAATACCTCTGTGTAGATGAAACAAGTGACTATAAATTTCCCTTTAATTTGGCAGGCAGGACCATATAGAGACCTGAGCGAAATCTAAGTAGGCCTGTCAAAATACATAATTGCATAATTGAGTTGTTACAAATTAGCAACCTAATTTTCTTTTACTAGAATATAGTATGTCCCCAATTCTTGCAAATCTCTGCACTACTTCTAAAATACTGAATTTAACATAATATTATATAAAATACAAGCTTACATCATTCAAATACAGCAAAATTAATGCCAGGCAAAATGTATCAAAAGAAAAACAACTTTGCATAATTATTGGCTAAAATATAAAAAGTGCATATCATTAATCATGTCAGACTAGTAATGCACAAATAAGTACATTTGATTTACACGGTAAACACAGAGTAGAACAAAATTGAGATAACATTAAGCAAACGAGTAGCAAACAAATTATTCATATAACTGCAAAATACTATCAGCACCATTATATCTTAATGGCAATGTTCTTTTTCTGCAAATGCAGCCTGAAAAAAAAAAAAAAAAAAAAAAAGAATCTGTCCGGTCACACTTGTAATTCACTGAGATATCTAAGTGAGTAGGGCACTGTCTTTACAAACTTAAATTTCATATTCAAATTTAATGGAATAAGTGAACCGATACTACACATTAGGACATGACTTTTCAAAAGTTTGAGCCTTTAAACCTTACCTTCTATTTTGACAATGTGAACCACATTGTGCAATGGTACATTAAGTTGTGTTTTTTGACTCTAATAATAGTTTCCACACCTCAAGAAATAGATGTCATGTCAAATGTTCCTGGCTTTTCAGAGTTTGAGTACAGAATATTGTTTCTGTTGTTACACATACCCTGAATGACAGATAACACAATGCACTGTTTAAAAATGGCATCATGGATTCCTTATTGCTTTAGTGGACAGAATCATTTGACCATCTACTTAAAGGTAGGGAATCCCATTTGCACACCTTAAATGAAGAGTTGTATAAATACAGTGGTATGTTGAAGAGAGTATCATTTTAGAAACTCCCATAAAGTATTGAAAGTGGAAGGTAACATTTAGTACATTTTTTGACCGTTAGATTTTGAATTGAATTGTTTTCGGGGCTCACCGTAAATTCCAGTACATTACTAGGCTACCTTTGCAGACCCATGTACTGCATGTGTGTCCATCATGTTTATTTTGTGAAGAAAGTTCATCAACACTTACAAACATTTCTATATACATTCTTGCCACACACTCTATATGTTATTACATCAGCTCTTGTACTTTTAGATTTGTGTTTATAGATCACAAATACAGAAGAATGCAACAAAAAGGCTTAAGTGTGGCTGACACACAAAACTACTGAGTAGTTGAGTTTTGTGCATTATTCAAATTTTAGATAACTGTTGACTTCCAAATTTCTAAGCAGTGGCCTAAGCAAGTCCCCTGAGGTTCATATTTAATGTTTTGCTGCATTTTGGGAGGTCTGTAAAAGGTATCCCCTACCTTTAAGCCACAATTCAAGAAACTAGTTGCTTACTGCATGTATTCTCATATATTAACATAAAATGCAACAGATTCAAGCAGAAATTCATTGTCACACCATTCAAACCCGCTATAAGATAAATTGTACAATACGTACATAGCATAAAATAAACTAGTATTCTATGCCATAAAACAACTTGATATGACAGTGTAAATGAGTGGATAATGATGGCTATCTGAGTTCTAACTCTTAACCGCATTACTGAGGATCCACAAGAACATCCTGATCGGCAAAATGAATAAGAGAATGAAAGGACAGAGTACACCCACATCTATGCTTGCTGATTCAAACCTGCAAGGTAAAATAGATTCAATAACTGAACAGCATCAAAACGATTGATACTGAATAAGAGTATCAGAATATGAAACTTACGTGACAGCTCAAGGACATTGAATATATTTGTAACCCCAACAAAAGTGGCTCTAAGGAAGACTTCAGGTGGGCAGTGTTCACAATAATCCGTGAGTCAGGTCTTGGGAGATTATATGGAAGACTAAATTCACAGGAGAGGTTTCTCAAAGGTTGGTGGGACGTGTCAATAGGGAGATTTAGATTTTCAGGACGCGGACGTTCAGAGGGGAAAAAAAAAACAAACATACAACTTTCCTGCACATGCGCAAAATTGCTTACCAAAATCAATTTCGCATCAACAGAGTTTTCACTATGTGTTCTGGGCCATCTTTGCGTTCTCTCAACCCATGACGCAGAGAGCTACATGTGCTTGATGCAATGATCCTATGGGGGTGCCATTTTACTTTGTATTCGATAGGTCCTCGCATAATAATCTTAATTAAGCTACTTTGCAACACGACGAAGGTAAAGAGGAGAATGGCCAGCGCAATTATCGTCTTAAACGTCCGCGTTGCAAATTTAAATCTCCCTAATAGCTACACACGAGAACTTCTTCAACATTTCATAATTATTCAATCAGAGAATGTGACTCACTGATATCAAGTCTAGGTGACCATCGCGTATTGGATGTAACGAACATCTACTGCAAACTACTTCAGAGAATGACATGAGGTCTTAGGTCTATGAATGAATTTCCCCTGGATACGACATTCACTGTGCTTTTATGAACTCTCTTCAATGAGGAACAGTCTCTTACTTTTCTTCACCCAATCTATTGCAAATTTAGGCAAGATTTTGTGCATTGCAATACAACTACAAAATGATTTCAAACTGCAGAACGGTCCAACACGAACATGTCAGGAGTTTTACTTCGCTCCAGCTCATCTTAAACACACTTTCTATCTGTTTGTGTGTGTGTGTGTGTTTATGTGTCTTCCTGATTCTTTGTTCAGTTTTGTGGATTTCATTGTTTCAGAAGAGGCACAAGAATTCACTGCATTTCCCATCTGATGCAAGGTATTACATCTCCTAATAGTTACAGGAATAAGTCAAATTCATTGCATACATGTAACCTTTTTTTTTGTGTGCTCTACAAATACTGTTATATATTCTTTCCCCTAATGCTTATCACAAACATCTTTTCATTAGCATGGAGAATAAATCATAAGTCCGTCGCAACTATTTACATAATATGGTTCAGTGAGTAAATATCCCTGCATGAAGACAGACAGGACAGACATAAATCAGAACCTGAAGCACTCTGCAGTTTAAATGCACGCCTTGCTGCACTGAATATCTCCATGTCTCCATGATACATTCTTAAATATAATCAAGAAGCAAAGCAAAAGCTTACACATTTTCAGTGATCTGCAGCTCAATGACAGATTCTACACATTCTCTAAAAGTCAAGATTAAATACTACAAGGTCATACTTTCATGTTTATTGCTTGTACCATATGCCAAATATACCAAATATTTGTGGAAAATTAATTGTGTATAAATATTAGACTTAATCAAATTATTTCACTTGAATTGAAGGTTTGGTTACCTTTTTGTGCATTCTACACAATGCAATATCTTCACGATTTGCACTCGTTTTTGTTTTGTTTTGCTTTTTTCATCACAATCCACATACAGAAAGAGTATAAAAACACCATATAAAAACTTTGACAACTTAAAAACTTTGACAACTTAATGCTGCATACCGGTGGCGGTGAAACACATGAGGACATTCCTCTAAAATACAGCATTATACTAGGTGTTACAAAAAACATTTCCCACTTTTGATGCTTAATAGCTCAAAAACTATATATCAGAGTAATGTAATTGATATGAGTAATAGCTGAATAGTGTACAATTTAGTTGGAGGTGATTTGAATATGAAAACCTGTATCAGTGTCATGAAATTCATGATTAATTTCAAAGTTTTGTTCCAGATTTCGGTCATATTTTAACCCTCTGTACATACAAAACCTGAACTTTACACAGGAACTAATGATGTGTATGCGAGTGTGTACTTACAATGACCCTGAACAATGGACCTGGATACCACCTGTTCAGAGCTCTGCTCCAAGGCACATGCATGCTTTATTAATTATTCATGATGGATTGCCTGGGCACTGCTAGTCTGAATTCCTAGCAAAGGGTGAAACGCATGCACATGACATAAGTAAGCACATGTTTCCAAGTGCTTGCATACACTACATCTCAGAATGAATAAAGACTAGCTGTGATAGTGGAATTTCTCATGAATAAATAATGGAGCATTCAAATCTTGGTCATTGTCCAGGACCATTGTCTGGGTGTCAACTACACACTCCCATACACACCAATTGACTTCTGTGCAAAGTTTAAGTTTTGTACAGAAGGTTGAAAATAGAGCAATATCTGAAACCTAACTGAAAAGTTAATGTTTAATTCAATGAAACTGAATTATGCTGTCATTTTGAAATTGCCTCCAACAAAACTGTACACTATTCAGCTTTTGCTCATATCAATGTCACTGTTATCTGATATATAGTTTTTGAAATATTAAGGATCAAAAGTGGGAAATGTTTTTTGTAACACCTAGTATTACTTTGTATTTTTTGGTAACTGCAGGACATCAAAAAGGTCAATCTACCTCTATCAAGAATGCAGTAACCTTATCCAAGGAGGTGGGGGGGGGGGAGGGAGGGGGATTCTTAATACACTTTGAACATTCACCACAGATGTGGCTAGTAAGTGGACATTTTCTTTTCTTTTATATGGTTACTCATTTCCTAACTTCAAAGAAAAGAAGAAGAAGAAGGAGAGTCTCTTCCCATATCGCTACACTTCTTCTTGACGTCATATACCCGGTTTACCATTTTTCCATTAAAGCATACATCCAGGTGTCTCGGCCTAAGAAAAAAGTAATAACAATAAGATGAAACATTCCACTGTTTTCTATGTTTATAAACAGGAATGAAAACAGTTAAACTGGACCTTGTTATTCACTTACAAAATGTAGCTACAATGTACAAATGTCCTACTCTAATAAGTCAATGCAATAGTTACCATGTGTCTACACTCAGTAGCACATTTCTGGGTAAGACATTTACTTATTTACACATCACTTTTCCAGCCCCATATCCAGCTGCTTTAAGTTACTACACATGTAAAATTATATCTTTCATCACTGTATGAAAATCAGAGTATAGCATATTGACAAAGAAATGAACAACATTAGTCTGTTTGTCTGTTTGTTTGTTTGTTTTTTTCTGCTCATATTTTGCTCTTACACAGCATTTCTCACCAAAAACAAACATTAATAACAAAAACCCACATGATACATCAATTTGTTAATATTCTAAGTGGAGCAGTAATGGTGTCATGCCCGGCATTTCATTGTACAATATCAATATGCTGTTTCAGTTCTATAAATGATGACATAAATGGTATCCCGGGGTACCAAATAAAAATCAGCCATTTTGTTGAATTATTTATTTTTTTAAAAAGGTTGTACCCTGGGTGCCAAAAAGAGGAAATTATTTTGGTGCTGGAGCTAGCGCGCTCTAGCCACTGCACTGCACTACACTAAAGCACACGCTAGTGGTATCGCAGCTTTCATGCACGCATAGTATAACATGCAGTGGCATGGGAAGGACTATGTACACGCACACAGTGCATGCATTTTTCTCTGACTGTTCTCGAATGGACGTGAGGTGGCGCTACACAACGCGGTACTCCGGGGTACTACGGTACCCCGGATTACCCCATTCTTTTGGCAGGTCAATAGGTATCAGACAGGTTGGTAATCCACCTGTGCAAAAGCAGTCGAGTGATACATATATCTCCTTTCCACCATCAACTACATAGGTCATCGAACAATGAAATAATCAATTGGGTGCGAGGTACTAAATAGATGTGTGTGCTGATGGGCTCACAAACTTCTTTGTTATACACAAAAGAGGCACCTGAATGGGGTCAGCGAAAGCCGAAATCTACTGAGCTCAGCCTTGATCACTTTGTACATCTTCATATAAGTTTTACAGCAAAACGGGCGCAAACTGCACAAACCAAAAAAAAAATTTAAGCCATGAATGCAGGCAGTCTTGTCTACATTTCGTCTACACCTGGTATACTAGGTTCCCATATATCAGTTGATGCCATGGGAACCTTGTATACCAGGTTCCCATAAGGAATGGGTTCATTTGATCACAGTTTTAAACCAACTTGGATGGCATTGTTCTGCACATACAGAAAAAAACAAAAACAACCCCCCCCCCAAAAAAAAAAAACCTGCCCATTCCCCACCCCCCCCCCCCCCCACCATATGACACTGACAGTGGACTTTATCATACCCATGCATTCCTGAAGATGATGATAATGAGTTGTGTGTTATATTGGTTTTTTTTATCATATTTCTGTGCATGTATCACTTTTAACCAAATTACAAAAAGCATTTGAGAAAGGTATCTTGCATAGACAAAAACATCTCAGAATTTTATTTCACTATGTTTACTCCAAAACATATATCTTGTAGTGGGGATAAAAATAAAAGAAGATATCTACTATACATAAATGTAATATCTACAGGTGTAGGTATCAAGATCATTGAAATTGTGTCAGTAGTTTCGAAATTACTCTGAACAGTATACATTGCATAGTTTGAGCCTAAAACCAAACACTTCTGACATTCTGCTGCAGAATACAATCCAAACGTTCCAAGTCCAAGTAACAGTATAGCTACAAGGTATGTGTGTGATGAAATCAAATGAAACATTAACGTGCTACAATTTCAAGATGACTACCTTCCTTAGTCTGGGCTAAATCTGCTGGAAATACAATAAGAGACTCAAGTTTATAAAAGTCTCTTAACATTTGAATAAACAGGATCTTACCAAAGGAGGTACCAGAACCTTGGACAAAAATTTTATATCTTTCACCAAATTTGACATATTTTGAGCACTTCTTGCTACAGAGACATCTAATCTATACGAACTTCTTGATTAACCAGTTGAGGACAAGTCCCGAGTATACTGAGGCAAGTGTCTATGGGAAATGTGTGTTGTAGCAAAATCAGCCAGTCCTCAACGAGTTAAGGAGTGCAGACACAAGGTCCAAATGACACTCTTGATGCCAGCCTTCCTCTAACATTCACAAGCTGTGCTACACTCATATAAAAAAAAGCCTCATAAAGAATTACTAATGAATGATGAGATTCAAGAAGCAGACTTGTGCACTGCCTGAGTTAACGGGTCAAACGTTGAGGTACATGTGCAGTGTTCATGACTTGTCTTTTTCTTTTCTTCTTCTTCTTCTTCTTTTTTTTGAGGGGGGGGGGGCAAACTAGGCTCAGTGAAGCCATCTCTTTTAGCACACCTTGCATCCAAGACATAAAGGAATAAAGAACCCTCTGGCATCACAGAGTCTTTGCAGGAACAGAGCCAACATGGTCGACAGGGAATCCAACCCCCTCACACCAGGCCGAGCTTGGCAAGAGACATCTGCTTACGGAGCCGGATGATCTCCCAGTAGTTCTTTTGCACTGGAGATATGGGAAGGAAAGTAAAGATGGAGGGAGGTGTGCTTGTGAACATCAAAGAGAGCAATACATCCAAGGGGTTGGGGGGGAATAGCGGTTGGTTTATAGTCGAGAGTCAATGCTCTCTTCCCACCCCATCCCCCTTCTCCCCTCCTTCCCTATTTCTTATGTTGCAAAAAGTGTAGAGGGGCTGTAGATCCACAAATTCCCCCGGCCCCAATATTGATTTGTTATAAATCAGTCTGGATATTATGTACATTTTCTGAGGCACATTTTCTTCACCCCATAATGGGATACTCCTATGGCACATTAAGTCATTGCACGAAAACACTTTAACCCGTTGAGGACGAGTCCCGAGTATACTCGGGCAAGTGTCTATGGGAAATGCGTGTTATAGCAAAATCAGCCCGTCCTCAATGGGTTAAGAAGTATGTGAAATAATAATTCTGTTTTTTCTCCTTACCAAGGTGGATTTACACCTTTTGGAAAGGAACTCTTCGTACACTGATGTGGGGGAGGGTCCAGTAACAAGACTGACAATAGTTCCTGTCTTACATGACAATGCTAGAACGGCTACTACACAACAGAACCAATCGTGAGCATTTGACACCAGCATCCCATGGATCCTAGCAAGTCAGTAACTACTCTAGTAAACATGTTCTAAATAATCATTTTTCATAGAGTCTAATGTATACTTACGGTCATTCTTGACAATGCCCTGCTGCATGTATCTCAGGTATGTGTAAAAATCACACACCGCTGTTATCTGCAATACAAGAGATAAGTACATGTACATGATCAGTCAATTATATTAATATCGATGACACTCGGCACTGACAGATAGGAACAAACCTGGCATGCATTTCATATCATATTTCACTGACAATACATCTCTTGCAGAGAGGACAGATGACAGATGATAGTATGCTCATGAAGAATTGACAGACCTCTTCACATCTTCTCATTCATCTAGCACCACCAGGCCATGTCAGGCCAGCCACAAATCATTTCTACTTTGTTGCCCTCTAGAGGCAGAAAGAGGTTAGGAGGCTGTATGCACTTCTGTATAGCTATAAAACATCAGATCAGTTTTTTCTGTCAAAGTCAACAAAGGATTCAACTGGGTTGGGGAATGTTGGCATCTCCCATGAGATCTGCATATAGAGTTCTTCATTCGCATGGACTGCAAAAGACAAATCAAACTCTTGGTCATGTTCATCTCGTAGAAAGATGTCATACAGCACACTTTGGTCTGACCTAAAAAGAGCTGTTGAGGGGGGAGCAGTTGTAATGGCTCAGTGAACAACACAAGTGTCACTTAATCTTGAGGTCCCAGAGTCAAGTCCACTAGCAGTAGCGGTAGTGACCTCAGGCCAGGCACTGCTGCATCACCCAATTCTCAGAAGGAAACTTTTGATGGCGGTCAGTCAAATATGTGTAGCTGCCTGTTTGCCTCAAGCATTGGAATGCTTTCTCACAAGAAATACATTGTGCATCCTCACTGGGCTATTTCACATTATTGTGGGTTCAGGTATGCATCATCTACTCTATACATTGACATCAGTCATGTAAGCTCTATCTACTACTGTATACACCAAATATTTTGCAAGGTTTTAATTTTCGCGAATTTCGCGAGTCAGCTGCTGTTCGCGAGATTAAAAACACACAAAAATATTGACTCTAATGCACATGTGAATGTGACGTATGTGTATACATTTCTCCATTCAGTACAGGACTCCACGATCGCAAATTTAACCCGTTGGGGACCAGTCCCGAGTATACTCGGGCAAGCATTTATGGGAAATGTGTGTTGCAGCAAAATCAAACCGTCCTCAACGGGTTAACCACTCACAAAATTGTCAGGGAAGTCCTGATTCGCGAAAATTAAGACTCGCAAAATATATGGCATACACAGTAACTTGTCATTCTTCATGCCACTGGAGGCAGAGAAAGCCACAGCTGGCATCCCCGTTGCTTACCCTGTTTCTGGCTGGAGCACAGATTGAATGCCAGTTATCAGAATCGGCAAGCTTGATGCGGTAGTGGCAAGGTCGCTGCTGGTCACTGAGAGAGCATCTCCTAAAAAGTGAAATAATTTTTTTTTTTCCAAGTAAAAATTATTACGATTACAAAAGTGCAGAAGATGGCGATCATAAAGATGATGCAAAAAGCAAAACATCAAATACTTTCACTTTTCTATAAGCTTTACATTTATCTGATTATATGTGCTGCCATAAATTCATGCACAGTACAAAATTCAACAAGTTGTAACATCAGGCTATATCAATATTACTGCTGTTCCACACAGCAAACACACCCAAGCTCAAGCTGTTTGAGTGACAATTAGAACTTCAAAGCTCAGGAGTACCATGTGTGTAATAAGATTGGGAAAAGTGAAGTTTGACAGTATGTAATCCTAGTCATAAATTCATCTTGATGGTGTCAACTTTCACATTCTTCTCTACTGTACCAATGTCTTAATGTAAGTAATATGTGCACTAAGCATTGTGCCCTGATCTCTAGTCCCTTAAGGAGTACCGTACAAGAGTTATGACTTTCCCACGCCAGTTGAGGATACTACTTGTCCTCTACTCATCCAACTTTGCAGGTATACACTCAACTAATTCACCAAGGCCAGGGGAAGCAATTCAGACAAGATTGCATGTAGTGGCAGCTGCTTGGTCAAGGTGACGGCTACAAGGACCTTCTTGATATCTAGGTACCAAATATACCACGCCAACCGCAACGACCACGATGGCATACCCCAGTGTACGATAGGTACCTGGGAAGGGTAGTTTTCCCATTGATGGTCTCGATGCACAGCATGTTCTTCTCGATGCTGGATTGCAGCTGTAACGACAGCGTGGCATTGCAGAACGTCAGACACGGCTGGATGTCCTCTGCAAATATCCTCTTCGTAAAGGGGTTGTCGACGCCCATTGACGGCGCCTCACGCCAACCCTGGAAGTCGTGCAGTAGCAACGTGTCGACCTGCACATTTGAAACACATGGGCAAAAGCAACTTTAGTCATAAAACAGAAAAATGTGACTGCCCAGCTCAAAACCTATAAAAAGTAGGCTACAACTACTTTTCTACAACTTTTTTACATAGTTTCATAGAGTCAGCTCTAAGCTTTAAACCTAAAGGGCCGGATGGGGGGGGGGGGGTGGACTCCGCCCCTCTACGCGTTTCGCGCAATAATTCTGCAATACCAGAAGGTATCCTCATGTCACCCCTCATATTTCGTGATTTTGTGTACATTTTGTACGGAAACACAGTGCTTTGTCATGAAACTCGTGAAAACCTGACTAATTTTACAATTAATCACTTGGATTGATTAATTTTATACATTAATTTTTAATTCTATAAATTATGGTAGAAAAGTGGCCACAGAAAATTGAAAAGGAAACTTGGCACGAATGCACTCACCTACAACCAACCATGGTTCTCTAACATAGGTCAATACATTTTGTGGCAAATTGTGCCTATTTCACTCAACCTATTGATTGGCTTTTGCATTGACAATACTGTATGTGTTCACAGCTGCAAAAATTCACAAATTCATGTACCCCTGGACTGACAGGCAGTAAATTCTGTAAAAGCTCCTATTTTCGTACAGATATTTTTACGAAAGAGGAGGACACAGACATTTTCATGAGATGTTGTTTTCACAACTTTGACACCAAGGCTATAATAAGTACACTAATACCTGTCCATTTGTGACATCTTAAAGTGTTGCTAAATTCATGGTCAAACCATGATTCATGATTCAAACACTAGAATAAGACAAGCACAAACCTCCTTAGCTTCTGTACTGGGTGAGGGTGTGGTAGCTCCTGGTGAATTGTGAGAGGTTCCATTTGCTATCGGGGGGTGCCCAGTGTCTGAAGTTGGTGTGATTGGACCCTGAAGGCTGTGAGCTCTGTTGTGTATAGACAAACATGACAATTAGCTTTGTTTATAAAAAACAACAACTCATGCCATTTCACAATTTCTTCTTGGGACCTCCAACATATTGAAATGAATCTTCAATGTACACTAACACTCCTACAAGCAGATCAATTTCTGACTGCAAACACCAGAACCTAAAATCTATGGTTTATTGCCATTTGATAGTCTAATATCAGATGGTCTACTTCCCAGTTCGTCTAACACCACTACGGCTAAATTCATTTGGTCAACTATCAATTTCGTCTAATGCCCATTTGGTCTAATCCTCACTTTAATAGTCTAATGTCCAGTTTGGCTAATTATCATTTCATCTAACTCTTCATGTGCCATGGTGTAAACCACCTGTGTGCCACATTATTCTGAGAAAGCAATGTAGTTTGCTTTGGGATAACATTCTGTATTTCGAATCTAAGTAATTTTTACAGATTTTCTTACCCTCGACATGACATAATGCGCAAAGTTGTGGAGAAAATGCCAAGCTTTGATTTGATGTACATTGTATAACAAATCTATGTTTATTTTTCATTCAAATGACCAGTGCCTACATTATTGTACAGGTATTACTTTTGCACACAAAACAGTGACAGAAAGTTAGAATTTACTCGCGAATCCATTAAGGAACATCGCTTGATATTCAATCAGCGCATAAAATTCAAGCTACATGTGACAAGAATGGAACTGCAAGAAATGCTTTCATTGTACTGTGGCATTTGGCGATTTACTGATCGGTTTGGGTGGGTTTGTGCGTTTGAGCAGAATATGCGAAGTTGGCACGCCATCAACTGAGTCGGGCGTGCGAATGGGCTCATAAAGAGCTAAGGATCTGATGATCTAATTGCAATTTTTTGTGCCCTTGGATTTTTTTCCCCATTTTGTCTAGTAATTTGTGGGTATTTTAGACGAAATGGGCATAGCCCATATGGAAGTAGACTAACTGGTAAAGAGGCTAAGTGGCAATTGGACTTAATGGTCATTGGACGCACTGGTTGTAGATGAAATGGGACTAGACCATGTGGGTTAAGACTAAATGGCTATTAGACGAGGTGGGAGTAGACCAAGTGATAGATCACCAAATCTATGAATGCTGGGCTTCATTCTTGTAGAGAGGAGGTTTAATCACAGCCAGATGAGGCTGGAAGATACGATATTATTTCTGAGGAAAATATCTTGAAAGAGGACTGCTATTATATTGAGCTGATATGAAACTAGAAAAGCACTTGGAGAGTGCAGACCTCTGCCAAGCATCTCATCCACCCATACACATATGCTGAAAATATCCAAATTTCCCAATGACAAAGAAGTCTTGTGTTTACCTCAGCTCATCAGCGTCCTGCATGCTGTGTAGCACTGCCTCAAGCAGAGACATGTAAATGTTTAACCCGTTGAGGATGGACTGATTTTGCTACAACATGCATTCTCTATAGACACCTACCCGAGTATACTCGGGACTCGTCCTCAACGGGTTAAGCTGAATTTGACAGAGCGAATGCATTTCAAAAATTGTGATTGAATGTAAAAACAATTATTTTTCAGTTGATTGTGAGTAAGCTTTGTAGAAAGAGTGACTGCATACAATTCTGAGTGAATGTAAGGAGTATTGCTATTAGATTAGATGATATGCTGGTACTGGGCATATTTGGTAATATGAGGTAACAAATTTCTGCCACATTATCTAGAATGATATCCAGTGCACTCCCGTTATAACGAACATGGTTCTAACGAAATTCCGATTTCAACAAAGTAAAGTTTACGGCCACAACAGTACCCACTCTGTGTATTCTTATTGTGTATTCATTCGGTTAGAACGAAATTTCGATATAACGAAAAAAAAAAAAAAAAAAAAAAAATTGCTGGTCCCGAGGACTTCGTTACAACTTGAGTCCACTGTATGCATCTGTAGTAAAGAAGCAGGAGGGGAT
Source organism: Diadema setosum (assembly GCF_964275005.1). NCBI lineage: Eukaryota > Metazoa > Echinodermata > Echinoidea > Diadematoida > Diadematidae > Diadema > Diadema setosum. The sequence continues at coordinate 13,456,865 of NC_092689.1, forward strand.
AAAGTCCCGGGGAAAAGACTTTTGTTGTATCTACCTGTGGTGACCTTGGATGCTTAGCCTGATATTGCTCTTCGACCGCCGGAGTAGCGAGTGCTTCTTCTGCGTCCCCTGTTCTTGAGGATGAGGCATACTCGGTGTGGAGGTGAGTACCAGCATTTTGAGAGCAGCAACCTCTGCCTGGAGTGCTTCAATCTAGGAGTGGGGGAAATGGGAGGGAGAGCAGCCATTATACCACCTTTGTTATCTGGGCTGACCCTCCATCGCAGTAGTGTAAAACCAGAAATTTTCGCAAGCATGACACTTTGGTGAATTTCGCGAGGAGGCAAGATTCGCAATAGTAAAATGCATGCAAAAGTTCTCATGTCTTACACAATGCTTCAATTGCCAGTGGCAATTTGCGAAAGTTTCACGCCACAAAAAAGGCTGTCACTGCCAATTTGCAAAAGTTTCATGCCGTGAATGTTTCTCATAATTATGGTCACTTGTTTCTGGTCATTTTGAAGTCCTTTTTCTTTCTCTTTAACCTGTCATTACCTGTTGCTAAAAAGTACGACAAATCAACAAAGTTCTACTGATATCATCTGATAATACTAATAGAATGGATCAAATCTGGGAAGGGAACGGAGAAAAGGAGATGACATGACCTACCCTGGGACCCTGGGCTGACCCCCTATGAATAAAAAACTCATTGCCACTTTACCTTTTTTATCTTTCTATTTGCACCCTCGTGGCAAGTACATCATGTTGTCACAAATTGATCCATGATTCCATAAATCCATGACTTGGTGTGCCATGGAATTGCAGGTGGGGAGGGGAAAGGGGAGAGGAGGTTGCAATTGTGAAGACGTTTGCTCTTGATATGGCTTACTACAGAACCCTGATAAAAATTCTTGCTCCTTAGGTCTCTAATGGACATTGATTTATCATCAGTAAAGCTTTCTTTTCATAAAGAAGAAAAGAGTTTGCATGGTAAGCTAATGATTGCAGTGTCATAATGTGAAAAGAAAAATCAAATTACAGCACTGACAGCCAGCCATAAGTGTGTTTGGCATCATATAACCACTTACCATGGATCACTAGTCATTGAATTCAACAAGAGAAGAGGACATGTCATAAATCAAGGTAGGCAGTAGACATGCTGCAATGTACACCTGCCCACCAAAAGAGCAACATAATGTTTCCCAGTGGCGGATCCAGAGGGGGGCGCACCGGGCACATGCCCCCTCTTAATTTGTTGTTAAAACAAAAGAAATAAAAAGAAAAAAAACCAGATGAAACCCGGAAGTAGCACCAGAAATATTGTTTGCGCCCCCACCCCCCCCCCCCCCCTTTCTGGAACTCCTGGATCCGCCCCTGTTTCCATATTGAAGACAGACACATCAGACTATAATGTTTACACTCAGCAGGGTACTAACCCCAAAGGGGGCGTGTATGCAGAGGACCACGTACATCACAAGTCAATATTTCTGAGAATTTGAGAGATGTAAGATTTCTGAAAAGACCCTCAGGGATCTAGAGTATATACTAAACATACATCTGGCTTTCAGGAAAAAAAGGGGGAGAAATTTCACTCCCATTCTCTGTGCTGACACTTGGTGTTCAAAAAAAAAAAGTAGACAAAAAAGGGAAGGAGGTAATTGGGCTATGAACATGGTCCCTACTAAGTTGCTATTGCTTCTAGAAGCTGAAATGCCAAGACATAATGTAACAACTCTGCAGTTATTCACAGTCATATTAAAGTCCAGGGCACTGTTTCATGAAAGTTGTCAGCCCTGACAAGTTGTCAGTCTCTGACAATTTCAGTAGAGTCTGTGGTTTTGATTGGCTGAGAACCTCGGATTACTGACTGCTACTATGGTATTTGTCTGAGACTGACAACTTGTCAGAGATTACAAATTTTCTGAAACGGTGCCCTGATTAGTATTTAATTTACTGGGGTATGTGGCACATTCGGACCCTATTCCATAAATTTGACAAGAAGATGCTGTGAAGACATCAAAGTATGAACATCAGAAAAGATTCCGGAAAATAATTTTTTTTTTTCATTAATTCAGCATGGAAGTAGTAAAGATTCATCTGACAAACTGCATCCAAAGTTTGGTAATACGGATCGTGCTAGCAGAATCACAAAAATCGATGGGAACACCCTCTTTGTCATTGCTTTTCACTTAATACTCAACTCACAGAACAATACAATAAAGTGGCAGGTTTCAACGTAGGAGTGTTGTCATGGCAACTCAATAAGATTTTACAGCACTTCTTAAAGAGAGGAATGTGGCAGTCACATAAGACAGCATGTGCCTTCTGAAAAGTATTACTGAGGCTGTCACACAAAGAACTGCCAAAATTTAGTGCATCCCTATCAGGCCCATTACCTTATTGGCATTGTGCACATACAACTTTCATGCAATAATGACAGGATTAAACAACATTGTTGTATACAACGTACAAGAATGTCAACCTTGTAAACAGCATTGCCATATTCTGAGGGCTGAAAAGGTGTGTTTCGGTGGAAAGACAGTATTTCTTGCCTTCCTGCAAAGGGACATGTGCAGTAATACAATTTGGGGAAAATGATACTTTTTATGAGACCTGCAGTATTTTTGGTGAAAAAATGTGAAATAATTGAAAAGAAAAAAACAGTTGGCATCTCAACATATATTCTTCTAACCCCTTTATAGGATGAGCTGATTTTCCTTCTAACAAACATTTCCCATAGACACCTGCCATACTCAGGACTAGGCTTCTTAACCCATTGAGGATGGTTTGATTTTGCTACAACACGCATTTCCCATAGACACTTGCCCGAGTATACTCGGGACTCGTCTTCAACGGGTAAAATGGGTAAAAGGTTTGTAGATTTAGCAAAGTTTTCACGCATCACTGCAGGTGACTGATTCTGAATCTTACCTTCCCGCTGGCTTCCTTAAATCTGCGTTCTGCCGCTGCTCTCTTCACATTTGCCTCATTGACCATGGCGTGGGCTTCCTGCTCAATAAGAGACGCACGAAACACAGCAATGGATTTAGAAATGCCATAAAGCAATCATTTTTGACAATAACAAAATCAATTTCATCAATTATGGCACCGCATGTTTACTAAGTTTTGTTAAACAATTCCCCTTACATATAAAAGGAAACTTAAAAAAAAAACAACAGTATGCAGATACATACAGGTTTATTTGAGTGAGAAAGACTAAGCCCCCGATGATAGCTGCACACATGTATTATGTCATTTGAGCAGCCATTGCCTGAAATGGTGTATGAAAATCGGGTGAGTGAGTCACTATTTATTTATCATTCGGTACAAATAAGTCTCATCGCAAGTAATGATGCTGATTTCATGAGCAATTAAATCATTTGGTTGCAATGTATGTGATGACAATACAACCTTTAAATTCAATTCAATCAATCAATTCAAGATCAAAATGAGGGTTTAAGCATATCCAATGATCTACAGATTTCACAAAACAGATTTTGGTCCAGTTTGGCAGAGTCAACTCAATCATCAAAGAGTCCAGAACCATCTTTCAATCAATCCACATGGATTCAGAAAATCGTAAAAAAAAAAATACCCATTTGAGAATTGCTGTCACACTTTGAAAACCTTGATGTAATATCTCTCTTATTACAAGAATTTTCCTTGAACCACCGCCAACTGTCGATCTGCAGACATAAACACTGGCCTTCATCAAAATACTACCACCACCCACCAGAAGGGAAAGTATGAATCAATCAGTAAAGCCAATATTCTCGGAAGAAGACAAACATACATACACACAAACACACAAACATAAACACACACACACACAGATTGCATACCTCAAAAAGGCTGGCAGTCAGCTCTGTGATTTCTCTGTCCACCTCCTCTCGTACGCGCGACAACTGCTCTACTTGCTCATCTTTCAACTGCAGGGTCTGTTTGAAGGTAAGAACAACAATGAGCACAATTACACACTAAATGTCACACCTACAACCTTTCTGCAATTCTTCATCCAGTCATAAGGTAACATAAACACTGTAAAATGAAGCAGGAACTAGGTGCACAGAGACAAAATAAATTCATATTCGTGTAGAAGAAACACACTTCATATTTAACAGAGACTATTCTGAGAGAGCAACTTATTTCAAAGAACATGAAGGTGATTCATAAGCAAGCAAATCTTTTGAAAAGCCAGAAATACATTTTTATCACATGGCAATAATGTTTTATCAAAAACAGAGACTGCATCTCGTGAATATCATGTTTACATTACCTAACAAAGCATTGAGAATTCAACGTCTACGACCCAAACAGTGAATTTCACACTGAAGATTTCTGACAGATAAATTCTTTTGGCAATGCTACCAACTATGGTAAGCAAATCATTTCTGTATATTGTACAATTTAATAAATAATCATTATCTAATTCTCACGTTTCCTTCTACATTGTATTTCTGGGTGAAAGTGATGTATATTTTCAGTTCTGTTAATGGTACGTATGTCTTACTTGTAATAGACCATCAATAGGGCCTATAGTCCTACATCAAAAGTGATATGACTAAGCATCATAAGAACGAACATAATACCACAAATAAATAAATGAATAAACAGATAAAAGACAGAAAGAAAGAAGTCAATGAAAAATAATGAATGGGTTAATGAATTATATCTTTTTCAAAATCAAATCAAACTCAGCACACCTATTGCCTGAAGAGTTAAATCAATGAGAACAATAAGCAACAAGGGTTGTATCTTGACATGATTTACTTTCATTTTCAAGTAAAACAGTGAAAATGAAACCAAATCAAAACAGCAAGTACAACAAAATATAAGCTTTCCAGAGCAAGCTATTCCTCAACTGCAAAGACCATGCATAAATAACTGGGGTAGGACTTCTTTACCATATTACCCATAATTGAAATTCAAGATGGTTCACGAAATGCAAAAGAGGTATGATGATAATAGTGCAGCAAGCATCTAAACATGTTAACTGCAGTGGGCACCTTGTAGTCTCACATCAAGCCATCATGTTCTTGTGATTCCTACACAGTGAATAGGTCTTGAGCTCATGGTAAGGCAGCATATTGAACATCTTGTTGTTGTTTTTTTCTGTTACTCAAAACTTTAAATTATCTACACTAAAGTAAACAAGAAAAATATCCATACTACTTTTGACCAAGGGCATTCTCCTGATAGCTGATATTACAAATGCATGATATGTTTTACCCTCTTGATCTTACAAAAACTGTTGAATGAATAAGAATAGTTGAATGCTACTAGAGTGCCCTACGTGCGACAATGAGGGGTCTACTGTAGGTCAGTGGTGCGCAACTGTGAAGCCTGCTTATTGTACGAGCAAGGCTGACCAGACTTTGTCATCATCATGCATTAGGTACGTCTTATTTGCCCTAACTTTATGACAGCAGACTGCTGCCCACACATATAATTACAAAGTAATTTCATTTACTATCTTCAGTAATTGTTCTATGTATCAACAGAATTGATATCATGCAGAAAAAGGCGCAAATATTCAAATGTGAAGAATGTGGCTCTTAAATATAACAACAAGTACAACGAACAATAACAATTAACAACATCTTGTCAGTAGAGACACCTAGAATGAAGAGAGAGGTGGAAAATATTCTGCTCCTTTGTGAAAATATGATGCACCACACGTTACCATGGGGGGAACAGTCATACCCCCAGATACTGCATTGTATGGTGCTACCGTGTATATCGTGTTCGGAAGAAGTAGACATATGGTAGCCAAACTTCAGGACTCGGCGATAATTATCCCAATCAATATTTTTGGGTTGTTTGTTTCCGGTTTTTGTGAGGAGTTAGGAAACGCTTGTCAGGCTTGTGAACATGAAAAAGGTCCCTGAGATATGAATCTCATGCTTTCATGCATGAGACTTGATAGGTTTGCATGGTGAACATGCTCTAAAGTACCCATGAATACGGTACTAAGTAGATCTCAATAGGTACTACTGTGTAACCTATCACTGTATTGTTTTATGGGCAATATACTTCACGTCCAGTGTACATGTACATGGTATTTAAACTTATAACATTGTTCAATTTCATTTCATTGCATAGTAGCAAATTAACTGTATGTTGAAAGACAGTTCTTCTTCTAATAATGGAAGCAAAAGACATACAGGTACATTATGCAGTTGTTTCAGTTGATGCTTTACTCTATGACTGTAGGAAATTCATGATGAAACCAAACAAGTACCAAGACAATGTCAGTTGAAGAGCAAGTAGAAAGAAATGGGGATTTTTTGCTTGTTTGTTGTTTGTTTGTTTGGTTTTGTTTTTTTTTTGACTGACACACCCAAGACTGGAATTAGTATGTGAAAGATGCCACAGTACAGTTTTCCACCAATCAGTTTCTTCGTACGTATTTTTATTCCTATTTCTTCCTTCTCTTCCTGTTGCTTCCTGTTCTTCTCTCTTCATCCATCTCCTCATGGTTCTCCTCCTCATCCTCTTCCCCATCCGCCTCCTTCTTCTTGATTGCCATTGTCTTCATCATCTTCTCCTTGCCACCCCCCCCCCCCACCCCTTCCTGGTAGCAAGGCAAGTGGTGCATAAATGCATCCTGAGAGAGAAGCCAGACTTCAAAAAGGTCACATCATTCCACCAGTAATTGCTCTGCCGGAAACAACGGATGGTATGCTAATGCATGTCACATGGGACGTACGCTACCAAAGCAGGTGCATCATACTGTACATACAGTATCAGGTGCATTAGATAGCCATATGGCTGCTACAATTACAAGCATCTTCCAAATACACGATTAATCATATACAGCAGAATACTCTGTGAATATCTCTGATGCATTTGGAAACAGCGAAGTTTCATATCAAAAGTTTATGAAACGCAGTTTGCTGGTTAATTGAAAGTCACATTCATAGTTACATCCTTACGCACCTCACAAATGATCTGAAAATTATGAATTCATGGCGGGGGGGGGGGGGGGGAGGTTATGCAGGGGCAGTACACTTTAATTTTTTGATAGCCTGATTTTGTATTTGATGATATTGTACAATTGCGGAAAATGTATGATTGGATGATACATTTACAATTTACCTCCTTGATTATATTTTCCACTGGATAACATCTGATTGATACACGATGAAATGAGGCTATCAACTTAATTCACGAGTAGTCACAAATGATATGAATTATGAGGTACTTTTTCATGTCAGAAGAGCTATCTGCTTTCAAGTGTCATTTTTATGATGTACGATATTCAATGATTGAGTAGATTTCTGCTTGTCAAGTCTCAATGTTAGACTCTTAACCCATTAAGGATGAGCCAGAGTATACCCGGGCTGGTGTCTATGGGAAATGCGTGTTGTAGCAAAATTAGCCCATCCTCAATGGGTTAATCCGTTTGTGACACATGATATCCACCATGTGCAGGGTACACTTCTACGTACATGTATGTTATGCCAAGCTACAGTTGTACATTGCTGAAGCACTATTGGAGTCATGGAGTTGGACCAATTCAGGAGTACCTCTTCAGGTGGACGAAATGCTGGTAGGCTTGTGCGTTTCATAGTCATAAATCAACCCTTCACTGAATAGTGCAAAGACCTCATGCAGTCTACACCAGCATAGATACATTAACATTGCACTTTAACGGAACTTTCTTCTCAACTTCTGACCAACGGCGTAAATCCATACTGAGGAGTGGGGGGGATGGTCACTATCACCACGATTACAAGCCCGTAACCGGACCGGCGCAGCCTTTTTTTTTTTTTTGGGGGGGGGGGGGGGGTGGAGGGCGGGGGGTGGGGGGGGGGGAGAAGCTTTGTGCCCCCCCCCCCCCTCACACACACACACTTTACAGGGATCGGATGCCCCACTCTTTTGCATGAAATATAAAGTGGGAGAAAAGTGGCAGCAACAACATAAAGACTTTTTGTTCTTGTTGCTTTTTTTTTGCTTGTCAGACAACTTTCGGCGGAAAATCAGACCTTAAAAGTATGAAAAAAAAATTTTTTTTTTTTGGAAATATCTGTGAGAGGGAGCGGAACGACCGAACAGGGGAAGGGTGTGTATGGGGGGGGGGGGGGGTATCCCTCTCCCACACGAGGAAGATTTTGCATTTTCAGACCTGAAATTCAGCGATCTGGTGCTCACTTGTGGTGAAAATTTTGTTTTCTTTTCTTTAAAAAAAAATAAGAAAATGAAATATTCACAATATATTATTGAATGACAAAATCGTGGTATTTCAGCTCTTGCTGTGCGACATCACTGTGAAGGCCTACTAAATAATGGGGCCTATCATCGGCGTAAACAGGATTTGATCTCAGGAGGAGCGGTTATGTGAGGGAACGAATCAAGCGAGGGGGGAGGGTATGGTAGGGGGGTTTCCCCCTCCTACGGTGAAATCTTTCTGCGTTGAAAATTTTGACATTTTTCAGTCCAAAAACTGCCGTTTGTAGCTATATTCTTCGCTTTGGAAATTAAGGGGGGCACACCAGGCGCAACTGTTGTCAATCACTGGCAGCAACATCAGGAGAATGGCATAGCGATAAAATGCGAGCGAGCGGAGCGAGCGAGCATGAAAATTTTAACATTTTACAGTCTAAAAACTGCCGTTTGTAGCTATACTTTTTCGCTTTGGAAATTAAGGGGGGCCGCATCAAGCGCAACTGCTGGCAATTACTGGCAGCAACATCAGGAGAATGGCATAGCAGTTAAATGCGAGCGAGCAGGGCGAGCGAGCTTGAAAATTTTGACATTTTACAGTCCAAAGACTGCCGTTTGTGGCTGTATTTTTCGCTTTGGAAATTATGGGGGCACACCGGGCGCAACTGCCAGCAATCGGGCAGCAACATCAGAATGGCATAATGATTAAATGCGAGCGAGCGAAGCGAGTGAGCTTGAAAATTTTGATATTTTACAGTCCCACATGTCCTTTGTGGCTGTACTAGTATTTTTTCCCTTGGGAAATTAAGGGGGGGGGGGCGCACCGGGCGAAAACTGCTGGAAATTACTGGCAGCAACATCAGGAGAATGGCATAATGATTAAATGCGAGCGAGCAAAGCGAGCGAGCTTCAAAATTTTGACATTTGACAGTCCAAAAACTGCCGTTTGCAGCTATATTTTTCGCTTTGGAAATTAAGGGGGCGCGCCGGGCGAAAACTGCTGGCAGTTACTGGCAGCAACATCAGGAGAATGGCATAGCGATAAAATGCGAGCGAGCGAGCATGAAAATTTTAACATTTTACAGTCTAAAAACTGCCGTTTGTAGCTATACTTTTTCGCTTTGGAAATTAAGGGGGGCCGCATCAAGCGCAACTGCTGGCAATTACTGGCAGCAACATCAGGAGAATGGCATAGCAGTTAAATGCGAGCGAGCAGGGCGAGCGAGCTTGAAAATTTTGACATTTTACAGTCCAAAGACTGCCGTTTGTGGCTGTATTTTTCGCTTTGGAAATTATGGGGGCACACCGGGCGCAACTGCCAGCAATCGGGCAGCAACATCAGAATGGCATAATGATTAAATGCGAGCGAGCGAAGCGAGTGAGCTTGAAAATTTTGATATTTTACAGTCCCACATGTCCTTTGTGGCTGTACTAGTATTTTTTCCCTTGGGAAATTAAGGGGGGGGGGGCGCACCGGGCGAAAACTGCTGGAAATTACTGGCAGCAACATCAGGAGAATGGCATAATGATTAAATGCGAGCGAGCAAAGCGAGCGAGCTTCAAAATTTTGACATTTGACAGTCCAAAAACTGCCGTTTGCAGCTATATTTTTCGCTTTGGAAATTAAGGGGGCGCGCCGGGCGAAAACTGCTGGCAGTTACTGGCAGCAACATCAGGAGAATGGCATAGCGATAAAATGCGAGCGAGCGAGCATGAAAATTTTAACATTTTACAGTCTAAAAACTGCCGTTTGTAGCTATACTTTTTCGCTTTGGAAATTAAGGGGGGGCGCATCAGGCGCAACTGCTGGCAATTACTGGCAGCAACATCAGGAGAATGGCATAGCAGTTAAATGCGAGCGAGCGGGGCGAGCGAGCTTGAAAATTTTGACATTTTACAGTCCAAAGACTGCCGTTTGTGGCTGTATTTTTTCGCTTTGGAAATTATGGGGGCACACCGGGCGCAACTGCCAGCAATCGGGCAGCAACATCAGAATGGCATAACGATTAAATAATGCGAGCGAGCGAAGCGAGTGAGCTTGAAAATTTTGATATTTTACAGTCCCACATGTCCTTTGTGGCTGTACTAGTATTTTTTCGCTTGGGAAATTAAGGGGGGGGGGCGCACCGGGCGAAAACTGCTGGCAATTACTGGCAGCAACATCAGGAGAATGGCATAATGATTAAATGCGAGCGAGCGAAGCAAGCGATCTTCAAAATTTTGACATTTGACAGTCCAAAAACTGCCGTTTGTAGCTATATTTTTCGCTTTGGAAATTAAGGGGGCGCACCGGGCGAAAACTGCTGGCAGTTACTGGCAGCAACATCAGGAGAATGGAATAATAATTAAATGCGAGCGAGCGAAGCGAGCGAGCTTCAAAAATTTGACATTTTACAGTCCCCAAACTGCCGTTTGTAGCTATATTTTTCGCTTTGGAAATTAAGGGGGGCGCACCTGCTCACAGTCACTGGCAGCAACATCAGGAGAATGGCATAGCGATTAAATGCGAGCGAGCTTGAAAATTTTGACATTTTACAGTCTAAAAACTGCCGTTTGTAGCTATACTTTTTCGCTTTGGAAATTTAGGGGGCACACCGAGTGCAGCTGCCGGCAATTACTGGCATCAACATCAGGAGAATGGCATAGCGGTTAAATGCGAGCGAGCGGAGCGAGCGAGCTTTAAAATTTTGACATTTTACAGTCCAAAGACTGCCGTTTGTGGCTGTATTTTTTCGCTTTGGAAATTAAGGGGGCACACCGGGCGCAACTGCCGGCAATTACTGGCAGCAACATCAGGAGAATGGCATACGTCTAATGCTAGCGAGCGAAGCGAGTGAGCCTGAAAATTTTGACATTTTCCAGTCCTGAAAACTGTCGTTTGTAGCTATATTTTCGCTTTGGAAATTAAGGGGGGCGCACCGGGTGAACCTGCTGTCAATCACTGGCAGCAACATCAGGAGAATGGCATAGCGGTTAAATGCGAGCGAGCGGAGCGAGCGAGCTTTAAAATTTTAACATTTTACACTCCAAAAACTGCCGTTTGTAGCTATATTTTTCGCTTTTGTTTGTCCCACTTTTATTTGAGAACCATCCCCCCCCCATCGACGCCTCTATACATATTAGATTGCTTTTGTTAAGTGAAAGATCTGCTGCACACTCTTTGATAATTTAGGGAATATACGTCTATGTCAAAAGTGTACAAAGTTTATCCCTTATCCTGTATAGGTGTATTAGCGGACCTTTTGCATGTTCATGATTGCAATACAACGATCTGGTGCATAGTTCTGGCGATATTTGGACAATTTTCCATTAAGAAAGTTCGAGATTTGTCCTCATCTCGGGAATTGCTTGTGGATAAATGATTTGTCTGTCTAAACACTTCCTTTGGGGCGGGGCAAATGCCCCTTTGCCCCCCATAGATTCGACGTCCCTGATCTTCCCTTGGTATGCCCATAGATGTATCCTGACTGAGTCATCAGTCACTGTCGTTTCTCAGGAATGATTCAGGAAATGGAGGGGATTCAATTATGGCGATAAAGTTGTTGTTATTGTTTGTTTGTATGTTTTCGTATATATTTAGCAGATGGTCCCCAGTTACTCGCGTCATAGCATGTTTACATGTAGACCTATACTATTTGACGTTGTCAACGCCTGAGCCATACCTTACAGTGTATGTCGATGTTACTTTCTTCGCGAGCGAGCGAAGCGAGCGAGCGCTTGAGAAAATTATACATTTTCCTACAAGATAGAATACTGTTCAGCTCTGTTACCTGTCTGAAGGCCGGCGTACAAACGTCATGCAATATGCCAAAATTGATACAATCACATTTCTGCTTCCTCCATTTTTTCCCCTCAAAATTCAGGGGGGGATGATTGTACAGGCCATCCCCCCCTCCTCCATTTCAGGGGGGGATATATCCCCCCCATCCCCCCCGGGATTTACGCCCATGCTTCTGACACATAATATGTTCCACTTTACATACTCTTGTCTAGATCTACAGAGTAGTAGAAGCCATTACTCTTTATGTGCCATGTTCGAATCAGTTGACGGCGTGCCAAGTTTGCATTTTCTGCTCAAACGCACAAACTCGCCCAAACTGATAAAACACCAAATGTCACAGTACAATGAAAACGTTTCTTGTGATCCCATCCCTGTCACACGTTGCTTGCATTTTATGTGGTGAATGACTATCAAGCAGTGTTTGCAACTGAATTTGCGAGTAAATTCAAAATTTCTGGCACTTTTTGTGTGCAAATTTTATGCCTCTACAATAATGTAGCTCTGGTTATTTGAAAGAAAAACAATCATAGATTTGTCATTCACTTTACATAAAAGCAAAGCTTGGCATTTCTCTACAACTTTGCCCATTGCATGTCCAGGGTAACAAAAGTTATATATGTTTGAAAAATATGTTTTCCCAAAGCATGACTATGTTGCTGTCCTAGAATAATGCACATGGCACACAGTGGGTTTACACTATGGCACATAAAGAGTTTAATAATGAGGTACTGTATGACATTGAACCATAGAAAAAAGCCATAAAACTTATCTGCTAAACAAAGAACTATAGGCCTGGTATACCCTTAAATTACAATGATTTGTTTGTTTGTTTGTTTGTTAGTGTTTGCTTTCTTGGTTTTGGTTTAGTATTTTGAACTGCATGGGATCAAGGTCAGTGATAAAGCCATTGGTGCGTCGTACAGGATATTATCTGGTTTGAGTGCGTACAATTTTTCTGTCGTACTTGTACATCAGGCACATCTGCAGCATATTTCCTACAACTATTCTGAAATACCAAGAATGGGAGGAACCTCTGACTCTGCATGTTACTAGGAATCCAACAAGGAAGTGAAGAATAAGCTAATATCCCATTATCCCTACCCTCCACTGTAAAGGCATAGTCATTCCCATTGTTCATTGTACAGTTCGACCTCGATTATCCGGCCTCCTTTTATCCAGAAATCTCTATTATCCGGACGTGTTCACGCAGTGAAGGACTTCTTTTTTTTTTCCTCCAAAAATTGAGAAAAAACAGTGACTTTCAATGATCTATTTCACTAATTTCATAAGATGTGCATGATAGGTTTCTAAATATCTAATGAGGTAAAACATGTGTGATTTTCACATAAAGATAAACTTTATCTTTGTGAAAAAGGGACTACAATTTTGCGCAGGCTAGCATAGATTACAACACCGTTGCGGGGTACGCTACTGTACCTGCCTAGCTGCCAGTGCACTGGGATGGCAGCTTGGACGGCAGCTATATATACATTAACATTGTGTCTCCCATATCCGGCCAATTCGCTTATCCGGATGAGCGCCGGTCCCGACATGGCCGGATAATCGGGGGCATCCCACGAGACCGACACCCACGAGTCATACGGTCCACGAGACCGACATCAATAATAGGTCCATTAGTCATACAGCCCACGAGTTATACAGCTCAGGAGTCATACAGCCCATGAGTTCGACACTACGCACAAAAGGCTCATGAGACCAGGGAGTCACCTCCCTGATGAGACCGACACTAAACAAACATAGCCCACGAGACCGACACTAAGCAATAAAGGCTCATGAGACCGACACTAAGCAAAGAAAGCCCACGAGACCGACAGTAGGCAAAAAAGGCCCACGAGACCGACACTAAGCTAAAAAGGCTCACGAGACCGACACTAAGCAAAGAAAGCCCACGAGACCGACAGTAGGCAAAGAAGGCCCACGAGACCGACAGGATAAACAGCGCCATCTACATGTCAATCACCTGTACAGGGTGTTCCATGAGCGGAAAAATAATATACTGGTGGTAGTAATTTCGTCATGCTATCAATTGAAAGGTGGTGACCATCTACATAATTATGAACGACATCAAACATGTATTTCTACATACTTGGGGGGGGGGGGGGCAAGTGTGTCAGGGAGCGACATTTTTATCAAGTAGAAAAATAGAATTGTGTTCTTCATCCCCCCCCCCCCAAAAAAAAAATAGAAGAATTAGTATTCTTCATTCCCCCCCCCCCCCCAAAAAAAAAAGAGACAAAAAACCCCACATGAATTAAAAAGAGGGCAAGAACGATGTATGGATTAATTTTAGAGCTTTGATAATGCCATTGTGCTATTTTGATAGGCTTTCCCAGTTTTTAGCTAGAAGATGGACAGGATATAATTTTTACCTCTTCTCTTTCCCGATTCACTAGTTACTTATTCTATTTTAGATATTCTACCCTCCTGCTTGGAAGTTTTGCAGTAAGATCTACTTGTAATTTTCTCTGTAACTATAAAGTAATGCTACTGATTAAAACATTTTATATCGCAGGGATTCACCTCAATTTGTGACTTGTGTTATTCTCCTCCGCACAGTACATTTTTTTCGTGAAATACAATAGCTCTTTTCATGGATGCATCTTATTATTTCCGAATCCCTTACGCTTCCTTAATAGACGATTACGTTATTTTTTACTTTTTATTAATACTAATTCAACACCCTCGCAGGTTTACTGTGGAAAGATCTGTCACACACTTACACTGTACTTTGTTCGTTTTTTTTTTTTTCACAAACAAACACCCATGCAAACACAATTAAAGATCCTGATCATTTCAGGGGGGGGGGGGGGGGCAACTGATGGGGTTACACCCTGCCGGAGATGGCAACTCTTCTTTTCCATCTCTCATATCTTCCTATGCTATTATCAGGACACCCTATACAATTTATTGGTCTATAGGTGGCGCTGTTCGTCCTGTCGGTCTCGTGGGCCTTCTTTGCTTAGTGTCGGTCTCGTGAACCTCTTTTGCGTAATGTCGGTCTCGTGAGCCTTGTATGCGTAGCGTCGGTCTCGTGGACCTTTTAAGTGTAGTGTCGGTCTCGTGGGCTTTGTTTGCTTACTGTCGGTCTCATGAGCCTTTTGTGCGTAGTGTCGGTCTCGTGAGCCGTATAACTCCTGGGCTTATTTTACTTGATGTCGAACTCGTGGGCTTTATTTACTTAGTGTCGAACTCGTGGGCTGTATAACTGGTGGGCTGTATGACTTGTGAGCTGTATGACTCGTGGGCTGTATGACTTGTGAGCTGTATAACTTGTGGGCTGTATGACTCGTGGGTGTCGGTCTCGTGACGTGCACCCGGATAATCAAGGTCGAACTGTATTAACATGTATCATCGTACTGGTAGGGTACTGCATTATCTGACAGGTCACATCAGATCATTAAATAGTAAAATCAAGTGAATATATCATAGGCTGACACATGCATGATTGCTGTTTAAAATACATTGGAAATACTTGCTAAGACTACAAATAATTCAATCGTAGTTAAGCACTCAAGACAGTGATTGATAGGCCCCGTAAACAGGTTAATCTCATTATCATTTGCTAGTATTAGTAATCATCTCTGTTTCAATGAAATTGGGTAATTGAGGCAACTTCCTGTGACTCTGCTTTCCAGCACTAGTACAGTGTGCAACATAAAGGACACAATAGGTACCATGGCAACTTCAGCTCATAATTATTTAGGACTTCCTAAATTGTATATGAACTTTGGAAGATTGAATATTGGTTGTTTCCACCTGGTTCAAAAACAAAACAAAAATGTTCTTTATAGATTGCCTCCTTTGTTCAATTTGTGTCATGTAAAAACAAGTTTACTGTGTACATCACAGTCACAAGGGCATGTAGGAACTGAAAGCATTTTACTCGTATTTTCATTTTGAAATCAATTTTCAGCAAAATGTGACACATCTGGTAAATATTGATCAGTCTAAGTAGGAAATAACAAATGATAGCCATGGAGAAAGTAGTCACTATTTGTTGTCAAACACACAGAGAGAGAATATCACCACCTTTTTGCTACTATCATACAGTTGTACTTTATATCATCACTACATATCTCATGTGACATACCAGTAGTGGGCTGCACACAGTGTTGTAAATCAATTTCTACAAAATTAAAATACACAAATTATAATACCTCATATTAGTATGGGCATACAGTCAAATGCACACGAATATAGCAAACTCCACACTTATCATGTTTCAACCATAGATTTTAATTAAAACTCTTGTTTAAATTTATTGTAAAGTCTCAGATCAAATCATGAAAACGGCATAATAGTTATAATAATAGTTATAATGTCATTCAGATCAAGTCCCTGCAGATTTTCTTCTTCTTCTTCATCTGGGCAGGACTGACAATGCATTCAGTAATTACTAAATCTTTTGCTTGCACAATATTGCAATTTCCCACAGTTTTTTGTAGGCCTATGGCTAATCTAGCTGTCATTATAAAAGTGCAAATCCAAGTCAGAAAATCAAAGTTCAAATTACAAAGACTTCATGGTTACATGCAAACCACAAATTTGTCATATGAAATTGTTTATGTATTGTCTTCTATTAGCTTTTAACTACTAAATCAGACTGAACTACAACTTGTGTACACTGTTCTTCCAAGGCTTCCCTGTAAATCTTAGCGTGAATGTACAGTACATGTTTGACTATCCTGTCGTACACATTTCCTGGCTTTTATGAATTATCTGGCTGTTTTTTAACCCGTTGAAATGAGTCCCCTGGAAGTGGCTATACTCAGGCAAGTGTCTATGGGAAATGTGTGTTGTAGCAAAAATCAACAGCCCATCCTCAGTGGGTTGAGTAAGAAGAATAAGAAAATCGCTGTACAAGTTGTAATTGTACCTACATTGTACCTATAGGTAATAGACAAGAGAAACATTGTTCAAATAGGCCAGCATCAACCCCCCCCCCCCCCCCGACCCCAACAGAGTGACTCCAGACCATTGTGTACTTTAATAATTATTCATACACATATTTTGCTGAAACAAAGGTTTGTGTTTACATTATATGGTAATGGGGCAGCACAATGGTGCCCACCATGGCATAAATAGTCTCAACTGCCAGCCTATGAGATAAGATTATCAGTTTTATGGGACAGAGAGATCGACCCCCGCCCCCATTCCCTTTTCATAGTGATTGTGTCAAGACAGCTTAAAATAGCAGACTAACCTTGAAAGAATAAAATCTGTCTACTGGTAATTAATCTGACACTGGGGTCCATATAAACTTGTGGGGTGCTTCAGGAGTAACTGCTTTGAATTTTAAACATTGATGTTTGACTTGGAATTGGATGAATTCTTCAAAGAACACAAACGATGACACCTATCTATCATTATGAAATGCAATTACTGTTCTGCTCTTAAATGCAGGAGGGTAGTTCAGATCAGGTGCACTGCTATGTAATTTCAGTCTTTGTCAGTTGTCGGACACATAAACCCGTTGAAGACAAGTCCCGAGAATACTCGGGCAGGTGTCTATGGGAAATGCGTTTTATAGTAAAATCAGTCTGTCCTCAATGGGTTAATAAATGGAATTCATTCTTAAATGTCATTGGAAATCAATTATCATAGATACAAAAACAATTTGACGACAATGTGTCCAGTTTCTTGAACCCACCTCAGCTTCATCAAACAAGTTTCTTAACACTTTGCTGACACACTACGGTGGGTGCAAGGATCAAAACTATCACCTTGTAATCAAAAGGAGCCTAATGGCCTTTTTATTGATGCTATTATTAAATCTCAAACTGATAGGACAACTGCAGATAAAGACTATTTCATTACAAACTGATTTAGTGTCAACACAAGACCACTACCCCTGTTGCAAAGAGGACTTTGTTTCACCTGATTTGACCTTTATGTAAATAAACAAAAGATCTTTTTAATCATTTTTACTGCTAGGTTTGTGTCAAATGAAATAACATAATGTGTGGCATTACTTAATACCTTTGTCTTCAAATATTTACAATTATGGGTATGACTATGAAGTACAGAATTGCACCATAGGCCTACTGTGCAGTAGCAATGCTCCACCCTACACGTACCCTCACTGGCATTCATATATGATATCATTTCCCCAATATTTCCATATTTTCTTATTATATGAAGGAGCATTCATTGAATCTGATAACACTATACAGCTGTACAACCACAAGTGAGCTACATGTATCAACAAGCACATACCTAGAGTGTAAAAAAAAAAAAGAACCAAACCACACATTTATAATATTAATAGGTAACTTCCAAGAATGATTTTGAATACAAGATCGAGTGTATTCTGTCAACAGGATATATATTTTTTTCACACAAACATATCAAAAAGATTAAATTCATCTACAATGTAGTTCTAAGCATTTTCCAACCATGCCATGCACCTTTGCACCGACAGCTTGCAAGAATCATGTTTATGGTGGCAAAAAAAAAAAAAAAAATGTTAATGGATGAAATGGGGATGAAGAAGTAGACTCATCAATGTTCATCAGCAATTTAACAGAATTTGCAAATTTGGGAGGCAGATAGTACTATTTATGCATTTTCTAGCCAACTGTTATTGCTATTAATGAATTTTATACAATAAAACACATAATTCCTGAATAGAATAACAGTGTCTGTACTAATCCTTGCTAATGTTGAGGAAATTGAAAGGAAATTTAAAACACAGTGGGAAAAAACATACCTAATATTTCAAAAAGAATATTTGAAGTACAATGCTAGAATAATGCAACACAATGTTCATGGAAAATCATAAACAGCAAAGATTATTCAAACACATAATTTTCAAACACACCAGTTTTCAGTCAATTCAGGTTTAGGACAAATACATTATGTACATTCAGATTAGATGCAATGTAATTTATAAGGAAAACACATGCCTAAGATTGTACGTATGAATGAATGTCATACTCAGAGAGGAAAATAAGTAGATTTCCAGCCTCTTAAAGAATAAAATGTTAAAATTTCAGAAGAGCCAGGAGAGCTACACATACTTAGTGTTTACATGTATTCACAGTTCCAACTGTGCACAAAGGGCAGAGAAGCGGGATGTGGCATCCAGCATATTGATCACTTTCTTTCCGATTAGGCAGAGCCTACGCTTTAGCAGCTTTCACAAACAGAAGTTACCTTTACTGCCTGGTGATGCAAAAATTTGAATTTCATTTCTGTCATTCACACATTGTTTATGGAAATCCACTCGGCTGCACATGAAGCACTTTGAATCTCCAAACTGAGCATGCCTAAACAATGACCGGAGTGTGTGGACCGAGTGTGGCATTAATCGGAAATATTGAATGATGGTCATGTTGTTCGGACATGCTGTATAGGGCAAATTATTGCAAGCTTTAAAAAAAAAAAAATGAGATGGACCAATTTTTGTATCACAATGCATATTGCTAGAGTGAAAACATGTGTTTTTTTTTTTTTTTTTTTTTTTTTGTTTGTTTGTTTTTGCCTAAACAATGACCGGAGTGTGTGGACCAAGTGTGGCATTGTTAGATTTGAAATATTAAATGATGGTCATGTTGTTCGGACATGCTGTATAGGGTAAATTATTGCAAGCATTAAAAAAAAAAAAAAAATCTAGATGGACCAATTTTTGTATCACAATGCATATCGCTAGAGTTAAAACATGTGTTGTTGTTATTTTGTTTTTGTTTATTGTTTTGTTTTGTTTGTTTGTTTGGGGGGGGGGTGGGTGTCCACATACAAGACTTACCCCGTTGAGGATGGGCTGATTTTGCTACAACATACATTTCCCCAAGTTTACACACCTGCCCAAACATCCTCGGGACTTGCCTTCAACAGCCTAACGGTTTTTCTATTATGTTGCAAAAGTTGATGAAAAAATATCACATGATTTCGGGAATCTGTGTGAATAGAACTGTATAGAACTGTCACCAAGAGAAGTCCCTGCCCTTTACAGGAGGGACACTGTGGAGCATTGACAGCGGAATCTGAGGTCTGGCTGAACAAAATCTCCTGGCGTTAAGCTGTATTAACGGAGGAGCTTTGAATGGGATTTAAGCTCTTATACCTACAATAGCCCTGCTGCTATTAGGAAGGATTATCCTGAAAGCTAAGGGATTTAAACCTTCAGGTATTCAAGAATTTCTCACACAAAATCCTCATTTGTCCAAAGATTCTGAAGAGGCACCGAACCTTGCAGTGCAATCCCATGGATTTGATTTATAGACACTCGTGAACTTGATTTTAATCCATTCTGTTTCCTCTTTTTCGTGGTTGTCTTATTCAAGATAATCTACACACAATAGTGCGTTTCTGAGTGAAAAAGAAAAAAATGAATTGAAAATCTACTTTAACCCATTGAGGACAAGTCCCCAGTATACTTGGGCAAGCGTCTATGGGAAATGCCTGCTGTAGCAAAATCAGTCCGTCCTCAACGGATTACAAGCAGTTAGGTGGTTGAGTACTTAGAGGTTTACAAAAGGTAGGAATAAGTTTAAGTATGTACTTACAGTATTAAGTTTTGTACCTATGATACACAAGATAACAAGCAGGGTTCCTGCTTGCTGTACCCATGCATGGGTTCTAGTGTGTTGGCACTGAAACCAAATCCCTTTTAACAAATTGCTGCAAGATTGCAGTTGCTACTCAATGCACTGGTGCTGATGAGGATGGTCTGGCCCTTTTAACCAAAAACAGAATATACTCATCAATGATCAGATTCTGTCAATTGACAGAATCTCTGATCATGAGCTATTGGTTCAAAACACTTCAATTTGTTTTCTGTTTATAATACCTTTATTATCTCATTATTTTGTGATCTGAGTCACAACATCAAATGTAGGACTGAATACATCATTTGATATTCATGAATGCACAACACTCGCAATCCCTTCACCCCACAAAAAAAAGAAGAAAAAAAAGAAAGAAAGAAAAGAAACACAACTTCTACTGTGTAATGCTACAGTTGGCAATCGCATACAAGATTGTACTTAAAGGACAAGTTCACCTTCATTAACATAAAGATTGAGAGAATGTAGCAATATTAGTAGAACACATCATTGAAAATTTGAGGAAAATCGGACAATCCGTTCAAAAGTTATGAATTTTTGAAGTTTTTGTGCAGTCACCGCTGGATGAGAAGACTACTGCAGTGTATGATGTCACATCCGCACAACAATATAAGGAAAATGTAAAGAGAATTTCACAAAATTTCATCTTTTGAAAAAAGTACACACTCCCTTGACTCGTTACTGACATATGTTATGGGTAATATTATTCCCATTGCCTTTAGAAAGAGGCAAGTCAAGTGTTCTTTTATTATACGAAAAAAAGTGAAAATATGTTGAATTTTCTTTACATTTTCTTTATACTGTTGTACTCATTTGACATCACGAGCCCTAGTAGTCTCCTCATCAAGCGGTTCCAACACAAAAATGTTAAAAATTCATAACTTTTGCATCGATTGTCCAATTTTCATCAAACTTTCACTGATGTGAACAAGTTACCCATTCATATACGACAAGCCCCATCAGTAGAATCATTTAAGGCACTACTTAAAACTTATCTTTTCCCATATTGATTCCTTCCCTAAGTTAATGTGTTGAGTGTAATTCAATTATTGTATGTGTTTAATTACTGGTACACATTTGATTTATGTCATGTTATTCTTACTTATGTTTTGACCTGTCTGTTTTCCCTCATTTTTCATCTTTCCTTTCGTCTCTTCCCTGTGCGCTTAGAAACATTGTATTAAGCGCATTACAAATGTAATGTATTATTATTATTATTATTATTATTATTATTATTATTATTATTATTATTATTATTATTATTATTATTACTATTATGTGTTCTACTAATATTGCTGCATTCTCTCAATCCTTATGTTTATGAAGGTGAACTTGTCCTTTAATCATAACTGAAAATTACTTATAATCAGGGCTGGTTGGTTTTGATATGAATCATCAAATACAGTGTTTTTCATTCCCTTCATTCTCTCTTCTACATTCACAAGTTTAGAGCTCAAAGAATTTTTCAAATAGCTTCTGAAATTCTGGCCGTTACAATTTAAGTTATATAAAATCATGATGAACTCTCTCCATACACACAGGTTGAACTCATAAGGAATCACTTTAAATTCAATCATAATATTAATGGACACCAATTTCTCTAGTATTTCTCTAGAGTGGAAGGAATAATGGCAATCATTTATGATAGCAACTACTGTAACACCAGAAACGTTCACATGCTTTAAACTTTTACAAACTTTGCGAGGGGCCAAGATTTTTGAAAGTAAAATTCACACAAAAGTTTTTGTCTGCAATATGCATTGAATGTCAAGTAAAATGCTGCACAAGGCACAAGTACCCCGGTACTCATAATTTTTTCATGGTCAGCAATTCCCAAAAGCTTCATGCCATGAAAAAGACCTTCGGCTCCAATTCGAAAAAGTTTCCCTGTTCTACAGTAATTGTACCATGATGAAACTCTTGAATCCCCTTCAAATCATCAGTAAAGAGGTGGATGAAATATAAAGCTGCTGTAGAGAGAGAACCAACTCACCTCTTTTGCTTTCATAAGTTCCTCTTGAAGCTTATCAAAGGCATGTGCCTGAGCCTCAGCAACAGAGTTGTTCCTGGTGGCAAGACTATCCATGCGTGACCTTTGCTCTGGCAAGAGGTCAGGTGGGTCGACTGTGATGGTAAGTTCATCGAGTTCACTGTCCACATCACTGTAAGGATGCATAAAATTAATCTTTCTAGCTGAATTTGAAATTTAGGGCAGATCTATCTCAACAAATACATGACACAAAACTTAGGTTACTATATTATTATTCGATTAATAATACTGTAATTACTAAGAGAATTTGGAAAAGAAACATGAATTTAGTCCTTAATGTCATGTAGGTGCCTTACAGATGATCCATCTTTGTAATGTGACAGTAATGTTTCCATCATAGAAACTCTCACTCCATTTTTATTTGTTTGTCTTTTACAAATGTTCCCAAAGTCAGTATTCATGATGAAAGAGTCATTATCCTGTCTTCAACTTCCACAGCTAAAGTAGGACTAGGCCAAATAAATTACATTGTATATTCTAATATTCTATGACACCTTAGCACTATATCAACAACATTGATGTAAATAGAAATGACAGAAATTGTTTTCTTTTGTTCTGACCCCTTTTGTTTAATGGTGGGAACCAACTCAGATTTGTGACATAACACACACATCAGAAAGTATTTCTGACTGCAGGGGAATAAACCTCTATCTACTGTAGTCACAACATAAGGGCAACTGCAACTTCTTGGCAGCAGAATGTACATTTTCTTTTTGCATCAATACTGAAGTTACGGGTAACACTGTAAATCCATTGTCTACAGGGGACCTGCATCACATCTACAGGGATTGCATAATCTCAAAAGAATGCATAACATTAATGGCACATCACTAATTTACCCTACCACCCTTTCAGAATGTTCTCTCTTATTACTCAATATAACAGCAGACTGGCATACAAATGTACAGCTGTAAGTTCTGTGGCAAGTGAAGAAGCCGTACCTCTCATTCTGACCATTCACGTTTTGGTTTACTCCGTCTATGTCATTTAGGCGTCTCTGACTTTGCCCTTTCATGCCCTCTCCCTCCTGGTCGATGCTCTTCTGCAAAGGCCCTGGGTCGCTGCTTGCTTTGAGGTTTTGGTAGCACAACGAGGGAGACAGTTGGAGATTTTTCGAACTCCCATCCATGGTTCTTTTTCAGGTCTTGACACTGCTCTTGTTATTCTCTTTATTTTTCTTGTCCCTAATGTATCAGTGTCTCAAATGGCAAACACCTTTCGAACGCTCTGAATTGCTCAATTCATATTCTTCTCCTTTTATGCTGTTCTTTGCTCTTCTAGGTGAGACATTTCCTGCACCTTTCCAATGAAAATCAGTGTGATAAGCTGGCTATTTATAGAGCCCTCAGTCAAGTGATCTGCTCTTTCAGGAACTATATTACTTGAGAATCAATAAGAAAAAAAAAATCAATTTAAGATATTTGATTGGTCTCAGTATTTAATCAATCAAGAAATGATGGCAGCCACAAAGTATCACCATAAGCTATAATTTCTGGTGAGATTTGATATGTCCTTATTTGTATTTTGCTTTTATATTAGTTGTTTTGTTATTCTACTTTGTAAAAAATGTATATATTCAGGTGGCAAAGTTCCTCCTACATCCGAAGCTGGTTGGAATCAAAGCAATGCAGTCTCGTCAGTGTCAGTCATCTGTGAGAAATTGAACCCAAGAAGACAAGAAATAAAAAAATATATATTGCATAGGGCTAGGGGCCTACTCCTTTTTTTACTCACATGCGCAGCATGCCACTCTCAGGCATATTTACTCAGTAATGTGCATTCGGAACTATGGAGCGAGTGCAGCACCAGGCAGATTAAATCATAGACCTAGGCCTACAGTACTGTACAACAACCCTGCCGAGCCTTACAAACCTCGTGCCCAGGCCCGTCCGGGGCGCGTTTTTTTTTAAGACGGCACAGATTGGGGCATGGCGCGTGTTAAACCTATGGGAAAAACGTTGGGTTAGGGTTTTTGGTTATGGTTAGGGTTAGGGTTAGGGTTAGGGTTGGGGTTAGGGTTTGATGGTTGGGGTTAGGATTAGGATTAGGGTTAGGTTTAGGAATAGGGTCCCCGATAGATTTTTAGTTTCCCCAATCTGTGCCGTCTAAAAAAAACACGCGTCCGGGGCGCTCCATTGTCATGCACGATTGTACAGACTTAGCAGTCGCAGTTAGTCAACCCGGCCCCGCGAGCGAGCGAGGTCCATGATCATGACCTATGCCATGGCTGTGACTCCCCCATGTGTGATGCTTTCTTACTATTCTGTGACAATCTGTGAGATACATTAACTAAGTTCGCAGAAAGTAAAAATACACTTGACGAACCGCGATTGCCCGAGTGTCGATGTCAAGACTTGTTAGCACGCAGAGACGCGGCCAGATCAGATCTAAAGTTTGTACTCACCTCACTCCGCACCGCACCGTCGCCGTCAAGGAAATACAAAAATAACACAGATGAATGTACATGGGACTGAGCCAATCATTCGGAAGTAAAGATGAAGTTATGATAAAGAAATCTTTCTGGGATACACGATTACCTTTCATCCACCGTCAGCTTTATTTCCCAATAAAACAGTAACGTTGTTTCCCAAAAGATGTATGCAACATGCCCTGTTTCAAGATTTTATGAAGAATCCATGGACAGAAATGCGTCGTTCGCAGAAAAGTAGTGGTGTTCTCCAGTTTGTTGTGATCCGCCTCCTAAAATGCCGATACCATTGAGGGCGCTATGCAGGATCAACTGATCACTCCTCATAATTTTTTTTTTTTTTTCTGAGAATGAGCGTTATACAGTATCTCTTCGAAAGGAAAAAAATACATGTATATCACAGTAGTTGGTCGCTTTTTTGTGTGTGTGTGATTAGTTTCATAAAATGACAATTTCAAATAGATTCTTTTATGGATTCAGTTATAAAAAAAAATGATGACAAATAGAGGGTCAGAAGTGATTGATGTTGTTGTTTTGCGCGTTTTGAATTAAAATAAAAAATGATGTCAAATAATATTATTTATTGCATAAAAACTGAAGTGATTCTTAAAAACCCAAATAGGACTATCTTTTTCATACCCACTATTTAGCACAGTGACTGCCCGAAGCCATGGACTGTGTCTGATCTGTTATCAACACGTTTATTGACAAGTCACTGGCGGATATTAATGTGTCATTATCACAGCTCGTTTCGAATCCCTCCATAGTAATACATTGCCGGTACAATAATAATTTTCCGAAAGAGAAAGGTCATCGACGGATTCGAGAGAGGAATCTGTCAAATCTGACACTAAATTCTGAACATGGCGTCATCGTCATCGTCGCCGTCGAAGTCCATGTCATCTGATGACGTTGAAGAGTTCTGATAATATTCACTCCTATGCACTCACGGACAACACGTTATCTTCTCCCTCGCCATTGTCATTCTCATCATGATTATTCCCCATTCAAATTTTTCTAGGTCAAAAAGTGATAAGCAGAATATTGCACCACAGACTATATGAAGAGTTTTATCGCAATATGGCCTGAGCGCCATTTTTAAACATTTCAAAGTACATGAAGTAAGTCCATAATCAGATAGAGCAAAATTTAACCTTCCAGTATAATACCTCATTTGTAACATAACAAGGAATATTCTAGAAGTTATGATTAAAAATATCCTGTATTTTGTTATTATTTTTCTTTGTGTTTAGCGGCTTTAATCACAAATCTCTCAATTTAACAAGAAGGGATTTAGCTCGTTTTGCGATAAATTTCTTCATATCGAAACTCATAAGATCACCAACTGATACGGGAAACGTCGACAGCCAAAACGTCCCGGTGGTGACAAAACGGGACCCAACGCGACGTTGCACAACTTATATAATTAGTTAATCTTGATAGGAAGCACGATGGTACTGGTCATCTTGACACAGGGAACAGATATCACGGTGCCAGGAACGATTAACAATACAAACAAAACTCATCAGCTTCGAATTAATCACTTCAAAAGGTCTTGATCAATCTTACAATAGTGCTGGCAACTGCCAGCGTACCGTGTATCTTCTGGAACTTTTATTGGACACAAGTTTAAAAGAAAATAATAGGGCCCTATTCCTACGTTGAGTAATTTTAAGAAGCTATTTAGGAATAAACTGTTAGAAAGATATTTTGATCGAAATTATGATCATCCTGCGTGACATCCTCTCCTCTCTCCATCTCTTCTTTCCCCTCTCAGTCAACTTATCCCATCTATATTCCCTCTCTCATATCCCCTCCTTATATCTCTCCCGCGCTCTCTTAATGCTGAGCTTCAGTTTAGTTATTGCTGTGTTTTTAAAAAATGACATTTCGGTGTATATTTTGTTTATTGTTATGTTTGCCTCATAATGATGATATTTTATTCTTTTTCGGGGATATAAGTGATGCATGTACAAGCCATGCTTTAGTCTCCCTTACTTTGATTTAGTCTCCCCCATTTTGGTTCTCATGATTCCAAGTGTTGCAAGTGGTGTTATTAAATAATTATATTATTGTTTTCGATTATGTTTGTACATGAAATTGGAAAAAAAAAATGTTTGTATAATAACAATCATTGTAATAATCATTGTAACTCAGTTATGTTTGTTTCATACTTTTGTGAACTCAAAGTTGAAATTAATTTAAATCAATCAAAAAAAATATTATATATATATACATATATATACATATGTATATATATTATATATATATATATATATATATATATATATATATATATATATATATATATATATATATATAATATAGTATATGTATATGCATATATATATATATATATATATATATATATATATATATATATATGTGACCGTGCACCACAAAACCAACTAAAAATCTTACTCCTTCATTTTACGTGAGGACTCAAGAAAGGTGAAACGGGTCAACCAAGTCAGTCTGGAGTTCTTCATATTTTCTGAAAGAGCTATTTTTCTACATTATTCCTCACTTGGGATCATAAAATGAATGGGAAGGTATGTTTTAAGCAGTTTTTCTGCAATCTTTTTTTTTTTTTTTTGTAAAGTTGTGAGATCCGGCATGTCTTACAGAGGCCCCTTTTCATTTCTTGAAAATCATTTACACACTCTTCACTCTTAACTCTATACTTTTGAAGAGATGATGCTACTGCTTTGAAAATTGAAATTAATCATGGACAGAGTGTGTTAGTAGAGCATGCTCAATTTCAGCTTAATTTGATAATCCCTTCATTGTTGTTGCTCCGGTGGTTTTTTGTTTTTTTTTTTGTTTTTTTTTTTCCATTCATCGCACGGCTAGCACCGTTTGGTACAGATTAAGCGCTTGAATAGACTCTGTACTTCAGAGCCTCTCTTCTCGGTTCACACTTTTCCAGAACGTGTGCCTTCTATCCAATATTTAGATAGGTTAGGAGAGTCCATTTGAATTGAGTTACAAAATACAACATTTTCAAGCTGAGAGACTGCTCGTTCAAACTCTGTCTTTAACTAAAAATCCATGTCTGGCTACGTTTTGTTGGTTTTGTGACGCAGGATCACATGTTATTTATGATCGTAAATATACACAGCGATGGGTATTATTATTATTATTATTATTATTATTATTATTATTATTATTATTATTATTATTATCATTATTATTGTTATTATTATTATTATTATTGTTATTATTAATATTATTATTATTATTATTATTATCATTATTATTATTATTATCATTATTATTATTATCATCATCATCATCATCGTCATCATCATCATGGCATCATCATCATCATCATTATTATGCCGTGTCAAGTGTCGGTTCACCCCCTTTTTATCCATGTGCAATGTAATTTGATGCAGAGGGCTCTGTGCAAGCATATAGATCTGCGAGGGTATGTATGTTAGTAGGCCCTACTGAATTATTCAGTTGTATTTAAGCATGTGTCCGCGTGTGTGTACTATCAACTGTGTGTGCGTGTTTGTGTGTTTGCTTGTTTGTTGGATTACAGTAGTGTTCTTCAAAATAATTTCGCACGTGAATCAAAATTCTTTTCAGTTAAACATCCGCAGATTACAGTGTAGGCCTACGTGATTCAAAGGAGAACAAAATAATAAGTTGTGAATGTACATAAATGGGAGAGCTCTTTTGTTCGAATTGGTTTATTTATTTTAATAGGCGCGGTCACACTGGCAAATGTCAGATCGAGAAGATCTTTATTATACTAAAGATCTCGAAGTTTTGCCAGTGTGACCGCAAACTTCTCGTGAAACTTTTCACTCCAACTAGGGATATTTCCTTCTTCTTCTTCTTCTTCTTCTTTTGGATACCTCCTTCAGTAACTTCCTATTGGTTCCCACAGATTAGTTTGAGGAAGAGTTAGTTCACATATATTTATCTTATGATTTTACTTCATTTTTACGACAGCTTATGGGCTTGTTGCAACAGGTTGAGGAACGCGAATCCAGTGATCCAGCCTATACTATCAATCGCATGCAATCGTCCGAGATTCGATTGATAATCGAAATCGATCACTAATCATCGGGCAACATGGCGACTTCCAGTGGACATGTGGGGCTAACGCTGTTTGTGAGAAATTTGCCATATTCGACCACGAAGGAGGATTTAGAAAATGTTTTCGGAGAAATTGGTCCCCTTAAAAAGTGTTTTGTCGTGACTGATAAAGGTAAGGTCATTCGTAAGCTGTGGAAATGAAAAACAACGTTTGTTTGTTTGTTATCAAGCCGTGTTCATGAAACATAGTCCCACCTACTTAGATTTTTGTTGGAAGTGTCCAGTGTTACACGTTCCGCGCTTTATTATTTAGAGTTTAGAACTAGACTCCGTAGTTCTAGATGTGCTGACTTATTCTAAGTCTACTAGATCTAGTCTTAGACTATCGTTGACTAACATGCATTTTATAGGCAAGTGCACTTAAATAAATTGTGTAAATTTAGGTCTAGATCATAGTTCTTATGTGAAGGGTTTTACTTTTTACTTATTTTGGCAGTCCTGGGTTTAATTTTGGGGGCTAAATTATTTTAAGCTTCAAACTTCAGCACAGCCCCCATAAGCTAACTATTACTCTAATCCTAAACTCTAAGTTAACCCTAGCCCTACAGGTATTAAACCCTAAAGCCACCTAAATTTAACTATATGCTAGTTTATTACTTTTAAAGTTTAAGGTATTTAGGCCTACCTTGAATTTACCTTGAAGTGCCACACCTCCATCTTCACGTAGATAGATTGCAAGTGTGGCAGGGTTCAGGGAGCTTTTTAGTCCATTAATAACCCAATTTAGACAATTTCATTTTGAAGGTGAGGAGTGTCTGTGACTGGATGACATCTTCTGGGAGTTTATTCCAGCTGTCTACCACTCGTTGGCTGTAGAAGTGTTTTCTTACGTCCAGTCTAGGACGTGTCTTTGCAAGTTTCTCGGAATGCCCTCGGGTACCTTGATATATTGTTTTCTGGAAGATGGAATTTGGGTTGATGTTATCTAACTGTGTTATGATGCGGTACGCTTGAATGAGATCGCCCCTCTTCCTTCTGACTTCCAGAGTGGTAAGGTTGAGTCTTCTGAGTCTGATTTCATAAGGTAGATCTTTTAGGTTGGGGATGAGTTTAGTGGCCCTAGCCTGCACTTTCTCCAGTGTTTTCTTGTCTTTCTCTAGGTATGGACACCAGGCCTGCATACAGTAATCCAAGTGTGGTCTTACAAGTGATTTGTAGGGTTTTAGGATAACTTCTCGACTTCTGTATTGAAAGCTTCTTTTGATCATTCCCAGGACTCTGTTTGCTTTTTTTTTTTTTTTTGCGGCTGCTGCACACTGGGTTGAGACTTTGAGGGATTGGTGTATCAGTACTCCCAGGTCTTTTTCCTCTGGTGTTACTCTTAATGTGGCATTCCCCGTGTGGTAGGTGTGACTGATGTGGGTTGTGGTACATATTACTCTTTTTTTCCCCTATTTTTAGTGGGGGGTATACCCGGGTAGGGTAAGCCTACCACTAGTATTCAGTCACTTATCACTAATCACAAGCCAGTAAGTTCTTTTTCTACTGTTGCAACACATGCAAATCACATCATTTCACATACATGTAATGCCGTATTTTACTGGCACTGTCATTCACAACAGGAAAGTCTCGTAAACCCCTCCAAAAATCCATCCAAAATCCCAAATTTTGCCATCAAAAATGCAGAATCAGTGCAACTTTTCCAAGCATGCGTGAATTAAGCCCAGTTTTAAGAGTCAGAGTCTCCTAAAAAGTGCTACAAATTTAGAATTACACCATTCTCTGGAAAAATTTTTCGCTTATCGCAAGCTCAGAGTGTGATAGTATTCTCAAAAAAGCCAAAGAAAAATAAAATCTCCATACATGCCAGTGCAGTGACTAAATGTACAGGGGTTGAATGCAAGTGCTGACTTGCCAGAATTTGGTCACCATGGGCGCCGCAACGTCCTGATGCAATTTTGCACCAACAAAGTACAACTGTATCGTGCGGCACATTTTTCAGTGGTCTTGAACGTGCATTGACATTGAACATGCATGTCACCTGACCAAATTCTGATCGTGTTGACCATATTCTTGGGGATTATCAAGGTGATATATTTTGTGATTTTGTGAAATTGTATGATGTATTTAACAAAATAAAACGAGATTTATAAAAGAAATTTGGTAAAACATACTTTGTTGTAGATATGATTTTGCATGTATTATTTTAGTTTTTTAAAAAAATGGGGGTTTTACCCTACATATGGAATGGCTGTGCTGAAGTTAGAAGCTTAAAATAATTTAGCCCTCTAAAACCCAGGATTGCCCTCATTTTGTAGTGTAAGCAAAAATGGTCGAAATATGGCCAGTATGGGCGGCTTGCTTTAAACTTTAAAGCAAGCGGTGCGTAATTCGACCATACATTGTAATGCTGTCCTTCAACCACCAGCTACACATAATCAATGTTTTTCCGCGTGCTCCAATTTTACGCATGGGAGGTCCAACCTTGGTGCAGGTTTTCTAACTTTTTAAAAGTTTATAGCAAAGTAGAATAAAACTAGAAGTCCTGATTAAGTAAAGGCTTAAAGATAAAGCTACAGTCCTGCTCTAAAAATTTTCTTCATCATTCATTTATGAAATATAAGGCAGGATTTGAATACTGTATACGCCGAATATTTCGCGAGGTTTTTATTTTCACGAATTTTGCGAGTCGGCTGCTATTCGCGAAATTAAGAACACGCAAAAATATTGACTCTAATGCCGATATGAATGTGACGTACGCGGATAATATTTCTCCGTTTAGTACAGGACTCCATGATCGCGAATTTGACCACTGGCGAAATTGTCGGGAAGTCCCGATTCGTGAAAATTTAGGCTCGCGAAATATATGGCGTATACAGTAGTAAAGACTATTTGTATTTCATCCAAACTACACATACTCAACAAAATAGTCAATTGTTTAAACTTGTAGAAATAGTTCATGCACCACTACACCAAGTACATAAAGCTTTCAGTGAAGCAGACATGCAATGGTTTAGAGTCCTTCATTGCTTTGTTCTTAAAAGTGAAGACTTGATATTGATATGATTTACAGTTTGTACACTAAATTATGATTATGACCTACTGTACAGTGTACGTAGACTGGTTTAACAACAACAACACACACACACAAAAGTCTTAACAGTTCATGAACCCGTCATTTCTCTTCCTCTAAAGGTGTGAAGGACAAATGCCGTGGATTTGGATATGTGACATTCGCACTGAAGTAAGTGTTTTCTTGTTCCTTTCTAATTTTGTAAGTGTACACTTGGTTTTGTCATGCTTACCATTGATTACATAATTGCATTAAACAGTTTTGGATGGTCATTAATTAATGCTTTCATTTCTCTGAAATCACAGGAAAGAAGGTTTTGACGTTACTCTTTTGTCATACAAATAGTGATATTTGGCAATGCAAGTTCAATATGATTTCATTCAATTACTGCAGATGCTGAATATTTTGTTACTCAAAATTTAACAACTCGCCAAAATGTCGCCCTCCAGATATCTGCGCACATAGTGTGAAAGCAATGCGAGTAAATGCAACAAGGGAAGGCAGCAGCTGCACACAAATGCCTAGCCTAAGGAGCTTGTACATGAATATATGCTGAGTACATGCTAGCAGTTTGATATTCACATTCTTTACACAGTTGTATCGCAAAATCAAGTACCCATGCTATTGTCTTCCAACTCCAGATTACCAAAAAAAAAAAAAAAAGAAGAATGCTATGCCTTCGAAATATTTGATATTTCCAATAATAAATCATCTACAGTATGTGTTACCAATTTAGAAATTAAAGTGTGTACAGTATTACAGCTTGTAGAGGGCTGATTATGGATATTTTAGATTGTCTTCACCCACTCTCTGTTTCACTGGTTCCATTGCCCGCAGGGATGATGCAGAGAAAGCCGTTAATTCCTCCAAGTCTCTACAGGGAAGGAAGCTGAAAGTTTCCTTTGCTGACAGGAAGCCCAAGAGGGATGTCCATTCTGCTGCAAAGTCAGAGGCTGGTGGCATGACAGAAGGTGAGGCTGACTGCTAACATCACAAAGTATTCTTGAATGTGTGTGTGTGTGTGTGTGAGTGTGTGTGTGTGTGTGTGTGTGTGTTGATGAAACAGCATTTATATAGCGCCATTGTGTGTGTGTGTGTGTGTGTGTGTAAGTGAGGGAGTGAGTGTGCTTTTGGAAGAAGTCACATTCACCTCTGATCTAATTTGTAACACTCGTTTAACTCTGTATGTGCCATGTTTAGACGCCAGACTCAGTTGACACTGTGCCAGGTTTGCATATTCTGTTCAAACGTACAAACCTGCCCTAACCGACTGATAAATTGCCAAATGCCACGGTACAATGAAAATGTTTCTTGTGATTCCATTCTTGACACATGTAGCTAGCATTATATGTGGTGACTGAGTATCAAGCGGTGTTCCCTACTGTATTTCGGTGTTAGTTCTGAGTTTCTGTCACTGTTTTCTGTCCGAAAGTCATGCCTTTACAATAACATGGCTAATGATCATTTGAAAGAAAAGCAATCATAGATTTGTCATGCAATTTACATCAAAACACTGCTTGGTACAGTATTTTCTCAACAACTTCTGTCATTACATGTCCAGGGTAACAAAAACCTATAAAAGTTACATAGACTTGAAAAACAAAATGTTTTTCAAAAGCATGGTTATGTTGCTGTCTCAGAATAATGTGGCACACATGGGGTTCACACAATGGCACATAAAGTGCACATACACCATAACACCATGCTTTCTTTTTCAGACGATTTTCATTGTACATTTGGTAGAATGTAATATGTGCATGAAACATACACGTTTAGCCCATAATTCATATTAATGACCTCTAATTTTGTTGTTTCTTGAGAACTTTACTACCAACAGTGCTCTTTAAATGGGATTATCTGTGTGACTGTAGCATTACTTTGTATTACTTTGATAAATGCCTGTCAACTTTGTATTTTTTATTTGCAGCGATGATGTACGGACTATGTCATGTCTAAAATCTTGAAGCGAACAATTCACAAGCGATACAGTTTGACCCATATTAGATCCTATAAATGGTGCATTTCCTAGAAGTCAGAATAAAACCTTGTGTACCCTTTTGACTGTAAGTTACTTTACATAATATGCATTTGCAATATTTACATGACATAAAATATTACATTTATCTGACAATTGTTCTATTTTCCTCTGACTTTTATAGATGATTCCTCAGCCACTAAAACAAGACAACCTGTGAAAAGGAAGAGTGAGGTTATTCAGAAGAAAGAGGATCATGCAGATTCCCAAGGAAAAGAGAAAGAAATGCAGAAGAAAAAGAAGAAAAAGAAGAAAGGGGATGTGGAAGATGAGAAGGAAAAGAGGAGATGTAGACTTATAGTGAGAAACCTCCCATTCAAGGTATGTATTGTGTGCATTTTGATGGTTAACCCTTTGTGTGCTTTGAGTATTGATTTGCACAGAAAGCCCCCATAGCAATGTACACACTGTCCAAAGTGCCTAGCACAAAAAGTTAATTCTACTGAATCTCAGATGACAGCAGCTGTGTTAGAGACATCTTTCACTAGCTGCCCTTGATAGAGGTGACCTTGATTCACCCAAAGTTTGCTCAGTATAAGAGTCTGCTGCAAGCAATAGTGTACAGTACTGTGTGTCTATACCACTTCAACCCAGATCGTAGCCCCTCCCTCGCACATGAACATATGCATGCACACACACTCGCGGTATTATACAGAATGAGTGTTTGTGAAGGGTTAATTGGACCAATTATTTTTCACATGCTAGTACTTGTAGTACCTGTTGCAATAATGTTGCCAAATTTGCTGTTACGTGCCACTGTAACACTCTACACAATACACAACACACAATATACAATAATGGTATGCCATGTTTGGTGATATTTTGATAAAATCCATTTTTTGAAAAGTGATGGTATACAATGATATTATGAAGATGCAACATTTAGTCGTATCAAATGCACAGTGCATATCTCTCAATTTCCTCCCTCCCTCAACGTCCCCTCTCCTCTCTTACTCTCATTCTCTGTTACATTCATAACTGCATATCGTCGCTGGGGTGACAAGACCTTGTATCTACAAAATGTCAAATGTTCAGGAGAGCAAAAAAACATGGCAGCCAAAGCACTATTTCAAATGGGATAGCCTTCCATTTGACATGCCATGGTGGCTTCATTTTTGGGGTAAGACAGCTAGGATTTTGACAGTACATCACTTAACTAATTATCTGACCATTAATCCAAAAAGTCATTTTCACCAAAATTTCAGATACGAGGTCTTGTCGCCCCAGCGACGATATGTGATCACCCGGCTCAATGCCCACAAAATGTGTGCCAAAATGAATTTTGACTTTCCTACATAGTTTAAAAGAGTAAGCTCTAAACTTAAAAATGGTACATGACTTTTTAGAATGGGGCCATCCTATGCCATCAAAAATATGATTGAAATGAGAGAGAGATAGGAAGTGCAGCATTATACAATAGGGATTTAAAGATTGGGGTCACTCAGGCATGCTGTGCAGGAGTATCAATTGAACATACAGTAAACCTCGCATGAGTCGAAGCTCTCGGGACTGTCAAAAATGCGTCGACTTAAGTGAACTTCGACTCTCGCGAGAGTCGATTTTTTTTTCGACTCACAGTTATGTACATGTATTATAGTACATTTGCATGCATGTGTGTGTGTGTGTGTGCGTGCGTGCGTGTGTGTGTTTGCATTCAAATTTGTCTGTTCTTGAAGATAATGTTCTTATTTTGTTCTAATTTGAACATGGAATTTGTATCAATACTAGTAGTCTAGTTCTGAGAATGTCTGCGCTAATGTGGCAATGTGCATATGCATGCTAATGTGGCAATGTGCATGTGCTATGTCTATGGTGCAACATAGGTAGCCATCTCCGTCAACCTACCCTGAGACAAACACTCTCCCAGGCCCATCCCACCTCCATTGAACAAAACTATACAGCCAGCCGGGCACGCACAAACAAGCTCCGCCCACTTGGCCTGTCACTGAAATATTAAAGCAGCGATTGGTTGACCAAGCATGTGCTGTGTGTATGGATAAAGTATGGATCGATGCGCTGTGTGTATACATGTATACATGTGTATGTATTCGACATGCGTGCGGAGCGGTACGGCGAGTGTGCATGCTTACATGCAGCAGGTCAGGGGACGGGTTCTGCGACATGCCGATTTTTTTGTTCTCGAAAATGTAATGAGAATGCCAGACAAATCTTCTTCGGCTCAAGTGATGTAAATTACGTGTGTTTTGTACAAAAGGGACTGAAGGTTTTACTTCGACACAGCCGAAATTCGACTCTCGTACTTCGGCTTATCCAAATATTTCTTAGAGTAAATACATAGGGAAAAATGGGGACTTTTCATTTTGCTTCGAGTTAAGTGATTTTCGACTCACTCGACGTCGACTTATCCGAGGTTTACTGTATTTTTATGCCTCCGCCAACGAAGTGGCCGGAGGCATTATGTTTTCGGGTCGTCCGTCCGTCCGTCCGTCCGTACGTCCGTACGTCCGTCCCGTTTTGTTTTTGTCGATATCTCAAGAACCGTGAGGTGGTTTTGCATCAAACTTGGTATGGAGGTATATCCTGGGGGATGATACTTTGTTTGGATTTTAGGGTCACAGGGTCAAAGGTCAAAGGTCACAGGTTATTTTGTGAAAAAAAGGTTGAAATTTCATGTTTTTCTTCATATCTCGCAAATAGTTCAAGGTATCTTCATGGAACTTAGTATATATGCATGTACCGATGGGCAGTGATTATCTAGGGAAGTTGGGGGTCATGGGTCAAAGGTCAAGGTCAACTCCTCAAAATATCACTGCTTTCCTTATATATATGCAATTCCTGAAGGATTTTTTTTTTAACTTGATGTATGCATGTATTACCCAATATATATTCTGTGGGAAGTTTCTTGCCAAAAGGTCAAAGGTCAAGTGAAAGTACTAAATTGCACTTCTTCCTCCATATCTCAAAAGTAACTTGAGGTATTATCATGAAACTTACATATTTATGCATGTTCTACCTAACAGTGATTCTCTTTGGAACTGTGAGGTCAAAGGTCAAAGGCCAGGTTTAGACAATACTATTTTACCATTTGATACTGAAATTATACTTTTTTCTCAATACCTTGAAAATTACTCAATGCATAAACTTAAAAGGGTCAAAAGTCAAGTAAAAATCATCAGTTCCCCCAAATACCAGCACTCTGACGTTTTAATCATTCATCAAATTGAACCTAGTTCTAGGAAAGTGAACATTCAGCACATTTGTGGCAAACCTGTCATTTTAATATTTTGCCAATTGTGTGAAACTTTCATCACACATTGTCAAGACATTGTACTATAGACCTATTAGGAGAAGCATGCATTATGGCGGAGGCATACACCAGTCGCCGTAGCGACATTTCTAGTCTTTTCTCTGGTGAAAGCAGCACCCGCCCGAAAAATTATAGTTCCATTTTGTTTTAAGCTGCCAAATTTTGACAGTAGGTAGAGAAAAGCTTTTAGGACTTGGATTACATTTCTCCATTCCAAGCTGATGTATTTGATAGATTCTAGAATTTCACCCCAGATTACATATTTTGGTCCATTGCAGAGAATCCTAATCTGCGACTTTCGTGGGTTTTGAGCTGGGGGTTACATTTTTTTTTCCCCCGTTAACCATGGAGATCACTTGTGTTGTCATTGATTGATTCTCTCCAGTGCTCAGAGGAAGTTCTGAAGTCTGCCTTTGAGTCATTTGGGCA
Organism: Diadema setosum; assembly: GCF_964275005.1. NCBI lineage: Eukaryota > Metazoa > Echinodermata > Echinoidea > Diadematoida > Diadematidae > Diadema > Diadema setosum. The sequence goes on from NC_092689.1 coordinate 13,494,715, forward strand.
GGTGAACGAGGTTCTGCTGCCAGTCAAAGGCAACTCGTCCAAAAAGCTCGGCTTCGGCTTCGTGCAGTTCCAGTCACTCAAGAATGCTGCCAAAGCCGTGAAGCACATGAATGGCAAAGAAATAATGGGTAAGATGGTTAGGATGTGTGCATCATAATATTCTCAAATTTATGGGGCTCCTGATCTTGAGGCTCAAACTCTTGAATAGCTGCACGTACATGGACCATTACAATACCGCAGTATTAAAGTACAAGAATATCTTTGAGTGCAACATGTGTATGGTTCATTTAGAGACATGCCATCAAAGGAGTGCCAGATTTGAAGACTGTAGTGTCCAATATTGCAATTTAAGTCTCATCATATAAACAAAAAAATTAAAGTCTATTCTGCAAACTGCATGTATACAACATATTACTGTTGATTTGAACCTCATTGACACTTTGCATGTTGTACTTTATAAAGCTGGTTGCAGATAAGAGATATACTCTTCACAGTATAATCTAAATTATTCAGAATATAATGCAGGAAATTTGCCTTGCGACTTTATACTACAGCTAATTTAAAATGATTTGTATCATTTGCAGTACACAGATGTTAACTTGAAGTTTTAATGATAAATGCATTCGTATGATACTAAGCTTATTGCATACTACCAGAGAGGTACTGTTACTACTGCCTTATTTTCTCTATATGAATTGTGCAGGTCGCACAGTGGCTGTTGATTGGACACTACCAAGAGAGGATTACCTCAAAGCAATGCAGGAAGCAAAAGTGCATGGGTCCAACACACAAGGTAGGCCTATGTGAACTACTATGCTATGGTGGTCAATCAATTCAAAGAATAATGAAGCAAGAAATATTCACAGCATGAAATTTTCGCCAATTGGAGCAGATGGCCTCTTTTGCAGCATGGAATTTTCACGAATTGCCATTGGCATCCAGTGCATATAGTGAAGATGGGGACTTTCGCATGCATTTTAATTTTGCAAATCTTGGCTTTTTGGTCCCCCCTTAAGATCTTGGTCGTGGATCGCGCGATCGTCATGAAAATTTGCACTGAGGTAGAGGCCAATGTAATCTACAAGTCTGTATAGTTAGATTTTTCAAATTTTAATTATGTATTTTATATTAATTAATTTATGCTAATTTATGCAAAATATTTTTTTTTTTTTTGCCTATAAATCAAAAAATAAAGCTCCAAGACTTCTAATTTTTGGTGAACATATTCTTTTCAATATCCTCAACAATAATATTGAAGCGAAAATTCGGCTTCATAATTATTTCTTATGTATTTTATTGTTTATTGAATTCCTTATGTATTTCTTTGTTTTTTTACTTGTCGCAGAACTTTTTTAAAGCATAATCAGGCTAAAATAATTCATTATCAGCCATTGAAAGTAAAAATATTTGTTTTTATAAGAATTAATTGCAAAAACACAATTTACATTGGATTTGTACACAAAATCACATTTTTAAGGAATTTTTGGGTCGACAAATTTTTTTCAAAGGGGCGTGGCTTCCAAATGGTATGCCCGGGAGCGACAAATTTGGTCTCAAAAGTTGCGCGATACTTGAAAGAAAAAAGTCATAAAATATCGCGGCGAGAGCATCACACGTTACAGAATAATCACGCGAAACGTCCAGGGGGGGTTAACCATGGTTGTTTAATCACTTGGTGTATTTATGATAGTATTCTCATTTTTCCCCCCTTGTCTTGGAAAGATGATGAACAAGATGATAACCAGGAAGACGAAGAAATGAAGGAGGAAACAGATGAAGATATGGTGTGTACATTTCTAAAGGATTATGTCTTATCTTCTGTTGTGTGAAAATTTTTGAAGGTTTTTGCTGAGGTTTTGCAGGGATGTTTATTGTCAGTATACAAGAATGCATATATATCTAAATATGAAGATTAATAGTGCCTGTTTGTAACCTAGCAAATTTTCAGGATTTTGCACAAGGCCAGTTGGCAATAGTATTTTATTGCAGCTCTTGATCTATTTGAACTGTGAAAGCATGCTCTTCAGTTTATTTTGTTTTCTAAAACTTTAAGTATTGTTTTAGCTCAGAGAGCAAGTTAGCAAGGAAATTTCTTGCTTCAGTGTTTGGGTCTGGCACCATTAGAAATGAAATGCTTTAAAGTGAACCTCTTACGAAGTAATGATGCAATGTTTTGCAGGAACTTTCTTGTATTGAGTGCTCATCTGTGCTTGGTAATGCACTGATACACTGACAATTGCCTTTGTTTGTTTGTTTATTCTCTCTCTTTCATCTCTATCCTGAAGTCGCATAGTGATGATGAAGGGGACGGAAGTGCAGATGATAGTGACATGGGAGATGAAGATGACGAGGAGGAGGAGGAGGAAGAGGATAATGCTGAGGAGGAGGAGGAGGAGGAGACAAATGATGAAGAGGAAGAAGAGGAAAGTGAGAGCTATGAGGAAGATGACGACGAGGAAAATGAAGAGGGTCACGATGATGGAATGTCACTTGGTAAAAGACCACACAAGACTAAAGAGAAGCAGCAACCTGAGGACATACAGGAAGGAAAAACACTCTTTATCAGGTTAGACACCCACAAAAATTTCTATTTAAATTCCAATGGCATTTATTTATGAGGGGAGATAGAAACCACCTTGGTTCCATCAAAGCTATTGGTATGTATTGACTGTAAAATTGTATTGTTAATCTCAATTTTCAAAACTGTGATATTTCATGCATTATGCAACGTGTAGGATGTAGGTCAGCAAAATAATGCAAACTTCTGAAGATTGAATGCACCTCATAATTACCTACAAAAATTTGAATATATTGGTTGATAGATGTATATACTTTGCATACCTACCAAATACCCATATTCTTTTGAGGAAAGAAAGCTTTGCATGAGTTTTCTTTCTTGTTTTTTTTATGAATACATGTCAATAGTGATATCTTACTATAGGAGGTGAGTGAAAATTCCTAGTTTTATTATATCTTTTATCACTATTCAGTGAATTTCAGAGTGGACAGTACTATTATTTACAAATATTATCAGTCACGGAAATTTGTGTGAGAACACAAATGTTGATATTTTCAAGCTGCAATTTTTCAAACACTTGTCTCAAAATATAGGAGGAGGCACATATCACCTTGTAATAGGAGTCACTACTTTTTCTTTCTTTCTTTTTTTGCGAGCAAAAAGAATATGGGAGTATAGTTATGTCCACTCAAAACGACCACATATATTTATGTGCATAGCCCTCGTTCTAAAGTGCTGCATATCAAGAGTGGATATATTTGGTTTCTCTTGCTGTAGGAATGTTCCCTATGACTGCATGGATGAGGATGTGACAGAAGTCTTCTCCCCCTTTGGTGACATCGAGTTCTGTCGGGTTGTACTCGATCAGATGACGGAACACTCTCGAGGTACATATGAATTGATTGTAGTTGATTTGTGGTTATGTGACCACTGAAGACACCAGTGAATGCTTGTAAGCAAGCAGTCATGGGACCGGAAGGTACAAGTCCCTTTTAGAGAGGAAATATAACAATTTTTTTTCTTCTAAATTTCATGACATACATGAAAAATTGTGAGGGTATGACATCATCACCTTGCTTATTTGGATATTTATAAGGACTGGTTAAGAAACGTTTTCAAAAAACAAAATGTGAATTGTCAAAATGTCATATTTTCTTCTCATATAATTTCTTCTCCGATTTTTTTCATTTTTGCATCATTCTGTAGGGAGTTTTTTTTTTCCTCTGTCATTTGAAGTTTATTTATTTTTGGGGTGGATTTCCTCTTTTGAGATCTCAGGGCAATGAGGATGAATGCCTTGAAGGGCCCTGAAAACTGCTCTCGCTAGGGGACTTGGACCAGGGACCTCATGATTGACTGTCAGTGGTGTTGTCCATTGAACCACAGCTGATGATCAGATGAAACTCATTTTAATGGGGAATGTCACTATGTGGATGCAGCCATGACTGCTACTACAGATACTACTACCGCCACTGTTGTAACCACAAGTACTACATGGACTACAACCTTTTCTCTGTTTACCTCTTCAACGCTGAAACATAATTGCTACTGACACTTAAACCATAGCCATCATGGATCACTTTAATGATCAGTATAACAATACTGCAATGATGAAGGAGTTGTAATCTTTGATGATGACACCGATAACAGGCGCGGTGGAGCACCCCAATTTGCATCTCATTATCGCCCCGTTCTATTTGAATTTCCAACGGGCATCCACGGCTGCCCGAAACTGTGTGCATGAAAAAGTCAAATCTTTACCTTCTCCTTGTGCCGCTATGCGTGCCGCTAGTAAACTCAAACTTCCAACACTATCTAAGTTTTTAAAAACCTTCCTTTTGATGAAAAAATTATGAAATTTGCTGCACTAGAACTTGAGATATTAAAGCGTTTTGAAAATCTCCTCTCGCAAAACATGCTCTCTGTTTTTTTCCGACTGGACTATGGCCGGGCTCCAATGTGTCCGAAATTGGCAACATAAGTTCATCAGGCCTCAATCCATATATGGTGAAAGTTTTCACTTGGTTCCACCTGTACTTTTTGAGAAATCAACTTGTTTCTACAGGGTTTGGAATAGAAAATTGTAGTCAGCGAAACAATTGAAAATGACGTCGTTTCTTTTCCCGTAATATTGGGCATGCGTGGTACGTGAGATTCAGGATTTCGTGCTCATTGTTGGTTTGCATGTGACGCAGTCAATTTTGCTGAGTGTCGCACGGCGGTGACTGCTGAGCTGCTGCCGCGCACACTGCATGCAGCAATGCGTTGTGTGGTGTGCTGTGACATGCAACGCTACAGTGACGTGATTATATATACATGGGACCGACCTGTACGCTTTGCGTTCGTGTCATTTTTGACATCACCTTCTGGTTTTTTCCGACACAACCATGGCCGGGAATATTACGGTATGAAATTTAAAATGCAAGCAGATAAATAAATTTCGGTGTAATGGCGCTTTGGTTCCGCAATCACACTTCGTGAATTTTAGGATGATTTTTGAGGCATATTTTTGGTAATTTTGCTCGCCAGGTTTTCGCTAGAATTTCACATATTATCATTGTCATATTCTTTAATATGTTATATGTGCATATTCGGACATGTTTTCAAATTCAAATTAACTCAATTTTAATCCGAAAATAGGTTTCCTTAAATTGTTATTAGCTTGAGAAGTTGTTTACTTTTTCTCAACTACGCGAGTACATGTTGTTTACTTTATGCAAATGAGGCTCGGCTGCCGATGGATTTCTGCGAGATAATTGGGGTGCTCCACCGTGCCTGATAATATATCAGGAAATTTGCATATTACATAGACATTGCATGCATATATTTTGATGTTGTACATATTATATTTAGGAATGCTTTACTCTGCAAAGTCTATCATGATCACAATTGTTAACATGTATCCTGTTGCACTGTTTCTTTAGAACATATTTTGTCCCTCCAAATATACCTGTAAAATTAGCCGTCCTGGTCAGGTATCACACTGTGCCTTAGTCCAACTGCAAGGCCATAGTGGCATAAACGATGAATTTGGAGGATTATGTAATCTCTGTCCAGACACAATTAAGTTAGAAAACACTCCAACGGACGTGTTAATTGGCAAACAAAATGCCGTAATGCCTGAGGTCATTAGTCCCATGAGGACATTTTTTTGGTAGCATACTTACTGCAACAGAAATCATGAGCATTGTGATTTGCATAATACAGATTTGCAGCGATGAGATATCTCCCCTCCCCCCCCCCCCCCCCATTATACTTCCAGGAACAGCATTTGTGAAGTTCAAGAGGAAAGAAGATGCTGAGAAGTGTCTCCAAGAGGTAAATCTGATCATTTATGTGGATGCAATGATATTTGCAAAATGTTACTTGTGCAAATTAAATTGCAGATAAGCACCTTATTCAATGTGGCCGTATTTAAAGAGTAGAAGCAGGAGCACAGTATGATAAAAGTTTCATCAAAATCAGACATGAAATAGGAAAGCAATGAATTCTTATGATTCACATTTGTTTACCAAATACGTGCAATTTTGAAGAGGTTATAGTGTCATCACCCCACACTCTTCCATTAGTCTTTATTGAAAGAATATACACTTGTACAATGCACGTCTATCAATTAAACCAACATGAATATGGTGTGAAATTACACTTTGATTTGACGAGCAGGCATAGTAAGGTTATTGCAAAACTGTTTATCCTAAGTAGAATTAAATGTTAGTGGAAAATAAATCAGAACAACTGTTTGGTACGAATGTTGATGTCGGAGTCATGACTGACTTTGATATCAATTGCCACAATGAAATAATTGGCAGAACTGGTGCACTTTGATTGTACCTTTAGTAATACTGATCAAAATGATTTAAGGCATGCAAGGCTTCACCTCTTTCAGATAGCCTTTCTTTTCTTCCATGGCTCAAATATTGCTCAGATAGGAATGCTATATTTTCACAATGAGCAAAGAAGAAAAGAATGCTTCTCATAAGCTCGCCAACCACCTGACAAGGGATCGTAAGAGATGGTTTGCCTGCTACTATGCCTGTTGTAAATCTTGATATCGAGAGTATCTCTTATCCATGAACTCTGCTTTATATCAGGGCACCGCTCTGACCTTGCGAGGGCGTCTGCTGGCGGTGAGTCCAGCCATCAGTCGAGCAGAAGCCGTCCGGCTCAGGATGGCGGAGAAGGAGAAGGCCAAGGAAGAGCAGAAGGACAGGCGGAATCTCCACCTGCTCAGGGAGGGCAGTAAGTGTGTCTCTACCCTGTCTCTTGGGCATTTGTAGTTTGATACCATTTCCCCATTATCTGTAGTAAGGTAGAGTTTATCGCAATGTCTTTGAAGACCTTTCTCCTGTTCCCTAGTTTATGCATGTTTGCTTTTCACTTTGTGAGATTATCATGATGCTTCAATCAGTGTGAAACAAAAATTTGATGTTCAGCAATTTTAAAAGCTCTTACACATGCATGGCCCTCTTTAAAGTGTTTTCTTGTACTCCTGCATTAGTTTGTTTCCGTAAGATTCTTGTTGAGGGTAGACTGATCAGAAAATATGGTAAAGCCACTAACAAATGGATAGTTTAATGAATATGACATCCTGTATGAGAAACATTTTCATTTACATGATGCATATAAGAGTGATTCATGTATTTATTCGGTGTCTTCTGTTTTATTAGTTTGTTGTTGTTTTTTTTATTTAATACAACTTTCCTGTAATAGAATCAAAGGAGAGATGCTTTTTATGAGGAATGATTTCTTGTTGTTCTTTTATTATGAGGACCACATAGTCCTGGCATGCAGTTAATGTGGATCATTACCATCTTCCCCATGCAGTGATTCGGCCGGGAACCAAGGCTGCCGAGGGCCTCCCCGAAGTCTACCTCAACAAGAGGCTCAAGGTGGAGGAGATGAAGCGGGACAAGCTACGCAACCTCAACATCTTCGTCTCGCCAACACGCCTGGCGATCCACAACCTGCCCAAGTCTGTGGATGACAAGCGTCTCAGGGAGCTAGCCAAGGATGCTGCCGGAGACAAGAGGTCAAAGGTCATTGAGGTATGTTGTACCAGTGATATGTGCCTCTATGAAAGATTGATTTAGAATAATCAATCGCATGACAATCATATGTGGCCTTGCATCACAAAACCACAACAAAAAACCCCCCAAAACCCCACCAGACTTATTATCTATGTATAGCTCAATACAAATGGACTTTTGTAATCTATCTAAATAATGTAAAGATAGTTCACGCCTTGGAAAAGTGTTTACTGAGAAAAGAGGCTTTGAAGTTCAGGGTCTACTCAAGTGCTTAATCTTACCAAGCTGTGCTCTATGCATAAATTGAACAGAAAACAGGATGTAAAACTCCAGGGCAACCACAATGAAGGGGTTATTAAACGAAGTTGACATTTTGCTTTAATACTTAATACTCTTGAAGCCCATTCTATTAATGACTAATATTCCTGTATAAAGCAGTTGCATTATCTCTTCAAAAGTTATTAGACTTGAAAGTGAAGAGTGTGTAAGGGTTTGTAAGGAATGAAAAGGGGCCTCTACAAAGACATTATACCTAATAACACTATCCTACAAAAGTATAACAGAAAAGCTGCTAAAAAACAACAAAAAAACATGATTTCCGACTTGTTTTATGATCCCAAACTTTAGAATTACAAATTTGTAGGTAGAAGAGAATTACTCTTTCAGGTGACATAAAAAACTCAAGATTGACTAGGTTGACCCATTTCACCTATTTTGAGTCCTCGTGTAAAATCTTGGCATAACACTTTGTATTGGTCTTGTGATGCAAAGTCAGATATGGTGCAGCACAATACTCGTGAAAGAAGTACTGGAAAGTCGTGACTGATTAATCTTTATTAGTTGTGTCAATAGTGTCTTGGATATGTTAAAATTTAATGAGCATTTGACATTCTGGATATCGTCAAATTGTGTTTCGAATAGGTAACCCTTCAGCTCTCTAAGATCAAGCTCTTGGAAAGTATTAGAAAGCTATAAAAGGTTTCTTTACTGAAACATTAGAATTTCATTCTATCTCACACTCAAACAGAAAATCTTAAAAATTATGATTCAAACATGTAAGTCTTCAGTTCCCAAGGCTTGTTTCCACTAACAACTGAAATAATCTTGGAAAGCAGGAACATTCTTTACAAATTTCCTTAATTGAAATATCAGTGAAATTTTATGAAAAGAGTGCAATGCTACATCAGTATAGGAAGTGTACGAGTTAATATATGGTGAAAATTTAAAGAAGAGGGTTCTAATCATACTTGAATTAGTTTAATTTATATGGAGATTGATGTTTATCAAAACCCCAAACATCACCAATTGTACAGCTTGTGGAATGTAGGAGTCCATTATCACACTGTGCTCATGATTATCCATAGTTGTTTGACAAGCCATTGAGAGAGAGAGAGAGAGAGAGAGAGAGAGAGAGAGAGAGAGAGAGTTTCTCCATAGCTAAATTGAATTCAAGTTCATATATGTCTCACAGAGGTAGAATGCGACATAGAATGCCAACTCTGATGTTACGTGTCAGCGGTTAAGTTTTGCAAAAACAACAATTAAATTGATTGTTTTCTTGAGCAGGAACCTCCTCAAACTATTTTTGGCAATCATCATCATCGCACTTTTCTGCAGTTCATTATTCTCCAACAAATGTAATTTCAATCAATTTTAATTGCACTGATATTTTCCACTTTTACAGTGATATTAGAGTGATAATATTGCTCTGTTTTATTCTTCATTCCCACTCCTCTCCTGCCTGTCTGCCTGCCAACACTTTAGGCCAGGATAATGCGAGACAGGAATCAACCCAATGCCAAGGGGGTCTGCAAGTCGCTCGGCTTTGCCTTTGTAGAGTTCACAGAACACCAGCATGCCTTAGCAGCACTTCACCATCTCAACAACAACCAAGATTTGTTTGGCCCAGCAAAGGTAAAAACAGTTGGCATCTACTTCACAAGCATTGATACAATACACAAGATTTTTGCATTCTATGCAATGCACGAAATAGTGCTCTTATGTCCTTTTTAGTAAAGAGAATATAAGTGTGGATAGCACATTTAGGAGTATTAGTTCTCATATTGGAAGAGATTGTGTACCATGCTTACTATGTCATAGTAAAAGAAAAGCACACGAGTAGAAGACAGAATTTCTCCTCTGACTCCAGAGTTGTCAAAGTAATAGCAATATTGCCAGAAGTCCAAAATCTGCCTTGATTCTTCAGGAGGTAATGCAGTACATGTATGTGCTGAATCATTGGGATTCACCATAGACTGCAGGGATATTTGCCATTGGCCAAGACCAAAGCATTGATACATCTCTTCATTACACTCTTATGGTTTTGAATTTATTACATTTTCTTTCAGAGAGAAATTAAAAAAATGATGATTTTGATGTAGGTAAATGTGTATGCAAAGTAATGTCATTGTACACAGCAATCCTTCTGAAGAGAACATTATTTTTGTTTGTTTGTTTTATTATACTTTTTGTAAGTTCGCGCTACCTAGATGAGACTCCCTGGTGCCCAAGGTACTTAGCGTATTATTTCAATTATTTTCTCAGTAGTACTAGAGACAGCCATCCATATCTTACCCAGCTACCACCACCAAAAGAAAAAGCAAAGATTTAATTTCAAACTTTTTTGTATCGTAAAATAAAGGACAGCTTAAAATAATTTTGTCTGATATTTGTCTTTGTTTTAGCGACCCATCGTGGGATTTTCCCTGGAAAACAAGCGAGCACTTGAGATCAAACAGAGGAGAAAAGAGAAGGCAATGGTAAGCATGTGAAGAAGAAAAAAACTTTTAAAATGAACAAAGAAGCTCAATAAAGTGCACTGTCTGTGTCGTGTCTTAATTGTCTTCAGTGGACATTTTTACATTTTGAATACATTTACATACATTTTGATATGATTATTCTGTGTGTATTATTTTAAATGCCTGCACCATGTCAGCCAGATATACGTTAAAGATTTGCTGTACCTTCTTGTGTTACTTTACTCTTGTTGATAGTTGTGTTATTTGTTGTCACTATGGTAACATTTCACTTTTAGAGCAATAATTTCTAGATTTTATCAATTCGTAGCATATTTTCCTGTGTTGTTGTGAAAGCCTTTTTCTTTAGAGACAAGCTAAATTTTGTCTTGACTGGTTGATTTTACACATATTCTTTACTGTATTTTCCAGCAAACTGAACCTAAAATTGATATGTTATGACAAGAAAGAAAACAAACTTGCTTCAAAACTGTTGGAGTTGTGAGACCATTATAAAAATGATTATCAGCGCTTGGACTAGTAAGTTTGCAGTCATACTTGTTGCTTTCCCCCCCACCCCAGATGAAGCAAGATGTCCTGTCAGAGAGGGGTAAGCAGGAGGACACGCCCCAGCCACGGAGGCCGTACTCACAGCAGAGGATACTGAGCCAGCAGAAGGCCAGCCAAGAGGCGCCCGCCCCAGCCAACGAGGCCATGGTCATGCCCGCCGGCGGCAGGAAGAAGGCACTTCCACGCCACTTTGGGGCCAAGAACCGCTGGCGGGACCGGGGTCGGGTGGCGGAGGAGAAGAGGAAGAGCCGGATGGAGAAGAGGAAGTCCCTCCAGCGACAGGTGTGGAGCAGCATGAAGGATCCCGTGCCGGCAGGAGCGCTGGGCGTGTCCAAGAAGGAGCTCAGGAAGGAAAGACGAGTAAGAGGAACTCTTCTTAACTCTTTATGTGCAATGATGTGAACCCCGTGTGTGCCACATTATTTTGAGACAGCTGTGTATTCATGCTTTGGGAAAACATTCTGCTTTTCAAATCTATGTAACTTTTCTAGAGTTTTTGTTACCCTGGACATGTAATTAGCCAAGTTGTAGAGAAAATCAATGCCAAGCTTTGCACCTACTACTTTTTCTTTGTTTTCATTTGCATTTTGCAGAAGAATCAGAGCAAGAAGAAGCATGGGCGGGATGTGAAAGAGGAAAAACAGTTCAATGCCATGGTCAGCAAGTACAAGAAGAAGTTGATGGGTACAAACACTGGGATGGCCGGTCAGAGGGGATCATCCAAATGGTTTGACTGATGATGCTGCACAGGCGTATCACCGAATGAGGCAGGAACCCAGTCCTCTAGGGCTAGGCTCTGCCCGGAGGTTTTGGGGAGAGATTTAGAGCTGTCTTTGACCGGTAGAGAGCAGGAGGGTGGTTTTGACCAAAGTGACCACGACTGTCAGCAATCAGCAAGTGTCGCGGACTCACAGATTCATGGTGTCTCTCAGCTGTGATAATGAGTGTGACCTGATCTAGGGAGTCAAAAGACAACAGTTCCACAAGGAAATGCATTTTCAACTTGCATCTCAAATCGGATTCCTGTCATTATTCTGTAGAGATCTCACCAAGTCAACTTACCACGTTGTCTGCAGGAATGGTTGATCTTGCAAGAAGGGACGTGGACCAATGATTTCACTCCCTATCAAGTTGAATTTGCTGGAGAAAAACACTGAAGATTCTTGCTTGTACTGGAAATGTCAGTATTTGAGCCTCGTAAAACAGAATGATATTTATGTCAAAGGAAAACCATGAAGATTCATCAGAGGTCAAAACTGGTGAAAAAACAAACAAAGAGGAAAGAGTCTTTTTCTCCAAAAATATTAAACACAAAATGCAGCACAATGTTAAATAATTTATCCTTCTAAATAATAAAATTAAATAATTTATCCTTCTATAAAATGGACTCCATTTTACGTTTTTGATGTTTTGACCATAAACCTGTCATTTTCTAACCTTACATTGGTCATTTCCATCACAGTGTCAGTGGTTGTCAAATTTGTGGAAGTCAAGAGAATGTTATTGAGAAACAAACTCTTTATTTTGGAGTGTCAGTGTAAGGTTACAATGATGTTTGGTACCATCCATAGTGATATGGAGGAATTTAATTGTAACGGGCTGCTCGGAACCACTGAAACTTCCTCGATATACTGTAAAAGTGGAAATTTTGTGCATTTTGTGCAGCCAGAAACTAGCGTGAAAATAAAAGCACGCAAAAATGTTTGCTTGACATATGTCCCAGTCGCTGATGTCTGATTCTGCGGAATTAAAAACACGCAAAACTCATCTTACCCAGCCAAGCGCAAAAAATTAGTTGCGCAAAAATATCCACTTTTACAGTACAGGACCGGCAGTTTTCTTTCGTTATACAATGTATCAAAATTTTGTTATAACCGTACAAATAAACAATAGACAACTTAAAGGCGAGAATGTTGCAGCCTGAATTTTTAATTTCGGTGTTACCGGCATTTCGTTATAATCGTGTGCGGAGTGCACTGTATTTGGCAAGTCATTATATCAAGAATGAATATAGAAATGGAATTGGACCTGCAAGATTATCTTGTCACGTCAAATGTCCAGCTATATCCGACCTTGTTAAAATGAGGTTCCGCTGTTCTATTGGCCAACTTTCCTACCTCAGACACGATATGTGCCATCAACAGGATGTAAGTGATGTGTGGAATTGACTACAATTAGCAGCATCCTTAATGTGTCAATTGCTCAGACAAGGAGAGTTTGACAGTACATGTAGTCATCCATGATGCCCTTTGGTGATCTCAGAATATAATACGGCACCAAGGTTCGGAGTAGGAGAAGTCAGACTCGGGGGGAAAACCGTCAACATTTCAACCTGTAGATGTTATAAACTACAGGTCTGAATGGAATGATGTTGGACAAAGTGCTTATCACACACACTTGCTGCAAATTGAGGATGCTGTTTGGTATATGTATGTGTGAATAGGAGATGCTCATATTTATGTATATTAATGAATAATGTTGAAGAACATAAACACAGAAGAAACAGGAAAGGAAGTGAATGGAAAAAAAAATACAGAAAAAGGAGAGTTTCTCATCAGAATGACCAATGCTCTCCCAGCAGGCAAAGTGTGGTTGTTATGAGTGCAACTCTGCGTATTTCGGAGTCTTCATTAAAAATGTACAAGTCATGCACACTCTCTTCGAAATGGCAATGGTTGCTCAGAGCATTGCCAAAGTTAACCAGAGACTCATCTGGCTTACAGTTGGCCCCTTGCCACAATCACCATGTTGCTTCTCCATTTCACCTTAACCCTAAAAGGGCCCCCCCTCGACGTTTCGCGCTATAATTCTGTAACACGAGAAGGCCTCATTGCGAGGCTTCTTGACTTTCTTCGTTCAAGTCTCGCGCAACTTTTGAGACCAAATTTGCAACGTCCGCGCATACTTTTGCGGAGCCACGCCCATTTTTGTAACGGAATGTCGCTCCAAAACGGGCACAATTTTGTGATTTTGTGTACATTTCCTATGGAAAACAGTGCTCTGTCATGAAAAGCATAAAAACCTGATTATTTTTACAATTAATCACTTTCATTGATTAATTTTGTGCTAATTATGGTAGAAAAGTGGTCAGTGACAATTTCCAATGAAAAAACAAAGAAAAAACAAAAGTTGAAAAACAAGGAAATACATAAGAAATTCTGAAAACAATAAAATACATAAGAATTGAAATGAGTTTTGGAAGTTTTTGTGATGTACAATTGTTGAATATGCTAAAACAGATTTACAGATCAAAAATTAGACTCTCAATACTTTTAATTAAGCTAAAATATCACCTTGAGCTTAATTTGCATAATTAATTAATTAAAATTAGAAATTGATTGTTTCAAAAAATCTTATAAATAACACAATCTTGTAGATTATGACGCGGGTCTCACGCATGCAAAATTTCATCGCGATCGCACCACCGATGGCCGAGATCTCAGGGGGGGCGGAATCCGCCCCCCCCCCGGTCTGAGCATAGCCAAAAAAGCCCGGCCCCTTTAGGGTTAACATACCCAGTGGTCTGAGGCATGAGTGAGGGATTGACAGGATTCAAACAACATCCTTTGTACTCCCGCTGGCCGTCTCCAGCGCTTGGAATTGTGATCATGTAATACATGTGTATGATGTCAGCTATGTACACAGTCTTCCATTGGTATGCATTATTTGTCTGGAGGTAAAACTGAAGCCGTGTTAAAAGTCACATGTATGGAATGGCAATTATAATAAATTCAAATGTTTATGGACAATTTCAACTTTCATATCTTAGAAAATCTGCATTCCTATTCTGTGTCTGTCTCTTTGTTTTTTGTTTTTCTTTTTGTATCTTTTATCATATATGTATATTGTAGGGAAGCATATGTTTAGACTGTGTCAGAATTGATTGTTTTACGGTGGTAATGTGACAAACTACTTGCAGTGCTCTTGAAGTTTTCTTGAATATTTTGTGAATTACACAATTAGTTTGGACTTCATTTCCTGTTATCCATATCATCAATTTATAAGTTTCTATCAGAATGCAATACAAAAGCTGATGAGCCTGGGAAGGGCTATTTTCAATTCTGGAAAGTAAGCTGACCCATTTGTCAGTTGTGGTGAATTTAAAGCGATATCTACGCACATAAAATATTTATGCAACACTAAAGAGGACTCAGTGTACACTATTACAGCATCGTACACTTGTACTGTACCTCTTGTTGATGGTGCTATTCTGATTTTTTTTTGTTGGGTTTTCATCGTGTACGCCTGTTCTTCACATAAAAACAAATAAACAATTGCATGAACAACTAAACCAAATAGTATTCCACATCCATATTCACATTACCACAACTGTCTTGCAATGGACCTGTCTGCTGACATTCAAGTATTCAAATATTCATACATTGAAATACTTCAGTACAGAAGTCTGTTCCTATGATCCTGTTCTATTTGAGGGGTGTTACACAAGTGGACCCTCTGAAAATTCATGCACCACTCTCTCACTTCTAGTGGTTGTCAATGGCAGGATTCTTAATAATGTCCAAGTAATATCTACAGTTAAACCTGCAGTTCACTTCAAAATAAACTGGCACAAAGGTTTAGCAGATTGACACAAACAGATGTTGAACTGACATGGTTATGCAATAGTTCAAGGGCTGCACTTCTCTTTCAAAACAAACACAAAGAAAAGTTACCCGGTACAATGAATGGGCAAGACATCCTTTGCTTCATGATATGAACATATATAACATTTATTATGGCATAATCACCACAAATTATAGTTTACGTTACTGACACAATGATCACACTCAAATTTCATTTTGGACAATGTCAAGACCATTTGAACCCGATAGTACGCTGTACATTAAACATACGTGTAGTTTCAAAATGCCTTGGAGCCACATCAGTTTCAGATCCAATAAATATGGTAAGAATAAAGACGATCTCTCTTCACAAAATATACATTATCTTATTTACATACACTTGAATATTGTTTCATACAATCGCCCTTGAGTCTTTCAAAGGATATGATTATGGGGAAAGACAAATTGGTGGCACTGGTGGCACTTTACAAAACTAGAATGCATCATTTTGATTTGTTTATGACTGAATACAGTATTTCACATTCTGTGTCTCGTTTTGAATAGCTTGGGATACATTTTTCCAAGATGCAAAAGGTACAAATGAAGGCATGTTTCTCAAGTAATAAGCATTTGCATAGACCAAAAATGAAGAAAAGAGCTAAGGAACAATGAACACAAAAAGAAATATGAAAATGGTTAATTTGTTTCACTATGTACCAAATAGAAAGCTGACTGAATTTACCTCTCATAAACAAGAAGTTTGTTAATGAGAAATCTTGCACGGGAGCAAGACGTTGATGTAAGGATGGACTCCGGATAAATAGCATAACAATTATAGCATTATACAATCAGTACAGCTTAACACAATTATTATAGCTTTGTTCTGTCACAATGTGGCTGTGTTCAAACTGGAAGGATAAGGAATGTTCACCACTACACATTGTTCATGAAGTATCTCCTGCCCAAAGGCACCAGTGTAAACTTGAAAGCATAGTTACCTGATTCTGGAAGCATAGTTTGGCTAAATAATGCTCTGATCATACCTTTCTTCATAAAGTTAATATCAATACATATATTTGCTGATGTACTTGATGTTTTCTTTGGTATGAACTAAACCCAACCCGAACCTAAGTAGCAATATTGTTCTTAATGAGAATGCATTTTGCAATAGGTATCTTCCGACAACATAATACATTTAAGAATTCGATGGGAGTGTTGTAATATAGCACAGTCAGATTTACACAGTTTATAAATGACATTTCTAGGCAGGTAATCAGTCAGTGCCCTCTACTTCTCACAAATATTCTTCAATTCCCAGAAAAGTGAAAAGATACCTCTGCAGATTTAGCTGAAAGTTTGCCATTGTGTACATCCCTCAATTCATCACAAAGTTGATTGCCCCTCTCATCATGCTCATTGCTCTGATCAGTGAACATCCTCCCCTTCAACTGCAGCCTGGGGCTGTTCCACTTGCGAGCTCATAGGGGTGCCAGGGTGGGGTGTGTTGGCAAGCAGTTCGGCTGGCGTGCTAGGTGCCTTGCTCGCCCAGTCCTGTGCGGCAGCCCAGTTCATGCTCTTGCGAATGTCAAACAGGTTGATGACTGACAGGCGCTGCAGTTGAAGTTGCATTTGGGTTAAGAAAAACTCTTCTTCTCTATAATATATACACCGGGTCCTATGCTGTAACCATGATCTTAATGGTGCTATCTTAAAGTGTGTCAGGGGGACGCAGGGAACCTCATTATTCAAGGACCTAAAAGCCATGATTACAATTGCCTTGTTATCACGTTTTCTTACTACATCAAGATACAAAGACAGAGCAATATAAAGAGAGTTTTGTTCAATGCGATCTCTTGATAGCAATGTTCCACCATAAAAGACCGCATGAGGTGGCCTCTGTGGGCCTAGTGAAAGCTATAGCCTTCATAAATAATGTATTTGAACTTAGAATTTTCAAAAAGAAGGCATTCTCATCTACAGCAGAAATAGAAATATAGAGTACTGGAACCTGCAAATTCACCCTGTTATACTAGAGTTCTGTCATATTAAAGTAATCTCTTTACAATGAGGTTTCGCTGCTATGACCGAATGAGGTAGCCTCTCTGGCTTAATTAAACATACAGTATTCACGAATAACCTATGTTATGTAAAATGTTTGAAGAGAAGGCATCACTCCCATCTAAGGCTATTCTGTGTCTAAAACATGTACACAGACATATTTTCAGAACAAGGATACATTCTTGGCAGGAAGCGGTGGCAGCTGGAAGATTGACGGTGGTTGTGTTAGCCTCAGGTGACCCAAAGAACCTGATCAAAGAGACACAGCAAGTTTCCTTTTTAGTTCTTTGTTTGACAATTCTCACCGAATAAATTGTTGGTAATGTAGCCAAGACACTGACTGTACCTGTAAATGAAATATCAATCCCCTTCCTTATCAGTAAACATTAACACAAGTACAGTCATTTACAAATTAACTTCAGAGAATGGTATTAAAATGTCTATTCTTTATTCTTCTTCTTTTTTCTTCTTCTTCTTTCTTCTTTTTTTTTTTTTTTTGGGGGGGGGGGGTTGCTTGCTCTGAAGCCAGACACGTTGTTGTCATGGTGCTTGAAAGACCCCCACTTCTGAGAGAGGAAAATTTTCCAACTGTTGATGTCTAGAGGATAAAATTACGTGAATACATTCAATATCATGTTCCATTACTCACTGTGGCATTGTCTTCCCTCTTATCTACCGTGTACATATTTCAAAATTCTATCCACTCTTTACATTGCAAACATTTCCCCCCTTTTTTTTTCATTTATAGACTCCTGTCTGTCAATTGTGAGAGCACCCCAAAACGTACGTCTACATTAGGTTTTTTGCATAGTGCTAGAAGAAGGAGACTGATTAATGATGAACAGCGTAAGATATGTAAAAATAAAATGTCAAGACTGACCCGATGGATGGAAATAATGGTGGGCACGAGGGTTGTACAGCTGTCCCGTTCTGGTTGGCATGAACACAGCAGGTAGGCTAATATCTGGAGAGGATCGGGAAGGGGGGGGGGGGGGGAAAGAAAAGAAATTACAGATTGCTGCTCAAAAGAAATGAAAAGTAATTGCGGTTTACAGAAAGCATCCATGGTTGGATGAGTGCAGCATGCTTTATGGTCAGGGAAGGCAGAAATCTGTCAGTTGCACTGACAAAGCATTTGACCAATCATCTAATTTCATTTAGAGGTACACAATATCATCCTTTGAGTGTATACATGGACTTAAAAGTAAGATTAAACCCCTGGATGTACTCCAAAGACATACAATGTACATACAGTTAACTTTGTCAGAGTCTTCTCCTGTGAAAGATAAAACTTTCTCATGATTACTTTTTTTTGTGAAGGGCCGATTTTACTTATCTCTACTTCTTTCTTATTTTGTGGAGGTGAGTTTTTATACCCCCGCCAAACGAAGTTTGAAGGGGGTATATAGGAATCAGCGGACGGTCGGGCGGTCGGTCGGGCGGTCGGTCGGGCGGTCGGTCCGTTGCAAATCTTGCGTCGCGAACTACTTCCTCAGTTTTCAACCGATTCCCATAAAACTTGGCACAGATGTCTTGGGTTGTAGATGTGCAAGACGTATTTTTTGACAGTACCCAAAAGTACGTTGCCATGGTAACGGCATATTATGGGCAAAAATGGGTACAAATCTTGCGTCGCGAACTCCTCCCACAGTTTTTGATCAATTTTTATGAAATTAGGTACAGATGTTCATCTGAATATGTTAATGTGCAAGACACATATTTCTGCAGTGGCAAAAAGTGCGTTGCCATGGTAACGGCATGTTATTGGTAAAATATAGGGCAAAATGCTTCATGGCAAAACTGCTTCATCAGTGTTCTTCCAATTCTCATGGAATTCATATTGAATGTTTGTCTTAGGATATAGGTCAGCATGACACATTTCTTGACAGTGACAAAAAGTATGTTGCCATGGTAACAGCTCACATATTATGAGCCAAAATGATGGAAAATTTTGTGTTGCAAACTACTTCCTCAGTTTTTGCCCAAATTCCATGAAACTTGGTACAGATGTGTGCCTTTGGTTGTAGATGTGCAAGACGCATTTTTCGACAGTTACCCGAAAGTACGTTACCATGGTAACGGTATATTAATGGCAGAAGATCAAGGAAAGATCTTGCAGATTTAACTACTTCCTCAGTTTTTTGACCAAAGCTTATGAAATGTGGCACACACCTTGATCTTGGTGGGAAGATGTGGAAGACATATTTTTCGGACGTGTCGGAAGCTGCGTTGCCATGGTAACGGCATATAAATGGCAGAAGATCAAGGAAAGATCTTGTGGATTGAACTACTTCCTCTGTATTCGACTGAAGCTCATGAAATGTGGCACACACATTGGTCTTGGTGGGAAGATGTGCAAGACATATTTTTTGGACGTGTCGGAAGCTGCGTTGCCATGGTAACGGCATATTAATGGCGGAAGATCAAGGAAAGATCTTGTGGATTGAACTACTTCCTCAGTTTTTGACAAAAGCTCATGAAATGTGGCACACACATTGGTCTTGGTGGGAAGATGTGCAAGACATATTTTTCGGACGTGTCGGAAGCTGCGTTGCCATGGTAACAGCATTTTAATAGCAATAAATCTGGAAAAACCCTTGCAGATTGAACTACTTCCATCGTGACATCAAATCATTGCAGTAAATCTTGGAAAAATCTTGCGTAGCAGGCTACCAATACACATTAACCTCTGTTATTGCATGTATTCTGTTTTTGAAATAAGTTATCTCAGTGTGTGTTATGCCATGTTATAAAATGGGTTCAAGAACGTAGCCAATAGGAAGCGCTGAAATGAGTCACGTGGGCTTTGATTACTTTAGTACCATTGCACTGCAGTACCAGTGCGCACTCAATCAGTTGTTACAAGTGCGTCGCGCGCTACTATACGCGCTGTCAATACCTGTAAACAACGTCTAGTTCGGGCTGCGTATGCCAGCCAGCCTTCCTTGTGTGCATAGCATATTATGTGGCGTACGTATACAGTACTTGATACGTACAGTATTACATGTGCGGGATTTCCGAGTGCGACGTGCTTGACTCAACTCTCTCGAGCGAGTGCTACATGTAGCTGACTGGACTATTGACCCACAAAGGTATGTGAAAATGCTGTTAGTTTTCGACCCATTTTATAAAACAAATGATGCACAGGATTATTTCGTGCCGTTAGTGGAGACGCAGCTCACTCTCGGGTATTTACAATGTAGTGCAACATGCACTCGGCTTCGCCTCGTGCATGTTTCACAATTGTAAATACCCTCGAGTGCGCTACGCCTACACTAACGCACTCTATCCTGTGCATCATTTGTATATCATATACTGTCTTCAATGCATGTTTCCACCAAGTGCTGTAATTTCCTTGGGTAAGACTGTCGTCACGGGGCGGGGGTATTAATCACCTTCAGTGATATTTCTAGTTTTGTTTTCTTTTCTTTTTTTTAACCTGTTGAGGGCAAGTCCCAAGTATACACAGGCGAGTGTCTATGGGAAATGCGTGTTGTAGCAAAATCAAACCGTCCTCAACGGGTTAAAGTATGGTGAACGAGACATAAAAATCAAGAAAATCATATAAGATAAGGTGTCAAAGCAAAGGGAAATGTCTCCTAAAACAGATTTTTAGTGTGACTATTAAAAGATATATGCGCGCCACTGAGAAATCGCGAGTTAAAACTGACTGATTTGCTTCACCGATATTCTCTCCGGAACAGCCGTCTTTTTCGAGCCCTAAAATATGACGTCATGAAATGAATAAAACCCTTTACGAGTGCAGCGGGAAATCGAGGCCGCCATTCATGAAGCACGTATTTCTTGGTGAGCGGATGCAATATCTGGCCTGTCTTTGGTCGCATCTGCTTTCTTGGCTGAGACATTAAAACGTCAAATATTTACCTTATATTGTACGGAAAGACTTTGAGTTTGACATCGAGAGTGAATTGAGTGATGACAGTGACAATGACACTGATAGTGACAGTGGCAAAGTCGGGGTGGTAGAATAAGCGAGGGAGAGGCAACGGATATGGAAGGCCGCTGCGGACACAACTCGTTTGGGGCATACATGGAAACGGGCATACGTATGCAACTGCCTCTCCATACGTATGTACCAAACGAACCACGTCCGCAACGGCCCTCCATAGACGGAGCTCACTGTGTGGATGGAGTGCGTAGCACAGAGCACATTTCGTGACGTCATAATTTTGGTCACCAAAATTTTGCCGTCAGATTGGGTTCAGGTGGTCTAAAAAGGATCTCAAAACACCATCTCTCCATCATTGTGGAGACGCTTTTACCGTCTGAAAGTTAATTATTCATATTCCTAGAGACTTAAGCTTTCCAGAAATGTATACATTACCTTGTTTATGAATATCGTCCTTTTTTTCTCGTTCACCATACTTTAAGAAGAATTCAATATCTCCAAATTTATTTATGTGTAATTGTTTTCCCAGAAATCAGTCAAGTGCAAGATTTCTGAAAATTTCCACATCGCATAATATTCCATGTTTACAGTGTGTCCAAAATAGACACATACAAAACCAAAATAAAGTGGCAGTTAACACAAATAAGAAAAGATTTCATGCCTAATAAGAATTAGTTTGTCATCTTGAATTCGAGATGTCAAAAAGCCAGGCTGGTTTCAGGTTACCTTTGGTTGCATCCTCCGGTGTGCCATCTTGTTGGTTCAGCTTGTATTGGCCAGCAAGCTGTTTCTCAATATGACTGCTGATCTCCGTCTTCGTCTTTTCGTTCAGCTCCTGGCGCCGACGCTCGCTCTCCTCAGTAAACATCCGCAGCCTCTCCAAAAACTGGCAGGTTTGATGGAAACATTGAAATACGGCCATTTTCACTCAATTTGGGGAGAAATTTCATCAGACAACGGAAATAAACTATGCTTCCATTTACTGACCACACTCAATCACAAGTGAGAGTATATATCTATCTACACTCTCTGCCCATAGCCATTCTTGCTCTGGTGTGTGCAATGATAATTCATTCATTTTGTATCATTATATCTTCATTGGAAAATGGTTAACATTAAATACATCTTTGTCTTATGCCTTATACATAGCAGCAATGGTTATGACATTATCATCGAAACAAAAGTATCCATTTTTTAATGAATCGGTTCCATAGATTCAACTGGGGACTAACACTATGCATTATCTGGGCTCACTCAGGATAACAACAAATGAAGACAATGAATGAAATTGATAACAAAGATATGATGTTAGAAATGCATTGCAGGTTTCCATGTTTTCATGACCTTGTGACTGAGCATTCATAAAAATTACTTTTCATAATAATTACTCCCATCTGGGAGTAAATGAAGAACCCAAAAAAAAAAAAAAAAAAAGGAATAGAGGAGGAGTGAGAAGGCTGGTTGCCCTTACGTCTTTGGGGAGGTCACTGCCCCACTCTGGCAGCTTGGTGCCCATCTTCTTGGCCTTCCTCTTGTTCGCTGACCGCTCCCTGGGGTCGGGCGGCTGCGGGATGGCCATTTGGCTGTCTCGCCCCGGGCTCCACCCTCGCAAGGCTGACCTGGAGAAGGATACTGGGGGATGCCAAAAAAAAACAACGGAATGCTCAGGAGTACCGATTTCAATTCATTTTATTTCAATCTAGTCATAGACTGTCTTCTGAATATGTGCATATGCGTTTGTGTAATTAAAAACAAAATGCTGGCACTGTATTAAAGCATGAACAAAAAAAAAAAAAAAAGCGAGGAGGGTATAGTACAAAATTGACGAGTGTTTCCACTTGTGAAAAGAGACAACAACAACAAAGACAATATACAGTGTACTCCCGTTAAAATGGAGACATTTATAACGAAATTCTGGTTACAACGAAGTAAAAATTTGGGCTGCAATATTATCCACTCTGTGCTTTAATTATTGTTTATTTCTTCGGTTATAGCAAAATTTCAATATAACGAAAGAAAACTGCTGGTCCTGAGAACTTCGTTATAACTGGAGTCCAATGTATTTTATGCATGCAGAGCCATCAGGGAATAAATACTGTCCAGTCTATAAAATGAACATTATGCTGCATCTCATCCACGATGTACAAGTCAAATTTATAGAAAGTCTGATTCTTTACTTGCTTTTCTCACAAACCTGTATGGGATGATATAAAAAATGCTCACAGGCAGACAAAATGAGACAGACAGAAAGACAAACATGCAGGCAAGCAGAGAGATCGAGGGATGAGCTGACTCTTCCCTACATTCTACACACCTGATGGATTGGGAGGGAGTCCACTCAGCATGTTCAGCTGTTCAGTTTGGACGGCTTCCAGTGCCGCGGCCAGATCCCGTATTCTTGACCTGTGAAAAATCCGGATCGGAAAATTTTGAGAAAGATAACATCTTTATTTTTGAAAGGGTGTTATGTGGATGACAAAAAAAAAATGCATTCAAACAAACCACTATCACTAAATTACTTCATATTCAAACTCATAGGTAAAGTAAAAGTGTAATGTAGAAGTGCCCATGTAGAAGTTCCACAGAGTAAGAGACATACTGGACTGCTGTAATTAGAAAAACACATACATGTATATGATAGAATCCAACTGTGGTAGTGCATGCTATCTGTCTTTGCATCAACAGAGAATAATTCAAATGTGATAGTCTACCATAATGAGAAGAATTTTCTTAACATTACTTCCCCATAAACACAGTTTGCTTTCACCGAAAATCTGTTTAATAAATCCAAGATTGGTATCACTCACTCAAAATCCTCCGTCAGCACTGCGAGTTCCTGGTTATGTTGCTCTAGCACTATGTCCAGCTCGGCCTTCGATATCATTTCCTGGAGGAAGACAAAGTGTAAAGAAAATCAGATTCTAGTGTGCAGCCAGAATTGATTCAGCAAAAATGGTATATGAATACCACAGACTACTTAGACACTGAACTTATGTAGCACTACATAGCAGGCAGCTTGGACAGAAAAGGGTGATTTTGCACCTGAGAAGCTCACTTCTTTGAGATATGGTGCAGGTGCAGCTTAAAATCATGTATGAACAACATATTCTCATACAGTAATTCAATCAAGTACCGAATGGAGAATTGAGGCAGCTCTTTCTGGTTTATTTTTGCTTCCATAATTCTTACTGGAAGAGTGGTGAAGCATAGTTTGCACATTAGAATTTGAATAACCTCCTACAAAGAATAACATATATTTCAGTAAACCTGTCTGGGACTGCATGGACTATCTGTGACAACATTTTGATCCCCAAGGAAAACGGAAGAGCAGTTTAGGTATGTTCTGGCATGAACTCCGCAAAATGCTATTATGTGTTAGGAGTCTCCTGAGACCTCTAGAAAGCACGGTTAAGCTTTCATTTTAAGTATTAAAGTGTTTTTTTTTTTTTTTTTAAATATGAGTTAACTGATTATCATTCTGTGTCAAGGAACCAGCACCATTAGTTTAAACGAGATATGAAACTCGTCAGACTGACGAGTTAGGTGATACGCTTGGGGTTATCAGATGTCGGTCATCGGTGATCGACAAAGAAAAGAATGTGATATAGGCACCTTGAAGTTATAATTGAGTTTGCATGCAAAACCGTTTCCCTAACCTCTCGGCCACGGGACATCCACGGAAATGGTAAGGCAAAAAAGAAATGTATAGATATTACAGGGAGAAAAGTCAATGCCCACTCAACCAACGTGGCCGCGTGAACATGTATTGCATTGCTAGACGGAAATGCGGTCTTGTAACTACTGATGTCGCTATGCCATTTCTGGCAACTTGGGAAAAATACGTGCCGTAAACATAAAACCTATAATCGGCTGGTTTTGATACCTTGCCTTTAGTCACAATTTTCAGTGTGATGACGTCATCAAAGTACAAAATAATGATGTGGTCTTGAAAGACAATTGTTCAAAGTACAACACCTTCGTCGTCGTCATTACATTATTATGATCAGTTTGACAAAGTCAGCCTGCAAAATTTTGCAGCAGTCGAAGCAATATGGTCTCCAACACAAAAAAGAGGGATATGGTGTGTGTGTGTGTCTGTGTGTGTGTATAGGTGCATTTATATACGAATGTGATTTCTACATGGACGAATATGTAATACAAAATTGAAGAAAAACAAGTAAAATAGCTAAGTATTTTGTTTCGTGATCTTGTGGGGTTCGAACCCGCACGTGTGCAACCTCACGTCTCTGAGACGTCGCCTTTAACCACTCGGCCATACGTCTCGATGAGAAAAAAAGAGGAACGTAAACTTATGTATGTGAAAGATGAATCAGGAATCGTTTTGTCCACATTCCATTCTCATTTTCAGTTTTAAACTGCAAAATTGTCAAACTAATGAGGAGATTTCAAAGAATAACATGCATGATTACTGCAGCTTATTGTCTCAGTTACCACACACTTAAGTCACAGAGGAAATGGAGCAAAATCATCTGAGATAAAGGTGCTTAAACGTTGTCAAGTCAATGCACATTAAAAAAAAATCACCTCCCATAGAGATAACACGTAAACTTGTCTGATTTTGAGTCTTTACCTTTAATAACAATTTGAAGTATGATGGTAAGTCTTCTCGAACCAAGAGTGTGGAACGTAAGCTTCTACGTGAAAGATGAATCATGACGATCACCAGTGACCGACACATCTTCAAAGGGATCAGTTATTAGAAGTGGAAGCCCTCGTGCCAAGCATATTGCCTCAGCAATTCCAAAGCAATGATACCCTTACATTTATGCATACCATAATTTCCCTCTGAAATCAATGGTAGGTA
This sequence comes from Diadema setosum, assembly GCF_964275005.1. NCBI lineage: Eukaryota > Metazoa > Echinodermata > Echinoidea > Diadematoida > Diadematidae > Diadema > Diadema setosum. The sequence goes on from NC_092689.1 coordinate 13,520,920, forward strand.
TATTCATGTACAATTGCTTGCCTTGTCCATAAACTTTGCTTTACAAACTTTCAGTGAAACGTGTCATAACATAATTCTGTAACTCCATTAGCAGGGATTGACTTCATAAAGAAAGATAACGCTTAGCGCGTATAACTAAGGGGGATTTTAGCCTGATGCTCTGTTATTCACTGCTCAGATACCAACAACACTCATTACCTACGGCTACGTATAGAGAAACAGCCATGACGAAAATAAGTTATTCCTTTTCTTTGGCAGATAGACACACAACCCCTTTAAACCACACTACAATTGACATGGAGGGACATGAAAAAGTTCATTACGACTACTAAACAGTGATGCCTTCTACTCATGTGGCACAAGATACCTCTATAGCAACATAAAACCTGTCTACAATTCCGTTATTGGGTCAAACAATAACATCCTGGAATTTCAAAGAGATGAGCGAGACGCCATACAGCTGGCCTAGAGTTAATTCATTCAGTTGCCATTCCTGCTCCAGTTGAGTTATGCAAATTATTTTCCGACCTGTCTTGTGACAATATAACAGGAACAAACGTAGAGAAAAGGAAAGGGAAAAGGAAAGGTGGCAAGCGGGGCACTGTACCAAGGGCAATTTAAACAATACGTATGATAAATGAAGCAAATCCAACCTCCAGCCTCCGACAAAAAGAAAAGGAACTTGAGCGACTGTGTGTCGTGGGGTAGTATAATTGATAAGATAATACGATAAATGACATCGATCGGAATAAAGCTGAACTGCCAAAAGAAACACAAAGAAAGAGAGAGAAAAAAAAATGATAGCGTCCTGCGGGTCTCGAACATCTCGTCCTAAGGTAGTGCATAATGACCATGCAGCGCGCTAAGTGACTATAAAGCCACACGGCTGTACCGAAGATTGGATGTGAAATTTATCTTTGATCTTTATATATATATATATATATATATATCAATCTTAAATATTTATACCATATACAACATGAAAAAGTTCATTACTACTACTAAACAGTGATGCTTTCCATTCATGTGGCACAAGATACCTCTATAGCAACATATAACCTGTCTACAACTCCGTTATTGGGTCAAACAATAACAACCTGGAATTTCAAAGAGATGAGCGAGACGCCATACACCTGGACTAGAGTTAATCAATTCAGCTCCCATTCCTGCAAGTTATTTAAACGTACATGTTCCTACCTATCCTGTTACAGTATAACAATAACCAATGAAGAGAAAAGGAAAGAGCAAACGAAAGGTGGCAAGCGGGAAACTGTAACAAGGGGCAATTTACAACATTAAGTGTGACAAAATTAATGAAGCAAACCCAATCTCCAAACTCCAATACAAAACAAGGGAAATAGAGCAGCCGTGTTCACGGGTTACGTACACTTGATAAAATAATACGATAAATGACATCGGAGTAAAGCTGAACTGCCGAAAAAAAAAAGAGAAAAAAAGAAAGAACGGATAAAAGTCCTGCGGGAGTCGAACCTCTCGCCTTCCGGTATGGCGTTATGAACAACCAGCGCGCTAACCGATTATGCTACATGGCTGTCCCGAAGATCGAGTGCGAAACTTAAATCTAAATACTATCGTGACAGTGTTGACTTGTGATGGCGCTATTCAACTTCCCACAAGTGGCAGCGTGGATTCGATCAATATACAGTTGCAAAGAAAAATTGGGAATCGTTCCGTACAGATTGCATTCTCATTTTCAGTTTTAAATTGCAAAATTGTCAACCTGATGAGGAGATTTGAAAACATAAAATGCATGATTACTAAAGCTTGTTGTCTCAGCTACAACATATTTATGTTTCAGAGGAAATGGAGTAAAATCAGATGAGGTAAAGGTGCTTAAACGTTGTCAAGTCAATGCATGGTTTAAAAAAAAATCACCTCCCATAGACATAACACGTAAACTTGTCTGATTTTGAGTCTTTACCTTTAATCACAATTTCTAGTATGATGACGTCATCATATTTCAAAACCATCACATGGCCTTGAAAGGCAAATGTTCAAAGTGCAACATATCTGAATTTGGGGTAATATTGAGCTTAAACAACAGAGATACGAGCAAATGAATGTCAGAAACAGTACCTCAAAAAAATCAATTCCACTTTTTTGATTTAAAATGACGATATGATGACGTCATCGCGTATTCCTGGCAATACTGATACTTGGAATGTTACTTACAATTCATATACTTTTGTAATATGCAATAGAAATATAGGGTCAACGGACGATTTAAAGAGCTATGGCGAAATAAACAAAGACATGTTTTTTCACTATATTTGCAGAAAGACGCGCACGCGGAATTTCAACTTTGACGCCAGTGCATTCCTTTGTTATAGGTCAACATCGATCGGAAATCAATGGATATTATTACTCAAAGTATCAGGAATCCAAATCAGTCAAAAAAATTGCATTTTCATGTTGCTTACGGGCTCTGCGCGCGAAATTGCGCGGACGGACGCGCACGCGAGAAAATGTTTGAAACGCTTAAAATTGTCTGAAACTTCGCGCGTAATGATGACCTGTGTAACTAGCGTTAAAAAGTAAGATAGAGCGTGACCTGAACTTCATGTCCACCGAAAATGATACAGAAATGACATCTAGTTATGAAGTTATGATCGATCATGTGACAAGGTCCGAAAATCACAAAATGGCGCCTAGATGACGTCATAGATATGTAACTGTCATGAAAACCTTATTGTGGCTAGATTTTGTCATGAGACATGTTGACTGAAAATGTCATGTTATTTCGTAATGTCATTCTTGAGATATTGACGACACAAAATTGTCCAGAAAGAAAGAAGAATAAAAAAAAACGAGATATGAAACTCGTCACACTGAAGACGAGTTAGGTGATACGCTTGGGGTCATCAGATGTCGGTCATCCGTGATCGACAAAGAAAAGAATGTAATATAGCACCTTGAAGTTATAATGAGATACTTAGTTGAACTTTTTTGGGCCTACATTATTCAGATCACATTTGTTTTGCTGTCACACAAACTAAGTGGAAATTCTGTGCGAGTGCGACTAAGTCGATTTACGGACTTTTTGAGTACGTACAGTGCATAAACTTACACCCCGTTTACGGTGCGGGGCTGGGCCGAGCCGCGGCCAAGGCCAACCTCAATTGCGAGGACCCCCGCAATTTAGTCCGTTTACACTGCCGGGCTCGGCCGCGCTTTTGTTTCAAACCTTTCAATATTTTGTCGCAGTGGCGCTCTACTTGTAAACAAAAGCAAGTTGGTATTGTCTGGTTTTCAGATCGCACGGATATGAGGCAGGTATTAGTACCTGTATGAAATTATTATAGGCGTGGTTATCAAATTTCCCTAAAATTTCCTTATAATTGCCTTATTTTTACACACAGTTATGCTACCCTTTAAATTCGTCACAGTTTAATTAGAATCATTAACATCATACATTAGTACCATATTCAGTTCCATAGCTGATCACGTTTGCTAATTAATTAAGATTATTTGTCTAGAATGTGTCATATGGCCAACCTGTATACACACGTATATACACACACACAATGCTAAATGTATGTATCAAACATCTGTAACAAAACTTTGAACTAACTGTAGGAATTATCGCTGCACTTATCATCCATACTTTTTATCACTATCTGAAACTCCACAAAAACCACTAATTGACAAATAATCATCAATACAGAAGACTGAGGGAACAATGCAAATACTTTTTTTACAATGTATAGCTTGTTACATGTATAAATCAGCACAAAGTAACCACGACTACATTGTGTTACGGAATTGATATGAACAAATTTCATTTTGTTACAATATACTATATCAGTTTAAAAAGCCCAGTCAGCAAAATTTTGCAGCAGTCGAAGTAACGCAATCGTTACGTATCTGATAGCGTATCACCTAATAAAGAGAGATTTTGACAATCACAATAGGTGATACGCTGATAGCGTATCACCTAAAAAGAGCTTGCCACTTGCCTAGCAATCAAGTGCACTGAAATACTGTAAAACCAGAAATTTCATGTGCATGAAACTTTTGCAAATTTTGCTAGGAGCCAAAATTCATATTAGTAAAATGCACATCCAAGTTTTTGTGTACAAACAGCACTGAATGATGCGAGTGGCAATGCGCAAAAATGTCATGCCGCCATAAAAGCCATTGATTCCAGTCACAAAATTTCATGCCACAAATGTTTTTGGTTTTACGGTAGACTTCCTGCATTGTGGGAGAGTTATGGAGAGGGAGGACTCACAGGTTTGTCCGACGTGGTACTGGAGCGGAGGGAGAGGGCTGAGAGGCACCGCTCCTCAAACTCCTTGTTGATGCTCAGGTCCTCCTTGCGCATGGTGTTCAGATCCACCCCCGTCAGCTCCTCGATGATCTCATTGAGGGTTGCTGTCTCTGTGGAGGGGAAGACAGAAGTCTCAAAACTCAGTGTTGATCTATAGGAGTTCAGACTTTTTCAGCCATGATTTCAGATGGCATTCGTCAGAAGAAAAGTGAATTTCAATGCTGTTTGGATGGAGAGGAGGGAGATGATGTACTGTATACACCGAATATTTAGTTAGGGTTTTATTTTCACGGATGTTTCGAGTCAGGTGCTATTTGCGAAATTAAAGACACATGAAAATATTGACTCTGATCCCGATGTGGATGTGACGTACGCGTGTACATTTCTCCATTCAGAACAGGACTCCACGATCGCGAATTTAACCACTCGCGACATCGTTGGGAATTCCCGATTTGCGAAGATTTAGACTCACGAAATATATGGCGTATACAGTATATAGTGTCCTTCATACAAAGCAGATGGAAGAAAGACAGAAAATGAAGAGAAATAAAGAAAGAACAAACACACTGACAAGATGGAAAGCAACATCTGTTCTGAAGCCAAATGGCACAGCTGGATCCCACTTCTTAATTAACAGACCATAATAGAATCACAACTTGCAAAAACAAACCAAAATGAAAAACTGTCACAAATGTTTTACTTGTAGGAGTGGGAGCTGCCATGATTGCAATCTTGATGTAGTTAGTCTCTTCATAAAATGTTAAACTGATGACTAATCCAAGGGAATTTAGAAGGGTTAATAAATAGGTGACTACATACCAAAACAAAACTTTGGCAGAATTTACAATTCTTTCTAATGGGGATGTCAATTGTAGTTCAGTAGGACATCCACAAATTTCCATGAGCTATGCTTCTATGAGAACATTGTGGTAAGGTTTCAAAAAGCAATATCCACAAGAAACATGCTTCTCACCTGTGTCTTTCTCAAATGTGAATGGTTTGTGGATGCGAGTGTAGAAGAAGATGATGGGCAGGGATCCAATTGGTTCCTCTGGGCCCCCCTTGAGTTTGCGACTTGGTTTGATGGGGTAGATGGGGAAAGAATGGGGGATGATGTCTTGGGTCTCGTCCACTGACTCCAAAATCTGAATCTCCTGAGAAAGCAAAAGTAGATAGACACAAGTTGCACATAAATGCTATTATCTCTTATGCAGAATGAAATGGAAATCAAGCACAGTTATGTGTTGAATTATGTGTGCAAAACCAGTAAACTTTTCAGTATCACAAATAAATAGCCCAGTCTAGTTTTGAGGGCAAGCATCTGTTTCTGGGAAATACTCGCTTACTTCGGTTTACTATGACTGACATTGACAACCTTGTTTTTCAATTCTATAATACTGGCAACTTGAAAGAATCTACCTTGCCGCAATACAAACATGGATATGGGTAAGTCAAACAAGTAAATTTTTTCATTTGGCAAGAAAAAAATAGGGTTGGATATTGAATAACTAATATTATTATTTTACAACAAGGAGTAAACTTCTCTAACTTTATTTGCAGTTTCTTCTAAAGACTTAGCTTCCAATTACAGCAAACAATGAGAAAAGAGAAGGTGACAGTCACTATATACCTCTCCCCTCAGGTCTCCTAGATCGATGTTGCCCATGGCAACCAGCTCATCAAGGTGTCCCTGATGCACTCCCAGTTTGACGGGCACCTCCCCGCCCAGCGACGTAGTGGTGGAGCGACCAGACTGGATCCTCTCTTCCAGGTCATCCCTGTCTGCATCGCCTTCTCCACTTACTGGCAAGCGAGGGCCCTGGAACAGGATGACAAGCATTAGGCCATTTCGTAGTTTCACTTTGCACATGAGCAGGAAAAGGGTCATTGGCCACAACAGGCATGTAGGTTTTTAAATTCACTGAGATAAGCATCTGTGATGTAATAATCAGTCATGTATTTTCATATATAGTGCTTGCCAGTACATCAATCTGACAGCAACAAACTGTTCATTAATGTCCAGTTATTTGGCAATAAAGATAGAAAAGAATTGTTAATGCACTCAATACAATCAAAGCAAGGAATGGATGCTTTCAACAGATCACCTGCTAGTTTACTCAAGTACATTCTTTGCTTGGACGTACGAATTCCATAAATTTTTACATCGGGCAAGCCTATTTACATTGTGTTGCTTTGAAAATGAGTGAAGCGCCTGACCGAGAAAAACAGAGAAGTAATTTTCTGACATGTGCACAAAAGTTTATGTTACAAAATAGTTTATTGGTAATTAATGATATTAGAATTAAAACATATGCACAGCATGCATGCACCAATCTCTTCTTGGTTGTATTGCTTCTGAAGTATAATTGTTGTTGTTTTTTCCTCACAGAAACTGGTGAAATCTATCTGTCAATGGCAGACAGTGTCATGAAATCTCTGGCCCGAATTCTCAAAGCTGGAATAACTATTCCGTGGAATAAGTTATTCCACCTTTGAGAATAGATTCCAGGGAATAAATCGTGTCATTTTACATCACGAGGGCCTGATTTGCATAAGAGGCATAATAAATCGGCGGAACAAGCGGTGTAATAAAGTCATTCCACCTTTGAGAATTTGGGCCTTAGAGTGTAATTCCACACTGTGCTCAAGTGGCTGCAATGCAATACAGAGAGTAATCTGAGGCACACAGAATGGTATAGGCTGTATTAAAATCAAGCTAAAAATTAGAAAGGGTTTCAAAATTTCCTATATGATTTTACAAATGAGTGGTATACATCACAACCACATAATTATTCACACCCTGGCAAGGGTGATCAACGATAAGATCACTTCTCAACCCTCCCCTGAAGTGTGATGCAGAGATCTTAAAGAAATTTCCCGTTTTGACATTATTAAGGATAATGTTTCATACTGTCTCTTGTTGTTGTTTGTTTGTTTGTGTGTGTGTGTGTGTGTGTGTGTCTGTCTGTCTGTCTGTTACTGTCTTTTTTTTTTTCCTTTTTTTTTGTGGGCTTCCCCAGAGGGACCTAGTTTGCCCGCAAAAACCGTTGTTGGTCGAAAGGAGTCTGCGCCAAGACTACTGTATGCACCACCCTGGCACTGTCCCATAGGCCCTGTGTTGTATATAGCTTCTCCAAACAGGGAGAGGCGGCAGTGCCAGGGTGGTGCAGACTCCTTTACAACCAACAAGGGTTTGTGCCTGCAAACTAAGAGGGGCCCACTTTCTATGAGTACTTGTTTGTTTGTTTGTTTGTTTGTTTTCTCAGTGGGTCCCTCCCTTTATCATACACTACATACATTGTCCACTTTACTTTGATTATTCATTACATTGGGTGATTTCAAGTTCAGCGATAAAACCGACTTGATATTAGATGGTTTTGAGAGGTTGACCTCAGAATTATGACATATTTCTGGTTGCTAGTGCTGGGCTCCATGTTGAATGTCATCTGCTGAACCGAGCTCCGCCGTTTGTGTTAGCAATTTATGTGCTTTTTCCCCATTGACTAACACCAGCCCCTAGGGATTATCATTTTCATCATTTCAAGTTCGGTGCTGGTGTTAGCGTTGCCATGCGAGAGCCACACTCATTTCCATAATACACATGTAGATGTATGTTTTACGTGCAAAGTCTATGCTGATGCAATGTTCGCCTACATTATATGTACGTAACGTACAAAAACACTCCAGACATGGCTATTTAAATCTGAGCCTGGCAGCAAAATTAAAATAATTGTGTTTTAAAGAACAGATGAAATTTGTGGCATTTTAGTCAGTCTTCCTCATTATGTGTCTAAAACTAAGCAGTCATGGCTACATCTCTTAACCTGTTGAGGATAGACTGATTTTGCTATAACACGCATTTCCCATAGACACCTGCCCGAGTATACTTGTGACTCATCTTCAATGGGTTAATATTTGACTTTGACTATGCAGCATCACTCTTTTCATCACTCAATTCCCGCGGATTTTGCAGTGGTGTGATGCTAGCACCTAGTGTAGGAATCGGTGATTGGTATTACTTCGTTAATCTGATGGTCAGCGTTGTAGCTCAATTTAAGGCTGTTATTTGGGGACTAGCACTGGCAGTAGCACCGAACTTGAAATCACCCATTGTATCACTACTATAAGGTTATACTATTATAGTTGTATACTCTGATCAGTTCACATTGTCTTGTTTACATTATTCTCTGTTACAAATGAAAGTGAAGTGGATTTTATGTATTAGTCGAAAAGTAAAAATAGATTTGAATTTGAATTTGGATACGCTGGTATGATGAGGCATCTCCTTTGCATCTAATCACTGTAGTCTTGTAATGATCTAGTATTGATAACTCTAAAGGGGAAGGAGATATATGCAGTTGCTTTAATCATCTTCAAACAGAGACAAGATTTTTGTAATGTTTTTCTTCATAAACCAATAGAAGAGTTTGGTACAGACATCATCACCTCTTGAAATTTGTGTGTGCGGGTGTGACCACCATTTCTATTTCATGAAAATATGTAAAACTTCAAATTCCACTGAAGCTTTCTTATCTAAGGTCTGATCTTTAAGGAACTTTTGCCACCTTGATTGCCACATTTGAATCTATCTATGCAAGCAAACTTTAATAAACAAGATGAGGAAATGACTTGACATGACATGTATATGTACTTTGTTGGCTGTTCTATCACTTTTGTTTCTTTTCTTTTACTTATTTTATAAAGGAAGTGAAATGTTTTATTCAAAGTAAACTTACCTCTGGTGTTTTAGCATCTTTGCTCGTTTCGGGCTGCTGGTTTTCCTCCGTCTCCTCCTTGACTGTCAGTGGGTCCTCCATCTCAAACAGTGGACGGTCACCAAGAGCAAAGACAAGATTCTGCCACCTAAATTGAGGTTTTAAACAGGTGGTAAAGATATCTTTACTCTGGACATCTATATTCTAAATGTATGAAATCATATTTTCCCCTGATATAACATGATCAGAATCTAAGTCTTTCTCTCAAATGTGAAGATGCATTGCCCTGATGGGAATTGGGTTATTCATTGACATGAAATTACACAGGCAATGAAAAGATAAACAAGTATGTACATTTTGCAGTCATTGATCCAAATGCATATGCATCATGGTTATCTTTTTTGGTGGTCCTCATTTAATTGGTCTCCCAAATTATGAAGTGTTTTCCCCCTCTGTGACTTCAGGAAATAGTTGAATAATATTCACACATTGATATAAACAAGTATTGGCTGTACAGTTGGAATGCAGTTTGTGGATCCCATTGAAGATGAAAAAGAAAGTTACACAATTTGTGATATGCCAACCACTTTACTTCAAGGCACATCCCTTCCTTCATGAAGTCTTAGTTTCATATTTACCCACTCTGAAATGCTTGTGGCAAAGCCTCTCTCCCACCCCCATTTATACTTGATGATTTTGTAATGATATGGCCACAATATGATTGGCTTGCCACCATATTAGAGCAACTACCCCGAGGGCAATTACTCCCCAGCTAATTACTAATTAGTGATATGGCTAGAGTAAAGACTAGGGTTAGGGTAAGGTTAAGGGTTCGGAGTTTGGGTTAGGGTTAGGATTAGGTTAAGGATTAGGATTAGGGTTAGGGTGAGGGGAAGGGTCCGGGGTAATTGCCCAGGGGGTAATTGACCTAGACCCCTTGCCACTCATAGCAAGTGCAAAGTGTATTCAAAGTACTGAAATCCACCGAGTATGAACGCTTGGATGGAACAGCTCATTACCTGGCTATAAGAATTAAACATCAATAGGGCCACCTACCCTTTGAAAACTTCAGCAAAAGGTCTATTTCATGCAAGAATTTCATCACTGTTGAATCACAGGACCAGACTCACCTGTCATCAGGCTTGGTCTCTGCCGGCACCTGTAGGGTCACTGCCTTGGGAGACTGGTTGCTGTTCCCCATCTTGCTTCCAATCATGCTGCGACCCCGGCCGGATCTTTGTTGAGATCTCCGTCCACTCTTCTCTGCAGATGTTAATCACAAAAGATGTTTCACAGGCTGCATTAGCCAGAGATGTTGTACCAAGTCTCATGCCAGTTGAAGTCTAAGTCGCCTGCATTCTTTTGCTTTTTAATTATTTCTTTTAATTCTCTCTTCCTCCAGTCATAAATCAAGCTAAAATAAGGATGCAAGGTTTACATCTGAAACACATAAATCCATAGAGAACTAATAACCTGTCCTGTTTATAGTATGGGCTGGGCTATGTTTTAGTTTCTCTTTCTCCAAGAATAATTTGTTCCATAAACTAGATATATCGCTACGGCTACTGATATGCCTCCGCCATAATGCATGGTTCTCCTAATAGGTCTATAGTACAATGTCTTGACAATGTGTGATGACAGTTTCACACAATTGGCAAAATATTAAAATGACAGGTTTGACACAAATGTGCTGAATGTTCACTTTCCTAGAACTAGGTTCAATTGGATGAATGATTAAAATGTCAGAGTGCAGATTTTGGGGGAACTGATGATTTTTACTTGACTTTTGACCCTTTTATAAGTTTATGCATTGAGTAATTTTCAAGGTATTGAGAAAAAGTATAATTTCAGTATCAAATGGGAAAATAGCATTATCTAAACCTGGCCTTGACCTTTGACCTCACAGTTCCAAAGAGAATCACTGTTTGGTTAAACATGCATAAATATGTAAGTTTCATGATGATACCTTGAGTTACTTTCGAGATATGGAGGAAAAAGTGCAATTTAGCACTTTCACTTGACCTTTTACCTTTTCACCTTTGACCTTTTGGCAAGAAACTTCCCCAAAAATATATATTGGGTAATACATGCCATACATCAAGTTAAAAAAAAAAAAAAACCTTCAGGCATATTGCATTTTAAGGAAAGTAGTGATATTTTGAGGAGTTGACCTTGACCTTTGACCCCCTGACCTTTGACCCATGACCCCCATCTTCCCTAGATAATCACTGCCCATCGGTACAAGCATATATACTAAGTTCCATGAGAATACCTTGAACCATTTGCGAGATATGGAGAAAAACATGAAATTTCAATGTTTTTTTCACAAAATAACCTGTGACCTTTGACCCTGTGACCCTAAAATCCACACAAAGTATTATCCCCCAAGGATATACCCTCATACCAAGTTTGATGTAAAACCACCACACGGTTCTTGAGATATCGACAAAAACAAAATGGGACGGACGGACGTACGGACAGACGGACGGACGTACGGACAGACGTACGGACGGACGTACGTAGCGTACGTACGGACGGACGGACGACCCGAAAACATAATGCCTCCGGCCACTTCGTTGCGGAGGCATAAAAAAGATCCCCTAAAAAAAAAGTTTGTATTATATTTCTTCAAGTACAAATGTAAGTGATTTGAGTGAAATTGAGCATCCACATCTACATGCTGTTATGAGCATTTCAATGCTGATAATTATGTTAACAATCATTGTATCCTGTGAGCACCTTGGGGAAAAAAAAAAAAAGATAATCAAAACGTTGTTGCAGTCACCTGACAATGATGTGCCTTACATCTACTTTTTCCTCAGTGCTTTGCCCATTTAATGACTGATGAAATTTCTATACCACATGTGCCTAAAATGTATGCAATGTGAGAGAACACACAGATATTCAAATGTTCATAACTTCATAACAGCTGTGACATTTTCCTTCCACTTTCATTGATCCCTCAGCTACCTTTTTTCTTTCCTTCACTCTTTCTATTCAAAATGACTTTGCCCTTTGGTCGACTCTCCAACAGTGAAGTTCTTCGTCCTCTTACCTCTTGTCACTGGTCTCTCGTAGAATTCAGTCTTCTGGAATTCTTTCTTGAAGTTGACGCTGCATTTGATGTCTGCGCCTTGGACTCCAACAGGATGATAGATCTATGTGTTGTTTTCAGGAAGAAAGGCCAGCAACAGAGAATCATTTGTAAAGTTGTGGTGAGAATTTCAATCCACATACAAACCTTGCTCACTACTGACAGCAACGTTAAATCAATATAGTGGTAATAATCTTCGGAGATAATTTGACATGGTGGTGAGACTAACAATCTTCCACTGCTAATGGCATATCATTTGCATAAAGATAGATACTTCTTACTCTGCCACGATGGATCAAAAGGACTGAATCACAGCATCATACCTTCACATTTAGAAACCAGTCATACTGAGGCTCGTGAGTCCAGACACATTTGTCTGACGATGGGGGCTTCGGGGCTGGCACCTCCACAATAACAGTCTCGGGGATGACCTCAGGAGCATCACCAACTCCCTTCTTGGGGTCAAGGAATGTCACCCTCTGCATACATCAACAGGAAAAAAGGGAAGGTTGGCTTGAATGAACAATAGAATCAATGAATGTCATGTCTCAATCAGTGTGACATCTCACATGCACATAGTGTTACATGATGTAAATGTATCCACATCTTAGACAATACACATTAGACAGGGATCAAGGAATGGGGGGGGGGGGGCTACATGGGGGATACTATTGACCCCCCCCCCCACTCTGAAAAATGTTCTGTGGCCCCTGTTAGAGTCAGTTCACATTGACTGAAACATTCACTTATCTTCACTCACAATTCATCATTATGACTCTAGCTTGCAGGACAGCAAAGAGCAGCAAATTTTCCATAACAAGCAGAACTCTAAAACTTCTACAGCTTCAAGATGGTATACATGTGAGTTTTAATACATGTTTTAACATGTATCATATTCATATCATATACCTCCTGTTTTTTGTCGCTTCTCTAGTCCTATCGTGCTTTTACTTTCTATTCCATTTCCTTCCTCACTTTTCTTCTCCATCATCTTGTAAATTTCTCTTCTGGCAAGTGTGTGAAGGTCACCTAAATATTCTCTTTTTTCCTGTCACTTTGTTAATTCTGTCAACCAAAGCACAGGCAATCTTTCACACAGCACAAAACAAAACAAAACTGTTTGTGCTCAAATTCCCATAACATCGAATTTTCTCTGTGGGCATAAGACAACAAAGACAAACAGACAAGTCATTCGTCAAACAGATTGTCACACCACAATGGTGCCTTATGACCCTTGAGTTTACACCAGACAGACGTTTTCAGATCAAATGCAGATTATCAGGCAAACAAGTGCCAAATATATGTATGAAAACTTCACAGAGAGTCTCCTCTTCACACTTTTCACCTTGAACTTTGATCAATGACAATCTGCCAATGCAATAATCTGGCATGATTTAGTGTGGTAAAACTGGACAGTTTATCATTTGAAATTTGTCAGTCACTGAAATCTGTTTTAACCCTATTCTATCAGGCGGGGGGGGGGGGGGGGGGGGGGGGTCGACATTTCGCACCACTATTCCGCAACGTGCAAAGATTTTGCTGCGTCGTTTCATGACTTTTTTCATTGAAGTCTCCTGCATATTGTGTGCAAATCCAGTGCAATTGTGTGGGGGGTTTTTGTTAAATTGATGTAAATTAGATTATTTCAACTTTTAACAATTGAAATTAATCAATTCTAACGTAGAGAAGCTTGAAAACGTGCCTGCAACAAATTTTGGCAAAAAAAAGCAATAGAAAACAAAAGGTCGAAAAAACAATAAAATACATAAGAAATTAACAAAACAATAAAAACAAAAGAAACTGATTTTAATTGTGCTATTTGTTTACAAGAAAATTGTTTGATGTGTCTTGAGAAACTCTGACACAAAAATTTAGCAATCCTTCAGTCTTTTTAATGGAGGTATAGGTGAAAATATGATTTCATGCATAAATTTGCATAATTAATTTACTAAAAATAGAAAGTCAATATGTTTCTATTGTATAACCATGTAATCTTGTTGTTGACATCCGGCTCTATCTGCAGGCAAAATTTTGTGGCACGCGATCGGTGGCTGAGATCTGAATGAAATCTTTGCATCTGACTGGCTGAGAGCAAACTGTTGGTGAAAATCACTAACAAAACACCTGCTGAAATGCCCCATGGGCATCCCTTTGAAAATTTGATAAAACGAATGAATGAAGTGTGAATCATAATACAGCCCAGGGAGAAAGAATTTGACTGAGGCTCTACCCACTCACTAACAAAACACTTGATGAAATGCCCCCATGGTTCTGTTTAATGACATCCCTCTGAAAATTTGATGAATGAATGAATGAAGTGTGAATCATCAGTGGCGGATCCAAGGGGGCACACTGGGCGCGCACCCCCCATAAATTTTTTATTTTTTGAAAATAGAAAAAAGGAAAAGAAAAAAGTGAAAGGGGCACATGCACCCCTCCTTTAATTTTTGCATCAGAAATTTGCACTGAAGCCCCCCCCCCCCCCCCCCTTTCTTTTTCTTTTTGCTTGTCAGTCAATGAAACCCAGAAGTGGCACAAGAAAACGAAAAAACTGCACAGGAGTCTTTTTTCTTTTTTTTTTTGGCTTGTCAGCTGATTAGACCTGGAAGTAGCACCAGAAATATTTTTTTCGCCCCCCAACCCCAACCTTTACGGAATTCCTGGATATGCCACTGACCATAACACAGTCTCAGGAGAAGAAATTTGACTGAGGCTCTACCAAACTACCTCCTCTGCTCACAAACAAAACACTTGAGGAATGCCCCCTTGGGTTCTGTTGAATGGCATCCCTTTGAAAATTTGATAAACGAATGAATGAAGCATGAATCATAACACAGCCTAAAGTGAAGGAATTTGACTGAGGCTCTACTCGACACATACCTTGCTTGCTGGAGTGACGATGTCGCTATCCAGGTCATCCCTCTGTGTCTGGGCCGTGGCCCTGGCAGTGCTCTCATGCCCGTCCCCCTTCTCATCATCACTCTCAGACTCCTCCTCTGTGAAATCCAGTTCATCGGACTGAAAGAAAGAAAGATCAAAAGGTACCCATACCGTCCACTGTGAATGAGAGTTTCAATAAATTCGTAAACTGAGATTGTACACTATCTATAACCACATACTACAGACTTGGTTCACTAGTGCATATGGTTTTCCACTAGTCACCATTTCAGGTTCAGCTGAATATCATTATGACATATTTGTCACTGTGTTACCCTGACAGAGTTGCAGATATTGAAGTTGGAAAGGCTGAAAGTGGTGCAAATCATATATGTAATTATTCAGTGAAAGCTGACAGTATGAAGAATTAAGAATTCCAGAGAAGGAAATTGATTTTCTTGCAGTATTAGATTTCCACAGTGACGGGTCTATGAATAGTATGTCTTTGGAAGGAGGCAGATACATTCTGAACTGATACACATCAGTATTTGTCCGTGTCAGATTGCAGGGGATGGACACGTCTGAACTTGAGTCAAGACTAGCTTTGTCTGGATTTAAAGCAAGACTTACTGAGCTGAGGAGCTGAAGTTCATTGACGGACGACTGGCTGCGAGTTCTGGGTTCTGGTGACTTCCCAGAATCCTCCTTGCCCTCTTCATTGTCGGAGTCAGGTTCCTTGTCCAGTGACTCTATGTAGGCTTGCAGGTGTTCCATACTAAAGCCAAATATAAAATGGATAGCGATCTTAAGAAATTTAATTTGTAAAGGGAGACAAATTGAAGAAACTCTCACTTGAACCTTCACCCCTCTGAATAATATCTTTCTTTCATTTAATATGCCTTGTCCGCCTTGAACTATTCAACATAACAATGTTGGAATTTGGGAGCTTGGGTATTTGTTCCATGTGTATTGTGTCACTGCCAGCAACCAGGGACAGCCTGGTGGTAGTGTCGCTGCCCGGAAAGCAGTAGATGACAGGTTCGAGTCCCACTGGTTCCTTTTTTCTGACATGTTTGTTAATTTACAGATCAGCCGTTGTAATCTCAACAATTTAATTTGTTGAGGGAGACAGATTGAAGAAACTCACACCTGAACCTTCACCCCTTTAAATAATACCTTTCTTTCGATTACAACCTTCTTGCAAAAATTAACACAGACCTGCATAAGAGATGATATAATATGTGGTCATTGCTCATCTGCACTGGACAGAGACTATCTGTCTGATGACTTACCCTAGTTTGGCCTTTGCTTGAAGTTGTCGATGAGGAATTTCCAGCGTCTGCCATGGCCCCTGCAGCTTGTGAGCTTGGAGAAGAGTTTCTCCCACATCATGATTCGTTTCTCTTTGGCCATCCGTTTGGCCTGAAGAAAAAAAAAAAAAAACACAGATTAAGAAAGAACCTGTATGATATGCATTTTTATGCTCATCCAGTTGAACACACATTCCTTTTGTTTGCCATCATACAAGTGAACCATATTCCTAAATAACTCTTCAACTTCATCCTTCATTGTCATCGATCTGTTCAGGACACAATGTCATTCCCTGGTCAAAGGTCACACAGCACCTTTACTATTTTTGATATTCAATTGGATCAGACTGGTGACCAAAGGGGATAAAAGTACATGGTAATTATTACAATTATAACCTTTTAGAAGTCTGATTATGGCATATTGCACTCACTCTCTGTGAGAGTATATGAAAATATGTTTTACACGTTTCTACAGTTCTGCACACGACACAAGGCTGAGAATTTGAGGAATAACTGTAAAACTACAAATATTTGTTGCATGAAACTGTAGCGGATTGCTCCTGTTATTTAATGCATTGTCTAGACAAAACCTTATTGCGTGAATTTCACTAGTGCAAATCTTGGCTCTTTGCAAAATTTGCACGAGTTTCATGTACATGAAATTATCCGGTTCTACAGTATTGTCTTCTCTCTCTCTCTCTCTTTACATAAAATGTATATGTTGCTCATTTTCATGGCAAAATTTATACACAATCTTGTCACAACGTAAGAAGGAAAACATAAGGATTGTTACAAACAAGAAGCAAACACAAGACAGAGACAATGCATTCTCCGTTTTCAATTATTGACAAGGGAACAATGCAATCACCTGTGCGTCCAGCAGCTGCAGCCTCCTGACAGCAATGTTCAGCTGCTTGTGTTTGCTCTCGTAGTCAGTGTGAAGTTTTTTGAGGGCGGCGCTCTTCTCTTCCCAGGACACCGAGAAGACACGCACCAGCCTGACGAGCTCTGTCACTGGCGTCTGCAGGTCATTTGTGCTGCAAAGGCGGAGAAAGAAATGGTGTGGTGCGTGATAAAATGTTTGACCCACTTTCTCCAGTCACTCAAGAGAAATCTCTCAACTAGACAAGTATGATGTTTTCATCATCAATGAAATGCAGCAAGGGTCATGGCCACATTACTTGAATATAAAATTCTGTTCCAATTTCACAGCGATAAAGCTGGAGTGGGGCTCACCAAAAACAGAATGTGGGCATATATCTGGTGCACTTCACAGTTCTGTCTGTGTAATATTAGCATATGCATTTGTATCAAATTACTAAATGAACAGTAATGCTTGATGTTGTGGAAGTCTAACATAATGCACAGATCATCTGAGTGAATATTGTAGGTTTCAAGTGGATTGCCTTCTGTAAAAGTAACACACAACAATATTTTTTTCCTTTTTAAAGACATTTGTATGTACAGCTGTATGTGTGAGTGCAGAGAGAGAGAGAGAGAGAGAGATATTTACCTTCTAAAGATTCTGCCAGAAACCATGATGAGCCGAGCCATAAGGGTGGGTGGAAGTGCATGGACAAGGAGTTCATCTTTCAGGGACAAGAACTACGCAATAGATTGGACAGAAAAATTGGACAGCAAAACTTGACAAGTCTTTTTTATTATTATCATTATTATTATTATTATTATTATTATTATTATTATTATTATTATTATTATTATTATTATTATTATTATTATTATATTATTATTATTATTTATGATAAAGCAACAACAACAAAAAAATATTCAAGAAATATTACAAGGACACTTGAGTTATGACATTGTTTCTTTTTGGTATGTTTGATTCTTCTTCTTTTGAGCCATAGGCATGGAATGATTAAGAAATTAAAACTCAAAAGTTTAAAATTACTTTTTATTTATCTCTACTTCTATATCTCCTAAAGAAATGATTGCAGTTCACAAAGTTTCCCAGTCACTAGTAACTATTTAAGGAAATTAGAATTATAAGAATTTAGATGAAACACCTCATCCCTTGAGAAAAAACAAATCTTATATAAAAAATTTCCCCTAACACAATAATTGCATAATATCAAAACAATCACCTCGGCTAATGTTGCCTGGACCATCGCGATTGAGTTGACCACTCCATCACATAGCATCTCAAACTTGTTGCTCTCCTGTTGAGCAGATGCCATGATGTCAATTTCATCATCCATGATCTGGAGAAAAAAAAAAAAATCATAACTACAAGCAAATAAGAAAGGTGCATTTCATGGCAGCTGAAATGTTATATGGCTCATGAGATTTAATTGATGATGAGATGATGATGATGATGATGATCCACCACATTTGCATAGCGCCTTATATCTGTTACAAGTACAAACATTCAATGGTGCAGACTCCTCCAAGAGAGTTAGCAATTGAATGCCTGGCGGAAAATATGAGTCTTCCGTGAGGCCTTGAAGAGCGCCAGTTTGTCAACTTCATAGAGAAAAGATGGGAGGGAGTTCCATAGGTGAGGAGTGATAGAGGAAAATGCCCGGTCTCCATATCCCTTGACATGTGTAATAGGTATCTGGAGAGCAAGGGCTAGATGAACAAAGGCCAGGGCAAGGCTCACAACACTCAATTGGGGAAGACAGGTATCCTGGGGCCTGACCATGAATGACCTTAAAAGTGAGCTGTAGGATCTTGAAATTAATTCAATGCAGCTTAGCCAGGACAGGGATGATGTGATCATACTTCCTCAGCCCAGTGAGCAAACGTGCCGCTGCATTCTGTACTGCTTGAAGTCTATTCAATGTTGCAGATGGAAGGCCAGCTAGAAGACTGTTCTGGAAATCCAGTCTTGATGTAATGAGTGAATGGATAAGGCTTTCTGCTGCTATCCTCGTAAGCAGAGGTTCAACTAATCTACAGAAGATGTAATTTCAAGGAGCCTTGATTGCTATAGATCCATTGATTCCACCACTTAAAGAACTCTAGAAGTAGATATGTAGACACTGATATGATTAGATCTAGAAATGTCTTATGTAGGCATCTACATGTAGTGTTAGAGAGCAGAAATTAGTCTAGTCTTCTAGATTCTTACTTAAGCTGTTAAGTAATGCAAAAAGAGAGAAAACCATCCACAAGCCTGAATTATTCCAGTTTTCTGAGCTGTAGCTCAGGCAGTAGGGAAGGTCCAGAACCGAAGCAAATTGCAAATTGTGTGAAAGCTACAGCAGAGATTTCATTAGACTCAAGGCCCAAATAAAGAAGATTCATTACGACCCTATACCAGCATTCATGACCAGACATATTGGGTACTATCATATACATTGTAGCGCTTGCCCCAGCATTAGACTGGGCACTTGCCATTTCTAGATAGGCCTAGAGCCAGAAGGCAATAGGTGATTTCACGTTAGGTGCAAGCACTGTTTTTGTTTGTTTGTTTGTTTTTCAGTGGGTCCCTTTTTCCTACACTGCATACTGTCAGCTTTACTTTGATTATTCATTACATTGGTGATTTCAAGTTCAGTGCTACTGCTATTTCAGCACTAGCACTGGCCATAAAACCAAACTTGAAATCAAGTCTGTGTTTGGAGGTTGACCCCAAAATTATGACGTACATTATGTATTTCCAGTAGTTGGTGCTGGGCCCGGTGTTGAATGTTGTCTGCTGAACTCGGCTCCATCGTTTGTGTTGGCGATATACATGCTTTTCCCCCATTGGCTAACACTTAGCCCCTAGGGCCAGAGTGATTATCATCTTTGTCATTTCAAGTTCGGTGCTGGTGTTCTACTGTTAGTGTTAGCATTGCTCTAAGAGACCCGCATTCACTTCCATAGATGCATCTTTTATGTGCAAAGTTTATGCTAATAGAATGGTCGCCCACGTAACATACACAAACACTCGAGACATGGCTACATAAATTTGAGCCTAGGACTGGTAGGACCAAAATTAGGATCATTGTATTTTGGGAATGCAAAGGTGTGGTGCTGCCAGTTTGGCTTGCTACTACGGATCATGTGGCAACTGCAGGTGTATGAGGTGGCAGTGTCCAGGGTTGAGAGAATGCAGCAGAAGATGAACTGGTATTACCGGAAGTGGTTAGGCATTCCGAGAATGCTTACAGATCTGGCATTCTTTTGCAGATCAGGCGAGCTGCAATTACCTATGATGTCAGTGGTTGAGGAGTTTAAAGCTGGCAAGGTTAGGCCAGTGATGATGATGAGGGAGTCTAAGGACCAGATAATAACAGGAGTTTATAGGCCACTGATCCGCACAGGGAGGAAGTGGAGGGTGGAGGAGGCTGCGGACGAGGCAGTGGCAATGGCAAAGTGGAAGGAGCTGCGGGGTGCGGTTCAGGTGGGGCAGAAAGGGGTTGGGTTTCTTCAGGGCGTGAACAGCAAGCAAGGCAGGAAGGGTAGGAGGCATTTGGTGGTGGAGGCGGTAGAGGAGGAGTACCGCTTTGCCAACCTGGCTCTGCAGTAGGGAGTACAGGGGGCGTGAACTCGATGGGAAGGGGTGGAGCAGAGGAAGGTGTCATGGAATGACCTCAGGTCAATGTCCTCTGGAGCTTTGCCCTTCATGACCAGTTCCATCTTTGATGTTTTGCCTTCTCCAGTAAATCTTAAGAGGTGGGGCGTTGTGGAGGACAGTGGATGTAGGGTTTGCAACAAGGCGAAGGGCTCACTAGGCGTGAAGGCGTGGAGAGGGGAGGTCTATCATAACTGCTCTTGATTTTCACATGCTCCTTCGCATATGATACCAGTATTATGCTTTTTTGCGGTGACATAGACGTGATGATCTGAAAACTTGAAGGTACAAAAGGTACTGTGTTTTGTTGCTTGATTTTGATGTAACTTTCTGGTCAAAATGTTGAGCCACACGCAATATGCTGAATAGGAAACTCCGAAAACCCGCACCCGGACCGGGGGGCTGAATCAAGCACAGATGACCGAGGAACTGACTGCTGGTCATCAAACAGAAGCAGGGACAATTGAGGGTAATACCACTCTCAATCTCGCCATTGAAGTGAAAATAAAGGAAGCGCTTTGTTTGGAGGATGTGTTGAAAGTGCTCATGTGCGCCGTGAAAGAAGCTGTTCTTGAACAAAATACACAGCAGGTACATATGAGGCTCTCAAAATGGACGCTGACCAACACGAAGTTCATGTGAACAGCTTGGAAAAGAAAGTGAAGGAGCTGGAAGGAAAACTCTCAGTGATGACTAAGCGTTTGAGGAACAAGAGCAATTATAGTCCGTGCAACTGTCTGAGATTCTACAGTGTCAAGGAGAGACCAGGCGAAAGTACTGATACACTCATCACTGACATTGTGAGAGACCACTTGAACATTCACCTGGCAGAATCTGACATTGATCACAGCCATAGAATCACTATGAGAAGCAGCACCAGGACAGGGCCAGAGAGGGGAAAAAGCATCATTATCAAGTTTGCCAGCTACAAGTACAATGTGCAATAAAAGGTCTATGCAGCAAGGTCGAAATTGAAACGGACATCTGTCTTCATCAACGAGGATCTTGGATGAAGGGCGTCAAACAGATGTTATAATCATGGATTTCTCAAAAGCTTTTGACAAGGTTGGACATGAGCGGCTTTTACGTAAACTGGACTACTACAGTATCAGGGGGAAAAATCTGAGATGGACTTTCCAGATGGTCTAGCGTCAAAGGTTTGCCTTTTTGCCGATGATGCAATTTCCTACATGACCATTGACAATCAACATCATACGCAAAATCTTCAAGAGGACCTAAACAAAATTGGTGACTGGGCGAAAAAATGGATGATGGTTTTGAACACAGATAAGTGTAAGGTTTTGACAATATCCAGGAAAAGAAGAAAGGTGCAACACGTGTATCATCTAAATAACGTCCCTCTTGAATTTGTTGAATCCGTGAAGTACTTGGGTATAACCATCACTTCTGATTTGAAGTGGACCCAACACATCAACAATACTGTCAATAAAGCCAATAATGTCCTTGCATTTCTAAGACGCAATCTTTGCATAAAATCTTCTGATGTTAA
Organism: Diadema setosum; assembly: GCF_964275005.1. Lineage (NCBI taxonomy): Eukaryota > Metazoa > Echinodermata > Echinoidea > Diadematoida > Diadematidae > Diadema > Diadema setosum. The sequence goes on from NC_092689.1 coordinate 13,543,242, forward strand.
AAGCCACAGCTTACAAAACTTTGGTTCGACCAATTGTTGAGTATGCTTCCACAGTTTGGGACGCATCTTCCAAGAACCTAATCCACAAAGTGGAAATGGTCCAGAGAAGAGCTGCGAGATTCACTTTAAATCGCTACCATAACACCTCAAGTGTCACCAAAATGATGCAAGAACTTGATTGGATCACTCTGGAACAACGCATAGAAAATGACAGACTAATTATGATGTACAAAATACTGTAAAACGAGGAATGTTCGCGTGCATTTTTTTAATTTCGCAAATTTCGCATGTGTCAAGATTCGCGAAATTAAAATGCACGGGAAAGTTCTTGTCTACACTATATGCATTGAATGCCAGTGGCAGTTTGCGAAAATTTCATGCCGCAAAAAAGGCTGTCGGCTCCAATTCGCGAAAAATTCACGCCACGAATAGACGTCTATAGTACAGTAGGGTGTTTTACAGTACACAACTCCTCTTTGCAGGACTATAATAGTGTCAAACAGGTTACTCAGTTGACGAGAGCCTCGCAATTAGCAACCACACTCCTATCAGTGCCATACTCGAGAACTGAATCGCATCGCCATTCGTTCTTCCCAAGAACTGTAAGGAACTGGAATTCCCTGTCGTCAGAAATTCTTTCAGCGCCATCTGCTATCTGTGCGCGCGGTGGGATCATTCCGAAACCGTCTAATGTACGGAACGGTTGATCAGCTTACCGGTCATAACGTCCCCACGCCAAAACGTCCCCGAGCCAAAACGTCCTCGGGTACGACCAAAACGTCCCCGGGGCCCAGCTGGCACCAAAACGTCCTCAGGTCAAAATGTTCTATGTCATAAATTTTTATAAAATCTAAGTATCACTTATCAATTCAGAACGGTAAATGTGAGGAAATTTTGTTATTTAGAGCAGCATTTAGGTGGCTCGCTGCTAGCTAGCTGCGCTGCCGTACGCCGTGCGCGCTGTCTGCTCCTATGCAACGCGAATTCTATGCAACGCAGTGATCGCCGAGCGAGTAGTTGCGATCAAGATTATTCCCATAAGTAGATAAGTGACCAAAAAAAAATGGTGAAAATTCCATTTCTACTGGACTCGAATCTTATTCAGATGCAAGTATTTAGGTTACTGGATAACTACAGTAGGGTGAGTTTATGCGCCAGAGTGTATTTTCTTCATGCATTTCTATCGAGTCCGCTGGACTATGCGCCATATAAGAGGAGGCAGGGCGGCGGGGATCGGACTGACGTTTTGACCCACAGAGCGCGCGCCGACAAAAGCGGGGACGTTCTGGTACTTGACCCGGGGACGTTTTGACCGGATTCGGTTGATCACACTTAAATTTAATGTTACAGTGACAGTCACAGTGCAGTGGCTAGTTATTTTCGTCAAATTTTCTACGTGCTTGTAAATATCTGTAAATAAACTGTATTATAATGTAAATAGCACAGTCTGCAAGAATCTTCAGCCTATTGAAGGAGGCAGACTTAATCAGAAGAAAAAGAAGAAGAAAGTCGCACCAGCAACTTGACCGACGATGCTGTAGGCAATACACAAGATTACACGTGTGGGACTGGAAGTTTTCGCTTCAGCGTCAGTAGTAGGATAATTCCAGCTCCAGTCATGGACAAATACGAGGTGAAGAATGTGTCATAATAGCTGAAATGCAAGTTCATATATTATTTAAACAAACAAAACAGTACCTTCAGTGATATTTTCAAGGGATTCCTACTGTCAGTCAATGCCAATGGAAGACTTATAATTGAACGTCCCAGTATCGACGCGACAACAGCACAACCGATTTTGCGTTGGTAGGTTTCTAAGCAACACGACATTGAGGGCGCATGTCAAAATTCTCTTCCCTGTCGAGAGTTCCTAGTGTAGTGTATTGAAGGAGCAATCAACGAGAGTCCGTCATCAATACGAGAGAATCACCCATCTCTATCCCGGCTTGGCCTATACATTACCGAGTACTAGTAATCAGATCAGAGGGAAGAATTCTAGTAGCCCTACACCCTGAAGACTCGCGCTGCCTGCTCATATGGTTTTGGGTTGTGTTTTCTTTTTCTTTTTCTTCTTCATCTTCTCCTTCCTTCTCCCATATCTTCTTCTTCTTCTTCTTCTTCTTCTTCTTCAGTACCGTACCTTAGTCATAGTCTCATAGAGATGTTATAGTTTTAGTTACGATAGGCGATTCGGATTTTAACTTTTTGATTTGGAAGGTGATTTAAACGACTTATGTCATACTTTGTTGAAGAACATACAATTCTATTAGGTATTCAAAGTTTATTTGATGAAAATCGGTCTTGGAATGTCTGAGAAATCCACAAATAAAGTAAGGCCCTACTAAACAAAGTGGTACTAATAAAAAGTGGGTCCAACCTTGAACAGAACGTCTTTGTTTGTTTGTTTTTTTATATCTCAGCCATTTCAAAACCATTTTATCAAACAAACTTTGAATCTCATAGAATGGTATGCTCTTTAATATTTTATGAGAGGTTTCTCATCATCTCACAAAAAATGGAAATCTGAATTTCCGCCCCATCTCAGCCAAAAGCACAGTGCCTTAAAAGATTAAAAAAAGAAAGAAAGAAATACAGCCCGAAAACATCTTAATAACTGAAGGACTCTTCGTCTTCTGCAGTGACAGGTCACCACGTCTCATTGTAGATATCATCAATCTTGTGTACGATGGCAGACTCTTGTAGATAAAAACTTCCCGCGAGGCTTCAAGTTCATAAGCCGGGGCATCTTCTGTGAGTCATTATTGAACTTGCTATGGAGTCAAGAACAAGCCGACTTGATCGAGACAATGTGAGTCCGAAAAAACTAATCAATCAACCCTACAGTCTGAAGACAGCAGAGATTTGAAGAGATGATGGCAATGCTTTGTTCATAACAAGCAGAAAGTCAGTTAAAATAATCACATTTAGATGATAATCTAGTGTACGTGTTTACAGCATAAAAACACAGTCTGCTATATACTATACTTTTCAGGGCTGTACTGATTGATCAGCATGAACACTAGAGTGGAAGTCTGATTAGAGATGGATTGTCTGGTTGAAGAGTATGGATGGAATCGCGCTGATTGATGACTTCAGTTTTCAACTTCCCCATTAAACTCGAGTAATATGGACCCTAAATGGAAGCTAGCATCAGCTAATCATCAACTTGAAATTGCTCACAGTCAAATCGTATCACAGGAAGTCAACTACGCTCCCACGTCAAAAACAAAAAGTGTCGAAAAGGGTCTCCTGCGTATTAGACATATAGGACGATAGCATGTCTCCCATGTCTCTGTTTCCTTTAGTCTCCATAAAGGGTCAATTTCTCGTGAAAGGGTGTGTTTTCGACATTCAAGGGAGGGGATTAAAGTGAGAACAGTCAGTGAAATGAATATCACTATTACAGGTAAGTGATGTGGATAAAAAACTGTATAGTAAATCAGAAACTGTTTAACTATAAGTCCGTATTTTGTAGTGAAAGAGAAGTATTCAAAACACAATTTAGGGTAGGCTTTTGTTATCGGCACCATAACAAAATAAGCTATTTACGGTCTATTTTTGCCCCTCCCCCCCCCCCCCGAAAAAAAGCAGTGTGCAGTGCGTGTGTGACAATGATCATTAATTATGCAAGAGACATAGATAGATAGACAGTATATATTCAGTACAAAGATAGACAGAATAGAAATAAATATATAACTAGACAGGTATTGTATATGAAATGGAAAATTTAAACAAGCAAATATATATGCATAGATTAATGAGTAAATATGCAAATGTACTCATATGAACGAATAACTGAATAGATTCTTAAGATTCATAAAACAATATACGCACTGAGGCCCTATGACCTAAAGGTTTTTTTTTTTTCCCACAGTGCATTTAATGGTCATACCCCCTTCCCCCTTCCCCCCTTCCCCCTTTCCTATAGTCACATTATTGGCGAAAATGTCTACAAGCCACTATGTTCCATTGAACAAGCCCTTTCATCTCCTTTTATTTTGTTATTATTCATACTTCCTGCAGAAAATGGACTCAATTCCCTTTTGTGCCAATGACTCAAATGCGCACAAATTTCACACACAAACCTATAGACAGGAAATAAACGTGGCAGGAAGGCTAATTGGCCTGTCGTAGATACACTCTAAAAACGCAAATGTTGAATCAACATTTAAAAGGGCCGAGGAGTGACAGCATTTTTGAAGTGTTGCATCCAACTTTTAAGATAACACTTTAAATGTTGAATCTAGCAGGAAAACCAACACTTTGAAAATGTTGTCACTCCTCGGCCCTTTTGAATGCTAATTCAACATTTGTGTTTTTAGAGTGTAAGGGTGCGTACACCTTATCGCAATATGGAGCACGTTATTCCTTTTAGGGATCGGTGGATAACGCCGAATCGTTTTCAAAAAAAAAAATGAATAATGTGAACGTATACTGCTTGCAATGAGCGGTTGATGGAACTATTCTTTTACCCCGGCTAATGTGATGGGAATATTAACATGATCATGGCGACAACGCAGTCACACTGATTGAATGTTTCTAACAAGATGGGCATTACCAAATGCAGCTTAGTAGCTCCATAGTAACCGTTTCTATGGATACGGAAGGAAGTGGGTTTATCGCCACTAGAGCATTTCTTGCTCTCCTGTTAACTAATTAAACTCGCTTAATAATTTGATTGTTGGTGAAGCGTAACATGCATAATACAACGTGGGCTTGCCCTCCTGTACTCGTGTCGTGTCCCTTGAGTAATGCACTAATAAGAAAGAGGATGCTTTCCTCATTTGGCTCCGAGCGCTCTCCGCGCAGCAGTATAAAAAAAGCCACAAAAAGTATACACGAATTGGATGATCATCATGAGATGAGATCATGCAGTGCACACCAAGTTAGTTCAAATGCATTGCCAAACATCCAACTGGGCAAAGCGATGAATATGGAATCTCCGTTCTATTTCGTTAAAATCTGGTCAGTGGTTGGTAATGAAGCAATCCCTTGACTATAATGCAGGGAGGCAATACAATTCAACTGGCTGCCGGATAGAATGATCTACATTCGTGTATGCATAAACCATATTAAGTTTAAGGGTGACCAACATTTGCTCCTGCTACATTATTGCTACGGTCATATTTTCTCCAAGGACTTAGGGTTAGGGTTATGATAGGATTTTAGGATTGGTTTGATGTGAGGATTAGGATTAGGGATCGGGTAATGTTTGTGGATATGTTTTATGTTGGCTTAGCGTGCAGGTATTTCATGGGAGCAATTGTTTCAGGAGCAAATGTCATGGATCCAAGTCTAACACAATAGTCATTATTGCCTCGTCAATATCGTCGTTATTATATCACGTTTATCAGTTTCCCATAGCACTGCGCGCTGCGCGCTTCGGCAAAGTAATGATCTTTTAGGGAAATAGATACTATCTCCCGCCTGGATATCAAGTGTTATATCAAACCTATAACACTTGTGATGATGACGATGATGACGATGATGATGATGATGATGATGATGATGATGATGATGATGATGATGATAATAATAATAATAATAATGATAATAATAATGATAATAAAATTTTCTGAAAATTACCAAGTCACTTAATTGTGTGTATGTGTGTACGCATCATGTAGGCTGATGTCGGTGTGGTACATAATCGTTGAAGTGCCTGGCTTTCAGCCGGGGTATGGACGGGTGCGTCTCTTCCCCGAAAAGTCAGAGTGGGCACGGGTAAGGAAGGGTTCGGGGATGGCAGGTTTGAAATGCCGAACTACTTAACTCTGTTTATTTAAGATTATAACAAAAATCATGTGGATGTCTGTTGGATCTCCCTGAAGATATTTTTAATTTATGTATCTTGTTTTGCTGTTGAACACTTGTTTGTACTGTCTTGTGCATCTGCATGTTCTTGTGACATATCTTATTGTATATAATAATAAATGTGCTTTGTATGAAGCGAATAAAGAGAATAATAATAATGATAAAATCCTGTCTGATTTCGATGTCAGCTGAAGAAACCCGGAAGTGGCACCAGAAGTTGCGCTGAGGGTCTTTATTTATTTTTTATTTTTTACTTTTTGCTTGTTAGCTGATAACACCTGGAAGTACCCCCCCCCCAAAAAAAAAACAAAAACAACAACAACAACAACAACAACAACAAAACAAACTTTTGAAAACGTGGCGCCGGTGTCACAGGCGATCCGTTCCGGCCAGTAGATAAGTTCCGCCGGAACGAATCGGCGGAATTTGGCCAGTATATCGGATCCCCCGGATCCAATCGGAGGGATTTTTGCCTCACCGCCGATACGATCCCCCACCGCCGATTCAATCCGGGTCTCTACCGTACAATGTATACAAAGTGGTCATGGGGAAACACCCCTTCAGTAAAAATTAATGTGCTCTTCCAGTCTCCCTCCACAACACCGATATGACGTTGGTCATGCCACCCTCTCTCTGATTTGAATCGTCTTGAACAGATCGAATGAGTTACTGTACAGTCGGGATGTTCGGCATGCTTCATGTTAACTACTGTACTACAAGGAGCTTCATATTAAATACACGTAACTATGAGCTCAAATAGTCCACCTTCATTTTAATGTATTTTCAGCGCTCAGAATCTAATCATTTAGTCCGATATAACGACCAATATAATCGCCAACGTCTATACATGCATGTTGGGTTTTTTTTTTAATCAGTTGTAACAACTTCAAATGACGGGATGAACTTTGTTTTTGTGTGTTCAGTTGTCTTTGTTCTATTTTGTGTCCGTGTGTATGTGCATTTGAATGTGTGTGTTTGTGTGTGTGTGTGTGTGGCGGGGGGCGGTCTATCTCTTCTGGGGTATTAACGTCTTACACAGAGATAACTTCAAACAAGCAAGGTATTCTAAAGGGATACTATAGTTTTAGTTGAGATGGGTGATTGAAAATTTAACGTTTTACAAGATGATTAGAAAGCACACATTATGCCAAGAGTATTAGTTTTAATCTGGACATTTCCAGTAACAAGCTGATTTTTTTTTTTTTCAGGATAGCTCCAGGAATGTGTCTAGAATAACATACTTAAAGTCCTCATAAATCCTCTGAGCATTTTCTGCAATTGAAGGTGGCGTCCAAAATGGCCTCCATTTTCTAAAATTCTTATAACTGTTCAACCAAGGCCTATGATAGCCCAAATACAAAATTTAAATACCTAAATATATGTTTTGAAGCATGGAATACCCAATGAAATACACATTAAGAGTTGTTGAAGCACGCAAGTGCCACAATCTAAGATGGAGTCCAAAATGGCAGCCATTTCCTCTTTTTGTTCTCATAACTTTGCAAGTAGATTTCACCTGTGCACACTTCAGATGTCGAAATATACATTTTGAGTCACAAGGAATCAAATAGATTACTTTTTCAGAGATTCTGAAACACACATAAAGCGCTTAAGCACTTTCAGAAATCCAAAATTGTGTCCAAAATGGCCGCCATTTCCTGTCTTTCTCATAACCCTGCGACTAAGTAACCCCGATACGCACTTAAATGTCTAAATATACATTTGGAGACGTAAGTAACCCAATAAAATACTTATTCAGAGCTCATGAAACACCGTGACGTAAGTACCAAAAAAACAAACAAACAAAACAAAACACGCGAGTTCTTCCCGGAAACCAAATATTGCCCAAAATGGCCGCCATTTTTTTTTTTTTTTTTATCAACGCATTGCTGTTTTTAGCCTGTTTCAAAAGACAAATAAATTCAATACAATGTTAGAGATTCAAAAACTCTGAAGGTCCAGCGGAATCTCTACCTTAAATGTGCACAACATGGGTATGGGTCGACTTGGATTTATCCCCCGTCCCCCACTTCCCGCTCCCCCCCCCCCCCCCCCGCTCTCGGGGAAAGGAGGGGTGGCCTGTACAATCATTATTGTCCGAAGTTATTTAATCTGAAGTATGCACTTTATCGTTGAATTGCAATCATAAAAATGCAAAACGTCCCTCGCTCGGCCCCTTTCCATAGACTTTGTACACTTTTGAGATTGACAAATTTCCGAATATGTCATTAAAAAGTGCGCACCTAGATCTTTCACTTATTACAAAATGATAAAGTTCCCTCAGGGGACTTGTTTAGGCCGCTGCTGAGAAATTTGGAAGTCAACAGTTATCTACAATTTGAATAATGCACAAAACTCAACTACTCAGTAGTTCTGTGTGTCAGCCACACTTAAGCCTTTTTGTTGCAGTCTTCTGTATTTTTTATCTATAAACATAAATCTAAAAGTAAGAACTGATGTAATGACATATAGAGTGTGTGGCAAGAATGTATATAGAAATGTTTGTAAGTTTTGACGAACTTTCTTCACAAAATATACATGATGGACACACATGCAGTGCATGGGTCTGCAAAGGTAGCCTAGTAATGTACTGGAATTTACGGTGAGCCCCGAAAAAAAAATTCAATTCAAAATCTAATGGTCAATAAAAATGAACTCAAATGTTACCTTCCACTTTCAATACTTTATGGGAGTTTTTAAAATGATACTCTCTTCAACATACCACTGTATTTATACAACTCTTCATTTGAGGCATGCAAATGGGATTCCCTACCTTTAAGTGAGCATGTACGATTCCGTAAGAGAAATTCAAAGTACATTATACAAAATCGGTTTGAACTGAAAAAAAAAAAAGATACAATGTGCAGTGGGCAGATAAGGTGGGTCCATCCTTTAGTTAGGGTCTCTTTGTTTATGCATATCAGCAATTTGAAGCAAATTTGTATCAAATGAACTCTGAATTCCTAAAAGAATTGAATGCTCTTTTATATTGCAGGTTTCTTATTATTTACTTGTTGATTTTTTTGTTTAGTTGGAAACCTGAACCCCCATCTCAGTCAATACTGTACCATCCATTTAATCTTGAATGCCTTCCCTTTTCATGATAGTGACTGCGGCCCAAAACAGATCTTCTGTTTAAAGAAAGTAGAGTGCATGCAAAATGTGGGGTATCAAAATCTCACGTAAACTTTTGACTTCTAATAATACCCCAACTTGAATATCCAAACAGTGCACCTGTGTCCAAAATCTGGTGTTCCACAAAAAAGTTACATTTTCTCTTTGTACACATTAAGTTTCATGCATACATGTATATGCATTTTTTTTAATGGAAAATACATATTACATGCACATGTAAAAGATGTGAAGCCAATAGTGGCAAGGGGATAGACACAAATTAAAAGAAAATGAAAAAACAAACAAACAGCTAGTAAACTACCTGTAATATGAATTGACAGGAAACAGACAGAAATGTGGTTTAATGTACCCCAAAATGGAAACTATAATAAATAAAAAGTAAAAAGGGTAAAAGCTGTGGGCAAACGGAAAAGAATAAAAAACAAAGAAGAGATTGCGAGTTCGAAGGAGAAAAATAAGGAGAAAAGGATACAAAGGAAAATGTTACTCATCTCGAGTTATAACAGTTTTAAATCCACATGTAGAGCTCCATTTCAGTCCCCTGCATACACATTAACAATTTGTTTGCAGACTAAGCAACATTTTTGTTTGAAGTATACAGCTGTACAATTATTTTCTTATCAGAATAAAGCTCATTGAAAAAGCCAGTTCATCCACGCTGTACCCTACAAGCAAAACCTCCCTCTCTCTTCCTTCCCACTTTAAGCAGTCTCTTATAAATGTATAACTACAGTATTATCATGCTCTTTCGTTGAACTATTCTTTGAAGTTTTATCTAAATAAAGGCTAATCGTATCATACTGTCTGTGCAACAGATGATCGACTCGTACGTATGTGTGCATGCAATAATTTAGGTAATACATTGTACAGTAATTTATTTCTTCGCGCCACTTGTTCGAGCGCAATTTAAGTACGAGGCTATAATATAATCCAGTTAAAGGGACATTATCAGAACGTAAACATAGGTTTGTCATTAATATTATTTAAGAAATTAAGAAATAGCTTGCTTACATAATGTTTGTTTGTTTGTTTGTTTGTTTGTTTGTTTGTTTGTTTGTTTGTTTTTGGATAGGCATCCACAATAAGCAGATATTATTTTGTTTTTAATGAGGCCTACTCGCACAACCCGGATAGGATCGGCGGTTGCGGAACGTTTCTGCGTACTGCCTGTTGTGCGGTATATTCGTTCCGGCGGAACCAATCGACTGAATTCGGCCAGTATATCGGTTCCCCCGGATCCCGGAATGGATCGCCTGTGACAGTGGCCATGATATACAGTACATGCACGCACCGAGTACCGACATGACGTTGGTCATGCCAACCTCTCTCTGATTTGAATCGTCTTGAACAGATCGAATGTGTTACTGTCGTCGGGATGTTCGGCATGCTTCATGTCAATACAAGGAGCTTCATATCAAATACACGTATGAGCTCAAATAGTCCACCTTCATTTTTAATGTCTGTTTTCAGCGCTCAGAATCTAATCATTTAGTACGATGTAACGACCAATATTATTGCCAACGTCTATACATGCATTTTTTTTTTTTAATCAGTTGTAACAACTTCAAATGACGGGGTGAATTTTGTTTTTGTGTGTGGTTGTCTTTTATTCTATTTTGTGTCCGTGTGTATGTGCATATGAATATGTGTGTGTCTGTGTGTGTGTGGGGGGGGGGGGTGGGGGTGGGCGGTCTATCTTTTCTGGGTTATCTCACACAGAGATAACTTCAAACAGGCAAGGTATTCTAAAGGGATAGTATATTTTTGGTTGAGATAGGCGATTGAAAATTTAACGTTTTGCAAGATAATTAGAAATCACATAAGAGAGCATACGATTCTACGAGAAATTCAAAGTACATTATACAAAATCGGTTTGGACTGGGAAAAAAAAATAGATGTGTAGTGGGCAGTTAAGGTGGGCCCATCCTTTAATTAGGGCCTCTCTGTTTATACATATATCTCAGCAATTTGAAGCAAATTTGTATCATATGAACTCTGAATTCCTAAAAGAATTAATTGCAGGTTTCTCACTATTTGTTTGTTGATATATTTTTTTTGTACTTGGAAACCTGAACCCCCATCTCAGTCAATACTGTACCATCCATTTAATCTTGAATGCATTCCCTTTTCCTGATAGTGACTGTGGCCCCCAAACAGATCTTCTGTTTAAAGAAAGTAGAGTGCATGCAAAATATGGGGTATCAAATGCTCACGTAAATTGTTGACTTCTAATAACCTAACTTGAATATCCAAACAGTGCACCTGTGTTCAAAATCTGGTGTTCCACAAAAAACGTTACATTTTCTCTTCGTACACATTAAGTTTAATACATGCATGTATATGCATTCTTTAATGGAAAATACATGCACATGTAAAAGGTGTGAAGCAATAGTGGCAAGGGGATAGACAGAAATTAAAAGAGGAAAGAAAATGAAAAACAGCTAGTAAACTACCTGTAACATGAATTGACAGGAAACAGACAGAAATATGGTTTAATAGGTACCCCAAAATGGAAACTATATAAATAAAAAGTAAAAAGGGTAAAAGCTGTAGGCTAACGGAGAAAAAAAAAATAGAATTGAAAATAAAAAATAAAGAAGAGATTGAGAGTGCGATGGAGAGAAATAAGGAGAAAAGGATACAAAGGTAAATGTTATTCAGCTCGAGTTATAACAGCTTTAATTCCACATTGTATAGCTCCATTTTAGTCCCCTGCATACACATTAACAATTTGTTTGCAGACTAAGCAACATTTTTTTTTTTAAGTACAGCTGTACAATTATTTTCTTATTAGAACAAAGCTCATTGAAAAAAGTCTGTTTATCCACGCTGTACCCTATATACCAGCAAAACCTCCCTCTCTCTTCCTTCCCACTTCACGCAATCTCTTATAAATGTATATAACTACAGTATTGTCATGCTCTTTCGTTGAGCTATTCTTTGAAGTTTTATCTAAATAAAGGCTAATCGTATCATACTGTCTGTGCCACAGCTCCAGATGATCGACTCGTACGTATGTGTGCATGCAATTTAGGTAATACATTGTACAGTACAATGTAATTTATTTCTTCGCGCCACTTGTTCGAGCGCAATTTAAAGTACGAGGCTATAATATAATTCAGTTAAAGGGACATTATCAGAACGTAAACATAGGTTTGCCATTAACACTATTTAAGAAATTAAGAAATAGCTTGCTTACATTTTTTTTTTTTTTTTTTTTTGGTATAGGCATCCACAATAAGCAGATATTATTTTGTTTTTATTGAGGCCTACTCGCACAACCCGGATAGGGTCGGCGGTTGCGGAACGTTTCTGCGTACTGCCTATTGTGCGGTATATTCGTTCCGGCGGAACCAATCGACTGAATTCGGCCAGTTGATTATCGGTTCCCCCGGATCCCGGAACGGATCGCCTGTGACACCGGCCATGTTATATATTTAGATACATTATTTAAAATGTGGGAAGAAAAGGCAGGAGGCCTTGTGAAAAGTTTGAAACCTGATGTATATTATACACGATATAGGCATGTATGATAGGGGACAGGTGCCTGATCTGACTGCCCTATTCACTACCAGCTATTCAGGGAAATTGTCCATTGGACAATCCTATATAGCAAACAGGTTCATATAACTCAAAAGGGACCTGCTTGTACAGCCCTAGCAACATAACTTGGCATTTTCATCATAAAGTATGACTTGGAGAACAATGAATCAGAAGACAATCCGGATGTGCACCTACAAAATAACGTATTCGAGCAAACAAATTCGTAGTTATACATTAATACATCTTTACATTGATACATCTTAAGCAATGTTATAGACCTAAAACATACTCAACATTAATAAAATCCTAAGGTAATATATCATACCCATCAGCCTTTCATACATTTATCATTGTCTTTTATCTGTCAGAATAAATAGTATATCTATATAGCGTAATCAATCATAAAAGAAAATATGTTTTCCGTATAATATTGAAATAATTTTATTGACTCATTTAAAGAGAATCAAACAAAGTCAAAAGAGAGACATTTAGACATGTGTGCTGTCATGGTGATTAAAGTGTATCTTTGGCCAAAAAATATTTTTTGATATGTGTAAGAGCTACATTTCAGTAACCTATTACACCAAGAATTAGAAAAAAAAATGTTCAATATTAGCAAAGAAAACTACATTTAAAGTTATAAACATACCACTAAAGCCAATGGGTCTGAAAAGAAGACTATAACTTTGCTATTGTTCCCAGGCTGCCTAATCTCTTGCTGATTCCTTAATCCCTTGCTAGTTCCTGAGAACAAAAGAAAGTTGATAGTCTTTTTTTTTCAGACTCACTGATTTCAATATTTTCTATATCAAAATATACTTTTTCTTCATTTATATGTAACATTTTTTTCTGATTTTTGGTGCAACAGATTACTAAAATACATCTCTTTCACATATCAAAAAAAATATTTTTTTGGCCAAAGATACACTTTAAAGCATCAGCTAATGACTCAAAATCTAACAGGACAATCTCTGGAAAGTAGACGAAATGAAATAATAAAAAAGTTAGTAAGAAAAATGGAGGTAAAAAAAAAAATGAGTGTGGTTATGAACCACCGCTCATCTGACGAGAGGAGGAAGATCTATAAGTATATGATTACAGTTCGACCTCGATTATCCGGCCATGTCGGGACCGACGCTCATCCGGATAAGCGAATTGGCCGGATATGGGAGACACAATGTTAATGTATATAGCTGCCGTCCCAGTTCACTGGCAGCTAGGCAGGTAGCGTACCCCGCAACGGTGGTGTAATCTATGCTAGCCTACGCAAAATTGTAGTCCCTTCTTCACAAAAATAAAGTAGGCCTATATCTTTATGTGGAAATCATACGTTTTACCTCATTAGATATTGAGAAACCTATCATGTACACCTTATGAAATTAGTGAAATAGATCAATGAAAAGATGTAAAAGTCACTGTTTTTTCTCAGTTATTGGATGAAAAAAAAAAGACCTTCACTGCGTGAACGCGTCCGGATAATAGAGATTTCCGGTTAAAAGGAGGTCGGATAATCGAGGTCGAACTGTACTATAAAATATATTTTAGAATGCAAAATGGGTATGTCCCTGCATTTAAAGGGAAGAAGCATGGAGCTCAGTGGAACCGTGCGGATATCACCTTACAAATACACCATACTGAAATGAGATGCGCCCTGTAATACATTTCGTGATGGAGATTGAAACTGATGTTCAAAATCATCAAGGTATATAAGAGACACTAACTATGGTAAGATGCGAAATTTTGAGCGCGAGGTCAGTGTGTCTCCTCTGACAATTCGCCAACACCAATCAATTCCGAAGCGCGGAGAACATCGCACGACGACGTAAAATTACTGGAAATCACTGGCGTCCATAACACATCGAAGCTCGCTTATAATCTGTCTCAAGGCTGTCATGATGCGAATTTATCAGTAGAAGAGCTTTCATCCGCCCAGCAATGTTAGGTTATCCCACCTGCATAATTATGTGAAAAGGAGATAGCGAGGATCTGGGGTGGGTCGAGAAAGTAAAGTAAAGCGAAAGGAAGAGAGTGTATCACGATCATTATCCGAAAGGACCGACACCAATAACAGAACCACTCGATCTGCATGTTTGGTATCAACAATGACTCACTTTATGTGTGAGCGTGTGTAAGTGTTTGTGTGTGTGTGTCTGTCTCTCTGTGTGTAGGTCCTACCACATATTTGTAATCATTTTCCGAATGAAAATGATAGAGTTGAAGGTAGATATTTACAGATTCAAAAATTTTAATTTTAATCTTAATACTTTGAGCTATTTTTAAACTACAAGTAAAGATACTGAAATGTTTGCATGGTCACTTGACCTTTGACCTAAGAGCCCAAATCTTTCCCTTGGAATCATTGTGCGGCATACAGATAATATGCGTACAACCAGTCTAATTAGGTGTGTGCAGTTTGCCATTTCCAAGGTATGGAGAAAATATATGTGTAACTTCAGCGCTACATATTTGATAGCATAAATTTCAGTATTTCGACTTGACTTTTGTCCATTGACCTCTGACCCAATGACCGAATACTTCCTAGGAGAATCATTTTCGGGCAGTATACAGGCCTACGTGTAGGCCCTGGATACTGAGTCTCATGAAATTTCATGCATCTGCATGTTGATAGACACACAGCTTCGTCCAGTCGAATAGATTATGCTATCTCTTTGGTACCTCTAATGTTTCTTAAGTTAAATGTCGTCCACAAAGTCGATTACGGATAGATGCATTTATACGGACTTTTTCGGGTATGATGATTCAGATTGATATTCACACACTCATATCTTTGTCAATATTTTGAAACACCTTTCACTTACTAGTTGTACTTGTTAACTTATTGCTGTATGCAATGTAATTACTGCCGGTATGCGATATTATGGATATTGTACATGTATGTGTTTTCATGTTGGCGCAATCCACTTGCCAAGAATACATAACATTGTCTACGGTCTATGAAAAAGCCGATACAAATGAGTCCAGTCTATTGATGAAAAATTGGTAGATAACAATTATCATTTTATTTCTCTTCATGATTATATCGTTGAAATATGCGTCACATTATATTGGGACATTATAATTTTTCGAATACGGCGTATCCGTCACAGGTTGTATTTCTTAGATCTTATCAACAAATGCAAGTGACACAAGGTCTAAAGACAGTTTTTAACGAGGTCTATATTTTAATCGTTTTTTTTTTCTAAAACAAATAGACGGCGTTTTCATTTCTTTAAAGTAAAGTCATCATAAGTAGAGAAACACGACACCTTTTCAATGATACCGCACTCGTTACTTATCAAGAACTGTTTCTGAAGATATCACAATCATCACATTATCTTAACAATTTTCTTTGTTTACAGTAGCTTTAATCTCAAATATATCAATTGCTAAAAATGGATATATGTATTTTTGCATTTGAACTCTTCGTTTTCCATTAGCCCTAAAGCTCATAAGTAGCTTATTAGCAATGGAATAGCTCGTGCAATTAGATGGTAATAGTACGAAAGAGTGAGAATTTGTCGATCCCTCTTTTGAGCTGCCTCCTGCGTTTTATTTCACAAATTGAAGGTGCCTCTATAAAGCATTATCATCATTGAAGAAGTAGTCAGTATTTTCAAGCTCGCTCGCTTCGCTCGCTCGCATTTAATCGCTATGCAATTCTCCTGATGTTGCTGTCAGTAATTGCCAGCAGTTGCGCCCGATGCGCCCCCTCCCCTTAATTTCCAAAGCGAAAAAATATACCTAAAAACGGCAGTTTTGGGAACATAAAATGTCAAAATTTTCAAGCTCGCTCGCTTCGCTCGCTCGCATTTAATCGTTATGCCATTCTCGTGATGTTACTGCCAGCAACTGCCAGCAGTTGCGCCCGGTGCAACCCCCTTAATTTCCAAAGCATATATATATATATATATATACTAATACATACATATATTATTATATATAGCTACAAACAGCAGTTTGGGGACTGTAAAATGTCAACATTTTCAAGCTCGCTCGCTCCGCTCGCTCGCATTTAATTGTTACGTTAGGCAATTCTGATATTGCTGCCAAGAGGTGCCCCCCCCCCCCCAATGTCTTGACCCACGGTACGCCACTGAGTATAATCACCGCGACTATGCTGTAATGACACATCACAACCACACCCTGAACGTCAGAAGATCCGCCAATTAACTGCATGTTGCCAAATGTGGTGGCAACTGTATTGCAAAGTCACCGGAAATTTGAATTGCGTGTACTAATGACTTTGAGAAAAGCGGTCGTATTGGTGTCTGCTCTACTTATCTGGTGATTTGTAAAAGCATTTCTCGGATTTTTTTTTTTTTTGGGCACTATCTTTGTGTCATCTCAGACGTCTTAAAGTCATCATTGGATAACACCGCCTTATCCCCTGGCCTGGATGATCAAACTTACCCTATGGCCCGAATTCATGAAGGTAGTATACAATTGAAACCTTGGTTTAAACCATGGACAATTTGTATGGAGCACCAAGTGTCGCATGACCTGTTTCGTTCAAAAATCAGTCATTTCCACTAAATGATCATTTCGTCAACGAAATAGTCATGATTTCCTACCGAACTAGGCCATGCGACACTTGGCGCTACATACAAATTGTCCATGGTTTAAACCATGGTTTTAATTGTACCATCTGCGTGAATTCGGGCCAATGTGATAAACAGATTCAAAGCTTTAGATGTGTCGACGAATGATGTCACCATTTTGCGAGCAACACTTGCCACATCTATAATTCAAGATACATCTCCTTAACATTTATCAAGAGGAGCACTGCCACCTCTTACGTATTACAGTATACACTCCCATCAAAAACGTTCTGAAAGCAGGGTTAAAGGGGTCGTATAGTTTTGGTTAGGACCTAATTTCAGGTTTCTAACATTTTTCTTTTTTTGCAATACTAAATAGCCTCTTATGAAATGTGAAATGACATGTAATTCCAAGAGGAATTCATCGTTTATTCAGTGATGAAAATTGGTTTTGAAATGGCTGAGATATCCAAAACAGAGCGATCCTAAATGGTGGGACCTACCTTTTGTAGTACCATCACTTCATTTTACTTTGTTTTTGGATGTCTCAGCCATTCCAAAAGCAATATCTTCATCAAATAAACTTTGAATGCCTCATAGAATGGTGTGCTCTGTACTATTTCATAAGTGGTTTCTCGATATCTCGCAAAAAGTTAAAAGCCCAATCCTCATCTTCACCAGTAACTATACCATTCCTTTAATGTTACTTTACAACAGGTGCAAATGTGCACTCATAGTATAACACACAGTGAGGCATTTTCATTTCATTTCATATATTGCGGCACGGCACATGACTCAGTCAATACGACTGTTCTTCATGTCCGTGCATTAAATGCAGTTATGTTTAAAACAAAGTTTAGCACAAGACTTTATGTATGATATTACATCATCGTGATTTGCATATTACTTTTGATTTTGCAGCATTGACAATAGTGATAATGCCACAGTGATAACTGATAACTAATTAAATGTAAGAATAATAGATCCAGTTAATATAAGTAAATAATCAAATAATTAAGGTAAGAAATACGTAAATAGAATGATTTAGAGATTTTGAAGCTTCAGTAGACGACATCCAAACAAACCGTTTGAAAGGGGTTTTACTCGACTGAATTCTTGAGATCTTTCCTTTTGAATCAGTTCGACCTCGATTATCCGGCCTCCTTTTAACCGGAAATCTCTATTATCCGGACGCGTTCACGCAGTGAAGGACTTTTTTTTTAAAAACTAAAAATTGAGAAAAAAACAGTGACTTTCATGGATCTATTTCACTAATTTCATAAGATGTGCATGATAGGTTTCTCAATATCTAATGAGGTAAAATATATATGATTTTCACATAAAGATATACTTTATTTTTGTGAAGAAGGGACTACAATTTTGCCCAGGCTAGCATAGATTACACCATCGTTGCGGGGTACGCTACCTGCCTAGCTGCCAGTGCACTGGGACGACAGCTTGGACGGCAGCTATAATATACATTAACATTGTGTCTCCCATATCCGGCCAATTCGCTTATCCGGATGAGCGCCGGTCCCGATATGGCCGGATAATCGAGGTCGAACTGTAGTTCACTCTTATTAAATGGAGTAAACTATTCGAATAAGGCGTATAAACATCGTATACCTTCAAATGGTTCATTCTCTGTTAATTCTACGTCATTGCATATTCAAACAGTGGTATTCGACATAAAACAAGAAAATTATGGAATCCGACAATTTCATAAGTTACATTTTCCCAATAAAATTGTTGAGTTTTCGCAATCGCATCATAGAAATTAAATTAAGTGATGATATGACTCATTTTAAATTTCCCACGGACTTGTAAAGGGATAATCACTGCGTTCCCTCGTAAAATTGAAATAAAGAAATAGATTCACAAAACGATGTAGACAATGCTTATTATGATAGTTCCGTCGCAACGAATTGACCATACCTATAATATTTGAAGGATAGACTATATGTCAGCGCCTTATTCTTCAGAGGGTTACAATGCAACCAAGGATAGTCATCTCTTGGACTTATAGTAAGATATTTGCGTTTTTAATTTAATTTTCTTCAACTCCTGGTGACATATTGAGAATACTAAATTCCTCAAGGGACCCAAGATTTAAAGCAATTGTACTTAATTGGTTTAGGGTCGCCCATTTCATTGTTACATCTGTAGGTTTTCTATTTTTGCAATGGGTCTCTTTACAGAACTTCTATGACATTCTTGAAATAGAACAGACAAACTGTTTTTCATGTTGTCGTCTTGAACTCCAGTCAAGGATAAAATTGATATTAATTTTAAAGAATCAACAGAGCATAATACTGACGTCATCATGACGTATACGCGGCAATTGCTTCGACATGTCTGCCGCTCACCATGCTAGTGGACATACCTGCTACATCGGCGATCAAAATGTCACAATGTTATCCATTTAATTTCGTCTGTTTTCGTTATTCAAACTTGATCCCCTTTAGCTTCCACAACCTGAAAAAAAAAAGGCATGAACATCAAGAGTTTATACTTGGAGTAGAGCAGTATTGGTATGTCATGCGCTACCAGCTTTTGTTTTTGTTTTTGTTTTTTCTGCAAAAGAAGGAATCCATGTTAAACATCACACTCCTTCGGTTATCTGCAGTTCTCGACAGCAAAGAAACGAGCGGAAGTTTTGTTTGAAGTAAGTATTCGTGTATGCGTACAGAAAGGGATTGATAGTTGAATGACCCCAGAGCATAAAGGTCAGTACCTGAGACACCACGACGTCTCTTCCATCCGAACTAAAAGCAACGTACATGTCATATGTATAATACGGGAGAAGAGTGATGAAAAAGCCGGCCACTAGTAGTGAAAGAAGCTTTGCCGCCTTGTGGGGACTGACCTGGGTGTTCCCGCCCCTGTGGACGCGCATGATCCTGCTGTTATTCCGGAGAGGGTTTGGGGCAGTGACAGTTCTTGAGGTGGCGCGATTACAAGACGGACTACCCTGACACGTGACTTGCATCAACGCGGTAGCATTCTCGTCGGCTTCGAAAAAATGCCCAGATGCATTCATGTAAGACGTTAAGGTCACTGTACCAGGCTCAGCATATAACCCACTAGCGGCATCCGTACCCAAATATGACTGTCTTAAAGGGATTTGGTGACGGCCAGAGAGGAAACTTTGGCCTTGCTGCCTTTTTAACCGGAAGTACACCACGGAGTTTAGCAGTAATATACAGAAAGCAGGCATCACAAACTCAATGATAGTCAGGATGAGAATGAGCCATTTGCTTTTGCCGTACTCCAGGTTACAACATACAGTATCAATGCCGTTCGCATGTTTGTGGTACACGAATGCTAGACAGAAATGAACGGAGAGACACGCGACCCACGTGAGGCCGAAGTAGAGTCCGATCCTCTTGCTGGACCGCTGCGACCTGTGTCGGAGGGTGTCCTGAATCATGACGAATCGATCGCAGCTGACCGCTATCACGGCGATGACCGACATATCAGTGCAGGTGAAGTCGAAAGCCCACACAAAGATGCATAGGTTTTGGCCGAACAACCACTCGTTAAGGATGTACGACGGGGCATTGATGGCCATGATCACGCCGACGATCAAATCGGCTGTTGCGAGATTGAGAATGATAGTGTTGGTTCTGTTCCTCCTGACCCTCTCATCTCTGCAATAAGCCACGAGAACGAAGACGTTCCCCACGATAGTGATGATGACCACCGGGATATAGAGAATGCACACGAGCACCACACGTAATGCCGTAATCTGCGTCGTCGTGCCGTTTAATAGTGAGATAGCAGAGTTGGCTTCCATTTCCGCCATATGGTAACGTTACGATAAAACGTTGCGAGGACAAGTTGTGCTATGGTGCACCCATACTGAGCAAAAACAATTCTTAATGCGTGACTAATCTACAACCACACATAATTCATGTAATGAATCCAGACAAGCGGCTCTTGGTGAAGCGCGATGGTAGCTAAGTGCGGTAAAACGCTCTATTGACTACAAAACGTCAGATTAAACGATGCTTCCCTCCCTCATTCCCATAACAAGCGGCACTTAAATAGATTCCTTATTTTGCAGCACTTTGGGGAAAACAATAACTCTGAAGTTATGTCGAGGGAAAATGCTAATAACAACTGGAAAGCCTATATGCAAACACAACGCGTAACATATTTTTTCTTTCGGTTAGCTTTTAAAAATCCATCTGTTGACATAACCAATCGACGTCATGCCAGTGCTTGGAAATTCGGAAAGCCGATGGATATGCGGAAACGAAATGACTTCACGGCGCCAATCAAAATATTCATGCAAGTACACGACTGGGCTGATTGCTTCTGTGCGATGCAAAACTTGATTCACAGTTGTCATAGATAATGATAATGACGAGTCGACGTGGTTCCCCTTCACTGAATAATAATATGGAAAGAAGGAGTAAGAGATCCACTGTACATGTATTCGCTTCCGTCGGTTAGTCGAATCCACGTCCACACACGTGCACTCGATGAAATATGGCGCCACAAATTTCCAGGACGTGTCGAGCAAACACAACATTCGAGTCGCTTCACATTTGACAGTCAGGAAAAGAGAAGTCCGGGAGGCGGGACCGGCCGAAGAGGACTGAGCAGTAATGAACATCAATGTTCACCGCTCACTCTATTACCTGAAACAGAGAAAAGCAATGTGTGTGTGGGTTTTTTTTTTCCTGAAAACCAATTAGACATGATACAAAATTATGAATTGAAAAAGCGCTATATGGTGGTAAGGGAGAAGTGGTGTCCTCAATGCTCCTTGGCCCATAGCGAAGTTGAAGTGAAGCTTTCGCCACATGATTGAAAAGCACAAAGAATGACATTATAATTATCAACTGAAATTTAAGTCATCAGTATTACTCCTCTCATATGGTGTACACACACAGACACACACATGTTATTTACTCATATATATATATATATATATATATATATATATATATATATAAACATGTTGAGATTTCACGTATTGGCTCCACGAACGTTGAAACAAAGTGGTCATGCATTTTTGACCAGTAAAGCATGAGTTTATTCGACTCAAATTTTCGGCCTCCTACGCCTTCTTCAATACTCCTGAAGAAGGTGTAGGACGCCAAAAAATTTGAGTCGAATAAGATTACCATTTTGTTTCTTCATTTTATATATATATATATATATATATATATATATATAATATATATATATGTATATATATATATATATATATATATATATATATATATATATATATTTATATATATATATGTATATATATATATAAACTCGTGATATAAAGTGTATAATATATATATATATATATATATATATATATATATATATGTGTGTGTGTGTGTGTGTGTGTGTGTGTGTGTGTAAACATACACACTATATGTACACACACTTTTTTTTTCGGTCGTCCCATTAAAAAATTCAAGCAATTCTGCGTTTTGGTACAAACAACCTTTCGTTTATCCCTACATCATTCCAAATCAAAATCAACGCAGACTGGCTAATTGAGAGTCCAGATAATCTGATAGAATTCAAATATAATGCTTTCCTTGTTCCACCTCTCGTAATCTCTCATAAGATGGTAACTTTCATTACTTTTTCATAGTTATGTGTTGTTATGTCATGTGGTCAAAATGTCACCAGAAACCTGAAACCCGAAATTTCATCGATAATAGAGAATTATAGAAAAAAAAAGAAGAAATTGCACGTGAATGGAGTAACAAGTAAATCTGTGCACCTAACATACAAACATCAGTCTTAATTAATGCATAGATGTGACATTGTATTACATAACGATGTATGACGTCATAGTCACTCACCGTCATTCTGCTGGCCATTGTTTACACAGCTTGTAACAGAGCTACGTAGCTTTGCCACTGGCGGAGGTAAGGTTAAAGTATGGGCAATCCGGCCATCTTATCATGGAAAACGAAAAAAAAAAAAAAAAAAAAAAAAAAACTACAACAGCAACTAAATCTAGACAATGATGATTATAACTGTGGTTCATAGCCAACATTGATTATTGAAATCAGTTTCGATCGCTGGAGCATATATTATCTACCTATCATTCTCCCTAAATTCGTCCTAACTGTTACTTGAAATGTACATGAATAAAATGAATGCTCGATTATAATCAATACACCAATTAACCATCGATATGAATCAGCGGTGTACTTCCAATAAATTTCAGTTGGGATACATTATATTCTTAAACCAATGCAAAATTTCGTGTCGTTTGTAAGAAAGGATACACGCGACCTTTAAGTCCACTCCGAAAGACTGGGCAACGAGGATAAAAGTGTCTTGCCTCAGGCCGCCAAATCCGCTACCTCGATCCATGGATGCACAAGGGCTCTTACGATTAAGAGTTCGTGGTCTTAAAGGGATGGTATAGTTTTGGTTGAGATGGGGATTCAGGTTTAACTTTTGCTGAGATATTTAGAAACCATTTATATAAAATATTAAAGAGGATTTGATATTCTAAGAGGAATTAAAAGTTTGTTTAATGAAAGTCGGTTTTGAAACGGCTGAGATATCGAGGAACAAAGAGGTCCTGATGAAAGTTTATTTTGATCGCTTTGTTTTGCTTTTTTTTTTATCTCGGCCATTTCAAAACCGATTTTCATCCAATGAACTGTGAATTCCTCTTAGAATTGTATGCTCTTTAACATTTCATAATTGGTTTCTAAGTATCTCGGAAAATTTAAATTCTGAATCCTCACCTCAACCAAAACTACACCACCCCCTTTAAGAGGTCGTTGTCTTAACCATCGAATAACAACGCCGGTTATTAAACATGAATGATCATTACCGGATGTCAGCTCATTTGACAACATCGGAAAATTGGACCCTATGTCATGATGGATCCAACCTTTTTTCATTTAGTAAATTTTAGTTGTTGTATTTTTTGTGTGTATGTGCATCCCCCCCCCCCAAAAAAAAAAATGATTGCATTTCATTTTGCCTTCCCGAGCTCCCGATTATCACGACACACAGCTCCCGCATTACGTTGGGTGCGCCTGATGGCATAAAACCTTTATAAGTCACGTCTAGGTGCATTGATTAGCCCTTTAGACAATCTTGGTGAAAATCTAATCTAATACAAATTCTTCGTAACACCTTGTAAGCGAGAGTTGTAGAAATATTATTCGAATCCGTATTTTAGGATACCAGTGAAGCTTTTACATTTTGCGAAGGGGAAGTATTTGCTTCAATTGTGAACGAGATTTCTGAATGTAATCAAACAATGATTATTCCACAATGAGTTTATGCAGAAAGGTAGAACCTCCCTCGTTTATTCAATGTGTAGGTTTGCATCTTAAAGGTCTTGTTTACCTTTGGAACAGTAATTTTTAGAAATGTTCAAGATATGACATACGATGCATATATTATGTGTAGATCTGTTGTATCACAAAACGTCCTACCATATAGAATTTTTGCAATAAAGCCTAAAATATGAGGAGATACCAGTATTTTTCTCATTAAACCAAAACTGTGGGTTACGGTTTAGTCTGGAAACATTTTTATTAGAACTATTGTTCACATTTTGTATATTTAACAATACTTAACATCGATTAATACTGGTTCAAATTTTTACAGTGGTTGTTTCTATCCCAAACTCACATTTTGGAACTATTTTAAAGCATTAATGCTGGGTTTTTGTTTCATCTGCAAAATGATGAATTATGCCTTTAAAACACAAAGATAGCGGGAGCGTAAATGTATTTTCTGAATTTCACTGTGCCGAGTTAAGTTTTTTTTTTTTTTTTTTTTCTCTCTCTTTCGACATCGCTGTCCCCCCGCCCCACCTCACGTCTCACTCAGTCAACGCTATGAGTTGGCCATAACCGCTGATTGGAAACCCGCAGGCAGTGGCGGATACTACAGGAGGGCGCATCAGGCAGGAGGGGGCGCACCTGGCGCGGGCCCCTTTTCTTTTTTGTTAAAACAAAAGAAATAAAATTAAAGAATGGAGGGGATGCTTGCGCCCCCCCCCCCTTAATTTTGTAAAGCCCTCCCCCTTTTTTCAAACAGAATTCCTGGTTACGCCCCTGCGAAGGGAAAAAGGGGGTGGGGAATGGGGAAGAGAGAGAGAGAGAGAGAGGGGGGGGGGGGGCAGAGATTGATGCACGTCTTGCCCGAAGGAAAGACGATATTTCGCTCGTGTGTGTGTGTGTGTGTATGTTTTACTAGCTCAAGTAGCCGTCAAATTCCCGACTCATTTTCACAACCTGCTGTGTGCGGATTACATCTCCAATTTACTGCGATCGTGCTTCTCATTATCCCACCAGAAATAGCGTCCACTCTGAATTAAAGCTAATGGGCTTAAAAAAAGAATCGACTGAACACTTACCGTTTGCTTTCATAATTCCCCTGCTTCAAATTAGAAAGGAAAGTTTTCCCAATGCCGCTATTAGTTTGAATAAAGACAGAACCCCCCCCCCCCCACAGAAACACCATTTTGTTGTTTATGTCATATGGCTTTTCATTGAAATTTATCGACAATTGCCCTTTATTTACATAAAAACAACCCCACGCAAGAATTCATCAATTTGACTATGGCATCTTAATATGTATTTAATTGATTTGAATTAAATTCATTTGTTCAGCATAAAAAAGAATAATGACAATGATAAACAATCATGACAAAGTACAGAATAAAGACGGTAAATATAGGATACGTGATATATGATAAGCAATGTACAGATAAAGCGAAACGAATGATGAAGGAAAAAAGTAAAACCAATGGCCAAGACGGACGGTCTTTTGATGTTGCCATTTGTAATGGCGGTCTACTCTTTCAAATTGTTGGTAACCTATGTACTATCGATGTTGCACATAGTGCTTGTCAATAATGTTTGTCTTTTTTTTTTTTGCCATTTTGGATAAAAGAAACGACCAACTGCTTATGCTCCTTTTTGTACGAATTGCCTTTTAATTTTGATAAATTGAGTATATATTAAACGCCTTGACTATTTTTAGTTTGAATGAAAAATAAAAATGGAAGAACATTTCAAATTGAGTGGTATATGCGGTAGTTGTATGGGAGCATTAATCCGATAATCCAAGCATTTTGCCAAAAGAAAAGCAAAACAAAACAAAAAACAAGAAGCATACACACAGACAAACACACACACACATACACACACCAAGTGTTTTGAAATCACGTTATACTGTAGGCGGTGGATTATACCAAATCATATTGAATAAATGAATATCTCCATGATTGCCTGTACAATTTCACAATGATTACACACAAAGAATATTAGATGTGATGATTTCCTTACTAACCAAGATTGGTTTGGGTATTGGACTTTGGTGTAGAAAGACATTTTTATTTTGTATCTGTTTCATGCGCAAAAGGTTTTTTTTTTTCCCTTAGGTTGTCTGCGCCGTCCAATAGTGGGCAAGGGTGAAACGAAAGTGCGCCTAATTAGGCAATTGCTGACTATGATTTTGTCAAAATGTTGGTTTGTCCTGTAGGGCCCGTAAGGAAAACAAAATATGCAGAATACTTCGTTCGGATACATGTATTTCTCTTACGTATTCGTTTACAGTGTATTTTAAAGAGTTTGATCCAAAAACAAGTCAGCTATTCTTGTCAATTTGAGATATTTGCGATCAAACTTGCAAAAAACAAACAAACAAACAAACAAACCAAAAAATGCTATAACAGAGTATGGTGTATCCCTAATATAACTTCAAGAATTTTCCTTATTTTGTAACAAGGGAGGTGTCAGTGGAAAGAATTTACTTTAATCTATTCCATGATAGATTTACTCTGAAATGTGTTTAAAAAGCGCTTTTCCCGTTTTGCGATCAAGCTTGAATTTTATCTATTTTCACCTCAAATAAATATTTATTTATTTTTGTATCTATTTGCTACCACGGCACTGAAAGTAAGTGTTTTGTGTCCTTTCTTTGCTCTCAAAAGGAATTCAGGTCTACAATTTCACTCTGATATCATTTCCTGAATGTCACTTACCGATACGGTTACAGTTTTTATTATCATAATCATACGGCAACTGAAAAGGTAGTGATGAAAAGTCAACCAATGTTGTCAATTTTTTTTTTTGTTTAGCTTGATTCCAAGGAAAAAATAAGATTGCTGTTGTATAAGTATAAGCATAATCTCGAATTCATAGTTTTACGATGATACCGAATCAGGCTGTCATCTCTGGTCATTATCGAGGTTAAGCTCATTTCTTGATCCCATGTTCAGAATTATCCTTCAGCGTCTCGAGAGCCCGGTGACGCATCGGGGGGGGGGGGGGGGGAACACTTGTCAATAGAGGGCGTTATCACAATTCAGATGAGTGTGAACACGAACTCGTTCTGGCTTAGTTCGCTTCCGCGGTCCACTGAAAATTCTTCCAGTTCAAGAATTCATTTGCCGGTATTTATTAATTCATTCATTCACGACACCTTTCTCTTTTATCACATTCTTGTTTCTAAATTGTAAACTAGATACTAACTTCTCAATCTGAAAAAAGATGAAACAAAGAAAACATATTGATCATCAATTGTACGATTCGGAGCGAAGATACCGAAGCGGTACAGGGAAAACCCCTAAGGTGACCTTTGTATTTGTGTATCGACTGAAATAGTTTCTTTTCTTGTTGTTGAATGGCAGGACTTTGGATTGAATCAGCACTAACGTACATTCACATATCGCGGTTACTTGGAGACGGGTTAAACAATCGAGATATACCTCTCCGCTCCTTGTATTGATCACGTCCTATTTGAAAGCAAGTAGGGCTCAGCCTTATCACACTTGGATCATTGCTACGCTGGACTCTACACAGCCCTGACTCTAAATTGAATGAAATGATGTCCACAGAATTGAATTCGGTCCTTTGTATAGGACCTATAAGGAACTCGAGGGATGGTGACGGCATTCATGAGATTCAGTGCGCCGTTTGCTTGGCTGTGAACCCTTCTTTCCAAACCACGAT
The DNA here is from genome assembly GCF_964275005.1 of Diadema setosum. Classification (NCBI taxonomy): domain Eukaryota; kingdom Metazoa; phylum Echinodermata; class Echinoidea; order Diadematoida; family Diadematidae; genus Diadema; species Diadema setosum. The sequence continues at coordinate 13,571,230 of NC_092689.1, forward strand.
GCCCTCGTGTTCCCACGTCGTGTGCCAGACCTGCTACTCCCTGGTGGCCGCCGGAAATGGGACCGTTGTCTGCGTACTCTGTCAAGTGCGGAGTGTGTCGCCTGCTGCATCGGAGAGAGACGCCCTTCACGGATCTCGCTCTCCTCTGAAATTATTGCCGGCTTTGTCCGGCATGGCGGGCGAAAAGAAACACATTTTGCAGAATCAGTTGAAACAGCTGCGCCACCTCGACCATGCCGTGTACAAACCTCTCATCCGGCATTTCGACAAGCTGATTGAACACGTAGAATCGGAGGCACAGAACGGGATCGAGATCATCGAGAGCTCTTTCCGACGGATTTTGACCGCGTTGAAAAAGCGTAAGGATCTCCTTATTCGAGCTGTGATGCAGAAGGCCAAATTAAATAAGGCTTATATAGAAAACAAGAAAAGCAAAACAATAAACGAGAGGGAAAAGCTCATGAAGTACTGCAAAAGTCACCAAGCAAAAGTGAAAACAGGCAGGCGATATCACGATGACCGCATAGAAATATCTCAGTTTCTAAAAGAGGCAGAAGACTTTCAGCGACAAGCTCGACATACTAGCACGAGTAATGCGATCACCACCCTTGATGAGATAGAAATCGACGTGGAATCAAGTGCTGAGGGTGTGATCAAAGAGTCATTGGAACGATTCGTAAGAAAGCGCGACGTCGTCAAAACCTGTCACTCTCGTGTGGGTACTCCATGTTCATCCCCCCAAACAAGTTTCGATCCCGAAGAATGTCCTAGACAGCATACTGCAATACCCGAAATACATGTTGCATTGTCCATTGACCAGTCCCCGGACACAAGTCCGTTATCCACTTCCCAATCCGACGGAGTCTCTTTTGATGTAACGCCGATTCACCATCAGTTAGCTCCAAATTTGACCCTGCCTATCTCGCCACGGGATGCTCGTTCTCCCGCTGACGGACGCGAGCACGACAACGAGCCTTGCCGCCTTCCAGACATCAACACGCCATCACCTAGAATCGAGCGTCAACAACGACGCCATCAACCTGACATGCAGAATGATGCAGAATGCTTAAATGACTGCCCGTTATCTCTCCCGGCATCTCTCTCCTCCGATGTCGACAACCTGCGCTGCACGAGAAGCATCGACCGACGCCATCCCGATCAGAACAGCAGGCGCCAGATAGCCGGGCGACGACCACGACGCATGTTGCCAGTCATCAAGAAAGACCAATGGATTGATCAAAGACACTCCCCGAAACCGCCACCGATAACAACCAACGCACTGGAACGGCCGAACGGCATGACGTGCTTCTCAAAATGTCAGACTTTGAGTCCGAGAGGAAAAGACGACGTCGTCTGGGTGGCCGATTGCGGGACGGGTGGGATTGGGGCTGTCAGCTTGAACGGCCGTGAGTTGACGCATTTTCGATCCGTCTGGGCGGATGATGGCGACTCCGCGAAAGCTCAGGGAGTGTTCGATCTTACCATAACGAGAGACGAAATCATCGTCTTGTCTGACTCGCAAGAGAAAAAGGTGCATGTTCGTTTCTTCTTTACCATGAGTCCAGGGACATCGTCGTCACTGTGATTATCAATGCCATCTCTTTTTGTATTGCGCTCAAATTACTGAACATTGTTCTCTTTGCTTGAACACCTAGTGTACACATCTCATGTCTATTAATGATATCGGTAAATTTTGGTTGCAAACATGCCCCTGATTTTAGTAATTACAATTAAGTACAGTAAACACATTGAAGCACAAATGCCACAAGATCATCTGCAAGAAATCACTTCTTTGTGCGTTTTAAATTTTTCAACAATTCTATTTTGATCTAGAAAAGAAATGAGAATATAAAGTCGCATAAAGAAAAAAAGTAGGGCCTAAGTATCATTGTTTTATTTTCATTTATGTGCTCTTTGATCGAACGATATTAATATTTCTAAAAGAGGTAGAAGACTTTCAGCTCGACATACTAACACGAGTAATGCGATCACCACCCTTGATGAGATAGAAATCGACGTGGAATCAAGTGCTGAGGGTGTGATCAAAGAGTCTTTGGAACGATTAGTAAGAAAGCGCGACGTCGTCAATATCGAATTATGTGCTCTTTGATCGAACGATATTAATATTTCTAAAAGAGGCAGAAGACTTTCAGAATCATATTAACATCGAACGATATTAATATGATTTGAATACAATCTGATTTAAAGTTCATTAATTATTCATATCTTGTTATTATTCAATAGTTATTACAATGACAAGCGTCAGTAATCACAATTGTTTTGTTTATTCAATTTTTCTTGATCCTTGAAGGTGTTGCTACTCCAGAAGGACCGACCACTCAAGGTCATCAAATGCCCCCACGGCACAGACCCTAGAGGCGTGGCATCCGACGGTGAGCGCATCTTCGTGTGTGACCAGGGCAACCAGTGCGTGCAAATGATTACGTTGTCCGCCGGTCCAGATGGAAGCATTGATGCCGACCGGTCAGCAGTGACTCCCATCTCTTTAGGCAAGCCGCATCGCTCTCTGCCTATCGACCCGTACTTCATCGCCGTAAACCGTTGCGATGGACGGATTCTCGTCACTGACCACAGTAACCAGCAGCTCATTCTGGTGAGCGCGGACAACAGTCAACCTCCTCGACGCGCGAACTTGAAAGCTATGATGGAGAGTGAAAACTCGAGTGGCATTAGACCGACAGGAGTCGCGTGGCTACCCGACGGTAGAGGCGCCGTGGTCGCCGACCAGAGGGGGCATCGCCTGGTGATCGTCGACGAAGAGCTCAATATCGTAGCCACATACGGCAAGCAGGGCAGTGGGCCAGGGGAATTTTTGTTCCCACATGGACTGGTTTTCACCTCTGCAAGCATCCTGGCCGTGTGCGACATGAATAATGCTCGAGTCCAGCGCATTAGCCTCGGAGCCTTGCTTGGACACGAATGTTAGAGTGATATGAAATCGTTGGTTTGCTGTCTTTTCATAGCAATATTTGCCTGTCCACTTGTTCAAAGCCACCTGAATTTGTAGTATACGGATATTTTTTTGTAATGCTATATCGACACGAATTCTCCTGATTGAACTTTACTTTGGTGTAGGTGGATGAGATTTAACTACAGATAATTCTAAGCTACTTTCTAGCTTCCTGGTGGTGGGATTTAATGTGCATTGCAGTTGTGACATACTAAATAGCATATTGCAGACTATTTGTTCATTGGTATTGTTTACTTATTTACTGGTAGTCAGATAGTGGGGCATATTTGATAAGCTATTAAATATCTTTCTGATAGTGCCTTGTAGGCAGTTTCCTTGCAAAGGCAAACTTTTCTACCTCCTTCATGTCCTTTCTTCATTACCGTCACCACATTAAAAAGGAGGGTGCAGAATGGATAACCAATATAGATGTACAGATTTTACTATCCATGAATGGTCGTTAAATTGGATTTTCATCAAAGTGATGAGGCCATGACGGATAAATAATCACGTGTGCGAGAATATTATTATCGCCGAGGGGATCAAAGTGACGATCGTATTTAAGCTGTGAAGTGAATTTGCTGCATCACGTGCAAGACAATGTCAAGTTTGAAAGAGGTCGGTAATCTAAGCGTGTGTGATCTGTGCAAACGTATGATATTTCTTATTGTAAAGTGGGCTTTAGAATTTTTGCAATCTGATTGGTCAATTTTATCGTGCATTGATTCTTACTGAGCCACACCGAGCCATGCGTCCGGTAAAATCCGAACGCATGTCTCAAGCCTTGTCTAGTATTAATAGTGATGATAATAAAGGACATTTATATTGCGCAGCAATTATAATGATATACTCTACTGCGCATTACAAAATGACATGCATACAAGAAATTCAAACAGATAATACATTACTTCAAGAGATGACTTTTTAACCTGGCCTTAAACTCATTAATTGTAACTGCTTGTCTTACAAACAAAGGGAGATTATTCCATAATTTTGGTGCAGCGTACAAAAATGCCCTGTCACCAAGAGTAACTTTTGATTTCCCCGATGGATGTCTTAATAATGTTTGATCCCGTGAACTTCGAAGGTGTACTGGACACAATGATGGGGAGAAAGGTTGAATTTCGAGATTTTACGGACCCGTTTTATAAAACGACTGATGCACATGCCTATTTCGTGGATCAGTGAAAATTGGATAGTCTCATTTGACTTCTGAAACATAAAACCCTCTCGCTGCAATCGTGGGTTTAAACAGTTCCCAATTTAAACTCGCGCATTTAATTCTCACCGATCCACTCTGTCATGTGCATCCTTTGTATACTTTCATGCTATGATTATGGTAAGTGCCTACTCAAGCTGCAAGGAGCCAGAGTAAGCATGATACGTGTATATATATATGATACAAAAATAATCAATCATCGCCGTTCGGTATTATAGTGTTTTAGGGGGCTTTTCCATGCATTTGACATTATATTATATGACTACACGTTTCACTTCATAGAAAAAGTTCGATGCTTACATGTTGGAGCATAACATTATTGTCCACCAGAAGTGTACACAAAGGTGTTCAGTATTTGGTAGAGGTGCATGTTTTTTTTTTTTTTGTGTGTGTGTGTGAATGTATGTAAGTACCTATGTATGCATGTGTCACTTATACGCTTATAATAACATGTGTGGATCATTTCAATTTCTACCATTTTTATTCAGTTGTACCGCCCTGACGATCAGATTCCGTCCTTGTTGTTTTTTTATCTTTGTTGATAATTATGCATAGGCCGATATCATGGCACTTTAATTGCTAGCAATTTGTCTTTATGCTTCTATTTAATGTAACTTCCGTGACTTTACACGTACATTATAGTGGAACTCCACCCACAAGCCTTTCCGCTTTGGGATTAATAAAATGCCGTTTACTTGTCTCATAGTCCGTCAGATTTATCCTGTTTTGCATGAATGGATAGATGGGAAACTCGGTTTTAATTTACTGGCACCTCCCGACTTTCCCGGTTTTTACACCGAATAGAGTGACTCATAGACCAATCTCGTACGTGCTTTTACTTTGTAAAGAGATAATGAATATCACTGCAAAAATCGTCCATGACGGCCCGTAAATAATAACCTAAAAGCAGCTCAGACTTCTTATCCGCGAAGTTTATCCACTGGAAAACTCTTGAAGTGCGACTCAATCTGTGTCAGGTTATGTAGCCAGCCTCATGCATTCCATGTAAATATGACTTATACGTACATTGTCTCGTGTTGATTTTTTTTTCTTTTCCTCTTCACAATCAAAGAAGTTCACTGTTATGACACCAAACCTGTTCCTCGAACATGGTGAGCGCGTGAGTAGGTGGTTGTGTCTTCTTCGAATGGCATCTTATGGGCATGAATCATTCATAGGTACCTATCGATGCTCGAAATGGAAAAGTGGCGCTATTTGGAAGATCTACTCACAGCCATATTCCATTCCACTTTGCATACAAATCTGATCATAAAGGGAAAGTGTGTGTGTGTGCGTGTGTGTGTGTTTGTGTGTGTGTGTGTGTGCGTGTGTGTTACTCCCTATGTAGTAACGACTGGTAAACATACATTAATTAGTCTTCGTACGCGCGCGTTTTCAGTTTAGCAATTTAAAAAGAAAATAAGTATACAATTTCTTTGATCACTAATGGGATTTCTGTGTATATTTGAATATTTTGTGCCACATTATGGTAGGACTTCTTTTTTCTCCAAGTGAGCAGCTGCCGCGAATGATCAAAGATCAAAAGTAATTATGACTGTGTGCTAAGCGCGTGCACCATTCTATATCATCGAATTATACACCTGCTTTGTAAACAAATAAAGTGACACGGAGAGATAAGAAGTGCGGATGTGATCTTCAAGACGCGCGTTATCACTTGAAAGATTAAAGTAGCAAAGTCACAGACCCAACGAGTCAAGCACGTAGGACCTAAGTAAAACTAATCTGAAACAAAGTAAGAAAAATAAGAACAAAATAAGAAATCGAAAAAGTAGGGTTTACGTATATCGATCATAAGTTCGCCCATCATGATGACACTCGTTTAAACTGAAAACTGTTTTTGATTTGATATGGCACGTATTCAAAAATACCTAAGACAGTCATTTCAACTGGTATACTGTACAACAAAATTTATAAAGAAACAAAATGGCAGAAATTGGACACATAGTAGAAATAACATGTCTTACTTCCCACGTACTGTTTTCGCGCAGTATAGGAATAGGTCGAAATCGAAACTTGATAATTGTATTGAAATATTGTGTAGGGTATCTAAAGTTACACGCACACGCTCACACGCATACACACACTGTACACATACCACAACTTTCTTTTTCTTGAAACGAACTACAGCTATTAGAAACTCTCATGATTGAAAGCTTGCTCTCCCCTCTCCAGCAATGTTCCTCGTAAATGGCCAGGAAGGATTTACCCCCCCCCCCCCCAAACACGTACACACACATACACTCTCTCCTCTCCGCATTGTAAAAGTATTATTGACTCTGTGTGTGTGTGTGTGTGTGTGTGTGTGTGTGTGTGTGCGATGCGCAGAGCCAGATACTATTTGCATTCTTGATACATGAGCTGGATTATTTTGTTGTCACATCGACACTATTATTCAATATTGTATAGGAATGCATCACAACTTTTTTACCGGGTCAGGTAGGTCCTATCGACAACAGAACGCATGAAGTAAAGATGCCATGCAGTACAGCCATTAAATACAGTAGATCAAGGAGCATAAAGCGTATAGGGATGAATCCGCTTTCGTTTTCAACCCATTCACGACACACACAATCCTTGGCTGCTCAATAGCAGTATATTCTCAATAGTGACTCAACAGAATACCGGGAGAGAAAGGCATATTGTCACATAGATAATTGCCGGTCCCCTACAGAGAAAATCGGCTTGGAGGAAAGCATGCCTTTAAAGGGGATGGCTAGTAACTAATCAGTGGGAATCGGTGGGAATGCTGTGGGATGATTGTTCGAATCCTTGTGGGATTCATTTAAGAGTACATTATATATCTATTGTTGTGTGACAATTATTTGCTTCAGAATGGTCTCATACTCAAGTAATGTGCAGTTGAATGGTTCCAGGCTAGCATGCCTATACAGTGATGGGGCATTAAACTGCACATTACTTGAATATGAGACCGTTCTGAAGCAAATAATTTTCACACAACAATAGATAATGTACTCTTAAATGAATCCCACAAGAATTGGAACAATCATTCCCCAGCATTCCCATTGATCCCCACTGATCAGTTACTAGCCATCCCCTTGAAACACAATTTCTGCGAAGCTGTTCGTTAAAAATAAAAAAATGGGGGGAAAAAGAAATCCGATGCAAAGTAGGCATACTGTAAACGTGTCTCTATGTCATTTTAAGTTCTGAAGTTTAATATTCATCCATTAACAAAGATTCATTCTATCATGATTATTATGATAATCGGCTGCTGTAGAGTATGAATACAACCTCACTTGCTGGATTTTAATTTGGTCTTTTAACGTCACCCGCTGATTCTACATAGCGGCGTTTACCCCACTGAACTTCAGACTCCCAAACCTCAGGGGGCCATCTACTATCTATTTTGCATCTCCGCCTCGGCAGAAATATGTAAATGTTATCATGGGCCGTGACACTTGGCATTTATTCTCGCTTCGCACATTGTGCCGACATTCCTCCACATCTGTGATCGATAGTGATCAATAACACCTACTGTGTATGTGTAGACAAGAATTACGGGTTTTCCCCATGGCGGGGGAATCCCTTGTGACAAAATTAGAAGGTAGGTCACGATCAATGACGTCATGGAGGCGGGGACTTCTCGCAGAAGAGCACTTAATGTGATTGCAACAATGATTGCAATGATGATGACATCACCAAATTGGTTGCGTTATTGATATTGATCACTGTCGACAACTTACACGTACACTGTATCTCCCATAAACCTCGCGCGCGCTTTTCAGCTATTCAGCCTACAAAATAAAACAAAAACAACACAAAACAACACACAACAGCACAACAGGCACGATGTAAAGCGTGCATGCATGTCCTAGTAACTGGCAATGCGCTAAAATTCTCCGATTGAAAATTGACAGAAAATTACTTATCGGAGTGAACAATATATTGTTATATATATTAAAAGAGAACGCTTTTTTTTTTTTTTAATACAGCAAACGACGTAGCACACTTTGGCCATCTAAGTATGTTTCTTTCTTCCATTACGAGAGAAATATTTTAATGAAAGAAGTTATAAGCTGTGTGAAATTTAACCCAAATAGAACAGAAATGTATAACATATTATACCAGCCAATCGTGGAATTCTTTGAATATGAATAGATGGAAAAAATATAATTAAAACGGGGAATTTTGGTCCATCTCTCACTCAAAAAGCTGGAATACGATATTTTCCTGAAGAAAAAAAAATTAGTATTCCTACTAAAAAGGGTAGTTGGCAGGTAGGCTAAGATATAGGATAGTTTATATCATCAGTACATAAAGTACACGGGGGTACTTTATAGATGCATAAGTCGCGTGATTGCGAAGCTTCTTCCATACAAGCAACACACAAGCAAACACACACACACACATGCATACATACATACATACATACACACACACACACACACACACACACACACACACAAAACAATAATACAACTGAAATCAGATTAAAAACTGAACTCTCACATCCGACAATCCGAGCACACACAGTCGGGCACACTAGACCGCGATAAGGTAGGGGGTGGAGACAATCACTGATAATTTAACTCCAGCCACTATGTACAAACCTTCTTGCAGTAAGCTTTATTTGATACAGAGTTAATAAATCATGGGACAAAATAACTCTCCGCTGACAACAAAGGGAAATGACAATATGCTGCTGAAGATACAACGGATATGTATGCACACACTCATTTGTATTTACAAGATTTTCCGTTGATAAATAAGTATCTATATTTTGAGAAATCCAAGGAAAATAGAAATAGCATAATAGTACATGTATCATGAATTGTGTTATCAATTACTCATTTATTGCTTAAGCACAAGGTAATATGTACGGCTATAGATACCAAATTACAGGCCTCCTTTAATAGACATATACACACCATGGAAATATCTACAGAAAGGATGAAATGCAATTTTCCTCATTCTATGGATATGTACCATGTTTTATGTACACATGAAGTCTAATTTTCAGATACAATGCAATAAATACTTGACACAATCATCGTCTTACTGCACCCGGGCTGATAAAAAGTCTCAGAATCACGTAATTCCCACATTAAAATGATTTTTAAAAAGCGTATCAAGGAAATAAACTGGGATATGACACTCCTTTATTCTCTTTTTTTTTCTGAATAGGTGTTCACATTTACAACACAGAAGAACATTAATGCCAACTTCATGTCAGTCAAAGATGACAATATGAGTACAAAAGTATCAAAAAGAAACAAAAGAAAAATCCATTCCCAGGAGGCCACTGGATGAAAATTAATAATTATTCCCCCACAAATACAACCTTGAAAAAGGAGAAGAAGAAGGGGAAAAAAAGCCTTTAAAATCAGGGCAGTGATATATAAGTACCTTGATCCCGTTGCCAAATGTTTGACTTGCGTCACCAAAGTTTCTAGCAACGGGGGCCCAGGGCTAATGACACTGAAATGATACTGACCAGTTTGCAAGATAGCTTAAGGGAAGGGCGGGGGATAATCAACCTTCTGACATCTATATCTTTGTGTAGAATAACAATTTAGGAAAACATTTTTTTTTTCTCCGTTCTGCCAATAAATCAAGCTTTGACACATTTTATTATGGATTTCTTGAAGGGTAAGTAGATAATATGATTTTGCCATTGCAATGCTCTTTGTAGACGATCTGAGACCACAAAACACCAAGGAATGTGTCCCTTGATATCACCATACAATGAAAAAGAAACTATTGAATTACATGTATTTGTTATCCTTTTGTCCCGGCTGGTTGGGATGGTGTCACAATGCACACAGCTCTTATCACTACATCCGTCTGGGATCTGCCTGGAAGGCAAGGATCCACCCACAGCTATCTTTCATGAGATAAAAGGTTATGGAAAGGACCTGGGAACTCCAGCCCTGAAGCTCCATGGAGACAGGACAACAATGGAGTATGAGCGAGAAAACAAACAACGGTAACAATCATGGTGGGCAGGAAGGGGGGTGTTCATGCCTGTCTAGTGGAGCCCCTGGTCTATGCCATCCCACACGTGCTTCGATGGGAAGAATTTCCAGACAGAACTCTGCGAGAATGGGTATTTTTTGTGATATTTTTCCTCTTCCCTCACTTTTTCTTTTTCTTTTTTTCTTTTTTTTTTAAAGCTGTGGGTGCAGACCCATACCCCTGATATACACATATAGTGTACATGATATATGAATGGGATATAATATAGTTGCAAACATTAAGGAGACACAATTGTCTCCTTAATGTCGAGTGTCACCTTTAGTACTGGTATGACCATGTCTCCCTAAAGCTGGATGCATAGTTAATACCTTATTAATATGAGCGGAGTTTCTCCTGAATTCCAAGGAAATTCTCTGCCCAGATATTATATGTATGTGGTAATTTACCACAACATCATAGAAGTTGAACAGTGCATGGAATTAAACACACAAACAATTCCATTCATGTTTTGTTTCCCAGACAATGTAGAAAATGAAAATCAAATTTCATCCAGAGATGTGGGTGCACATACACACATACTCTCACACACGCATAATGTATCATTTATTTATATTTTTCCCCATACATGTAAACTACATGTACATTGTAAAGTAAATCTTGAAATATTTTAACTACACATTTTTTTAAAATTTTTTTTAAAAATAGAAGTTATTGGTCCATATCATAAAAAAGCTGCACATTGGGAAACTACATGGCAGGATCATCATATGAATTTGTTTTCATGAGCTTAACATGCATGCAGTTTTCGTCGTCTCATATAATGGGAGCCATACAGTTCAACCTCTGTATCAGTTCATTATGGGGCCCTGTCGGGGCTGGCAGCCATTGGCATAAGTCATGCGGCTGGAGAAGATCAACACTTTCTAGCAGGTAGTGTTGGGGTATCAGGTGCTGGTCAGTGCTGCTTTAATAGAAATAATGTAGGCATATCCAGTGGCCAGGGTAATAATATCGTGTATGCGCCTTGAGCAGTCTACAGAGTGGATTTGGCACAATATAAGTCATTATTATGATTATTATGATGCTGATGACGATGACGATGACGACGACGATGATGATGATGATGATGATGATGATGATGATGATGATGATGATGCTGATGATGATGCTGATGCTGCTGCTGCTGATGATGATGATGATGGTGTTGATGATTATTATTACTATTATTGTTGTTGTTGCTGTTGAAATTATTGAAACCATTGCTGATTTACTATTACCATGAATACCTACCTGAAATTTGTATGTTTCATAGCCTGTATGAAATGGAAACAAATGGGAATGATTTGTGTGTGTGTGCCTTTAGCTTCTTCGAGTTTGCTGGCAAGGAAAGATAATCAAACTTGGGAGGTCTCCCTCTCCCCCCTCCCATGGAGCAAACTGTTTCTTCTTATCATTAACACAGCGGGGGGGGGGGGGGGGGGGGGGGTTACAATTGCACATCGCGTCATGATTGATTGCTGTTTACGTCCCAACATTCTCAACAAAATATATTAGGTACATAAGCACAGGCTGTTGTGGCATGCACCTGTAATCCAGCTACTTTGGAGGGTATGGCTCAGTCGGGAGTGCGTCTACCTTCACATCCAAGAGCACCAGGTTTGAGTCCCGAGTCTCACTGAGCAATGTTGTGTGTAAGCATTCCGTCCCCTCCAGTAAGAGGCAAAAACACTCGGATAGGACGTTAAATGGAGGTCCTGTGTGTGTGTTAGCCAAGACACACGCACATAAAAGATCCCACTTCATTCACTCATCGCAAAAGAGCAGGGTGCCAACCTGGTGAAGTGGACCCCCTACCCACCTACACGAGAAAACGGACGACTAATGCCGACCTCTCGTGGTTCACCCAAGGTGACTAGCAATAGTTAGCAAACGGTATCAACCAGGAACACTGTGTCATACGCTTGAATGAATGAATGAATATAAGCACATAGAATTGCATTCATTATGACCTTGAACAAAGAATACTTGAGTGGCATAGAGGACAGGTATACAAAAGATATTGATGGTACCAGTTTGGCTGCAGTACCAGCAGCAAGCTGCTTTGACAGCAATAATGAAGAGCTAACAGTCCAGTGTCCAGGTCATGGGTAGAATCCAAGAGAACCTTTGATACCAGTGACATGATAATAGCAAAGAAGAAAAAAAAAGTATCTAAATGGTGGGTAGAACAAAAGGAGAAAACTTCATAGTGACTTCAGCATACGATGTATACCAGAGAGCAGAAGAGTTCATGGGAAGGTTGACATGCTCATTGAAATCACAGGCCACCTACAAGTATGTCTATAAAGCCAGAAGATTTAAAGGGAAAGTCAACACAATTTTCATAATTTCACATCATGTAGTACATAAATCGACAGCTCTTTGTATAGATTTGTCGAATCTATTGTGGTCCTTTAGCAGAGAAACCAATATTCTAAAAAACCCAAAAACAAATTACACTGAATAAGGATGACGACAAAGAAATTGTTTTCAGAAATGTAGCGGTGTAATCCCATTACAATATCGCTTGCTTAACAAGTTTATCTGTGAAGAATTTATGTGTGCATTCTTGTTTTGTTTTGCTTCCTTGAGTCCCCACTCGTGCATTCTTATGGTGAAACTCCTATGTCATCATCCTTGTTCATTGTGATTTTTTATGAATTTTGAAAACATTCTTATTCCTCATCCCAATCACTATAATTTCTGAAAAACTAAACAAATACAGTATAGCCAATGTATAGTTGTTTAAATGTAAAAGTCTGAAAATCATCCAGAGGTCTCCTTTAAAGGGAAGATAAACCCCAAGAGCAATGTGGATTGAGTGAAAGCAGCAACATTAGTAGAACACATCAGTGAAAGTTTGAAGAAAATCGGACAATCGATGCAAAAGTTATGAATTTTTAAAGTTTTGGTGTTGGAACCGCTGGACGAGGAGACTACTAGAGGTTATGACGTATGAGTGGACAACAATACCAAGAAAATATAAAGAAAATTGTACAAAAATCCATTTTTTATGAAAATTACAAATTCCATCAACTTGATATTGACGTATGTTAGAGGTAGCAATTATTCCCCCTGCTTTCTGAAAGAGGTTGGTCCATTGCTCTTTCATAATTCTAGAAAAGTGAATTTTTGTTGAATTTCCTTTATATTTTCTTTGTATTGTTGTCCACTCATACGTCATATCCTCTAGTAGTCTCCTCATCCAGCGGTTTCAACACCAAAACTTTAAAAATTCATAACTTTTGCATCGATTGTCCGATTTTCCTCAAACTTTCACTGATGTGTTCTACTAATGTTGCTGCTTTCACTCAATCCACATTGCTTTTTGGGTTTACCTTCCCTTTAAACACAACTTGATGATGAAAACCAAACATGAAACTATACATGTATTCACACATATACTTCCATGGATAGTTTGGCCTGGAATTCTGTCATGCAAGCAGCAAGCATATCCAACATTGTCCACAGAGGTGGCATGAAGACGTAAGCCTTCCCTTTTCCGTGTCTGAGAGTGCAGTGTACATTGGGTCAGTGTCAACCAGCTTCTCACAATTATACTGCCGGCTCCTCCCCCAGGAAGCAGGGTTCGACACTCACTTCTTTCTCTGGTGTCCTGTTCGGGCCACTAAAATCAGCAAATATCTATAATTTCGGTGGCCTGAAAAAGAAATGCAGTGGCCCAAAATTAATGGAAACACAACAATACATTTTGAATCTAAAGTGTCCAATTGGGCCACCAATAGATGGCCTTTTTCAAAATGTGGTGGCCTGACATCAATTTGTAGTGGTCTGGAGCCACTGGGCTACTGTAATATCAAGGCCTGGGATGCATGTGGGCGGTGATCAGTCTGTTTTCTGCTGGGCGCTCGTGAGGCTGTGTATCATCAGGGTCAGCTGTTGCTGCTTGCTCAGCTCCTGCTTCTGCTGGCTTATGAGGGCGTCCTTCTCCCTGAGGGCGCTCTTCTGCTGCCGGCACTCAGACTCCAGGTTTGATACCTGTGAGGTATACGCGAAAGATGTGACGTAGTTATTGGTACATGAAATGATTTCACATATTGGCAAGAATGATATATGAAACTACATATCGTTGCTGGGGTGACAAGACTAACTTCTCCAAATCAGCCAATCCTAACCCATTCATACAGTGATTGAAGTAAGAGAGAATTAGGAAAGGGAGTTTCCTTGAAAGGGGGAAAAAGAGAATTTAAAGATGAAGGTTACTAGGGCATGCTGTGCAGAAGAATCAATGGAAAAAAATGACCTGAAAAAAACAAACAAACAAACAAACAAACCCAAACCATTAAATTTCTAAATTTTGACTTAGTTCTAAACTGCCAAAATCTTAAAAGTTAAAGATTACTCTCTCAGGTAAGAGAAACTTCAAAAATTTGAGTTGGTCAACCTGAAGACATATTTTTGGCCATTACAGAAAATCCTGATCTGTGACTTTTTTTTTGGGGGGGGGGGGTTTGAGCTGAGCGGTCACATGTGAGCATATAAAACATTATACAAACATGCACACATACACATACATTTTACATACACATGTATGCACATGGATACATTATTTCATTGGTGATACTTGCATACATACTGTACATGTCCATATGTTTGCATGCATGTGGAGTGTGTGATAGAGAGAGGCATGACTTTGAATGCAAACAAATATAAATTATAAACAATTCACAATCATGATGTGACATTAATAACAAAAAGCAGTCATTTTTCTTTTCTCTGTTTAGTTGACACTGTGATTGCACACCGACACAGAACAAAAGTAAGCATTTTTTTTTTAATTGTGACAATGGACTTTGATTGGGAGAAGGGAAAGAATACCTCCAAAAGAGTGCAAATTCATTTTGCTATCGAGATTTTGTCAGAATCTGTTGTATTTCTGTTTCTAAGCAGTAAAAATAAACACATTTCTGGTAAGAAAATAATCAGTGTTTGCCTTAAAGATATACAAGGAAAAGTAGAAATTACGCGGGGCGTAATATATGTCCCCGCCGGAAGTAGCATTTTGTAGCAAAATGTACAATATAGGTCAAAAATCAAGGTCAAAGGTCAAAGAAGTCAAAGGTCAAAATTCTGTGCAGCAGTTTTGAAGCCTTCACCTAGTGCCATCACATAAAGCAAACGGAATCGAAATCGGGTTAGAAATGGCGAAGAAGTAGCATTTTGTAGCCAATGTACAATATAGGTCAAAAATCAAGGTCAAAGGTCAAAATTCTGCGTAGAAGTTTTGAAGCCCTCACCTAGTGTCATCACATAAAGCAAACAGAATCGAAATCGGGTTAGAAATGGTGAAGGAGTAGCATTTTGTAGCAAAATGTACAATACAGGTCAAAAATCAAGGTCAAAGAAGTCAAAGGTCAAAATTCTGTGTAGAAGTTTTGAAGCCCTCACCTAGAGCCATCACATAAAGTAAACGGAATCGAAATCGGGGTAGAAATGGCGAAGGAGTAGCATTTTGTAGCCAATGTACAATATACGTCAAAAATCAAGGTCAAAGGTCAAAATTCTGTGAAGAAGTTTGGAAGCTCTCACCTAGTGCCATCACATAAAGCAAACGGAATCGAAATCGGGTTAGAAATGGCGAAGGAGTAGCATTTTGTAGCAAAATGTAAAATATAGGTCAAAAATCAAGGTCAAAGGTCAAAATTCTGTGTAGAAGTTTGGAAGCCCTCACCTAGTGCCATCACATAAAGCAAACGGAATCGAAATCGGGTTAGAAATGGCGAAGGAGTAGCATTTTGTAGCAAAATGTACAATATAGGTCAAAGGTCAAGGTCAAAGGTCACAACTGAAATTCTGTATAGAGTTTCAAAGCTCCCATGTAGTGCTATCATATAAAGCAAACAGAATCAAAATTGGCTCATAAATGACAGAGAAGTAGCAAATTGAACATTTTGATCACACACGGATGCACACACAGACGGACGGACGCACAGACACACACACGTACGGAGCCCGTTTCATAGTCCCCTGCTCGAACTCGTTTGGCGGGGACAAAAAGACCCAGGGCTCCTTATGATCTCTTTTCATTCCATTATCAGTCTTTTAAAAAAAAAATGGTATCAGAAAGGCAAGTATCAAACTCTGAATGATCGTGTTAGTCGGCAGTCAGTTATGAATGCATATCTTGAATTACCCTATTTTTCTTGGAACACACAAGCAACCTCTCTCTCTTTCTCTCGCCTTACATACAAATACAGTATATGGTGAATTAGCAAGCTTGTTTATCAACTTGCTTTGCTCAATGTTTAATTGGTTGTTTACACCATGTTGCTACATCTCTCGATACAACAAACTATTTCAGCTTCAGATCTCCTCTGAAATGTGTTGCTTTGTACCCTAAGACCTGACAAAAACAAGGGGGCATTACCTTGTAAAAACAAAATCTCCAATAAAAGAATTGATTGCCATGAATCATTATATTGTATATACGGAATTCCTTTGTATGTTTTCATGTACCATATACCCCCCAGGGTTTATGAACATGGACTATTCCAGATATGACTCCATTCTATCTGACCTTGGACAATGTTGCATTATTCGATAGAACGCAGTTTCATTGGTTCTCTGAAAATTAGGGTAATTGCTCAATTCTTCACGAAAGCCCTTTATACAGGATGACATAAATCATGCGATGAAATGTAAGACAAATGTCATGATTACCATTTACTCATTTCATTAGTTACAAGCACTCAACTTTAAGGAGTTGATTCAGAAGATCTGGGAATCTCTTCTTTCTAAATCTGACCAAAATCAACAAATCTTGACAGGCCGTTTTCTATTAATTGTGATGCGAGGTCACATATTCTGTCAGATTGAGTGTGCAAAGGTTATTATTCTCAACACAGAAAATTACTAGAGCAAATATGTCATTATGTTCTCCCCCTTGCCAGGCCATTGTCTGTCTTTCTTTGAAGAGGGCTTTGCCCTAAGCATATCAAACACATATTTGAAGGCTCTGAGGGGGTTGAGTAAACATACTTGCTTCTTATTGTCATTTTTTTTTCTCTCTCTCTCTGAAGACAACTGACAAAAATAAAAATCCCTCACTGCCTTCCAGTAACCCTGGTCCACCCCTTGGATATAAGATAAATGATGAGTGAGATAAAACAAACAAAACAAAACGAGAGACCTTGGGGTCTAGTGGTTACCTAGTGTAGCAGGTTCACCTTCCAAGCAATCTTGCAGACCATAGGTGACCCGCTACGACCAAAGGATCCAAAAGTCGGGGGTGGTTGATTTTCTGAGAATGACATGACATTCCCTACTCTTCCGCTTTAATTTCATATAAATCAGGACTCATAAGAGTACTCGGTTGCGGAGATATCAATGATTTTATGAGAGCATGCTGAGTATTCTAGGAAATCAGCGTTTCAAGAAAACTACCTTCAAAGTTTTCCTTCTGACACAATTGTGATTAAGGGGAGGTAAGACAGTTTGCACCTCTTGACAATAGGAGCTATGGTCCCAGCGAACTCCGCGATGTTCAGTCAAACTTAGCGCCAGCGGTCTACACGCAACCAATCAGTAACCAGGGTGCCACGCATTGACCAACTAGAAATGTCGCTACAGCAACTGGTTATACCCCCGCCAAACAACATTTCATAAGCTTTGGTCAAAACAACATTTCATAAGCTTTGGTCAAAAAACTGAGGAAGTAGTTAAATCCGCAAGATCTTTCCTTGATCTTCTGCCATTAATATGCCGTTACCATGGCAACGTACTTTCGGGTACTGTCGAAAAATGCGTCTTGCACATCTACAACCAAAGGCACACATCTGTACCAAGTTTCATGGAAATTGGGCAAAAACTGAGGAAGTAGTTTGCAACACAAAATTTTCCATCATTTTGGCTCATAATATGTGAGCTGTTACCATGGCAACATACTTTTTGTCACTGTCAAGAAATGTGTCATACTGACCTATATCCTAAGACAAACATTCAATATGAATTCCATGAGAATTGGAAGAACACTGATGAAGCAGTTTTGCCATGAAGCATTTTGCCCTATATTTTACCAATAACATGCCGTTACCATGGCAACGCACTTTTTGCCACTGCGGAAATATGTGTCTTGCACATTAACATATTCAGATGAATATCTGTACCTAATTTCATAAAAATTGATCAAAAACTGTGGGAGGAGTTCGCGACGCAAGATTTGTACCCATTTTTGCCCATAATATGCCGTTACCATGGCAACGTACTTTTGGGTACTGTCAAAAATTACGTCTTGCACATCTACAACCCAAGGCACACATCTGTGCCAAGTTTTATGGGAATCGGTTGAAAACTGAGGAAGTAGTTCGCGACGCAAGATTTGCAACGGACCGACCGCCCGACCGACCGCCCGACTGCCCGACCGCCCGACCGTCCGCTGATTCCTATATACCCCCTTCAAACTTCGTTTGGCGGGGGAATAATAAGATCACTCCCTCATTGCTAGGGGCGGAGTCTATCTGCGGCGCTAAATCCAAATCTTCGCACACGTTTCTGTTTCGTTAAAGTTGGAAAATCATGGCCCAGAAAAATGCTAATTTCTTGCCTTTCCCTTGATCACTTAGCTTCGAAATTTCAGCAGATGATAGATGAAACATTAGACCAAATTATGCTTAAAGAAGATTTTAATGATCTGACTACAAACTTGATTTTCTGGGCTCAGCCATCAGCGACTTATGGATCCTTTTACTTCAGAACACAGCAAACTGGAGGGGGAGGGCTTTGAGGGCCTTCAGGGGGGATATTCTATCGCACTGACCATAATACCGTTTGTAAACACAATTGCCCATGTATTTTCAAAGAGAAGCTAAAAATGTGAAAACTGCCCCCTCGCTCAGCCTACTAGCCCCCATCCCCCTTCCCCCCCCAAAAAAAAATACCCAAACAAACAAACAAGCAAGCAAACAAACAAACAAACAAACTTGAGAGTACACTTATATATTTACTGAGAGTTTTCTGGTCAAATACAGAGGCTGTTTGTTCATTTTTTTAGATTCTCTAATTTGGGGGTTCTCAGGTCCCCTTGGGTCCCAAGGGGGATGGGGTGGGGGCATGATGCCCATCAGTACAAATATGTATTCTATCACCCTAGCAATATTGGCTGCCAAATGACAAATATTGTCATAATTTTAAGAAGATGAACATCTAAAAAAATTGAGCCCCGCCAACAGGACCCTTCCCTGGACCTGTCAGTCACCAATCTATGTACTCATAGCACTAATGTAGCTCGTGACTTTTGGTGCTAGAGGAAACATATAAAGATGTCTCGAATTTTGTGACTTTAGCGAGCTCACCGATGTTCAGGAAGTCAGAGACTTATGAAAAATTTGCCTCTTGTAGCATAAAATACACTGCATATCGTCTCATAGGGACTCACTCAACATTTTTCTAGGAGAGGGAAAGACTTATTTCTCAATCCGTCATTATAGACTTCATCATGAAAACAAAGGTAGCAAAATTACTTGCCAGTCCCAATTTGCAAAATATCATGCTTCTGATTTAAACAGACACTCAGCAAAAAAAAAAGGAAAGTAAACACTTTTCAAGCTCATATTTTCCATAAAATATTTGACTAAATATTGATGTTTTATATGCCATGTTAAAAGTAATCTAATTTGGCTATCAACCTGGTAGTTCACTTAAAATGAAAACTTTGCACATCAGTGAACACATGCGTATTTCTCTTCCAAGGCACAAACGTAAAAAATTGCAAAAATGGACAATTTCAGATTCATGTATATATGCTCTTCCGTATAACAATGAGAACAAAAGACAAATTTAAAACATTAAGAAACACAAACCAATTTGCAAAAAATCACCCACTGATTTCTATACTGTCTTTGTAGCCCCAAAAGATAAAGAAAGGCAAAAAATAATTGAGAAAATGAAGAATCTTCTCTTAAATCCAAATTCTAATGACATTACAAAAGGGGCAATATTAACAAAATGGTAGAAATTTGAAATATGTGACACTGCACCTCAAAACAAACAAAAATTCGCCAGACATGGATTTTTAGTTAAGACCATATTCTGAAAGAGCAGACTTTAAGCTTTAAAATGATGTATAACTCAAATCAAATGGACTCCCCTAACCTATCTAAATATTGGATAGAAAGCACAAACTCAGGAAAAGTGTGAACTGAGAAAAGAGGCTCTGAAGTACAGTGTCTATTCAAGCGTTTAATCTTTACCAAACAGTGCTGGCTGTGCGATGAATGGGACAAAAAAACATGAAGTAAACCACCAGAGTAACAACAATGAAGAGATTATCAGATTAGACTGAAATTAAGCCTGCCTCATTAACACATTCTGTCCATAAGTAATGCCAACTTTCAAAGCAGTAGCACTATTCTTTCAAAAGTTGTTAGAGTTGAAAGTGAAGAGTGTGGACAAGGTTTTTCAGAAATGAAAAAGGGAACTCTAAAAACACACCTAATCACACTATTCTACCAAAAATGTTCAAGATAAAGTGCTAAAAAACACACTTTCCTGCCCGTTTTATGATACCAAATTTTAGCATAATGTAAAAGAAGACCTGCTCTTTCAGAAAATATGAAAAACTCAAGTTCGGCTGGGTTGACCCATTTCACTTATTTTCAGTCCTCACGCACAATCAATGTGTGCGACTTTATGTTCGTTTTGAGGTGCACGGTCACATATTATTTCAAATTAAGAAAATTGAAAATAATATTTGCTTCTTGAATTTGTCTCAGTAATTCTAAAATTCCTAAATTAAAAGAATGAAATACAGAAATTCCGTCAATTTTATTACCTTTGCGGCTTACTTCGTATGTCTTTAGAATTTGAGCAGACAAAAAAAAAACCCTCTTATTTCCCCCTTTAGTTTCCCAATTTAATTTTGTTTGAGGATATAAAGAGATACAAGGGAGCAAAAACTTATTTTGTGCTATTCATTCATGTCTCTCATTGTGTTATACCCCATTTAGAGTCCCCCTGTCTAGGAGGACCTCTGGAGGACATGCTAGATGAAAACTAGCAATTTTTTATACAAACTCAGTGGGTGGTAAGAGACACCCCCGTTTAGAGTCCCCCTTTTGTCTAGAGTGAAGTCCATATACATTTGTATGGAAACCGGTGGAAGGGCATTTTTTTCACCACAAACAGTGCTGGTCACTGGAAGTGTGTGCTGTGCTCACTCTAGTCTGTTTTTCAGACCGTTTTCTTGTGCTAATTTCCTTTTCAGAATATCAACGCCTTCTAACAACAAAAGAAGTAGCAGGTTCAGCTGACGGGCCTTAGCCGTTGGCAAAAGCAGCAACTTCATTAAGGGCGGAGATGAAATCTGCGGAGGGGGCGTTTTGTATTAAAAAGGAGTATAGTTGGCAAAGGGTCTGAAACCAGACTATGTTCACGCCGTGTTTGTGCCGAGACCGTTAGAGTCCCCTTGTCTGGCATGAACACAGCACAACCTCCGTGTTTGGTGGGACTCTAAACGGGGTATTAGACTGATCTTTTGTTATCAATGCTACCACAAAGGGCATTTGCAAATGAATGACAAAATGTCAAAGTTTAACTTTTGTGGCTTGGAAGACAAAAACAAATGTGTTCACTCATGTGTAAAATTTGTATCAACCCACTGGGTTGATTTGATAGCCAATTGAATAACCTTTA
The DNA here is from genome assembly GCF_964275005.1 of Diadema setosum. Classification (NCBI taxonomy): domain Eukaryota; kingdom Metazoa; phylum Echinodermata; class Echinoidea; order Diadematoida; family Diadematidae; genus Diadema; species Diadema setosum. The sequence continues at coordinate 13,593,066 of NC_092689.1, forward strand.
ATATATGACCTAAGATTACTATGATGATAAGAATTGCCCAATTTCTCTTTCAGCAAGAGATATACTGTAACTTATGCTTGCATAAATGTATGCACTAAATAGTTGGTTTATTTTCATTTTGCATTGTGTCAGGGGAAAAAAAGATGAATATTTGAATAAATCATTTATTTGTTTTAACTGTCAGATTCAAATTATACTGTGCTAAATTAATTAATTCAATTGACCTTGTATTTCATTTATGTATGAAAAGAAATTCAGAAATAAAATCAAAATCAAATCAAATCAAGACTTTTACCCAAATCTTCTAGGAAAAAAATGTAATGGAAAAGTGTTTACTTTCTCTTTTGCTGAGTGTATTTGGTGTATACAGTAGAACAGAAGGGTTTCCTTTTGCATTTTAGAAGAGGATGACTAGTCTGGCAAACACTTGACATCGTGCACACATTGATCTGCAAATAATGTACCAATGCACCCCATAACCTGCATGGAATAAAGCAGAAGTATTACCTGCCGTACAGTTCCATATATCACAGTATAGTGGCCCAATATGAAGAAGATATAAAGAGAATTTCATACATTACTATACCCCTATCTTTCATTTCTTTAGCAAAATGAAAGACAACGACTTCAATACCTACTTCCAAAGGCAGGGGAAATAATATTACCCTTAACATATGCCTGTAAAACAGGTCCAAAAATAAGCACTTTCAACAAAAGGTGAAATCTCGTGGAATCACCTCTATTTTTTTTTTTTTTTTACATTATCAGGGTGCTACATAACTTTATATTTACCACTTGCCCGGCCGGGCAAGCAGATTTCAAATTGTTGCAGAACGCTTGCCCGAACGTGAATTTTACTTGCCCAAAATGAGAGTTCAAAAGATATAAGAAAGTGATGTACAGAAAATCACTTGTGAGTCCAGGGCTTGATAAAACACAACCACTTGAATAAACAGCACATGTTGGTTCGCACGTTAACACACATTAGAGTAACAAACTTGGTTTGATTGAGTGTTGGTGTTGCACTGCATTGGGACTTCTTCATAAAAGTTGCTGAAATGAAATGCCTTGCATCACTACATATTCATCATCTTTTGGCTTCTGTGTGGTTTATTTCATGTGTTTGAAGCCCAGGGGGAAAAATTTAACAAAAGGTGGCTTCAAAACTTTTTGTTTGCCCAGTTCGGGCAAGCATTTTTCCTCACTGTTTCAAAACACTTGCCTGACTTTGATTTTCACTTACCCCAGGCAATCGGGCAAGCACTTATGTAGCACCCTGATTATATCACTGTGACATCACACTATTGTTGAAGCCTTCCTATTCCTAAATGATGGCACGGAGATTACACAACTTCAGCTCCTCCCAAACATCCTCAAATTTCACAGGTGTGTTCCTGTGGTGCGGCATTCACTGGGTACATATAGATATATATATCTGTCTGGGGCTAATTCTCTTTTACATGTATCACACTTGTTTGCTTGGTGTTGTTGGTTATCTTCCCCAGGTGTTAGGTGTTATTTCTATTCTCTAAAGATCAACCCTGGAGGTGGAAATAATCACCTCACTGGACAAGACAAGGGACTAAAGATTAACCCTAATCAGGCCGGGCCTTTTTGGCTATGCTAAAACCGGAGGGGGGCGGATCCCCCCCCACCCCCCCCCCCCCCCCCCCGAGATCTCCGCCATCGGTGGTGCGATCGCAACGAAATTTGGCATGCTTGACACCCACGTCATAATCTACAAGACTGCGTCATAAAATTTTTTGAAACTATCAATTTCTAATTTTAATTAATTAATTATGCAAATTAAGCTCAAGATCATATTTTAGCCTAATTAAAAGCATTGAGAGTCTACTTTTTGGTCTGTAAATCTGTTTCAGCATATTCAACATTAGTACATCACAAAAACTTCCAAAACTCCTTTCAATTCTTATGTATTTTATTGTTTTCAGAATTTCTTATGTATTTCTTTGTTTTTTCTTTGTTTTTTTTATTGGAAATTGTCACTGACCACTTTTCTACCATAATCAGAATAAAATTAATCAATGAAAATGATTAATTGTAAAAATAATCCGGTTTTTACGACTTTCATGACAGAGCACTGTTTTCCATAGGAAATGTACACAAAATCACAAAATTGTGCCCGTTTTGAGGCAACATGCCATTACAAAAATGGGCGTGGCTTCGAAAAAGTATGCGCGGATGTTGCGAATTTGGTCTCAAAAGTTGCGCGAGGCTTGAACAAAGAAAGTCAAGAAGCCTCGCGACGAGGCCTTCTCGCGTTACAAAATTAAAGCGCGAAACCGCGAGGGGGGGGGGCGGATTCCGCTCCCCGGCCCTTTTAGGGTTAAGATATCATTCTGTGACCTGCTGGACCCATGCTGACTTGTCTACTTTGACCACACCACACATTACAACAAACATTGAGAGAGTGGGTTTCCAGACCAAGAACATCCCTATGTTCATATTGTCAATGACAGCTACTTTGCATGAGGTTCTCATATAACTTCAAGTGACAAACCACAGCATGTGGGCTTACATTTTTCACAGATTTGTCAAATTCTCTGATGTATTTCTTTTCTTTTGTTACTTTAATTCTAGGAACATTCCCTTTTTTAAGGCACATTCTCTATGAACGCAGGGCAAATGTGACCCTGCATCACAAAACCACCAAAAAGTCACCAGCCATGGATTTTCAGTTAATCCGTTGAGGACAAGTCCCGAGTATACTCGGGCAAGTGTCAATGGGAAATGCGTGTTGTAGCAAAATCAGCCCGTCCTCAACTGGTTAAGGGTAGATTCTGAAAGAGCAGACTCTAAGCTTTAGAATGATATATAACTCAATACAAATGGAGTTTCCTTAAGAAAAGAGGCTTTGAAATTCAGGTTCTATTCAAGTGTTTAATCCTCACCAAGCTGTGCTGGGCACAATGAACGGGAAAAAAACAACAACAACAACAAAAAAAAGGGTATAAAACTCCACAGTAACTAAAATGAAGGGACTATCAGACTAAGCTGACATTTTGTGCACTCTATAAGCACATGCTTTTTATTACTGACTAACTTTCAAAGCAATACCATCATAAATTCTAAAGTTCTCAGAGTTGAAAATGAAGGGTGTGCAGAGGGTTTTAAGAAATGAAAGTGGCCATTAGAACATGCGTAATCAAACTACTTTACAATAAAGCGTTATAAAATTGTAGAACAACTGCAAAAATCACAATTATCCAGTCATTTCAGTCTTTCAGAAATTTTAAGAAACTAAAGATTAAATAGGCTGACCCACTTCACCTAGTTTGAGTCCTCATGTAAAATCCCACGTCTTGTGAAGCACCGTCACCAATACATATCATATTGTGTAAATTTGGCATGTCTGCATGTCTCACATAAATCATCACTTGACAATCTAGAACCATTTTATGGTACAAGAAGTCATTTTTATACACATACATGTCAAAATAAATCGTGGGCAAACATCAGGAAACTACACTGATCAAAGAGATATAATGTACTTGTTTTCGATGAAGCTTCATTAATGTAGTCCAGAAACAACTACTTGGATTTCTAGCCCCGAAGTAATTCAATACTTTGTACACTTTTGACTTTGAACTATGACAACGTAAAGATCATAATATTCTGCTTGTAAACCTGTCTTATTCCTGCATTAGCACTTGACACTAGAGAAATGACATGATGTTTTGGGTCATTTCAAAATGAAATCATCAACTGACAAACAGCGCCTCCAAAAATACTGAACTATGCTGAAAGCATTTTAATTTAGTGTCTTATCTGTACGGAATGACGTGACTATGGACCCAACAATTGCTTCAGAGAGTAAACCATCAAAAACAAAAGGATTGTTAGTGAATATATCAACGTAGATTTTGATTCATCCAAGTAGTATGCTGAAATAGTGAATATCTATTTGACTGGACTTACTTGTGAAAATCACAGAGAGAACAGTTTCGTGACTCATCTGAGTTACTTCTTCAGCTCTGTCTGGTTGGCCAGCATTCATCCGTGATGGGTGAATGGGCGATGTTACTGCCTTTATTGTCTGTGCGTCAAGGAATTTTCTGGATCACCAACTTGTATGTTGGTGAAAGGTTGTGTCGGAGTCCCCCTCCCCTGCTCGCCAGCCAGCCAGAACTGAAGAAGTGACTCGGACGAGTCACAGAACTGTTCTCTCCGGGATTTTCACAAGTAAGTCCAGTCAAACTGATTTGATTTTCACTCTTTTGTAATAGTGCCAGTAAACTTTCAATGAACCTGTGTGAGCAAGCTTGCAATCACTCTCCAAACCTATAGCATTGACTTTACATTGTACAACACTTAACAAAGATTCTAGCTACAACATGTATCTGACTGGTCTATTGTGAATCATGTGACATGCAGTTAAAGCACCACTGCTGGCTGCACTGCTGGGCCATGCAATTTTGTTTAAAGCAAAAATGGATAGAACACAGCGAACATCACCAATGTACATTGACTCCCATGTGAAACTCTTGGTAGCTCTTGCATCATTGCATGCCCCTGACATTGCAATAAACATACCTGTGCTGCACACACTCAATCAGTTACAAGCGCATTCAGTCACTGACGATACTGTCAACGACTGATTTTATTGTGCCACACATTGTTTTTCACACACACAAAAAAAAAATGGTTGCCATTCTTCTACTAGTAATTCATGAATCAGTGTGGACCCCATCTGTAAACATCTGAGGTGTTGTATAAAACAGTGTATGATAGTCTTTGCTCATGGAACGGAACAAGATTTTGCATTTGATGAAAGATGAGGGACACACTATTCAACTCAGCTTCGACTCTGCTTCGTCTCGTTGAATACAACGCCTTTACCTTTCACTTTGTGCAGAATCTTGTACCTTCGCACTTGTGATGATTCACAATTTGTATAATACGTAGATGAAGGAATCAGGAACAGCTAGGAGATGAGGCAAATTTGATGGGGGAGAAGGGAAAGGAAGAGGTAAGGAAGAAGGGAGAAGATATGGGCAGAAGAGGGGTAGTGGAAGGGAAGGAGAAATGTGATCATATGGAGATGGCAGAAGAAGCTGTGATTCTAAAGTGGAAGTGAAAGGTCCACCAATGCCAGGGGCCTGTTTCACAAAGATTGAACGTAAATGGAAATCAATCGCTAATCTTTGCATTTTATAAACAACTTTGCGATTGATCACAAGTAACGCTCAATCTATTAAAAGTTGATTTTTCTTGAAATCAAGCTTACGTGTCTCTATGGAACATGACCTAAGCTCAACATTGAACTTACGCTTGATTCAACAAGTTTCGCTCAATAAATAGAGCGTAAGATCAATCACAACTCTTTATGAAACAGGCCCTAGAGGGCTTACTGGAGGTAGAAGAGAGAAGGGGGTTGAGAATAGAACATGTTAGCGGCAGGATAAATGGAAAGAAGAAAGGGCAGAGCAACAGAGGGAAGGGAAATGACACAGACATATAAAGAAGCATATGAAACTGTGAAGAAATAGCTTGGAGGTTGAAAGAAATTGTTTTGTTGTTCTTGTTGCCGTCATTGTGGTCATCATTGTTGTTGTTGTTGTAGTACAGAGAAAGGAGCAGAGGAGGTGATGGAGATAAAGGAAGAAAATTGATGATGGGAAGGCAGAAAAGGAGGAGACGAAAGGACGGGAAATGTTCTGGGAGATGGAACATGCCAATGAAGATATTTAATTCTCCCTATCACATATAACTGTAAAAATTCAAGTTGTGGCGGCGCTACACGTATTTCAATTCCTACACAATGAGTCAACAATGCTATGCCAGTGCACAGTGCGAGCTATATTTGATCATACACAAAATACACAGAGCACTATCTCTATTTCAAAAGTGCAATAGTTTTGTAGATTTTCTGAGCAACTATTACGTGTTGGGATATCAACAGCAAGCACTGAAAAATGAATTTCTATTTTGAAGTGACAATGTTTTAATCGAAATAACACGAGAAAAATTAGATATGATTACCACCATATACACCCTGCCCGTGCCTGCTGCACAGTAAATTCTGCATTATCAGAAGTGCACAAATGAATCCCAAAGTTTGACCCACTTGACCTCCGGGAGTTGTGCGCGGGTGCATAAGATTACCTCATTAATTTGAACGTGGCATACGGTCAATGTACAGACAGGACCACTACCGACCACATATTTATATTTATAGGCAATCCATCGAATGAGCGCACAGACCAGACCACTCGCGACCACATATTTACAGTGATATGCGACCCACAGAACTAGTGCGCAGACCGCACCACTAGCGGCCACATATTCCTATTTATATGCGATCCATCGAATCAGAAAGGGGGGGTGGCAGTTATGTGCAGAGGGGTAAGAACACACAAAAGATGATGAGAAGAAGTGGAAAAAAGCACTGAGAACGGAAGAGAAGAGAAGGAAGGAATGGAGCAGTGGAAGATGATCAGTTTGGAATTAACAAAGCCCATTGGGATTGACTTTTGATTTCAGACAAAGGTTTGCGATGCTCACCTGCTGAGAGAGCTTCTTCTTGGCCTGCTCCGCCTTAGACAGCTCCCCTCTCAGCTTGTCGATGGCCGCCTCCAGGTCCTCCCTCTCCCTCTCCGTCTTGCTCAGGGTGCGGCTTGTCTCGGCCAGCTCCTCCTGCGTGCTGCCGAGCTGCACCTCCGTCTGCTTCAGCTGCTTCGCCGTCGCCTTGTGCTGGCGCTCCAACTCGTCCAGGTGCGCCAACGTTCTGAGCGTTCAAGGACAAAAAAAGCGAGACGTCCTCATGGTGTCCTTGGACGCCCATGTTTCTTTCTTGGTCCATTTGAGTCTAATTCCAAACATACATTAACACTACACTGACCCGTTTCTTCTTTGTTTACATCAACCACATGTTGACATGTTTATGAAAGTAACAGTGGATGAGGGATGGAGGTAAACTGAACTATCAGAAGAAAAATAAGATTCAGGAGTGAGAGTCCATATATCTTAAAACAAACTAGCAGTTATAGTCATGGATAAAGTGTCACTTTGTTACCGGTTGTGTTCAGAATTCTCTTTTTAGAAATGACATCACTAGTATCATTACAAAAGGGGCAATGCAGCTACACAGGAGAGTAAATAGAATCACGTCAAGATGTCTAGAGATATCTTAAAACTGAAAGAAACTACAGGGAAATCCCATTACAACAACGTTGTCGAGACCACAGTATTTACCATGTTATACTACCTTGCTGTAAACATACAAAAAAAAAGAGATCTGCTATGTACAGTACTGGAACATTGGTACTACTTATTGAAGTCACCATGTTAAAAGCAATATCTCGCTGTTAGCAAGCTCAATATACAGTCAAACTCGGATACCTTGACGTCGGATAAGCCGAATATCACTTACCTCGGGGGCAAAATGAAAGTCCCGATTGTTCCGATGGAGTTTTCGTGTATTAAAATTCGCGTAGCTCGAAAAATATAACTCGAAGTTCGGTTACCTCGAAGGGAAATCTAATGTCCCGATCTTAATTAACTTATTGTTTTTCCCAGCATGTTGCTCGAATCGAAATTGCAAACATCACTCAGCATCTCCGATTAAGCGCGCGTGGACAGCGAAGACATGTCACAAATGTTTTCACACTCGATTGTAAATATTCTGAGACCCAGAACAATCGCGCGCACAAGAAGAAATACCCGCTACACAGCTGACAAGGAAAATCCCCAACACCTACCAACACACGTACATGGTATGCACATAGCACCCGTGCCAATGGAGTGCTTTACGATAGCACTACGCGCTGCCCCATTATTTGCTTTTCTTTAACCTTGCACTGTGTTTTGATTTTTGATCGAGACAGTCATACCGTGCGCGTAGATTTCTCAACCGTCGGGGCGCACCTGCTTACGTTGGCAGTTATATCTTTGCCATTAATCACGCTCCACTGTCAAAACATCAATCTCCCTCGTAGTGCCTTTTTTTAAACTATTTTTTTTTTTTGCCTTTCACGAAGTTTACTTCCCCGAGAACGCAAGCACTGAAACTTTTTTTTTTTTTTCCAGCAATGCGATTATGAAAATCTGGAAGTATAGGCCGATCACAATGAAGAATAGAATACACAGGGCTCGGCACTAAGTTTTATCGGGCCACCAATATCATTGATTTTTATTTTCTGGTGGTCGAAAGTAAAATCTGGTAACAAAAAAAAAAAATCGGGAAAAACATTAGAAAAACTAAATTGGTCCTACCAAACATAGACAAATTAATATTAAGCATTATTGAAGTGATACAGATGCCCATGTCTAAAACAAATGAATAGAAAATTCAATCATCTTACTCTGTGTTTAAAGATTTGACAAATAGGCGTAGAGATTATTTAAAAAGTTGATGCCCATTATATTGAGGAGGTCAAAACTTACGTTTGAAATGAGAAAATGGGAGCATTTGCTGACATTTGTTAGCATCCGACATTTGTTTTAGCATTGTAAAAAGCCGAAAGTTACCGTTATTCATTTCTAAATGTAAAAGCAAACAACCGACATTCATTTTAGAATCTTACGGAGCTGAATACTATCCTAATCCATTTCCAAACGTGAAAGCAAACATCCGCTATTTGTTTTAGCATCTAACTGAGCGGATTAATACCATTAATCATTTCCAAATGTTAAAGCAACAATCTGTTATTTATTTTTGCATCGTACGGAGCAGAATATTACCGTTATTCATTTCAAACATCCGACATTTATTTCATTATCGAACGGAGCCGAATGTTACTGCTGTCCACTTCAGAAAGTGAAATGAATCATCTGACAATTATTTTATTATCGCACGGAGCCGAATGCTACTGTTTTTCATTTTTGAACGTCAAGGCAGACATCAGACATTTTGGACCATGAAACGTATAGCTGAATGTTACTGATATTTATTTCGAAATGTACCGTAGCAAATATCCAATATTTTTTTTATCATCGTATGGGGCAGAATGTTACTGCTGTTCACTTCCAAACATGCCAAACGTAAAAGCAATCATTCGACACATATTTTAGCATCTTCCGGAGCTGAATGCTATTGACATTTACTTTCGAACGTAAAAGCACATATCCGGCATTTATTTTATCAGCGTACGGAGTTGAATATTATTGTTATTCACTTCAGAACATCAAAGCAAACATTCGACATTTATTTTAGCATCTTCCGGAGCTAAATGTTATTCCAATTTACTTTCGAACGTAAAAGCAAACATCCAGCATTTATTTCATCATTGTCAGGAGTTGAATATTATTGTTACTCTTTTCCGAACGTCAAAGCAAACATCAAACATTAATTTTACCATTAAACGCAGCTGAATGTTACTGTTATTCATTTCGAAATTTAAAAGCAAACATCAGACAGTTATTTTAGCATCATTTGGACATGATGGAGCAGAATATTACTGCTATTTTCTTCCGAACATAAAAACGATTATCTGACATCTATTTTAGCATCTTCCGGAGCCGAATGCTATTGCTATTTACTTTCGAAAGTATAAGGAAACATCCGACATTCATTTAACCATCGTACGGAGTTGAATGTTATTGTTTTTCATTTCCGAACGTCATAGCAAAAATTTGACATTTATTTCAGCGTCTTCCGGAGCCGAATGTTATCCTTATTCATTTCCGAACGCAAAATCAAATATCTAATATTAGTTTTAGCACCATACAGAGCTGAGTCTTATCGTTATTCATTTCCAAAAGTATGAGCAAACATCCGACATTTATTTAACCATCGTACGAAGTTGAATGTTATTGTTTTTCATTTCCGAACGTCATAGCAAAAATTCGACATTTATTTCAGCGTCTTCCGGAGCCGAATGTTATCCTTATTCATTTCCGAACGCAAAATCAAATATCTAACATTAGTTTTAGCACCATACGGAGCTGAGTCTTATCGTTATTCATTTCCAAAAGTATGAGCAAACATCCGACATTTATTTTAGTTTCATACCGAGTCGAATATTACCGTCATTCATTTCCACAATTAAACGCAAACCCCTGACATTTATTTTAGCATCTTACGTAGCCGATTGTTACCGCTGTTCATTTTCAAAAGTAAAGGCAAACATCCAATTTTTTTTTTTTTTTTTTTTTTTTTTTTTTTTGGTGGCGCGATCGGGCCACCAAAATCTTTTTTCTGAAATTTTGATTTCATTTCCGATTTTCACTCAATTCATTCATATAAAAGTTGATTCAATTCAAATTGACAAGCATGCAAACAATCAGTAGGCACTATAACAGACACCATGTTGAACATCGATAAACGTCGAACATCGTTACACATCGGATAAGTCGAAGAAAATTCGACGTACGCGTACCTCGAAATTCGCGTACGTCAAACCATTTTCTTCAGTCCCGACGAATTCGAGGTATCCGAGTTTGACTGTAGTACAGTTTCCTTGTATTCATTTGTCAGCTGAACAAAAAGAGGAGATCAGGCGTAAAACAAAGCAGTTGCTCCTTGTTCAATAATGCTTAGTGCCATCTTCAAATAAGATGTTGTTGAAGATGACATGATAAGTAACAGAGGAACAGAGCTTATAAAGAGGACCTAATAAAAGGTGGGACCCACCTTTTACTAGGACCACTTTGTTTTGCTTTGTTTTTGGATATTTCAGCCATTTCACAAACAATATTCATCACGTAAACTTTTAATTCCTCTTAGAATTGTATGTTCTTCAATATTTCATATAAGTGGTTTATATTTCACAATAAGTTAGGGAAGCCTATTAAAATCCCCACCTCTACCAAAACTATACTAGCCTTTTATTACCACATTGCACTCACTGAGCTCAGACAGATTTCACAATGAGGTTACACCTACACCAACGCTGCACACTGACACTGGTCCAACAGTCCCTGACAAGTAAAAATCAATGTCTGACTCATGTCTGACTTTTTCAGGAATGAACCAGTCGAGTATGGAAAAACTGGGTACCTACTGGTCTGACAGACAGGTCGGACCAGTAAAAAATAACAAATAAAAAATGGGTTAGTGTGCAGCCCTGCCTACATGCCAACAAAAGTGGACTTACGTCTCATGCTTCTGCTTGAGGGCTTCGCTGTGTTTGGTGAGCACCTCATGAAGCTCCAGGAGGCTGGCATGTTCCTGTTTCTTGTCTTCCAAACAGTTCTGAACGGCCTCCAACCTGGACGGAGTGACAGACACATGACTCTGTGGTTACAATCACATCTGCTTGCCTTTCTGTTAAAAAGTTTGAACTCAAGAATTTTGAACATTGAATAAAAAACAAACAAACAAAGAAACAATGGAAAAATGATTCAACCAGGGACTAAAGCAGTAATATGCACACTATGTAAGACTATGAGTTACCAGCACTAAGTATTCATCATTTCAGTGAGACATTCAGAGTAACATGCAATATGTGAACCCCCACCCCCCCCCCCCACACACACACACAAATAAATTTTGTATTACTTCTGTCAGAGTATAATCACAAGTTTCTCGCACTATATTATATCATAACTATCTATTGCCCTCTGTGTTGGGTGTGTACCAAAATATTACAGTGGATTTGATAATAGGGGCTGGTGTAAAACAGCACCTGGCACATTTGACTGCCAATCAAGGAAACAAAATTGTATCAGTATTCCTTTTGCTGTTCTAAGGATGGGTGTGTCTGTTTGCATTTTCTTCTCTCTAAATGAAACCTTAGATTTGGATAGCCTGGAAGGTATGCATACAACATCGTATGCGTTATCTGAGACCATTAAACGAAATTGTATCAGTATTTCTTTTGCTGTTCCAAGGATGGGTGTGTCTGTTTGCATTTTCTTCTCTCTAAATGAAACCTTAGATTTGGATAGCCTGGAAGGTATGCATACAACATTGTATGCGTTACTGTACGAGCTGAAATTTTCGCGTACAGATATTTTCGCGAATTGGTCCTTAGAGGACATTTTCGCGTGTTGTTAATTTCGCGGTTGCGAGGGTCTAACTGAACTTAGTTATTTGCGCGTTGTTATTTTCGCGATTCAAAGGCGATTCGCAAAATTCGCGAAAATAAAACCACCGCGAAAATTTCAGCTCGTACAGTATCTACGACCATTTCATTAGTTACCAATTTGCACAAAATGCCTGCAACATTAAAATGTGTGTAACTGTGATGTATTGTCCTTGCACATCTGTGTATTACAGGAGCATGTGTGCATCTGTGGTTTTTTTTTTTTTTTTTTTTTGAGGAGGGAGGGTCTGTATGTTTAGCAGATTTGAGTTGGTTCATGGTAGACTGTAAAAGAATTTCACGGTTCAAGGTTCGAATGCTCCACAAAAAGATTCATCTCAGTTCTCAAGTCTCAGTAAGGTGCTTGCTACATGTACTTGACTCAAGAACTTGGGAACTCCACTTCACATGCTCACTGGCACGATTTACTGTAAAATGGAAATTTCTGCAGTGTTGAAATTTTTCGCGCATTTCGTGCAACCAGAAGCTAGCACAAAAATAAAAGCTCGCCATATGTCAAGCGCGAAAAATTACTCACATGAAAATAACCACTTTACAGTATTCTGAACATAATCTGGGCATGTCAAACCTTTGCGTCTGCTCTGCGTAGGCAGCCTTTAGCTTCTCGTGTTCCCTAGCAACTGCCTCCAGCCGCTCAATCTGGCCCATCATTGCCTTCCCCTCGGCTAGCATCCTCTCCCTCTCCAGTGTGGCCTCTGACAGCTGCTCCCTGTACTCTTCACTCCTCTTCTCAGACTCCTGGATCATGGATCGCAGCTTACGTGCCTAGTCCATCAAAAAAAAAGAAGAAGAAATGAAATAAAATAGAATCGTTTTTCGAATCACTCATCAGAGAAGAAATGTCATGCGCAGCAAAATTTCATACAGATAAAGCTTGATACAGACAATGCAAACATGTTAGAGAAAATAATTGCGCAAAACTCTGATACACACTTATGCCCGCAAAATATTCTTCTTCTCGTGGAAGTGACTAAAAAACAACACCAACAATGTACAAACAAGAGGATGGACAGACGGACAACTGGAAAACAAAATGCTTCCGGCGGCACTTTGTGGCTGAGGCATAAAAAGTTGATACATTATTCTTGGGACTTCACATTACATTTGTGTGATTTTGTAGACGGTACAGTTTTTTTCTACTACTTATTCATCCCAAGTATCTCTATCATTAATTCTGGTTCTTTCAAGGAATACATCAGTTCTAGGCTGTTAAAACACATACAATGTGTAGAAACACCCATATTCAGAGCATATGTATGTATTTAAGCATTATTGTTATCATATGAACTGCTATTATTGCAATTACTAATTATTGATATAATTATCAATATCATTATTACAACTGCTATCATTACTATTATCACAATTTCTATCATCATCATTATCATCATCATCATCATTTTCAGTGTCAACACGAATATTCATATCTTTTATTTTAAAGTTTACCAGAACACAACTCATTGCAGCAGTCATCTTTTAATTTACACACACACACACACATGGTCACAGTCAAAAGACTTGCCTCATTGTCGGCCTGGGCTTTCCTGCAGCGGTACTGGGCTATCAGACGGTCTGCCTGGGCCAGCGCCATGGCCTTGGCTTCCAGTAAATCCTGAAGGTGACTTTCCTTGGTCTGTCATTGGCGCAGACAGTGACATACATGTAGGATTATAGCAACTTCTAATGCATTTAAAATCCCTAAATCATGTGCACATGGCACAGAAAAGTAACTTCTCACATCACCATCAATGATAAAAGTTGAGAGTAAGTAGCATCTCTTAATTATTGAAATTTCACACAATACAACGTATATTCAGATCACTTGTCTATAGAGATGTGACTGTCAATCACAAAACCAACAGAAAGTCACACAACCTGATTTTGTGGGAGGACTCCACATTGGTGAAATGTGTCAATTCAACCTAGTCCATCTTTAGTTTTTTCATATTTTCTGAAAGAGCAATTGCTCTACACAATTCTAAAGTTTTGGATCATTAAAGTTTTTTTTTTTTTTTTTTTTTTTTTGCAGCTTTTCCAGAACGCTTTATTTGTAGAATCGTGTGATCGGAAATGACTTTGAGGTCCCTTTTCGTTTCTTAGAAACGCTTCACAACTCTTCACTTCCAACTCTAATAACTTTCGAGAAAATGATGCCACTGCACTGAATGTTAGTATAAGTTATGAATAGAATGTGCTCATTGAGAGTGCCAAATTTCAGCTAAATCTCATAATCCCTTCATTGTGATCACTAGGTAGTTTTGCATCCTGTGTTTTGTCCCATTCATTGCACAGAGCACAGTTTGAGATTAAATATAAGCACCTGAACAGACCCTAAATTCAAAGTCTCTTCTCCCAGTACACATTTTTCCAGAGTGCGTACTTTCTTTTCATTATTTAGATGGGTTAATGGAGTCCATTTGTATTGACTTATACATTATTGTTAAGTTCAGAGAGTCTGCTCTTTAAGAATTTGCCCTTTTCTTAAAATCTCTGTCTGGTGACTTTTTTTAGTGGGTTTGTGATGCAGGGCTACATATTTATTTCACTTGTTTAAATCAGTAGGCCTAATTGTAGACAGTACTCAAAAACCAAACACAACAAACAGATCTGTCAAAACATGGAAGACACATAATTCAATGCAACATTTGCATCTGCTTACCTCAGTCATATGTCTACAACAACATGAAGTTGATATGAATCTGAGAAACACACACTATTAACAAGAAATTATTGAGTCAGCATTGGAAAAAAAAAAAACACTTTTAAGCCAACAGCTGATATTCACAGAGTCTATCATCACCCCATATGTGGATGTACTTACTGCAAGTGAGGACAACTTGTGTTCATATACGTCCATAATCTCTGATGCCTTGACATCTTTCAGCTGAAAATCAGAACAGAGTAACAAAACAATACAGGCATATGTAAATACGTGTACCTCTGCATAGCCATGACACTTCTCAATGAATCTTGAATGCCACAAAATATTTGGTCCTTGCATGCCACATAGGGACCATTTTGTGTGCCATAATGAAATAATGTTTTGTCCAAACATGTCTGCGCCAGTCGAATAACGAAACTCCAGACGACCTCGAGTAGGGTGTGAAAGGATTTATTGAACCAGGCCCGAGACACTCGGGTGGTGCCGCCAATAGAGGGCGTTAACAAGTAACATGAACAAACTGTCTAACAACAATCCCTGGCGTGACTGCCTTTTTTCTTCTTTCTTTCTTCTTCTTTCTTTCCTTCTTATTAAATCGATCAATATAAAACAAGAAATACTGATAACACAAACGAACAAACACCATTGGGCTTATAAACTACCCATAAGGAGTGGACTATAACCATTTAACTTACCATGCCTAAATTGGATACATTCATATCCTGCTGATCGTTAAACCGCAACACTGATTACCTTCATTATACAAAAGGCAGTGCATGGGTCTAAAATTACACTCAACAAAAGAAAACTCTTCAACATAACATTGTTCCTGCAGACAATTATATCAATATACACTCATCGATTTCTTATTAAGATCAAGATATAATAAGGGTATATAGATTAAAACATATATACATTGTATCACAAAAATAAAACCAGCATTGGCTTTACAATCATTCTGACCATTAAAATCATCACCATATGTGATGGTTAACCAACACAATGTGTAGACTTCACACCATGTATAATATTTATATGATCATACACTCAAATCATCCTGATCACATCTTCTATATCCCCTTCCTCGCCAAATTAAAAACTGAATAGGGACAACTACAACATGTACTCTACTATCCTAAATGACAGGGCCCGCGTATGCGGCACATCCTAACAAGGCAAACTAATCTAATATAAAAACTTCAGTCAGATAATGAAAAGGTAATCAAACTAACGCTCTAGGAGAGAGTACCACGTAAACAATGAAAGATTTGTTATTTTCACAGTACCCTGAAAAAATATGAACATGCCTACAAAATAGGCAGGAACTTGCATGGGGATCAAATATACTGGTAACCAATGGAACAACAGCGTACAACTACACTGTATCACAACCATCTAACAAAAACAGTGGTAGATCAATGGACCTGAACAGAACCATCTAAATTTCAAGAAATCACTATCCAAAATAATATAGACTTGATCACATACACGGGCCAAAATAAACATGATCCGTATATATCCATATGGCCAGGTTATTCATGTAGTACTCACGTGACCATCTATACAATAAAACACAGGCTTCAAACTCATTGCTACTTAAACATAATCATTAAATGACTATGACTCTGGGGACTACATGTAGTCCAATAACATAAGTACTGACAAGTTACCTATGAATTTGACTATCAATAAACAGTATCACAAAATAAACTGGTCAACGAGAAGTTCTCATAACCACAAGGGGGTCCATCAGAACAGCTCAGAGCCACGTTCAGTGCGAGGGTGGGTATCACCATAAAAAAACAACTGAAACTATAAATGAAGTGTCAGGTTAGCTGCAAAACCTGATCATGAAATCATTTGTTTTATAATGACCGAATTGGCGCAATCTTCTGTAATTTCGATAACAGATATCACTAAACCACCATATAAAACAACACCAAAATATATGGCAAGTGAGAGAATAATTTGGCATAATAGCACCAACAAAAATTATTGACCCCAAAATATTCCTCATGAAAACAGGCAACCCCATGCCGGTGGCTCAGATGGGTATACCAAACACATGTACCTGCAACTTCTAATACAAGCAGTACTTAGCCATAAGATAAATAAACACATTCCACAAAATATTACACTTGTCTTAGTACACAAAGCTGAAAGCTGAATAGTGTATTCAACTATTCATACTAAAACAACATCTTGTTCTTAAGATAAAGTTATCATTATCCATAAAAAAATCTTCGATCCTGAATAAAGAGTGGAAATGGGAACAAAAACAAATAATTACACTTCACTCGAACAGTGTAACTCGTACATGTGTACTATTACCTTGCACATAATGCTACCCTTAGTATACATTGTGAAAGGCATACAATCATCAACATATCAACATAAATAACTAAACACCATTTATCATTCAAATACTCTATCACAACAATCAAGATTAACATTACAATCACAACCTCTTATATTTCTCCTTCCCTACTTCTTTCTTTATACTATCATTACATCATACTAAAAATTTATAATCAATCATTACACAACCTTTCACTTCTCCTTCCCCAATTCTCTCCGTATACCATTATTACTATTACAATCATTATAACTTTCTTTCATTTCTCCTTTCCTACTTCTTTCATTACTAAACTTTAAAATCAAAACTAACATTAAAATCACAACCTCTTATATTTCTCCTTCCCTACTCCTTTCCTTATACTATCATTATATATATATTAATTTCAATCATTACACAACCTTTCACATCTCCTTCCCCAATTCTTTCCATATACTATTATCATCATTACAATCATTTTAACTTCCTTTCACTTCTCCTTTCCTACTTCTTTCCTTACACATTCATTAATGTTACAATCATTACAATACAAATACAAACGTACATGTACTATCAAATACAATCATAACACAACTTCTCTTTACTTCTCATTCCCGTATTTCCTTCTACATACAATCATGACTATTAAAATCACCATCAAAACTAACCTCATTTTCCTACAACAATTTAATACTTACTTACATCATTAATAAAATCATTTAAACTTCATTTTTAATTCAGTTCCATTCAGCACCTTCTTACATCATTAATACTTCAGTGTGTGCATATAACATACCATTATACATGTACAATGATACAAACTGTAACACATCTCAATTATCACACTTCTCTTCACCTTTTTACCAACTAATTCCCAAATTACAAACAAACAATATTACTCAACTAACAATATCTAACTTCATACTTAAAAACCTAACATTAGATTATAATTAAAAAACACAATCATTCATATAACCATTAATCATCACATTTCATTCTTCCTCTTCCCCTGTCACAACAAATAACAAAGACAACAAGAAGACAAGACAACGACAAGCAAGGAATATGTGAAGGACATACTGTGGCAGAGCTCAAGATACACATTAAATCAATAATTCACAAAAAATTAACATCAACATAATGTCCATCTGATTTCCGGAAAAAAAAAATGTGTGTATCACAGATTGGAGAAATTACAGCGGCTCCTTGGTGATTCCATCATAGTCTGGAGCTTGATTTCCAAATACTCATCTCGAATGAATTATTAAAACAAGCGAAGCCACAGCGACTGATGAAGACATAGAAACGAGAAGAACGCGACAAGAACACGATGAGGATGTAGACAAGACGTCAGGTACAGATGACAGCGAGATCCGTGGCAATCCACACATCGCTTTGTGTGGTGGAGCGGGGAAACTGCAGAACATACTGATGGCTGACATATCCGAGGCTGGAGAAGATGAACATCCCAGGACTGCTCAACCGGATGATGAACAAAATCTCAGCTCACGAGTAGAATGAAGGACACTCAGGTGATGAACGTGCACAGAGGGATATGAAGACAGGACAGAGTAGGTGGAGACGGTACAGGAACGGTGAGGGGACAGCAACCGCAACGAGCCAGAACAGTGCTGCGAAGCCGGAGTCGGGGAGCTGCTCGCATACATGTCCGCGTGCATGTGATGCACACGGCCACAGCATCAAAGTACACATCTCGCCCAGAATGCTTGGACTGCAGGCAAGCTACAACTGGAGGCTGGTGGAGGTTGTGCATCTGGCTGCCGACCAACAAACACGGGAACGGGTAGGGACGTCACTCACACAGTTCACATAAAGGTCACATAAAACACAAGGTTGGTGTGCGACGCTTGCGTGCCACTTCGTCGGTACGCGAAGCTCGGTGCGCCGGTGCGCCGGTGGACCCGGGCCTGGTCCACCACCATCACGGTGGAGGGGCTGCGCCTGTGTGTCGGCACATGTGCGCACGTGTATTATACGTGGGACTATCCAGTCACAAGGTTGGGACACCTACCCGACGTTATCACAACAAATGACATGCTGAACGTCTGACCTCAAGGCTTGAGCGAGGTTCCGTTGATTCCTGGTTAGTTACGCGTTCTAAAATGGGTCGTTGCGTTGATCCCGACGCTGCCACCACGCCAGTCGAATAACGAAACTCCAGACGACCTCGAGTAGGGTGTGAAAGGATTTATTGAACCAGGCCCGAGACACTCGGGTGGTGCCGCCAATAGAGGGCGTTAACAAGTAACATGAACAAACTGTCTAACAACAATCCCTGGCGCTGATCTGTTGAAGTGTGTGTTAAATGCATCACAGGAACTGTGAGGGAGGATAAGCCCTGCACGTCAGGGTAAATGCTCTCTTTTACAGTTATTCACTATTTATTGTTGATACACTTGTGTTTGAGTGAAGACATAGAAAACATGCAAACTCAGCATTCTACTGAATAAGTCACATCTGTAGGCCTAACAAAGAAAGAATAAATGCTCTGTCTGCTTCACATGGAACTGCATCATAGACTACCTGTAGATGGAGATGACAAGTCAGTCAAGCAGTTTACTTACAGCTAAATTGTGCTATGACTCTTCAAATAGTTTTGGTATTTGTAGTTTAGCAATGAGTTATCTTAACCTGGTACACCTATTCTGGGCCACACTAAGGCTGTGAAATCTTATTGTTTCCCGAATTCCTTTCCCCCAATCAATCATCCAACAAAGTTCAACTAATGAATTGTACGTACATGGAGATTTCTTTTTTAATTAATAAAAGCTGCACCCAAAGTTCAAACTAAACACACAAACCACAACATAGGACAAATAAGAGTTAAGGATGGTGGTCCAATACTCATCATAATTATCACAAAATAATCACAGATGAGAAACGTGACGACAGGTTTACACACTCACATCCAGCCCTGTCTGCATCCTGTCTATCAACTTGTCGATGCCGGCGTTCTGGTGACCTGTGACCTTTGGTGCCCTGACGCTGGGCTCCAGGCGCGACCCCACGGTTGAGAGGTCGTAACCGTTACTGTGGCTCTGGTTCAGGTTGTGGGACGGGTGGGGTACTGGTCCAGTGTGGCCAAGAGATGACCCCTCCTGACCAGACCCTATCCGATGGCAATTATTCGAGGCTATGCACTCACCAAGACTGGGGAAAACAAGATGCATTGAGCAAGTTTTTGACTAAAATATTCATCTTTTCTTCTTGTTATTGAAAGCACAGCACAATACACACGCAAGGCAAATACAGACCTGTCTTATCATATTTAGTACCGATTTGAAAAACTCCAACAAGGATAAAAACTAAAACCTGACATACAAGAAGAAATACAAAATTTGCCTGACTTATTTTGAAATGTCAAGAGTGGTTTAATCTCAGCATGACTGGGCAACATGACTGAGTTGATTGTAACCAAGTCTGAGCATTGGTTAGAACGAATGGGCTTACTATGGGCTGGAATGCTAGAAGCATTTAATTTGAATCTGAAAGCAGTGTCATGATGAAGCTGCATTCATGTCAGAGTCAGGTATAAGGAAACCCAATGGACAAACTCAAATCATCTGTGGTCTCATTCTTATAGATTCTTCCCTAGCAAGTGTTGAACAGTGCCATCCTTTCCGTTAATGTGTATGAGCAGTCTACAGCACCCTGAAAGTGCTTAACCCGTTGAGGACGGGCTGATTTTAATACAACACACATTAACCTTTGCCAAAGTATACTCGGGACTCGTCCTCAACGGGTTAAACATGCATCTAAAAATGAATTGCTACAACGAAACTGCCACAGTAGTAAAGACCAGTATTACAGTATTACAGTGTAGATGCAGGCATGCATTAAAGTCAGTACTACTCTGGAAAAAAGGGGGAAAAAAAGCTTGCCTGAGCTTTTCCTCCCTCTGATGTATAATTCAGCCTCAGCCTTGGTTAACAATGAAAGGAATGACTATGGAATAATAGTTACATTCAGATGGTGATCCCTATTAAAATTTGAGGAAAAGGCTTATCCTTGGCGCCCCATAGAGCTTATTCTCTGAGTAAGCAATGTCACGATGAAGTATCGAGTTTAAGGATCACCGTCTGAATGTAACTATTATTAGTTTGTGAATGCATCTTGAGGAAAAAAGGGCAGATGAATTAAGCAGCAATGAAGCTCTATTAAAATCCATAGGTACATTTGCTTACATGATTGAGGGGAAGTCTGGGAGAGTGGTGGCGGCCTTGATCAGTTTGAGACTGATTTGGACTCGCTCCCTCCGTTCTGAACTCAGGCCATGAGCAAGAAAGGGGACCATCCTCTGATCCTGAGGTGGAGGAACACAGATAAAATGAGAGTCCCTTTCGGTTTGCTTTGCTTTTGTCTTGCTTTATCAACATGTCATTCTCACGAGAGAGTGAGCACACACAGGTCAAGTGCAGATCCATTTAAAATCACCCAAGATCAGCATTTAGACATGACAACAGCAAATGAATAGCAAAATAAATGTTTATCATTACAAAGTAAAAACTAATACTGTGTTTACACCATGTTCCCAGCAGCCATGGCAATCACGTTTCGGGTCATCGTGGACAAAACGGCGTGGATGTGAGACAATGTGGGGGACGGGATGTACAAATGTGATGGGCCGTGATTGCCATGGATACTGTGTCAGATTTTTAAATTGACAAAAAAATTTGCAACAGTAGTCATGGTGCCGATGAGAAACATAGTAGGCCATAATAAAATGGGTAAACATAACAAAATGTGACTGTAGGCCTACGTAATAAGCCATAACAAAACTTGGAGGTGGTCCGTAGTGGGACGCAACAGAAATTTATGGTGTAGTCTAGCCTGACTCGACACCATGAGAATAACAAATAATTCACTATTCTCATGGTGTCAGGTCACGCTAGACTACACCATAAATATAGAGAATTATAGCTACATGTCCACTGAAGCAATTGGTGGAACAAATAGATTGAAATATGGAGGGGGAAAAAGGGAGAATATTTCACCTACCCACTGCCCACTATGTGTTTTGGGTAAATGGGGCTGCCATGGCTGATGGGAACAGGGTGTTAACTAATAGCACGAGAGACAAAAAACCACCAAGCCAGTGCCAGAGCTCAAATCCAAATACTTACTTTTTGAAATCACCATCTTACAACTCCCATGTCAGTTTGCATCTGACATACATCACAAAATATCACGATAATTTTCTGATAACCTCTTTCCCATTACTAGGTCATGACTTTTGGACTTGATGTTTAGTTTAAGTGGACATCAGTAAAAGACATAGAGGGTAAATGTATTTTGTTGTTTTTTGCATAATTTTATGTGATTGTGACCAATATTGCTGTTTCAAAAAAACATGGAGACCTAAAAGATTCTGCATGTTTTAATTATTATTATTTTTTGAGGGGGGGGGGGGGTCTGATTTGAGAAATGCCTGAACTATACATTCTCTATCTAGTCAACTTGGATAATGAGTGCAATGCTTATCTACACAATTTTCTAATATTTGTGAGTGTGACTCAGTGAACCCTGACATGGTCTTACCTGCAACAACTCACAAAGGGCCATCTTAATCTGGGGCAGGTGGGACTGCAGAGACACCATGAGGTCCAGTATGCACAGCACCGTCCCGACACCTGCGTCACTGGAGTCACCAAAAAGAAAAATGAAAACAAAATGTGGTGCAAATACTCCCAAAAGCTATATTCACACAGCTGTGATAATGTTCTTAACCCATTGAGGACGAGTCTCAAGTATACTCGGGCAGGGGTCTATGGGAAATGCATGTTGTAGCAAAATCAGTCTGTCCTCAATGGGTTAATGAATCATCAAGACTAGATTCTCTCAATATCTTAAAGTAGGAGTTCTCACAAACACCACTCAACACATGGGGGGACAAGAACAAAGGGTAAAATATTTGTGGCATAGGAATTCAGCAACTCTCATGTTCTGTTGATTATCTATGCCTACTGTTTTCTTTTTTCTTTTCTTTTTTTTAGTGGGGGGGGGGGGGGAGGAGGGGGTGTTCACTTTTCTGAAATCAGATGGCGAAGGTGGGGGTAGATATGACAACTGAGGCAAGTTTTTCATCACAGTATGGCCTAGTCTTCACACTCTCCGCCATGATTAAGGATCAATACCCATACACTGCACTTGCTCCTGCAAATTTCACTATTAAACTGAAACTGCTCTGATTGCACTTTGGCTTGATGGAAGAAATGCAGAAACCTGTGAAAAGTTTTGGCCAAAACATGTAACTTATTTTGAGCTCTTCTCTACTCTTTTTTTTTCCTCAGAAACCCATTTCTTAACATTTCCACTAATTTTCTCTCATTTTTTTTCCCCCAAAGAATCTCAATCTTGCACACATTGCACTATTTCTTTAATAAAACTTCACATTTCCGCTTGGAAATTACTAGTGAGATTCTCTTGGGATAAGACTCACCCCCAGTCACAGTCTGCGGCAGCCACACGTGTCCTGCTTAGTCCCACCTGATTGTTGTTCAGCTGATGCTCAACAATTGCTAGGCAGGGTTCAAAGTTCATGACCCGACTGATGTAAGCCCTCGAGCTGTCATCATTACAAAGGGGTACAAAACATCAAGGGTCAAGGGGCAAAATTTCCTGTATGTTGCCTTAGCAGAAGTGAATAAATTGTATAATACACAGTACAACTGTGCATAGTACATAGTACAATACATACACCTGGAAAGGAGCTATAGGCTGACATTGTCACATACTTTGGTTGGCTGCTTGAGGGATAACAAGTGATGCAATTTTTTCTTATTTTTTCATACTTGCATTTAATGAATATTTTCTAGACAAAGTGCAAATGAAGCTTGTTGCTTGTAACCTTCTCTCATTGTAGAAATTGACAGTATCTATGGTAAATACCTTGGGACTATACAGGGCATTTTTTTTAACCCGTTGAAGACTAGTCCCGAGTATACTCGGGCAGGTGTCTATGGAAATTGCGTGTTGTAAAATTGTACCAAAATCAGCCCATCCTCAATGGGTTAAGGAAAGTTTCACATTGAAGGGACAATTTGAAGAACTTGACCTCATCTTGACCCCTAATATCTAAACAACAACAACAAAAGATTGTTTGAACATCAAATAAAACTAAGGAGATGGTAATACACAAAAAGACAGGAATGCTGCACTCTCCTTGACTAAATGCACAGCAGGGAATACCCTCTGAAGTGAGTTAATATCATTTCCATTTATAAACTAGCTTTTTTAATAACTTCATTACAGCTAGCATTGTCAGCTCAGAGCACTAAACAAGTTCGATTCACACTTTTATATTGTATATGTGGGCAAAACTCAAAAGCTTTTCCCCACGAGGGCATTACTCGATTGCCAATTTACCCCAGCATTAGTACAAGATGTCAAAGGATATTCAGCAGAAGACTCATGACTTTGGTGATTTTTGTCAGTTTGTGCTTGATGAATGCACCCTCTAGATCCTGCAATGGGACAATGAGTCTTGTTGCCATGGGAACTGCAACATCTGTCTGTGGTGAGAGCTGTGCCACCAGACCAGAGTCAAGCATTTCCTATAGAAGGTGAAGTAAAGTTTGGAGGCAAACTGGCACTGTTATGGGATTGAGTTATAAGATTCTTATAATATTATTATCACTCTTCTATAACTATAAATTACTTTTTTAGTTTACACTTCTGCAAATACCCACTAAAACAACACATAGTAAGCAAAAATACACAGAATTCACATGAATTAAGTCATTGTGTATGTCTATGTGTAAGAATAGAAATACTCTGAATATCACTTAATATTGTAACTTGTAAAATCTCTACTGCAGAACATACATGAAAATTTCAATGAACACTCAAAAAATTTCTTTTTTTGTTTGTCTTACTTCGTAGACTTCTCTCATTAGGTCCAAGGCCAGAAGGGAGACTGTATTGTTGCTCTGTACAGGGCGCGATGCCCACTCTGCAATGGCAAAGAACGACTGGGGGTCATCAGAGTCACTGCCTCCCGAAACATCACGGGCCATGATGCTGCGGCACACTGTCGGACGCAGCCCAGTGATGGTACAGAAGGACAGCATCAGCTCAAAAATCTGAAAATTAAGGATATCTTTTTTTTTCATTCTTCAGTAAAATACTTGACTTAAGATTTGCACCAAAATTGCACAGAAAGGAGGTTTAACGATATGCTAATCAGGGCCCGACACTCATTTTTGTTACTGAAGTACTTGAATATAAAGTTTTGGTGGCCTTATATAATAGCAAAAAATATTTCTATAAAGATTCATTTTGAATATTAGCTGCCTGATTGGGCCACCGGGCCACTGCTAATGTCAAGCCCTGCACTAACACAACTTCTGTACTAGGCCAGTTTCATAATGAAGTCTACAGTGATTGTAACACTGAGTGCTGCTCCTAAAGTAAAAAATGAGACTCTCAAAACAAAACAGTTGTTGCCAAGCTGTTGTCAAGAGGTTGCCATGGAAACTGCAAACTTTGCATTGTGCAATTGTTTGCAACTGCTTCATGAACAGGACATTTGTTTTACTGGCACAATAACCTGAACATTAGTTGGAGGAAGGGGGGGGGGGGGGGGGTTAATGTGTGAATAGTGGCAAAAATAAAGTTTGTGCACCATGAATCTTTGACAAGCAATCCCTGGCAAGTACTCCTGGCTTATTTGAATATCGGCTGTATATCAGATCTGGGGCCTGTTTCATCGTGCAATTTACATTAACTGTACATTGAATAATACAACAGCAAATTTAGTTTGCAATTTACACAACATCTAATGAACTGCAAGTATTTCAATTTATATTACAGTAAGAGTAGCTGTTGGTACTTGCAACCTCTTTGCAAACCTCTAAATGATGCCAGCACCATAGATATGTTTTGACATACTGCACTCAGTCCTCACCTTGCTGACTGATTCATCGTCCTGTGTCGGGAGCAGACCCAACACCTTGCGAAGGCACAGTTGGAAGTGTTCAAATCTGCCAGATAAATAACAACAACAAAAAAGAGGAGGTCAGCATCTCTTTCACTGCAAGTAGTGAATATTATTACCTCCACCAAGGAAGGAGGAGGTTAAGTGATCATCGGCGCTGGTTTGTTTGTTTGCAAAATTACTGAAAAAGTTGTGTACAGATTGAAATGAAACTTGCATATAACATCAATATTGACACATATTGACAATGACGTAAACAAAAGGCTTCTATTTTGGGAATTGAGTTGCTGGCTTGATGGAGGTCTCTGTGCTCTCTGAGAGCTTTTCTAGTTATCACATGCTTCTATGAGAACTTCATTTGTATGGCTAGGAATGGTGACCATAGTTTCCAAATTGTTTGGAGTGTATCTGGCCAGTATCTGTTTGCACTTTTTCTTCAATCCAACCATTGAGTGGTCGATGAAAGAAACAACAGTGGACCAAAGATAAGGCATCACATGGACACTCTTCTCATCCCTAGAAGACCTCAACTTTGCAGATGATCTCGCAGTGCTTTCTCATACACACATGCAGGAAAAATATTGTTTGAATAGCTGAGCACAACAGACTGAACTGAAGATTTTGATACTGCACATATCAGTATGTCAATTGCACTCATGTATGAACCTAATCCCTGACTTCTGACCAGTTGATTCAAAAGAAGGGGGGGGGGGGGAACAGTTCTGGTACTCATGACACCTACCTACGGGCATCACACAGTTCTCTGGAGATCAGCAGATGGAAAGTGACTAAAATCTAGAGATACAATTTGATACATCATCTAATTTAAGCATATTTTTCATACTCTCCGCCAAATTTCCTATTTTCATTATCTCCGGTAGCCATAGACCTTATTTGTAGACACAAATTTTGCTGAAGCCATCTATAAAACTGCACCCTTGTCTTGACAAGTGCGGTTATGCATTGGGAAACACAGTGATTCGAAATCATGCTCATCTCTTGAATTTTCGAAGTAAAATGTGAATTCAAATAAGGTTTTAATACAGAGAGAATACTCAGCCACTAAAGTACAAGCAGTGTGGACTAGCTAACATTTCCAATACTGGTAGCTACTTCAATCATGGAAGTCTCAGTTCAAGAAATGTAACTGTGCAATTAAAGGACAAGTTCACCTTCATTAACATAAGGATTGAGAGAATGTAGCAATATTAGTAGAACACATCATTGAAAGTTTGAGGAAAATCGGACAATCCGTTCAAAAGTTATAAATTTTTGAAGTTTTTGTGCAGTCACCACTGGATGAGAAGACTACTGCAGTGTATGATGTCACATGCATACAACAATATAAGGAAAATATAAAGAGAATTTCACAAAATTTCATCTTTTGAAAAAAGTACACATTTCCTTGACTCGTTACTGACATATGTTATGGGTAATATTATTCCCACTGCCTTTAGAAAGAGGCAAGTCAAGTGCTCATTTATTATGCGAAAAAAGTGAAAATATGTTGAATTTTCTTTACATTTTTTTCATACTGTTGTACTCATATGACATCACGAGCCTTAGTAGTCTCCTCATCCAGCGGTTCCAACACAAAAGATTTAAAAATTCATAATTTTTGCATCGATTGTCCAATTTTCCTCAAACTTTCACTGATGTGTTCTACTAATATTGCTGCATTCTCTCAATCCTTATGTTAATGAAGGTGAACTTGTCCTTTAGGTGTTTATGAGAACACCAGAGAGTGTGTAAACAATTGTACAGTGCTTACATGAGAAGACTCTGCTGTATCCTTGGGCTCTTCAGGAGGTCAATGAACAGGTCAACGGCATAGCGTCGTGTCACAACCCCATCTCCATTGATGAGGATGTTGAAGATGAGCTGGAATGTTTGACTGATATTCTTGGCATTGAATAACTGCAAAGGAAAGCATAAAAAAGCTTGAGGCAGTCACAAACTAGCAATCAATTTGCTTATGCTAAAACCAAGCTTGAAAAATAGAGTGTAGAAATACATCAATGGACTCTAGATCAGATTGTAAACAAGAAATTTAGTATTTTTTCTTTTTTCTAAATGGGCAATTATCTATTTCCTTGACTGTGAAACTGAAAAGTATCTTGACTTCTCAGTCACTGTCAGATTCATTCTTTCATTCAGTCACATTCAAACAAGTCATGCTAATCGTATAAAATGATGATGTCATCCCCTCACAAGTCTCCCATTTGCTCACTTATGGCATGTAATCTTCCCTAAATTCTGCATTACTTTGTTTTATGGGGCTTTTTTTTTTTTTATAATAAGCTTCATATCATATGAGTTTAAGAGTTCGCAATTAGTTTTGTGTCGATCGTCACAAAGTGTGTGCTAAAGTACTGTATTAAAACAGCGTTTGACTTTACCCCGTTCTTATCACAGTCGACTTCAACATTCAGTGTAGTGTCCCTTTAAAACCTACCTTGTCGCCCAGCTCTTCATTCAAGCACAGACTCGTCAGGATGGACAGAGAAAAGATGATGATTGTGAGACTGCTGTGCGACAGGAATCTGATCAGAGTCTTTGTGATGGACTTCAGGTTGTCCTGGGTGAGAAGGGGAAGGCAGCGTTACAGAAAATCCCCCAAGAAAAGGCGGAACATATCATATGGCAATTCATCGATAGTCCCATTTTTTTCTGTCGTATTCCAAGTAAAATAAAAAGTATCAATAAACAACCCATGCTGGCAAAAAAAAAGCAACACAACATTGAATTTACTTACAGTATACCATTACATAGTTACACAATGTCAGATAATGATGGAGAAGAAAAAAAAAGCAAAAAATATCAAATCAAATTTAATACCAAAGCTCCAATACTGCACTGCCAACAAAAACAGCATGGTCCTACAAGCAAACACAGTCTCATGTATTGTCACTGAGTGCAAGTCCTTGTACATGTACCTCAAATTCTGGTGAAAATCCCTCTTTTTGGATTAATTTGTAGATAATTTGATTAAGTGATGCCCTGTCCAAACCCCAGCCATCGTATCCCCAAATTGAAGCCACTGCAGCATGTCAAACAAAAAGTAATTCCATTTGTTTTAGGCTTTGGCTACCACTTTTTTTTTTTTTTCACTCCCCTGAACATTTGACATTTTCAAGATACAAGTTTTTGTCTGGCACAGTGATATGGGGTAAGGATGAAGATATTGTATCTGGGGCTTGGAACTACTTTCATCATTTCTGGCACACTTTAAAAAAAAAACAAACAAACAAAAACTATGCGCACTCACCATAGCTTTGATATGAGCCTGGATGGAAATGTTCTGTCTGCACAAGTTTGCCAGCAACCCTAGACAGGGCATCGTCAATTCTGTCTCCTGTTCAAGTCTGAAAAACAAAGAGGGGAAAATCACTGTCCATGCATTATGCTAACATCTTTGAAATGAGATTGGACTTGAGGCTAGGTGATCCAATAGTGAGGACGTTAAACCTAAGGAGACGGGCAAAGTGTGGGAAATCTGCTACCGCAGGTATCACAGCTTAATTCTGCTTTTATACCATTTTACTTTGTAGGCATGTCTTCTCCTTTTCATAATATCATTAAGATTTTGCTTGCTTGAATAACAGTAGGTACTATGACCAAGTACAGGTATGAATCTTCGACTTAACTTGATATGGTAAAAATAAACTTGTATAATGCAGTGAAAACTTAAAGGTATATAACTCAACTCAAAATGGTTTACCAGTATGTAACTGGCAGAATAAAAGAAGTACTTGATAGAGCTACATATGTATGTTCGTGGCTTTTAATGAGACCTTCAAAAGAACAGAGTTTGAGGTTTGGTGTTTGCTGCTAATTTTGAGGAATGACATATTGTCCTTTTTCACACATGTGTATGTCATGCTTTTCTTAGTTGTGGTGCATGGGGATCACAACGGGGTATCTGTAATCAATGATTAGCGAGATCTGAAAAGTTTAATCTCACATCTGAGTTAGCAGGAACTGGACGAGATCCTCCACATAGTTGTTGGGGTAAACTATCCTGTAGTTGTATGTCACTCGCTGCAGCAGTTGAATGCACTAGAGGGAAGAGATTCAAAAGATTTTTTTTCCTAAGAACTGTTTGATGTGCATTGTACATTATAATCCTAAAACATGATGTTTATAATTGTGATGATTTAGCACAAGATATTTCATATGGTAGTGTGAAGTATTCTCAGAATATAAGTTACACCAGCATATAACTTGTCAGAATAATTATGTAAATGGTTTTTGAAATTTTCTTGATTGCAAAATTGCATATTTTGATTTTGCAACCCCGATGTAGGAAGTGTCCATATCAAAAAAACAAAAAACAAAAAAAAAAAAAACAAAAAACAGCCTACATGCAGTGGACAGAACATCTCTTCTCACACTGTCTACCTGAAGCATTTGAGTTCAGATACTGTATACGCTATAATTTTCGCGTACATAAATTTTTGCGAATTGCCACTGTCACACATTTTCGCGAGTGGTTAAATTCGCGATTGGGGGACCAGAGAAAAGGTATGAAGGGGCAAAGAAAGTGTGAATTTTCAACTTACGAGCAAATAAGAATGATACTGTTATACACTGCATGAAAAAGACTTACCAAACTCTGTGAACTAGTAAGTTAGAATTCAACATTTTTGAAGTGGTTAAGTCCATCGCGCTAGATTTCTGACGAGTGGTCCCCTTGCGATAATGGATAGGCTCTCTACAGTATTCGTAAGTAGACGTGGACGTGCGTAAACAAGCTTAGCCAGTATATGTTCGGTAAGCCGTGACATGGTATACTAGTACTGAAATGTTCGTATCATCAAGGCAAGGGATTCATTTTGGTAGGTAATATTTCCGTGTGTTGTTAGTTAATTTCGCGAATAGCTCCCGACTCGCGAAATTCGCGAAAATAAAACCCCTGCGAAATAAATAGCGTATACAGTATGAATATATTCTTTTCTTTTGCTTGCAGCAGAAAAAGGATGAACTTAACATATCCATTCAAAATGTGTCGCACAAACAGGCAATGTTGGAACATGCAACTGTGAAGACTATTTTGAGCAGAATTTTTTGTAAAAAGGAGAAAAAAAATACAAACAACTTATTCATTCTTCAGATATTGTCCAAGGAAAGTTTGTCTACTCTTATAATACCAACATGACTCTGACACTCAAACTCTATTTATAATTATGAACACATGCCATTTTTAATAGAAATGGAAGTTTCCACATTAGAATCTAAAGATTAGGTAACATGTGTTTTTCTACTCAAACTTTCACACGAGTCATACCTGACAAATGATTGTGTCATCTGTTGAACCCCTCTGCAGCTTCAGGAAAGATGCCAGAGAAGCAGGGAGGTTAAAGGTCACTTGAAGGGTTTCCCTGACATCACAGTCTGAAGCTGCATGGTGAAAACAATAAAAACAATATGACTGCATCTCTAGGCTTCTAAAACGAATGTGCATTTTGCTTTGTATTGCACATATATGTAATTACCGTGGTACACATGTTTGATTGTTTTTGTGTGTGTTCTTGTTGTTGTACATGCATTTTTATGAAACAGGCATGAATGGTGTTTAATTCTTTTACCCTGCTGGAGCATCTTCCTCTGACTGTTGTTGATTGTATAAAGAACTTGGAAAAGAAAACATGACTATAATGCTAGTCTAATGCTCAGCTGCAGTTACATCTGGGTTATTTCTGCACATCATTTTTGATACCACTGTATTAATTTTGTTATAAGGGCAAATGAGAAGCACTATTCCAAAAATATTAATGCCCCAGTTCAAAAGCATTTAATTTGTTGTGTCAGTGAGAATCTATTAGATGACTTTTAAGTTATAGGTATCATAACTCACCCATCAATCATTTTATGTAACCTAATTTTAATCCACCTGTATCACAAGTATCGCTGAATTCATCAAACATGACTCGTACTTGCACATTGAAGACTTCACAATATTAAGCATGACCAATAATGACATGTATCCAATGCTTTAAAGGTAACATGAACACATATTATGAGCACTACATACCAAGATTGAATAGCAGCACCATTGCCTTGAGAGCAAGGTCAAGTGGGGTCGCAGGGTCATTGAGAAGGTCAACCAGGCATGTCAAGCACTCGCTGGGGAGGAGCTGACGAGGGGAAAAATAGCTGAGGGACTTGTCCCTTGATGTGATGCCAATCAAAACCTGCAGACAGGGGAGGAGAGTGAGATGAAATGTGAGGATGAAACAGACATGATATGCACACGCATGGTACATAGTAAACATTACCATATAATTGATGAAGACAACTGAACAGCATAGTGTGAATGCATTGCATGTGGCACATTGTAACAGCAGCAGCAGCAGCAACAACAACAACAACAAAACTACCGGTAAAAGAGTACATGCCACATGGATTGAAATAATAAATACACATTTTTTTTTGTTAGGTAGAACTGGTCAAAGTTTGTATTTCTTGCAGTTTGTGCTGCTGTTACTGCCAGACTTCAGAAAAACTTGTTAGTTGACTTGGAAAATAAAAAAATAAAAAAAATCCATGAAAATGTCATTATTACTTGTTTGCATGCTTACAGTGTATATTCCAGAACTACAATACAGTCTGATGATACGTGTCCACTTGTATTTATCACAACAAAATACTTTAATGTATTTTAAATGTGTCTAGTTACAAAATACTAGCAAGACTGGGGATACTGAAAAGAGTTGCACTACAAAGTTCATGTAAAAAGGTTTCCATATACAATGTATATCAGTTACAATCTAGAGGTTCCACTCTCTGCAGACATTATTGAATACAATGTACATCAATATTTTTGGCTAATTTTCCAAAATTTCATGCAGCTTTCACTTTCAAAGTATCCCATCTGGACTGCATACTCACATCTAGCTGGCTCTGCAGGTGAGCAAGGTTGGCTTCACTCTGATTACGACTGTATTGATTGGAGGCCAAGACCACAGATCTCACGACGGAAGAAGCCTCCATCTTGACGACACAGAGGTAACGTCTCAGACATACACCTACAGCTGCATGTAAAGAATGCAAACCAGTAGTCTGCTTTACATTTATGTGACCGTGTATCACAAAATCAACAAAAAGTCGCACCACTTGATTTTACTTGAGGAAAAGGTGAAACGGCTAAACCAAGCCAATCTTGAGTTTTTCATATTCCTGATATGGCTATTCTTCTTCTACATTATTCTTAAGTTTGGGATCATAGTGCAAATGAGAAAGTGTGTTTTCAGCAGTTTTTTCTACAAGCCTTTTTGTAGAAAAGCATGCATAGGTATGTTTTAGAGGCCACTTTTCACTTCTTAAATTCCTTTACACACTCTTCAATTTCAACTCTAATAACTTGTGAAAGGATGATACTACTGCTTTGATAGTTGGCATTAATCATGGACAGAATGTAGTAACAGAGCATGCTCTATTTCAGCTTAATCTGATAATCCCTTCATTCTTGTTGCTACGGTGTTTTACATCCTGTGTTTTGTCCCATTCATTGCACAGCTAATACTGCTTGGTGAAGATTAAGCGCTTGAATAGATCCTGTACTTCAGAGCCTCTTATCTCAGTTTGCACTTTTCCAGAGTGTGTGCTTTAGAGGGGTGAAAAGAGAAGTGTCAACGCAGGCATTTTAGGGCACAAATTTCTACTCACTGTATCCATTTGAGCATGTTTTTTTTTTTTTTTAAGTTAGCACAGAAATGATTTCTAATGTACATTGTATGTACTAAGCCACTCTGAGTATTTGCAACTGACTGTCACACACTATCTGTCCAAAGTACCTTGCAAGCATAATTTTGGGAAAAATCAGATAAAACCAAAAAATTACTTATAATACGAATGAGAATGCTGAAAAACCAGTGATACCTACATGTACATTGTAAATATACACTTGTAAGTAGATCCACCCGATTCAATTTGTGACCCACTACAACAAAAAGATCAGAAAGTGAAGGGAGGTCTATTTTCTGAAAATGACACGACTTTAAATTTCCTTACTCTTCCACTGTAATTTCAGATATAACACGACTTAAAAAACTAGTACTTGGTGCGGAGATATTGATGATTTTTATGAGACCATGTTGAGTGGTCTAGGAAATCAGCATTTTGAGAAACCCGCCTTCAAAGTTTTCTTTCTGACGCAATCGTGATAAGACAGTTTTCACCTCTTGACAATAGAATGTCTGCTCATAGCAGCCTCCGCAATGTTCATTCAAGCTTCTAATAGCACCAGTGGTCCATGCATGACCAATCAGTAACCAGGATGCCACGCACCAACCAATAATGAGATCACTCCCTCGTTGCTAGGGGCAGAGTGTATCTGCTGCGCTAAATCCAATCTTCAGACACGTTTCTGTTCCATTCAATTGAAAGTCAGAAAATCACGGCCCAGAAAAAAATGCTAATTTCTTGCCTTTCTTGATCACTTGCAGTTGTAGCTTCGAAATTTCGGCAGAAGATAGACACAACATTGCACTGGACTACAACATTATGCCAACAACAGAAAATTCGATGATTTTGACAATCTGACCTCAAATTCGATTTTCTCTGTTAAGGCAAGCAGTCAACAACTTTCAGATCCTTTTGCTGGTGTTGTGGCAGGTCACATTTTACCTACAATCTTGTACACTCTCTGGACTCTGTCTACACGATACAGTTTGCTGCAAATATCTGCGTAGGGGATGATTTATGATGGTTTGCCGTAACTGCACCAGCCAACAAAACGCGAAGTCATGGAAGTACAAATTGTAGGTTCTTAATAAATTTAAATTTAACTGTGTGAAGAGAAGGATCGCCCCAGGTTCTTTTTTTGCCTACTGTGCTCGTCTACCGGTTTTAGTTCTACTAACCATTAGAATGTCTAACGGGTTAGGATGTCTATACGTTAATAGACTGTCTAGTTGAGGGCATAGCCTATAAAATTATGCGGTTGAACATCATGCAATTGAACATCAGATTCTCGGCTATCTACAACACAAAACTATACGAATGGGACTTAGACACAACTTACATTACAAGGAAGGAAGTGTTCGTGAGTCTCGCAGACTGCAATCTAACGTTACGTCGTTAGATACCAGAGTTTCGTATCGTACTAACTAACGGCACATTCTAAAACAAAACTGACGACAAGCGATTTATATTTACCGATTGATTCGATAGGACCCGACGACCTGGGCTGGCTCCACCAGTATTTTCGCCAGTAAGCCGACAGGCGATGTTTTTGTGATGGTTTAATTTACGATTTGAACTCAGCGCGCTTTATAACGTTGTGAGTAATTAATTACCATTGCACGTACATCGGACTGTACGTACGCGCGAGCCGTTTCCGATCACGTACAGTCATAAACAATAGAAGGCGCTCGATACATCAATGTAGCCTGTATTTCTGTCAGACCCAGAGATTTTACAAGGTGAATATTTAGCAAAAAAATCTCTTTGGGCAGACCAAAGTCAGGCACGTATTTCTGCTTTCTAAATCTAGTTTCTGCTTTCTAATCTATAGTTTCATTCCGATGAAGTTGTAGCCCTACATCATAAAAAGTTGATTGTATTGTAATCCATGGAGTTACATCGTTGATGCAACTGTCGTATAACAACGAGCTTTGTAGAATTTATTTGTTGAGTTTTAGCGACTCTCTCGGGTTATGAGAGATTTTAGTTAGTACATGTATAAACAAGCATGAAATAAAGAATAAATACATGTAGCAAAACAGCATAAATAGACTTAAAAAGGCTGCAGTTCTTTCACAGTATATGACATAAAAAGATATAAAAGATGACATCTCCCCATCTCCCTCTCTCCCTCTCTTCTTCGTCTTCTTCTGTCACTTTTAGTATCACAGTGCAAGTGTACTCTGTGATCTGTCGTGTGTATGATTGAGGCAGTTTCAAAGATCAGCGTGGTGATGGGGGATACGGCGCAAACATGGAGCTAAAGCTCCAATTAATAATGTCCAATTAGGGATCGTCAGTACGCTGCAAGGGGAAATCGTTCGTGTACTTGATGTTTATTCAACTTATCTTTATTTGAGTGGCCGCTGAAATTACATGCATTAAACTTTTCAGGATAGTTGCCTTCATGATAGTTATATGCGAAATTCAGTGAAAACATACAATGAGGGGACAGTCAATACTGTATATGCCATTTTGTCTAATAACATTTTTTGATTATATATCTATGCATGGTCTAATAACATTAAAGTATATCTCTGATCGCCAGTCGTTTGTTTAACGCAGTTTGCAGGCATTATGCGTTTAACTTATTGTTACGGGTGATTCGTAAAACCAAACATAACACAAATTCCATATAATTTGAAAATCGGGTTCATTTATCACAAGCCAGGGGCTATTCCGATGGTAGGTTCAGTAGGATCACTAGCCCCCGAAAGATATCAAGTTCTTTATTTCGAAGGCTCAATAATCCTAACATGAAGAAAAGAAAGTGGCCTATAATACCAACAAATGTTCAGAAATTAATGAAAGACTAAGTTGTATTGTAACACAGCACAGAAACCTTGCGTGCCTGTTTCGACTGTACAGACTGGGATGTGCTCCTCAGTTCATCATCTTTGGATGAAGCTACGGTTGTCATCAGTGATTATGTCAAATTTTGTGAAAACATGATAGTACCAGAGAAAATTATTAAACAATATCCAAATAATAAGCCATGGGTGGATAAAAAATGAAAAGGCTTTTTGAAGGAGAAAGCTGTAGCCTTCGAACGTAACGATACTGCGGGTCTTAAGGTGATTCAAAAGTGTTTTAAGAAATACATAGGAAAGAGAAAGCATGAGTATGGGGCTAAGGTTGAAAGGAAATTTCAAGAAGGCAATGTTAAGGCAGCATGGAATGGATTGTAATTGATAACTGGTTATGAGGGTAAAAGTAAGAGTAAATGTGTTCACCCAGCTGAAGATGTACCTGCATGTGTTTGTTGAGAAGTTAAATGACTTCTATTGTCGTTTTGATTTAAGAGGTCATGGTGTAATGCCCCTTGGCATGTAAACACTGGTCAAAATGTTCACTATGTTCCCAGAGATAGGATTTTGATACAGGTTGAAAAAGTCAGGAAAGTGTTGGAATCAATCAAAATTGGCAAAGCAACAGGACCAGATGGTCTGGGTGGTAAAATTCTCAAAACATGTTCACAACAGCTTGTAGAGGTATTTCATGCATTGTTTCAGTGGTCATTAGATCTGTCGATTGTCCCATCTCTTTGGAAATGTGCCACATTTATTCCAGTGCCTAAAATTCCCAGACCTAACATACTTAATGATTTCAGGCCTGTGGCTCTCACAGCCATACCTATGAAATGCTTAGAGAAGATTGTGAAGGACATTAATTACAACAAACATATGAATTTCTAGACCCTCTTCTGTTTGCATATCAGAATAATAGAAATGTTGATGATGCTATCACCTACTTCCTTCATATAATCTGTAAACATCTGGAGCAAATGGGAACATATGTTAGAGTGCTTTTTGTTGACTTTTCCTCAAATAATTTGTTGCCCACTCTTTAGTCCACAAACTGCAATATGATATGGAGGTCAATCCCCTATTGTGTTCATGGATATATGATTTTATGACAAACAGAACACAAAGGGTACGTTTTGGTGACTGTTTATCACATCCCAGAACTTTAAATACAGGAGCCCCACAGGGATGCGTGTTATCACCTATATTGTTCACGTTGTTAACTAGTGATTTTGTTTGCCCATCTACCTCAAACTGAATTAAATATACAGACGACACTTGTATTATTGGTCTCATCACAAATAATGATGAAACTGTTTACAGAGATACGGTGAATAAGTTTGTCACATGGAGTTCAAACACATCTCTAGTATTAAACACTAAGAAGACCCAAGAAATGATTTTTGATTTCCGGAAAAGTTCTAGAACACAACATCAAACACCCCTGTGCATCTGGACGGTGAACTTATTGAACAAGTTGTAGAGTATAAATATCTCGGTACTGTTATTGACAATAAGCTGAGTTGGGACAGTAATACAAGCAGACTGCAGTCTAAGGGGAACCAGCGTTTGTATTTTCTAAGAAAATTGAATTCTTTTCATGTGAGGAGTCAAACGCTGTCTCTTTTCTACCAAAGTGTCATTCAGTCAGTAATTTGCTTTTGTTGCTTAGCATGGTTCCATAGCCTAACGGCTAGGAACAGGGCCAAACTGGAGAGGATTGTAAGGCATGCAAGTAAAGTGATGGGTATCTCTGTCAGCTGTTTGGAAGATGTGGCGGAGAGGGCTGTCATTACAAA
Source organism: Diadema setosum (assembly GCF_964275005.1). Classification (NCBI taxonomy): domain Eukaryota; kingdom Metazoa; phylum Echinodermata; class Echinoidea; order Diadematoida; family Diadematidae; genus Diadema; species Diadema setosum. Next base: position 13,631,316 of record NC_092689.1, read on the forward strand.
ACTGCAGGCCATTGTGAAGGGCCCATCCCACCCCTTACATGGGGAGGTGGTTTTCAATAAGTCTGGTCGGATAATCCATAAGGCTACCTAGGCTGCGGACTGATAGGTTGAGACGGTCATTCTTACCAAGTGCAATGATGCTCTATAACAGCAAATTTATCAGGTGAAGGTGGATAACGTTTGTCATGTAAACAATGTCTGACTCCTTATTGCACAGTTGAAGGGTTACCGGTAATGTACCCATGTGTGGATTTTATTTAGCCTTGGAATATACGGTGATTATTTGAAGATAAATTGATGTTTATATTAAGCAGCAGGATGATGATATTATTTCATTGATTTTTGTATCATTGTACAGTGATAGTATTCCTACATACACATGTACACATGACATACACATGTGAGCACATACACCCATTGTGAAGGATCCATCCCACCCCTTATATACATGTACATGGGGAGGTGGTTTTTAATAGGTCTGTTCGGATCCAGCTACCTAGGCTGCAGACTGTTAGGTTGAGACGGTCATTCCTACCAAGTGCAACGATGCTCTATAACAGCAAATTTATTAGGTGAAGGTGGATAATGTTTGTCATGTAAACAATGTCTGACTTTTTATTGTACAGTTGAAGGGTTACCGGTATTGTACCCATGTGTGGATTTAGTCTGGCAATATACGGTAATTATTTGGAGATAAACTGGTGTTTATATAAAGCAGCAGGATGATGATATCATTTTTTTTTTGGACCATTGTACAGTGATAGTATTTTTACATACACCTGTACACATGACACACACGTGTGAGCACATACACCCATTGTGAAGGATTCATCCCACCCCTTACATGTAGATGGGGAGGTGGTTTTCAGTAGGTCTGGTCGGATAAGGTTACCGAGGCGGCAGACTGATAGGTTGAGACGGTTATTTTTACCAAGTGCAATGATGCTTTATAATAGCAAATTCATCAGAGGAAGGTGGATAATGTCTGTCATGCAAACAATGTCTGACTCTTAATCGTACAGTTGAAGGGTAATGCGCCCATGTGTGGATTTATTCTGGCAATATACGGCAATCATTTGGAGATAAATTGACGTTTATATAAAGCAGCACACACACACACATATGGATGCAGTGGCGTATCTGGGGGGGGGGGGGGGGGGCAAGGGGGGCACGTGCCCCGGGCGCCACTCCTTGGGGGCGCCGAAAACGAAAAAACGAAAAAAAAAAAAGGAAGAAGAAAAAGAAAACAAGAAGAAGAAGAAGAAGAAGAAGGGGAAAAAAAAAAAAAAAAACCTCGCCCGGACGGGGGGGGGGGGGGGGGGGGGGGGAGAGAAAACCAAATCAAACAAGATAAAAACAAAAAATGACAATGTTGATTGTGTTCACACAAGAATTCCATGTTTTGTAAGCTGAAATTTAGGCTCGCTCGCTGCGCTCGCTCGACAAAATGTATAGAAAAGAAGATAAGAACAAAACGTAATGATAACGCGGACAAAATAACAATGTTTATTGTGTTCACACATGCCATATTGTTAGAATGCAAAATGTTACACGGAGCAGCGGCTGCAATTTTATTTCTTTCGTTCTGAAGCGATCGCCTACTGGATCAAACGAGGGCACCAAAGGTGTCGAACATTATGGGGGGGGGGGGGGGTAAGATAAGAACAAAACGTAATGATGATTTAGATGATAACTTAGATGATAATTTAGAGTATTTTTTTCAAGTCCTCAGTTTGTTGGTATAAATCGTCATCCATAAGGCCGTCACTATATCTTGATTAGAATTGTAAGATTTAATAGCAAAAAATGGCAAGAATTCCATGTTTTGTAAGCTGAAATACAGAAATTTTCGGCTCGCTCGCTGCGCTCGCTCGCCAAAATTTATCAAAAAAGAAGATAAGAACAAAACGTGATGATGGCGCAGAAATATACGAATTTCTGCTCACTCGTGCGTACTAATTTGGAATATTTTTTCAACTCCTCAGTTTGTTGGTATAAATCGTTATCTATAAGGCCGTCACTTATATATCTTGATTAGAATTGTAAGATTTAATAAGCAAAAAATGACAAGAATTCCATGTTTTGTAAGCTGAAATACAAATATTTTCTGCTCGCTCGCTGCGCTCGCTCGCCAAAATTTATCCAAAAAAAAAAAAAAAAAGGAAGAAGAAGATAAGAACCAAACGTGATGATGGCGCGGAAATATACGAATTTCGGCTCACTCGTGCGTACTAATTTGGAGTATTTTTTCAAGTCCTAAGTTTGTTGGTATAAATCGTTATCTGTAAGGCCATCACAATGTCTTGATTAGAATTGTAAGATTTAATAAGCAAAAAATGACAAGAATTCCATGTATTGTAAGCTAAAATACAAAAATTTTCGGCTCGCTCGCTGCGCTCGCTCCCCAATGTTTATCCAAAAAAAAAAAAAAAAAAAAGAAGATAAGAACCAAACGTGATGATGACGCGAAATACACAAAAAATTTTCGGCTCTCTCGCTGCGCTCGCTCGCCAATATTTATCTAAATTTATTACATTTAAATCACCCTCAAAAGACCCCTTTTAAGTGCTTGAAAAAGCATATGTGGACCTTTTTTTCTAAAAGTCCCTACCGGGATGGAGTTGGGGTTGAACACTTTTTCAGAAATTAGGGGCGCAATTTTCGCGCTTGCCCCGGGCGCCGTTTTCCCTTAGATACGGCACTGTATGGATGCACCCATACTTATTGACACACAAATATTTGGTTTGAATAATTTAAGGCGGTATATGAGAATACAATTATCACACGTTTTGTTACTCTTTATTTGTATCACACTGCTAGAAGCTACATTGTGTGTATTGCATACCGTATATTATGTATTGATGGTAGAGGAGCAAGCTGTGTTTAGATTTGTAGATGAGTGTGCTGAACTCTACTGTACCACTGTGGACACATGAACATACATGTATACATTCATGTAAATATCACTATTCATCCATGTATCCCAAGTTTTGTACCATCACCTTTTTGAGGATATAGGATAGTGTACATGGATACCCCGTTTTTATTGAAATGCCTGACAATACAACGGTGTACAATGTACACTATGTGGTTTCCTAAGTGGACATTTTTTTTTTTTTTTTTTTTTTTTTGTATTCTGGATACAGGGGTGTAATTGGCATTTTCTGGTGATGTATAAGTTTGGTTTGTGTGTTGTAACATGACAGGATTGGATTTCTCAGGATATTTGATTGTATATCAGTATATAGGAAAGTATATGTGTTATATGTATTTCTACCCCGTGCATGTTTTATACACACACTCATACACACACACACACACACACGGGCACACGGGCACAAAACAAACACACACATACATGTACGATGTATTTAGTTTTTCAGTGGATGACATTTACATATTGGAATATAGGGGTATAATAATCTGTCAATTTTTTTTTTGTGATGTAAATGTACTGATTTGTATGTTTATAATGTACTTTATATCCCAATTTTGGCAATAGTTATGGATTTTTACATACTGTTGTATGTTGCGTAAACTGTACGTGTCTTTTCTTTATTTCATTTATCAATGTATAGACATGTATTGTTTGAATATATCCCTGCACATGCACGTGTACTGTGCATTTTCTTCCAATAAACTATTGATGCAGACATGTGCGCGCATGTTTCGGTACATGGAAACAGGAACTTTGATAGGGTGTGTAAGTGTGTGGCTTTGTCGTTTGTTTGGGTATGTGTATCTTATTGTGGTATGCCTTTGCAGTGGGTGGATACTGTGAGTATGTGTCAGTGTTTTGGGTGCGCAGCCGCACACTGACGCTGTGGGTGTGGATATGTGTAGGGGTATGACTGTAGAGCCGCGGAGCTACTACAGTAGCCCTTTGGTTCAGTTGTACATTTGTGATGTGGGCGTGTATGAGGCGTGGGTAGGTGCGGGTGTGTCTGTGTGTGTGTGTGTGTGTGCGTTTGTGTGTGCTTGTGTGTGTGTGTGTGTGTGTGTGTGTGGGTGGGTGGGTGTGGGTTTGCGTGTACTAGTATTGTTTTTGAGTGTTGGATGGGTAGGGTCACGAGCCATGCATGCGTGTAATAAGATAAGTCATGTACATGTGCAGGGACCAAGTGCAATATTTTGATTATTACAATACGTGTACTTGCTGTACTTTGTTTAGTGTTATGTTACTTGTCCTTCAGTTATGTATACATATTTATTTTCCTTTACATGTGAAATTTTTAATGGAGACTGTTGCAAAGATTTTTATGCCGTAGTGCATGACAATAAACGATCTGAACTCTGAACTGATCTCTGATTCTTTCTGACAAGATATATTCACGAGTGTATGTCATGATCATCATGATCTGAATAATTTGGAGTACTTAGATACAGCCCAGCCAATACATTTTAAATCTGGGGTGCTTTAGTTGTTATTGTTTTATTTTCGGAGTTGGTGAGATGGTATGTAAAGAACAGGGACTGCAAAGAACATTTTTGGGGTCTTCGATGGGAAGGATCTTGGGGAGGACCCTCGAAAAGCCTAGAAATGATTTTGTTGTGTTTATTCCATTTTTCCCATTTTTTCGAAGTGTGTGTGTGTGTGTCTGTGTGTGCGCGCGCGTGCAAGTATGTGTGTGTATGAATGAGCCTGATATAGAATGAAATTCAAATAAAGAATATCATTTTTTTTAAGTGTAGGGGGCGTCCTGTGGCCCTCAGATATTAGTAGATGATTAAAATGGTTGAATTCAGAGAAATAAAATTGACAATGTTATTTCTTTTTTATTCATTGCTTATTTCACTTTTTTACAGGTTACACAGCTGTTCTCTTATATTGCAATATAAACCTTTGTTACTAACTATATTCAATATTGTCCATTATAATTCTGAGAGGGGGTTATACACAAGAAGAGGAGGGCCTATCTAACTAAACATGCTAAATTTGTGATGAAAGGCTATATTTATCATGATAGGCTTCAAAATGAAATGTTATGGCATTTTTTTGATGAATCGAATTAGTTATTACCTATACCAAATGGGGCAGAATATTATTCGGAATTAATGACGAGTTTTAAAAAAACACAATAATTTGTTCTTCTTGTACATTTTTTTAAAAGAAATGCGTATACACTACAAGGCGAATAATCAATAACATAGACTAAAACTTGATACTTTATCATTTTACTGTTATATGCACGCAATCTTTTTTTTTCTGCCTAAAGAATATAAGTAATATAACTGTAGTCCTTCTCTATTTGTAGTGCGACATCTATCATATCGTCTGAAATCGACTGCTACCCACCAGTAGTAAAAGCCACCTGAAGAAACTATATGTACATACATAATATTATATAGACAATTTGGTGTGTTTTTGGGTACCGTACATCAATTATATCTGTATAATGTGCAGCTGCTATACCATGTATACTCTGCTGCTTAATCATCTATGATAAAATGTGCAGCAAAGAATGCGTGTTGTCATCATCTCAAAATATACAAGGAAGAGTTACTCAATTCATGTGACATGAAATATGACATTTTTGGTATAAATGCAAATTGAAATTGATGTAAATGTCTGGCAAGTATAGGTTACTACAGCGAATTAGTGTTGATATCGATGCAATGTATAAAGTGCGCATTGTTACATTATCTCAGACTCATAAAACGGTGAGCTAAATTTGTTGCACATTGGAAAATGTTGGTTTGATGGTGTGACTATAAGGTAGCTCTGGTATTGTCTTGAGATTTTCGAAGAACTAGGATTTCCGTTTATTGAGTGTCACAGAAATACTGGAAACACTATGTTTACATTAAATCCTACCTTTCAATTCTCACATAGTCACTATGTCTGGTGTTTTGTCATGCACTCGATGAAATCGTTTAACAAAAAGACGGTATCTTTGTTTCTTTGCTGATTATTTGATTATTATTTTGATATGGTTAATGTGATTTCGTTTGATTTATTGTACTGCATAGTACAATAAAATCTACATTACGATACCAGACATTGAACAAAGTAGATCAAGAAATCAAGAAAGTTTAAACATTGATGTGACATGAACAATATCTTGGCTTGCTCGTGGATTCCTATTAAGTATAACCCAAATTTTAGATCGCCAATAACTCCACTAAGCAGAAAAAGAAAAGGTTGCTATGTCATCTTAATCGAGAGAAAAATAAAAAAGGAACACTACATGCGAGTGATGCTGAAAAGGAGAAAGAGAAAAGGAGAGAGAGAGAGAGGGAGAGAGGGAGAGAGAGAGAAGCGATAATAATGCAGACAGGGAGAGAAAAAGAGAAAGAGAGCGATTGACAAAAAAGGAGATGATTATACGATAAAGAGAAAAGTGAAGTAGAGAAAAATGATTATGTTTGTATATGATTTGTACAAATATCGAGACTTCAGTCATGAGTACAATAATGTGGTTTATACCGAGCCGAAGATACAAATTAAAAAAGATGAAATAGATTTAATAGAGGACCAAGTCAAGTCAAATTCAAGTCAGTTCTTATACTTCGAATCATACTTGTAGCGCGACATTATTATGCACGTAACAGTGAATTTGATTTATATAGGCGAAGTATTTTAAGTTTCATTACGTTCATGGACAAATACTTTTAAATAAAAAAAAAACCAGGTGAAATTCAAAATTTAAACTCATTGAAACATTTCATATCGCACTACACACTTGTTATACATATATCAATCACTAAAGGCAATGATGTATATACCATAGCAGAGGAGGAACAAACATATGAAATTACTATTTTTGTTATTAATCCACCAAAACTCTCCCAACAGTTGCAAAGTCATATAGTCATCTAACCAGAACACTTAACTTGAAACTACTTATTATTCTTTTTTTTAATTTACTTTCTTAAAATGAAATATTGCGGAAATTTGTGTGAATGCGATTGGAAGATTGGAAGATCACAAGACCAATGTCACTATTCTATAGGGGAGGGGGAACTCCTATGATAAATTTACATATCAACCAATTTCCTTCTTATATATCGTTACAAAAGTTTGGGTTTTTTTTTTTGTGGGGTTTTCTTCTTTCAATTTATGCCAATTTATGTGTTTTCAATTACCTGCATCAATCATAATAATATGAATGTCATGGACCTGAACTTTTACCAAAGATATTAGTAAATAAGGGTAAAGTCATTTTTTTTTTGTCGTTTTTTGTTGCTGCTGAAAATCGCTTTTCTTGACAGAATTATTCTCCTGTTGCAATAAGCGACTATTTATATGGAAAATCATCAGTTCACAGGTATCACAGTTGTTTGTCGTTGTTCTTGTTTGTTTTTCTCAGTGGACAAGACCATGGGTTGTCAATCGCGAGAACCATGCATGTTCATCATAACAAAATGCAATCAAGCATAAGTTGGCTATCAATCAATTCAGAAACTCGTGTTATCTTTCTGACTTCAGTTGGATCGCAACATTCATGCAGCAGGAAGTTGATTCGAATCCACCTTGCAGTATTTTTAGCTCCAGCGGTCGTATCCTTCGGTAATAACATGAATAAGGCGCTTTATCCTTCCTGCCTGTATGGTCCATTGGAGGGGAGTTTTTAATTGAGCGCTGGCTCCTGTGGTTGCTTGCTTAATCCATTACCTTCTTAGCGGCAACCTGAAACAGTTTCAAATCAATTCATTTAAAATCATTTCCATTCGAATGGTTCCCGTCTTCCCTCTGGAAGCGACCTGTCCATTATATAGAGTTTCAATGCTTACGACGAGTGTTCTCGTATGCCGCGCTGTCTTCGTCTTTTCCCACGGAGGCAAGGCGTCCTTTCGGATGCACGACACAGTGATTCTCATATAATGCCTTATTAGACTCCCCTTGTTTAGTAGACGGACGCAGCTCTTCGTAGGAGTCCTCGGAAGAACGAACCGGCATGGCGATACTAGTTTCGTATCGAGTTTCCTCGTCGTCAGCCTGTTTGAAATCTGCGACGTGCTTCCCTATTCCAGACCGAGCATGTCTCCCTGAACCATAGTATCGCCTAGAAATGGTAAGAAAATACGGGAAAAATAAAATAGAATCGGTCTTCTTTCGTGCTAAACATAATTTGTGTGGTGCTCAGCATCTGTTGAGAATTGTTTGTTTTGTTGGTTGTTTGTTTGTTTTTAGTGCATGTACGTCTGCACAGCCATATGCAGATATGCATACAAATAAGCACTTATCTAATATTTGAAATACACAAAAAAAAAATGACCAAAATAAACGGTGACACCCAGTCAGGAGTTAGCCAAAGGCTTTGCTGAATATTGTAAATGGGCGAAACAGGTTATTCCTAATGCCGCTCTCTTCATGGCAGTTGCCGGGAAGTGGAAGATGAATGAAGATATGAAAGCAGAATCGAAAACATGACCGATCCCGGCATAATAACGTGTGTGTGTGTGTGTGAATGTGTGTGTGCATCTGTGTGCGCAATGAGGGGGTGCTTTGGATGCATAAATATGCCCACATAATTATAAATGTGTTCATTTCATTTCATTTTATTTCATTTCCGACGAAAGCATACAATAGGACATTTGCATATAAACAAAGTAAGGTACAATCGTAAAATGCGATTCTTGCATATTCAAGTGCGATATTCAAGTGCGATTTATTATGTGGCTTGTGATCTGCGTGTGGGCAAATAGTATTTCAGATTGAAGTTAGATTTTTTATTATTATGTTTTTTACTTTATAATTGGGAGTTTTTCCTGAGAAGGAAAGAAAAAGGGAAATGTACAATTATATGTATTCTATTTTCTTTTTTTAGAAACAAGTAACGGAATATGCCCAATTGCCTTGAGCAAACTATCATGTCCAAGTTTGGCGGTCTTTTTGCGAGAATGTATTATGTGTGTTAAAACAAAGGAAAAGAAGATGTTGTGTCTTTGGTTTAAAAAAAAAGAGTCACAATGTGAGATTGACATTATTTTGCACAATGTTTGTGTATACTGCATTTTGTCTTTGTACACTGTATAATGTAAGATGACAATGTTGTGCAATTTTGGTGTATAATGCACTTTGTCTTTGTATAAAACGTTTTGTTTTTGTTTCTTTGAACGTGAATTTTGTGATACGAAATCGAACGAAGACGAATAAAGAATTATAAAAAATATTCTGTGCATGGTATGCAATTCTTGATATGTTTTGATGTTTGCATAATTGATATCATAATTTACTGTTCGAGGTTGTTGTTTTGTTTTTCTTCTTCTTCATTTTTTTTTCTCATTCTCTCTTCCTTCTACAATCTCTGGTTGTGTCTTTTTGATTGAATTAAGTTCTAGTCCACTTTCCCCTGACAAGAGTGTTTCTTATCAGGGACGGATCCAGGAATTTTGTAAAGGGGGCGCCTTAACAAAATTAAAGGCAAAATTTACCATTTGCAGATGAAACAAAACCCAACACTAGTGCTTTAAAACAGTTCTAAAATGTGAGTTAGGGATAGAAACAACCACTGTAAAAATTTGAATCCGTATAATCGATGTTAAATAATACACAAAATGTGAACAATAGTTATAATAAGAATGCTTCCAGACTAAACCGTATACAGTTATGGTTTATTGAGAAAAATGCTGATATCTCCTCATATTTGAGGCTTTATTGCAAAAATTTTATATGGTAGGATGTTTTGTGATACAACAGACCTACACATATGCATCAAATGTGATATCTTGAACATTTTTGAAATCACTGCTCCCAAAAGTAAACTGGACCTTTAAAGGGGGCGTACACCACTCCACATTTTTCTTTTTATTTCTTTTGTTTAAACAAAAAATAAAGAGAGGGCGCGTACCCGGTTCGTCCCTGTGGATTCGCCACTATAAATTTACAGCGAACAAATGTAAAAGCTACATTTTTGTCTGAAAATTTCAAAACTGAGCAAGTAAACTTACCTTATTCTTACGTAAAGATACGTCACAACGACGGCATATATCAATACGATGGCAAGTAAGACACCACATACGACCGCAGCGGCTACTGCCGAGTCTGGGATACAAAGAGGGGGGGAAAAGTCGTGTTGTCCGCATTGTGAACATATTTAACTCAATTAAATTCAACACAACTTGATTTTCATCTTTTCAAATAGAATACACTATGTGATGTATGAATTCGACATGCAGTTTATCGAATGAGATGTAAGAAGCAAAGAATAACAATAGTAACTGTCTATGATCAGTACAAGAAAAGACAAACTATAATTATGGAAATATACTGCGAAAAAAGAATGGAGGAACCCACTCAAAAGGCTTTAATCCTCCTCCATCCCCACCCCCTCCCCCCCCCCCCTTGGGCAAAAAAAAAAAAAAAAATGTTATCTAAAAGATAAATCAACTAAAAAACAAACATCATGATAAGAACCAGCAGCTAATGATTAGGAATTATAAACATGAATTGAGGTCAAAAGAGTTGAAGAAAGTTTTTTTTTTTCTTTTTAATTTACGTTAAAGTAGGCCTATGTTAAAATTTTGGCAGTTAAAGGTAAAACATAGTTCTGGTGCGACTGCAGAAATCCGAAATTTCGCTACAAAATGTATACATATGACTAACAAATAACGCTGTAATAACAAGATATTTGTTGGGTAACGTGGGTAACGTGTAAATTGTCTGAAATAGAGCCGAGTTGTCCATAACACCGAGTTAGCCTGGATCCTTCTGTATGTTGGTATTATTCTACACTTTTGACCTCAAAATACTCCCAAACAACTCATCATCCTGGAAAAATCTCGTCAGCCAGGTAGGTTTCTCAGTAGACTCTTTCGATATATTGTAAGCTAATATGAAATGGTGCAAACGGGTTGTCGAACCTTTACACCAGAACCATGTTTCACTTTAAGCAAAAGACACAACTGACTTGTAAAAACGGAAACCCATGGTCTCATTGTAACAATCAAGTGTATATACCGCTGGACATGGGAGTTGCAGGTGTTGCTCTAGAAGAGGAGTAGACCGTTATTGGGTCAGCTGTGGGTATCGAATGTCCAGGCTCCGTTACTGAATGAGTAGTACTAGCAGTAGTTTCTACTTCTGCAGTTGCAATTTGGGTTGTTCGAAATGTTGTTTCTGCTTCCGTCGTATCTTGGGTTGTTCGAGATGTTGTTGCTTCTGTTGTATCTTGGGTTGTTCGGGATGTTGTTGCTTCCGTTGTATCTTGGGTTGTTCGATCTGCTGTTGTTGCTTCCGTTGTAACTTGGGTTGTTCGATCTGTCGTTGCTTCTGTTGTATCTTGGGTTGTTTGATCTGTTGTTGCTTCCGTTGTATCTTGGGTTATTCGAGATGTTGTTGCTTCCGTTGTATCTTGGGTTGTTCGATCTGCTGTTGTTGCTTCCGTTGTAAGTTGGGTTGTTCGATCTGCTGTTGTTGCTTCCGTTGTAAGTTGGGTTGTTCGATCTGTCGTTGGTTCCGTTGTATCTTGGGTTGTTCGATCTGCTGTTGTTGCTTCCGTTGTAAGTTGGGTTGTTCGATCTGTTGTTGCTTCCGTTGTAAGTTGGGTTGCTCGATCTGCTGTTGTTGCTTCCGTTGTAAGTTGGGTTGTTCGATCTGTCGTTGCTTCTGTTGTATATTGGGTTGTTCGATCTGTAGTTGCTTCTGTTGTATATTCGGCTGTTCGATCCGTGGTTGTTTGGGTTGTTGAGGGTTGAGCTTTGAATAAAAAGAAGAAGAAGAAGAAGAGGAGGAAGAAGATGAAGGCATGTTTCATTTCATGATTAAATGATAAAGTTGATTGATTCAAAGAGAGTTATCAGAGTCAAAAGAACTGTACATGAAGTCTAGGTAAAAATCCATGAGACAAACAAAATTAATTTGTACGTTGCCATTTGCCGATACTCTGTATTTCATTGAGCCAAGAATGAATGAGTCACTCAAGTTCATGAGTGAACATGATGACACAATGAATCTCTTCTCTTGAAGAAATGTTGAATCAAGGAGATTCACGTTTATTCGTTTTGATATAAGCCAAAATACTCATAATTCTTCGTTTCAGAAAAGTAACGCAAAAGAGAGGGTTTTTTTTTTTTTCAAAAGTCTATAAGTCAGAAACTTTCCCAGATGCTTTTGCCCTCTTTACCACTTTGTGACCAATGACTAATTTTTCATGATGCCTCGGGATGTAAGGGCAAGGAAGCATGTCACCTCCCCCCCCCCATCCCGAAATTTTCTTACTTTTTTTGGTAAACATTTTTATAAAATCAAATATTACACCAAAAGTGTGCATCAGATCGCTGAAAGGGTATATTACACTATAGTTCTCACACACTCTCCCCCGTCACCATCACACTCGGTTTCTTTCCGGAGACTCAGCAACGCTCAGTGCACTTTTGAGATTGACAAATTTCCGAACATCATCAAACGTGCGCACCATGCAGAACTGCGGCTGCACTTGTATTCCAAAACTGCTCAAATTTCTTCATATCATGGGAGGGGGATTGATATCCCCTTCCAATTAACCCTGGCCCAACTTGCTTCCTCTCCATAGATTTTGTGCACTTTTTTAGGTTGACAATTTCCAAAATATTTGATCGAAAACATGAAGAAGAGATAAAGATTTCAATTCAATTCTAAAAATTCCAAAACTCCTACGATAAGTACGGTTGGGTTGGGGAGATCCTCTCCTATATTCCCCATCCCCTGCTCGGCTCCCCTATATGCATAGAATATATGTCTACACTTCATGGCTTGACCATTTTTCAAATAATCCACCAAAGGAAAAAAGTGAACACTAGATCATTGTATTGCAATCATATTGTACACTAGATCATTGTTTTGAATTTTGTTATACAATATGATATTCTCTTTCATTTGAATTAAACAAGGATAAATCTCTGCTAATTTCTCAATGACTGTAAAAGTACTTATATTTTTCTTTAACATTATGCGTGTTGCTCATCCACTACTTTTGGTCTTCGCTATCGACTTTTTGTTTAATTATTTTCAAAGCATGTTATCAGCTCTTCTTCTTCCTCTTCCCTTTCTTTCTCTCTCTTCCTCTTTTCTCTTTTCTGCATGCAGCGACTTAATGTTGGGAATTGTCTATGTGTTTGTCTATGGCTAGTAAGGTTTTTATTGTTAATTCGTGTAATATGATTTTATAGCCTCCAGTTTCCATGTACAAAATTAGAAGCTCAATGATATAATGTATTACTATTTTAATATGTTATAAAGGAATGCATTCTACAAGCATTGCTTTTTATTTAGCATTCCTCATCTCCTGCATTTTCAAATTTTTAGAATGCTTTTTGTAGTTTTCTTTTTACCTTATCAATGGTATATCAATACTACCACTGATCATATTTTGTAATCCCGATTATGAATTATATGCAGTTACATCTTATGTAATATATAGACATGTATAGGCCTACTGTATTCACAATGGCATGTTTTTCTGGAGGTAGAAAAATAGATAATTCGGGGATTGACAATTTTTCGAATGTGCCACAAAAAATCGTGACAGAGTGGAACTGTATGAGAATCAATTGGATGCCCAAGTTTAACTTTGGAATTGGTTAAGCCCACGAGCGTAGCGAGTGGGTTTTAGACTGTTTCCAAAGTTAAACGAGAGCATCCAGTTCTAACTGATCCATGCACGAAATAGGCCTGTCCATTATTACTTTTTCAACATTTTTCCCCATCGTCCGTCCGGTACACCTACATTACCGGCTTGAGCCATGCTTTTACCGGACGCATTGCTCAATGTTGATCAGTAAAAATCAATGCATGATAATTGACCAATCAGATTGCAGAGATTTTGAATCCCATTTTATAAATCGTTATATTTCAATTTTTTTAATGCAAAAGCTTTATCTCCTCCCCCCCCCCCCCCACCTCCACAGACTTAATACACAATGATGATGCACACGCAAGACAAGTAGAGCTGCGACACAACGATTTAGCCATTCACATTATTTTTATTTTTATTCAAGGTTTTTTTCCTCATTTTTTTATCCCTCTTTCTTTCTTCTCGCGCTTTCATTCATCGCTTCTTCTATATCTGTCAATCATTTTTCTACTTTCCCTCTCTCTCTCCCTCTCTCCTCTCTACTCCTCCCACACTTCCATTGTCCATTTTTTTACCCTCCCTACATCGTTCTCTTTTTCGCTGCTATTTTTTCTTACACAACTATTGCAGAATGGGAGGTGTTAGGATTCAATGAATGATATTTTTTGTTTACCTTTTGCTTCATATCACAGTGAGAATGCATATTTCTTGTTGTTTTAAAACATCAAAGGAAGTCATCAGAAGCCAGATTTAGGTTTTATTTTTCTGTGTATCTAATGTTTTCACATATTGATTAATTTTACCTTGTATATACTGTACATAATATACGGTTAAGTCTATATATTATCAATTGTTTTATTTATACCTCAGAGTTTTCAGAGTGTTATCCAGTGTGATTTTGAATAATTGTAAATTGTAAAGAGCAATTCAGCCTGCTGATGGCTGCTATGTTTTACTGTGTTGGTTTTTTTTTTTTTCAATAAACCAATTCAATTAAAAACAACACATCCCTGACTATTTATTTTTCTTGTTTTTTATTGAAAAAGTTCCATTTTTTTCACGAGAAGTGTGCACCAGATCTCTGAAGTCACGATCTGAAAAAGTAAAATCTCCTGGGGAGGGACAGGGGAGGGGATGGGTACCCCCTCCCACACCCCCCCCCCCCCCCCGGCTTGGTTGCCGTGTGCCGTGTCCCCTACCACATTTTCCAAGCTTTTATCTTCCTTCTTCCTTCCCCATCATGAAAAACGGATCGACGTCCCCTGCGTAAACATAATATAGCAACAATTACGATTCCTATCCTCATGTTCTCCTGCTCAAATGTTTCATCTTAATAGTTCCCCAACAATAAATGAGAAAAAAATTGAACACCCATAAGAGAGAACAGGGACTTGGCGAAAAAGGAGCAACGAAAATGATAATTGAGATGTACTGGACGAGCTGATTATAATATAACTGTACTATGAGCAGTTTTGGGGACGAATTAAGATTGAAATTCATCTGTGCAAAACCAAACTGAAATCAGATTAAATAATAGTTGATTGTCTCAATGCAATAAATTTTTGCCTGTAATCCATTGAAGAATAAGATTTATAAACCTTTAATAAAAATTCATGACAAAACCGAAAGGGGCAGATTGAGGTGATATTCTATTCATATTCCGTTTGGCAATATTTACATGAGCATACCATTTGAGAAGCGCCAACCGGAGCTATGAGTGCTCCATACGTGAGTGGGTTATGGCAGTATTCTTTGATGACTGTCAGCGAAAACCCCTTTATTTACCCAACTGAGATTTACAATGGAATTTTTTTTTTCCATGTGTTTGGAAAAAAAAAAACTGTGGGCAAATTGCTCCAAATCTTCCTACAGGGAATGCTATTTTACTCCGGGAACTTCCGCAAAATGTAACACTTGTCAATGTCAGCTACAAAAGTAATCACAATTTTGTACACCCGTTTTAAGTACGTGCTTTTTCACTGAGATAAGTCTTGTAGTGATCCAATCAACATTAAAGCAACGATATTATACCTTCTCGTGTTAAAAGAACAACTTGTACATGCTGTAGTCAGAAGATGAAACAAATGTTCAGGATGCACTTCAATTCTGCTGCAGGGTTACACAGAAAAAACAACAACCCAAATCCTCTCTTTGTATTAACCTCATCAGTGTATCAGTGCTGCAACTTGTGTTTTGCTGTGGTTTTATAGGTCATGATTCTGAATCTCATTTAGATATCATTGCTGGCACAAATTAAAGTAAATAATATGATTAAGCATGATATACGAAATATGGCCGAATATCAGATTTCAACAGAGACTGATCAATTTTGATAACCTTTAGACAAGCAAACCGATTATCACTGAAGGTTTAAAATTGTGGCATAATACATGCTCAACATACTACTCCACATGTAATTAACTTCTATACTCCGCATAATGAAGGCGTATGGATGCAAGGGCGATATATGTCCATGACTCTCTTCGATTCTTTAATGATCTTTTAAGCATTCGCAAGGAAAATTCCGCCTTGCCATCAAACTAAAATTTCGTAGGCCCTCCAATTTTCTTGAAGGACGTTAATATGGCGATTTAGCAACCGCTTCTAGAAGAACAAAATCAAAACAGAGGCAGTTCTATTTTTTTTTAGAACAAAGTTATCTCTCGTTAGTGTTATATTATTGCTAATACACGTATAGCATAGCTATGTTAGGGAAGCTACACATTATGTAGCGTTATCAAATCGATATATTTAGATTAAGATGAAAGTTCAAACAATAATTCGATTTTCTTTACAAACAACAAGGATATGATATTTGTGATTACAATCCATAACCAAACAGAGTAATTTGAAACGGAAAACACAGTCAGAACATTAGCCCTGATTAGGTCCAGGAGTGCTGTCCATCACTTTTCGTCTTTACTATTCCTAAGAGGCCATACAATGTATGTAACACAAGCCCAAAAGGGACATGATAAACGCAACGTTACACGTCATGGAGTGCAGATATACCCCTGAAACATCCCATCATGGGGTAATGATCAAGATACGATATATGATACACCTGCACGAGGCGTTTGGCTTTAACCAGGTGGTCCCACCTCTTAGACATAGTGACTAAAATGAAATCACATAAGTTTTGTTAGATATCTATGTCGTACAAGAATATTGAAGAACACGAATTTCTCACCTTGCAAGGAGACAAAAAATACCAGTATCCCTAACATGGACATCGTTGGCCGAGCAATATCCCCCATCATAATGAAAGCTCAGTATGGTTATTGCTGCCAGGTAAAGACGATGATAATGTCTAACAAAATAAATGCTATAGAGACAAACGTGAATGTGAGAGGTACTTGCAGCAGTTGTTGTACCGTTATGATAATGATGTTCTTCAGCCTGGCTTTGGAGTCTCCGGCCTTTATCTCTGTAGGCAGAGTACGATGTCACAGAAGAATGCTCAGATTAAAAAAAAAAAAAAAAAAAAATAAGCCTACTCTAGTATATCATCCAATCAGTGATCACTATGACAATTAGAAGGTCGCCACACACCCTGCTCATGCAATAATTAGACTTATACTTGGATTTCGGGTTGTTGTTTTTTTCCCCCGTTTTGAGGCCTGAATACAAAAGCATGACCATTACCTTTCTATCAAAGAAGGGAATTTCCCACAAACGATAACAGTATAGAGTTCCCCACCAAGTTCAAGTTGGATATAACAATAACACAGTAGAATCTATTAAGGAGACTGGGAGAAGTTTGATTAAAATCGGACATCTCTTGCAAATATAATGTTGAAGAATTTCGTGATACCAGGAGGAACCATCATCTTACGGAAATTGGAGGTGATGATGTCAAACTGCACAAAGTTTCCATCTCATTGTCCTATACATTGAAAAAAGAAAACGCGCTATAAACTTCCTTGCTGACATGAAATCATAAGAAGTTGTGTAAGTTGTAAACTGTATCAGTTGGCCGATGTATGTGTTGTGTGTGTGTGTGTGTGTATGTGCGTCGTGCGTGTGTGTGTGTGTGTGTGTGTGTATGTGCGTCGTGCGTGTGTGTGTGTGTGTGTGTGTGTGGATGTGCGTGTTTGTCTTGTGTGCGTGAGTTGCGTGTATGTGATGGATGCTCTTGGTTTCATTTTAAAAAAAGTGTATGCAATGTTCTTGTCATCAAGATGACGTCGCATTCTTCATGACTTCAGTGATTAGGACTGGCTTTCAAAAGTATTAAATCTGCATGTGGTGCTTTAGACATGCTCGTTGGTTTATTGAATCATTTAGGGATATGATAAGGGAGTATACTGGGCGGAGCGGCAGAACATTCTCGGAAAGTCATGGGTTTTGTGTTTTTTGTTTGATATTTTCGAGTGTGTGTTTGTATGTGTTGGGGGCATTTATATGTTTCTGTTGGAAATGAAAAATGAATGAATGAATGAATGAATGAATGAATGAATGAATGAATGAATGAATGAATGAATGAATGAATCCTGTGGCCCTGCTAGATAATCAGATTCAGAGAGCTAAAATTGACAATTTATCTTTTATTGGACATAATACATTGTATAAGAAAATTACAAGATGATCTCGTTTACACAGTGGTTGATTGTATGATGAAAATTAACAAATTTAAAATAATTATCGTATAGTTCCGTAGATTCGTATAGCACGCACCTGTTACCACGTTTTCGGATTAACGGACCTTCGGAATAACGAACTTTATTTCATTCGCGGATTAACGAACCTTTAGCACTGTTTGGAAGAACGAACTGTGACCAGCTATACTCAGGCCCTAATATTTGGAGTTCTCTGAACTGTGAAAACAAGGAACGCTCTCTGACTGTATTCCTTCAAGTGCATATGTGTCATAATAGTGTGTGTACAGTTCGTTATTAGTTATTACAAAGGTTCGTTATTCCGAAAATTAAACAAGATTCATAATTCCGTGAGTTCGTGATGATATTTTGATACGCACAGTTTTTGCATTTTCGGACAAACGAACGAAATTCACAAAGCGTTTGGAGCTGTTCTATAAGTAAGGCTTCTATCTTTTTGTTTTGGGGTTGACACATTAAAATACTTTTTAAATATCTCTGAAAAAAAATTCTACTGATATATTTACATCATGCGTAAATAATGATGAAAACACTTGACCAGTCTGCATGCCCTAATTAAACTGCAATGAAAACAAGAACTTAAGCACGTGTCATGAGAAATTCATACTCATTAAACACTTGGTAATTTTGATAGAAAAGGTAATAATGTCATCGCCCTATAACAATTACATCAGTTTGCACATGAAAACAAGTGTATGAAATGATTCTTGTCGTTAATAATTCACCGCACTGCTATATCGGTTCCAAATTATACAAAAGGCATGAAGTCCAAACTATGACAAACCACAACGCGTTTGTGTGAAGCATAAGCACACCATAAATTTCTTTAATTCACTTTCTGAAAGAGGAACATTGAGGAGATTTGTGTTCAGGTGAATGGAAGATTTTGAAGGTCATATAATATTTATGGCCAATACTACTGCTCTGCCGCTGGATCTGCAAGAATTTACATATCTACAAATATTTTATTTCCTGTACTAACGTAATCAGCGGTATAATGTTGTGTTTTTCCCCTGAATTCACGGCAATGCAATGAAGAGTATATACGTTTTCATTTACCACGTGCAGTACTCATTTCGAACACTTATAAATACATGTGGACTCTCTCGAGCCCCAGACCTTAAACCTTTCTAAAAGACCTTAGGAAAATCAGGGGCAGGTCATAATTTTTTGATGAAGAAAACAATATTCCTGACAAAATTGTTTCATTTTCCTCATTGTTTACATGCAGGCATTGTTCTATGGAAAATCATCTGTTCAAATGTGTTATTGTGATTATTTAACCCCTTACATAAAAGAACGGATTGTCAATCACGAGAACTCAGAGACTCGTGTTTCATTGTATGACTTAATCTTGATCCCGACTTGTATGCACTAGGACCATTTTACAGTTCAGTCCCTTGAATTCTGATATAACGAAAGAAATATGCCGGTCTCGAGGAATTCGTCATAGCGGGAGTTCACTCTAGTCCTTCGGAGGGGTTTTGAATTGAGCAGTCAGTCACGCGGTTACTTGCATAAATTTCCTTTTTAGCGGCAACGTTAAACAGATCAAACCAATTCAATAAGCCAGTTCGGGGTTCCACCTTGAGCATGAGTAGTAAAAGGTCAGTCATACCAGCGGAGCATGTTGATTTTTAAATTCACTGAGATAAGCATCTGTGAGGTAATGATTATTCAAGTATAATCCTTATAAGTGGCGCTTACTATCACATCCACCTAACAGCAAAAGCAATATTTGGCAATATTAATAGAAAATAATTGTTGAAATGAAATGAAATGAAATGAAATGTATTCATATTCCACATAGTGGACATTATTTCATAAATATACAGGGTATAACACATAGTGAACATAATATCATAACTATACAGAGTAATTATATACAAAATATTGTGATATTCTTAGATAAAATTACATCATGTACAAATGTGGAGGGGACTACTTAGAAGTACTGCTTGTTAAATGTAGTCCCCCTACAGAATATAGACAAAACAGTATCAAAGATAAGGCGAAGTGGAATAACGAAAACACCATATACATTATTTACAAGGGCACAATGAACCGTGTTATGGATATACAATAATAGTCATGTAATGTTACAAAGTACAGGTTTATGTACAAAGTGTTTACAGTGTGTATTATATACCATTAGAATAATGAATGGAACAGAAGATAACCTTCCGAATATACTTCATGAAAGTGCTTCTAGAAGACATTGGTTGAAATATACATACATTTAATTACCCTAAAACTGTTTATTAGTACTTATCAAGAAACAAATTTTTGAGCTTATACTTAAAGCTATTTAAGCTCTGAGCTTGTTTCAGTGAACGATCGAAGGAATTCCAAAGCTTAGGATCAGTAAACATGAAATTTCTGCTGCCAAAACTAGTTCTATTTTTAGGAAGATGATAATTATTCACATGCCTTGTTGAGTAATTATGTATAACTTTATTTTTTCGGACCTTTCCCTTAAATGCGGCAGGGGTAGCGTTAATTTCTACATTGTACATAAAACAACCCAGCAGAAGACGATATAAATCAGTGATCTTAAGAATGCGGTTTTCTTTAAACAAAACATCAATGTGTGATCTATAAGCGGTATTGCATATCAATCGCATCGCTCTTTTCTGCAAGAGAAGTACTCTGTCCTTTTTTGTTTGTACTGCATTTCCACACGCCATTACGCCACAATTAAGGTAAGGTAGAATAAGAGTTGACTATTATACAAATAATGACTGCTATGAGGGGCACAGTTAAAATTATGGGCCCAAGGTGATGTGAAATCATAACTACAGTTATGGTTTTCACATCACCGAGGGCCTACATAATTTTAACTGTGCCCCGAATATCAAGCTGTTATTATTTGTTTTATATACCGAAAATATAGATTCCGAAATATAGATACCGAAAATATAGATTCTAGTCTCTTTTACAGCACTCGTAATCAACGCTGATCGACAGCGCGGCGGTCGTATCATTGGTGCGTACATAATTATGTGTGATCTATGTGTACGGGGTTGCGACTGTCTCCAAACTTATTTAAAGGGCACAGTTGATTCTATGCCCCGGGCACAGTAAATCATGACGTCATTTTGATCAAAAATGGGGCACAGCTATTTTCATGACTCCACTTTTAACCAATCAGATGAGAGGAATCTATATATGAGGTATATAAAACATAAGAAGCACTGACTTGGGGAGAATCCGTTTAACGTGATTGATAATGCAAATATTTCTTGAAACTATCTTGCAAATGTTATCAATATGACAATTCCAAGTTAGGTTATTGTCAATTGTAATACCTAGAAATTTTGTAGTCTTGACTTCTTTAATGACAGAATTATCAAATATCACTTGGTCAGGAATTTGTTTAAGTTGTTTAAGTTGCTGAATGTATTGTTAATACATTCAATGCAAAATAATGAAATGGATGCTTTCCAAAGTGGCAATTGATGGATCATTCTGGTCATCTGGTCTACGCAAGTTCATCCTATTGGTTGAACATGACTGTTGATTTCCATAAATTGTTACGTCAGGCAAGGTAATGCATTCGTTGTTGCTTGAAAACTAGTGGAATGCCTAATCAACTGAGAAAGAAGAAAGGTCATTCGTACCCATGTGCACATTATTGAGCTATCCCCGAATTAGCTTATTCGTGTCATTTCAATTCATTATGGTTCCTGTCCTCTCTCTGGAGGCCCAATGCATGATTCGAATTCGTTCACGAATATTAACCGCGGTTTTCGTCTTTTCCCATGGAGGCGAGGCGTCCTTTCGGATGCACGACACAGTGATTCTCATATGCCTTATTAGACTCCCCTTGTTCGGTAGACCGACGCAACTCTTCGTAGGAGTCCTCGGAAGAACGAACCGGCATGACGATACTAGTTTCGTATCGAGTTTCCTCGTCGTCAGCCAGTTTGAAATCGGCGACGTGCTTTCCTCTTCCAGATCGAGCATGTCTCCCTGACCCAGATTGTGGCCTACTAAACGGTTAGGGGAACAATTTAGGAAAAAATGAAATTAATCTTCTTTCATGCTATAGATGTCAGCTGTGTATTATTATCTTGTACTTAAAGGAAAAGTTCACTTTCATAAACATAAGGATTGAGAGAATGCAGCAATATTAGTAGAACACATTAGTGAAAGTTTGAGGAAAATTGGACAATCGATGCCAAAGTTATGAATTTTTAAAATTTTTGTGTTGGAACCGCTGGGTGAGGAGACTACTAAGGCTCGTGATATCATATGAGTACAACAGCATAAAGAAAATGTAAAGAAAATTCAACATATTTTCACTTTTTTCGCATAATAAAAGAGCACTTGACTTGCCTCTTTCCAAAGGCAATGGGAATAATATTACCCATAACATATGTCAGTAACGAGTCAGGGGAATGTGTACTTTTTTCAAAAGATGAAATTTTGTGAAATTCTCTTTATATTTTCCTTATATTGTTGTACGTATGTGACATCATACACTACAGTAGTCTTCCCATCCAGCGGTGACTGCACAAAAACTTCAAAAATTCATAACTTTTGAACGGATTGTCTGATTTTCCTCAAACTTTCAATGATGTGTTCTACAAATATTGCAACATTCTCTCAATCCTTACGTAAATGAAGGTGAATTATCCTTTAACATCTGTTAGCCATTGGCTGTTTGTGCATGCGTATCTGCACAGAAGACACGCAAATGATTATGTGTGTGTGTGTGTGTGTGTGTGTGTGCGTACGTGTGCGCGTAGCTGAGCATATCTTTATCAGTGTCAGTCCAAAATATTTGTGGCATAATCTGGTTTCGATATGAAAGATAATTGAACGCAAGAGCGGTTAAGCTGGAAATTGAGGGGACCTCATAAAAAGAATATTCGGCGACACAACTCTCTTGGGGGAATCGAGTGATATAGTGGGTGCAGTAGAGTTGAATGATTAAAAATGATGGTTATTTGGCCTATGATAAATTGTTTTGATTTAAAGAGTGAGGAGAATATAACTGTATTGAATGCCGCTTAAATATTTCAATATATTTTCATGGATTTGATTATTCATTAATATATTGCAATATAAGCAAATGAGATAAATACATATTGTAACAATATTTATTTGTCACCATTCCTTTCTTCTCTGTTTTCACAGTTTTGAGTTTGAGGAAAAAGGATTCTTGGGTTGTTTTTATGAATGTTATTGGGTGTATACGTGTTGGATATGAATGACTTTTTTTTCTGAAAGATATCATTGAAAGCTGTTAGGAAAACATTGATATCAATATTTAATTGGCGAAATAAAGGGCCAACCTGAGTTATAAAGGATGAATTTATGCACATTCTTACTGCCTTACTTTGTAAAATAAGAATACTATTTAGTTTAGATTAACCACAATTTTCCCATGATATGAGAGTGCAGTATGATTTTCCTTTCCCTGTTATACCCCAAAGTATGGTTTCTTATAAAGATATTGTCAGCTAACAAATGCGGAAGCTAAATTTTTGCGTAAAAGCACCAAAATTGAATATCTAAACTTACCTAATTCTTACGTAAAGCAACGTCACAATGATGGCATAAATCAAAACGATGGCAAAGAGAACACCACACACGACCGCAGCGGCAACTGTCAAATCATAAATACAAAGGTGAAGAAATCTGGGTTTTTCCGTACTGTGATCATCTTTTTCGGCAACTCCCCCCCCCCCCCCCACCATCACCCAAAGGATTTTGCCTGAAGAATAGATCAACAATAACAACAACAAAAATATCGAAATTCAAAATCAAAACAAGCAGCTTGCTTAATTAAAGTAAATGAAATATATACATGTATGGAGTTCAAGTTATTTAAGTTTCGTATAGTAACTAATGGAAACATGTACCATTACATCTAAAATACAGATAGATCATTTACTTACTTCTCATATACATAATTTGCTGTGCCCAGTGCGTCAGCTTTTTTTAAAGACCTCGTAGCAGGCACGAAAGAGGATCAAAGAAATCAGTGTTATTCCTCTGAGCAGGATTACTTCCCTGCTCCGAATGCAGTGGAAAGTTTTGTTGGAATTGCATGCATCAATATGATATGAAGGTAGAGTCTGCATTTATCTCTTTATGATGGCAGTACAGTCATAAAGATTGCCGAAGTTCGTCAAAACACACGGGGAACTTGAAAACTTTGGAATCATGGCCGCTTTAAGGGGAAATCCACCAAAACAAGAGAATACATTATGAAAGAAAGAGATAAAATTCCCAACAGAACGTTTAAAAAACGACAAAAATCAGATAAGAAATAAGGAAGATATGACATTTTGAAATTTCATATCTCTCCGGAAGATATTTCTTGACTCGTACTCAAGAATATTCAAATGAACGCGTGGATGATGTCATGCACTCACAATTTGTCATTTATGTTAGGTGTATTATGAATTTCAGGGGAAAAACTGTTATTTCTAGCTGATACAGGTAACAGCATATTCCCATACCAAACAATATCAGTTAACATTTCTCTTTATTTTGGGTGGGTTTCTGGCAAGTTTTACATTTATACAGGTGAAATATGAAATTTGTGTCATTTCTGTATATGAAATGAGTAATGAATTATGAAAGCATGACATCATCAAATAGTTGATTTGAAGACTGGTCAAGAAGTGCTTTCCGAAAATTTGTGAAATTTCAAAATGTCATAACTTCTATGTTTCTTATCCGACTGTGATTATTTTTGCGCTGTTCTGCACGGATTTTTTTTTTCTCTCTCTGATAAAACTGACACAATTTTGAAGTAGAGTTTTTCTTTATAAACCATTTTTTTTTTGGCTAAATGCCATAGGCAATGATGAAAATATGCCTACCGTTGGACATGCTAGTTGTCGGTGCTGCCTCACAAGGGGAGTAGCAAGTGAAAGTAGTTGGGTTCATTGCTGTGGTCGTCGACTGCTTAGGCTCCGTTGTGGAAGGCGTAGTATTCATAGAAGTTGTTGCTTCCGCTTCCGTTGTCATGAGTGTAGCACCTTGGCTTGTTGAAAATGTTTCTGCTGCTGTCGGTGATGGTTCGCTAGTTGTTCTTTCCGTCCTCGTAATTGCAAAATAAGTAGGCCTACTTGGCTCTTTTGCATCTACTGAAGTCGTTGCAGCCTGATCAGGTGCTAATGTTGTTTCCATCCCCATAGATGTAAAGTAAGTAATCAACTCTGTTCCATCTACTGCCGTCGTTGCAGCTTCAGCAGGTTTTATTTTGTTCGCGTCTGTCATCGTCGTTAAATCATTTGGTCTTTCTATGTATTCTTCAATGGTTGTTATGATTACTGTCTGTGATTCAGTGGCTTGCTGATGTGTAGTGAACGGAGTTACACCTTTAAATCAAAAAGTATGAATGTATTACACCATAAGTGGATTTCTGAGAGTTAAACGAACACCACGGTCCTTTTAATAGGTAAAACACCATGTGAGAAACAAAATCATTTGCACGTTGCTATTTTCCTATGGTATAGGTGTACGCTCACTGCGTTTCGGGAGACCAATGTCTATCGATGAGAAGAATTGGTGATTCACGTAAGTTTTATACCCGATTATGAAAGCCACAGCAAAGTGAATCCCTACTAAAAGGGATATGGAATTACGCAGACACCTGTCAACGACACATACCTATCGAAAGACTTACCAGCTGGGGTGCTTCGAGAAGTAGAGCAACAGATTATTATGATTTTGCTCTCTCATTTCATATGTTTCAAAGAATTGTTAAGTTTTACATGTCTGCGGCTGTCGGCGTTCAAAATAAAGCACTTACTTCTGAACGTCTTGTTGCAAAAAGTACCCTATTATGTTTATTCAAAATAGACAAACAATATCGATTTCTGTGTTGTATCGTTGGGGGTTGGTGATATTTACGAACCCTTATATGCTAATGATGTCCTATGAGTATGTACGCCCATGATTTTTTATCATGGCTACTACTAAAACACTGATCAATTCAGTGCTTATTTACGTCGATGTAGGGCAATTTGTCAATCAGTTGCAATAGTGATGTCCTGTTGGTGTAATAGCATATCTTTAAAA
Organism: Diadema setosum; assembly: GCF_964275005.1. Lineage (NCBI taxonomy): Eukaryota > Metazoa > Echinodermata > Echinoidea > Diadematoida > Diadematidae > Diadema > Diadema setosum. The sequence goes on from NC_092689.1 coordinate 13,657,474, forward strand.
CTGAACAATACGCCCACAACAAAATCTAAATTAGGAAATAATCAAAGTTGAAGATGAGTATGAGAGAAAAGAGACTTGGCAGAGAATGGAGCAACGAAAATGAAAACAGAGAAAGACTAGACGAGCTGAACCAGACCGCACTGAACACTTTCGAAACCGAATTAAGACTGAAAAATATTTAACAAAACCACATTTAATGGCTGTCTTTATCCCAAGGCAATTAAGTCTGGCTGGCAGATCTATGGGAAAATGAATACGTAAGATTGACAACCCTTTCGTCATTATTCATGAAAGAGACAAAATGAGGTGGCATTCTATTAATGTTCTACTTTGCAATATTTACATAGGCAAGAGGCTTTGAGAATCGCAAACACACCCTGATAGTTCATGCTTGAATGGGTTATGGCAGTATTTACTAATAGGGAAATCCCCATTGGGTACCTACGCTGTAACCAGGCTTTACAATTGACATTGTGTTTATTTCCTTTGAGCAAAATGACAGTCAATGGCAGTGGGCAAATTATTGCTCTAAAACTTCCCACAGGGAATGTTATTTTATTCCTAAAACTTCCGCAAATAGAAAATATGTGTGAAATGCGCAGCCGCTTGCAAACGTGGTTGGGAGCATCATTAAAGAAATAAGCAAAGAAAAGAACTTGTAGGCCTATACATACAGTACGTCATTTATGAAATGTAAGAGTTGCCATGAGAACAAATCTTTGCAACATTATTGTTCAGGGAAAGATATTGCCATAGAAGAAAAACTCCTATTATATTAAGAAAAACTTTGTTTATTAACCTAGTGATAGATATTGTGTGAAATATGTTATCTATAAGATGAATGAGATATACATCCATTGAATATCAATCTATGCTAATCTAATTAATCTACATCTGTGTCATTCATAATAAGAGAATTTAAGAATGAGCTATACAGGAACATACAGGCATTGTTTTTGCCAAGAAAAAAAAATGAATATAAAGAATATCGATTTAAAAAAAAAAGAAACTGCTATGTTGAAAAATAAAAAGTGACTAAAATCAATTCTGTGACAATAAGTTTTTTTGACAATTCTGTAAGCTCTTTCGTTTTTATTATGAATTTTCTCTGTTGAAGAAAAAAAATATCCCGTCCACATCTTAGACACTAACACAAAAGCCAAAAAACAATATATAAAAGAGCCACAGAGCAATATGAGTTACAGAAGGATTCATGATTCTTCATTCGTTCAATAATTGTTTACCTGTCGCCTGTAGTCATGCAAGATCTGTAAGCCTAATATTGTCACTTAAATCTAACACATGATACTAGTATTCCATTCTCACGTTAAACGAAAATGTCAAGTGCATGTAGAACGCGGTAGTCAGAAGAATAAACAAATTTTGCTAGAAATGCATCCTCAAATCTTTCACTTTTACACAGAAAATCAAACTGCATCCGTCATGTCAGTGCTGCAATTTCTAATTTGTTAGTCTCCTTAAGGCTACGGTTCTGAATATCACTTAACGTACCCTTATATAGGTGCAATGTTACCAAAAAAAAAAACACAAAAAAAAACACGTTTTCCATACACTTTTTACCTTTGATACACTGTAGTTCGAAAATTACATATCAGATAGCACTGTCGTTGCTGTGAGTAAAAGCTGAATAGTGGACCATTTAGTTGGAGGTGACTTGAATATGAAAGTATAAATCAGTTTCATTAAATCCATGATTTATTTTAAAGTTAGGTTCCAGATTTTGGTCAACCTTTAACCCTCTGTACAAAACCTGAATTTTACACAGGAACCCTGAACACTGGACATGAATAGCACATTTTCAGAGCTCTGCTGACTAGGCTTCTGGTCTCTTGCTCCAAGGCACATGAATGCTTTTTCAATAATTCATGATGGATTGCCCCGGGCACCATACACACTAATAATTGACCCCTGTGCAAACAGTGGCAAAGTTAAAGTTTTGTACAGAGGGATGAAAATAGAACAAAATACGATCCCTAACTTGCTCATCTAGAATTAAATGAAAATGATTTATGCTTTCGTTTTTAAATTACCTCCAACAAAATTATACACTTTTCAGCTATTGCTCATAAGTATCAATGTCAATGATATTTTGATGAATTGATAGCTTTTGAACTACAACGTATTAAAGATAAAAAGTGGGAAATACTTTTGTAGTACCAAGTACGGCTGAGTATCAAATTTCAACAACGATTGATCCATAGACTTTCCAGAAACAAGCCGATTATAAAGGACTGCATCAAGTTTTGGGAGCTGTTTCATACCTGGTATTGCGTCTATACTCCGCATGATGAATGCATGCAGCTACAGCGAAGGAATAACGTGTAGTGATGTCCGTAATTGTTTATTTATTTTTGGTGATTCTTATTTTTACATTTGAATAATGTTATGATGACTAGGCCACGAACAAAAGCAGGGATTAGAACAGATACGATTCCAATTTTATAACAAAGCCATCTCACACTAAAATAAAACATTTCAATTATCGAAATATGGAAGTTCACTTTTTCTTTTGACTGTCTTAAGAGGTGTCCAGGATATGCTATTTGTGTCTAGAACCCAACACTACTACAGTGTAACTTAAAAAAACAAAAAACAAAAAAAAACAAAAAACTGAACATGATGAGGAGATTAGCCCTCATTGGCAGTGTTATCCAGCATTTTCCGACTTTGGTTGTTTCTTTACATATCAATTAATGTTCATTTTACAGTCTGAAAAAAAAGAAAAACTGGGGCGTGTTAAACGTAACGTCACGGAGTGCGCCTTGGAATATTCAGAGGTTTATGATGCACTTGTGTTAAGCTAGAATAGTTGCCCTAAAGCTAAAACTCGATACTCTTGTAATGATAAAACACTAACCAAATTTGAACTTATCATTGCAGTATAGCATCGAGTTTGAGTGAATTAATAACCTTAAAGTGGTGTATAACTCTGCTTTTATAGAGCAATATTATGTCAGTCAGAAAACAGATAGATCATATCAACATGATCGACTAAACATGTATTACGAGAAAATAATAACATTAAAAATCGTAATTATCTCAGCGCAAAAAGCTCATACACAGTGTTTTTAGATATGTCTTTCATGTATCTTGAAGAAAGCGAAACTCTCACCTTTAAAGGTAACAAAGAGCACCAATATTCCTAACATGGATATCGTTCGCCGTGCAATGTCCTCCATCATACTCAAAGCTCAATGCTATTATTGCTGACGGGTAAAATACGTTGATAGACTTCTGAAGTGCGGTAGAGCCAAACCAAATGTGAGACAACCTGACTTTTGAAGCTCCCTTATTCTCTTTCGACAGAGTATGTATTCGATGTCACGCATGACTGTTTGCAGGATTTTGTGGGGGCAAGAATATTACGTTCAGAAAAGTAGGAGGGGGAGGACACGGAAGAGATGGAGCGCAGCGGCTAGAGGGGAGGTGTAAGGAGGTACATGTATTCCGATCCCCCCCCCCCCACCCCTCTCCGCTCCCACACGAGGAAGCTTTTGCATTCTTATAATTCAAATTCAACAATACACTTTTGTTGATCACTATTGGAACATTTTCAATCAAAAATATACAAGAAAAACAAATTCTTAGGGACAATGGAATGGGTTACTCGTGCATGGTATCTGCACCTCTGTATACTAAGTCTGAAGTTTCAGGGGTTGGGGTGCCACACCGCTGCGTTTTACGGCGGTGACGTCACGGATGAGTACCAACTGCCCCTCCCCGTCCCCCCACCCCCCCCCCCCAAAAAAAAAAAAAACACCGAAAAACCCACTACATTTGTACAATAGATCATCCAATCGGTGATCACTATGACAATTATACGGTCCATGTACATCCTACACATGCAATAATTACACTTACCTGGGTTCCGTTTTGGAGCCTTAAGTAGTAAAGCATAACCTTTTCCCGCAAAGAAATTCCTCCCGCAAACAAGTTTAGTACTCCGCCACATTTAAACTTAGCCATGATAATGTTATGTAATACCAAGAAGTCAATACCGTAGATTGGAAAAAGCTTGATTAAAAAGCCTTCACCTCATGAGAATGTTGCGGAATTTCGCGATAGCAGGAGCAACCACTTACGGAAATTGGAGGTGTGACGTCAGACCTCACAAAGCTCCCTTTGACCTGTACATGAAAATCCCACAAAATTTTCTGTTTGACATGAAATCATCAGAACTTGCAAATTAAGTCGTCTTGTTATAACAACCTATAAAGATTTAAGTTACTCATTTTTACAAAGGATTGGATTATAGCTGCTAAACCATCGTTCAAAACATAATTTCTGTGAACGAACCAATGGGAGAGTTGTCAGGTACATTGTAATAATTTGCGAGTGGTTGAGACCAACGACACTGCATGTTTGGTGAAGATATGTGAAGCTTCAAAATCAAATGATTTCCTTTATCACCCCTTTGTCAGAACAGAGATAACTCCTCCCACTTTATTCCGTGTATCAATATCACATGTGGATACGTGGGTCAATGATATATCTCAAAACACAATATTTATGTTGAATTAAAAAGAATATAGCAATATCCATCATCTTCTGCTGATAATGAACTCATCTACAGTGGACAGGGTTATTGAAATTACTGCCATTATTGATTAAACTATAAAATTAGATCTAGGAGGAAGGAAATTTATGAATTAACTGGTGCATATCAGCTCAACATCGCATTGCTTTTGGGCCATGCCTATTAGTTTATTGTTTTTTCACATGTAATCATGGTTAACCCACGTGCTATCTGTCATCAATAAAACAGATTAAGGGATGTGAATAGTCGATACTTAAAGAGTTACAATTCTGCCCGTCCCATGCGTCAGCATTTCATGCCAGTACATGCACAAGCCCACTTTTGCGCATCGAATGCTTCATGAAACCATGGCTAGTAGCTAGCTAGTAGCTCCATGATTGAACAATAAGTACATGTACATGAAGTAGGTCCATATTTATACAAAAAAAAGGAAGAAAGAGTTGATACATATGTGTAAAAAAAGCAAATCCGTTCATATATAAAGAACTATTGGCTCGTACAGAAGCTTACGATAAAAATAATCTATGAATCCACACCACCAACTCAAAACGTCAAACTCAAAGTGAGTATCTCATTGACGTAGAGGCTAGGTGACGACCTAAAAGATGTAGATTGGAATCTCGCTGGTCGACGAGACGTCTTCGTGACCCCCCCCCCCCCCCCCCCACGTCTCCTGGAGACGAGCCGGGGTTCCGGGAACTTGCGAGAAAATCGAGCATGACGTTCGATTTTTCTTATGTTGATAATGTTTCCAGCTAGTCTCGATGACGTCTCCGCGAGGCGCGACGGCTCCGCGACAGTTCCATGACGTCTCCGCGAGGCGCGACGGCTCCGCGACGGTTCCATGACGTCTCCTTTCTAGAGGAGATTGCGAAGTCCCCGAGACATCTCCGCAACATTGCGGTGACTTATGACGACCTACCGGCGACGATGCGGAGATGTTGGAAAGACATCTCCTCGACTTACGGAACACGTCTCGTAAATATCTTTCAGCTCTTTCACATAGTGCAAACAATATTGCTTGTCATGTTGAACCTATTGTGTTTGTGATACCAGAGAGGCGACTTAGCAAAGATTTAACCAAATTGAAAAAAAAAAAAATAATTGGGAAAGATCAGACCCTCAACAGTTAAACAGACGAATTAAGATGCTAACACATCTAGACAGAAAATTACACAAATAAAAAATGATTGATATTGTTCAAATGCAATTAAGCCTTGCTGACAATCTGTGGGAAAAGTAAATAAGATTTAGAACCCACGCATGATCATTTAAGGAAACGAAAAGAGGCAGAATGTGGTGGTTAGGTATGTTTGGCAATATTTACGTAGGCATCCTTTGGTGAGCAGTATACATATTTTCACGTTTGAATGGGTCATGGCATGGTTCGTGTTTGGGAAAACTCCTTTGTGCGCCAAATCAGGCTTAACAATTGGCTCGTATTACCTTTTTGGAAAAAAAAAGAGAATGGGCAAATTGATTGAGAACTTATACCAGGAAGATTGTTATTCTACTTCAAAACTTCCTAAAATTTGGAACTCTCCAAAAAAGATATGCTGTCTGAAAACATAAAAAGAAACACATGAATACTCGTTGAAAGAAACCAACGTAAATATGTACCCCAGAATGATATCATTTAATACACGGTTATCTCATAATTCAACATGGAGCCATTTGTCAACAACACACGAAGGGTTTCAGCTTCAATTTCATTAAAGGGATCGTATAGTTTTGGCTAAGACCTAACGTCAGGTCTCTAACATTTTTTGGAGAGATAATGAGAAGCCTCTTATATGAATATGAAAGAGCGTGTATAATTCCAAGAGGAATTGAACGTTTGTTTGATGAGGATTGGTTTTGAAATGGCCTAGATATCCAAAATAGAGCAATCCTAATAAAAGGGGGACCCACCTTTAATAAGGATTGCTTTGTTTTACTTTGTTTTTGGGTGTCTGAGCCGTTACAAAACCGATTTTCATCTAATAAACTTTGAATTCCTCTTAGAATGGTATGTTCTCTATTATTTCATTATATATTCTGTAGGCCCAATCCTCATCTCCACCAATACATGTACGATACCAGCCCCTTAAGTTTTATTTCTCCACTTGTATGAAAGAAATCTACATGCCAAAATCAAACATTTTCACATGGAAATATAAACAAGAGTATTGATAATACAGAATTGTATGAATAATTCGTACATAACACTTCATGGTATATTTTAATCAGCTCTTAATGTATACAGGTGAAGAAGACCGTTGTCGATAAGCTAATCGCTTAACTTGGGTTACTCCTCTATGAAAATAATGACCCTTCATTATGATAATATGGGTCACAGTGATATTGAATGTGCATTAATTACAGGTAAAATCAACAAAAATTTTGAAAGAAAAGAAATGTTGTCATGCCTTTTCTGGTGATGAAAGTACACAAAAAATATTGTGGATTGCCAAAGTTACATTGCCTGTAACAGAAATGAAGCTGGCTGTCCGTATTTTGTGTGATATGCATTGCTCATTTAAAGGGACGCTTTCATTCAAAGTGGGCTAGCTTCTTTATTAAAGTAGTCCAACTTTGACGACATCGTCCTCAGTAGGGTCTATACGATCTGAGTTCGAGATTGCGAAGATTTTATGTGTGACGTAATGCGCCGTTCAAATATATGTGGGTTCGTTTAATTCTTTTCGTAATTCCGTGTGGACTTCTTCAATACAATCATCTCTATGTGAAAAGCCCAAGAATGGGCACAAAGTGGTGAAATTAGCCTACATGTTCATTCATGCTTCGAAATATGGCGCCACATATTCGTACGCAGCTCCTTATGAATGATTATTTACTGAGATATGAGGTTCTTCCGCAAGATCACGAAAAATTTGTAGCTAAAAAATAAAAGATTACCTTTCCACAATTCAATAACTATCATAACTGTTGAAGATAGTTTTTCGCCAATTATTCCATCAGTGCTGCACTTGCTTTGAAATCACAATTATTGATTATGTTTTTAATCTGATCTCACTTACAGATATTTAATTTCTACAGGTACAAATCAATTCGCGTGATGTAAGCCTACAATTCATATGGTCGGGTATCAGGAGTCAACAAAGATTAGATCCAGTGGACCATTATCGTTCGAGAAGCACGCCGATTATCATGGAACGTTTCAACCTGAGGCACATGACAAGCTCTGTTTAGCAGGTATTCCTTTCATGTACAATATGTACTTCATATGGTTTAGATGGGTGCAAGCAAAGCAGAATTATGATTAATCTCGGTCACAAATTTTCTTTCATGGTGACAAAATTAATTTTGACAGCCTTCATCAGGGAAATTCTTTTCTTGTCGTCAAACAAAATTGTGGTGACCTTTTAATGCTTTTTGTGGTGATTGGGTCACGATAGCAGTAGAGTAGATCACATCTTACTTTAAATATCACCTTCCTAATGAGTGGATAAAAGTCAATGTACAGATTGTATTATGCTTTTCTTTCAGTTGTGCTTCTTTTCATAATCAGAGAAACTAAATCATCATATGCAAATTCTTTGCAGTTAAATGAACTTTCACAAGTGTACTACATTTTGCCTTGAGACATTCTGATTTTTTTTTTATTACTCGTGACCTTTTTTTTTGGGGGGGGGTGACTGATTACATTTATATTTTTCTTACAAAAATACAAGCATCGAAGCATCTAATGATTGTCAATATTATTGTGCTGAGCAATGCTGAGTAGAAAGTATGTTAAGCTTCACTGCAAAAAGTCAGGTGTTAAATATGAAACACCGAGCTGGTGTTAAATTTTCGGGGCTCATTTGTGGTGTTAGATCAACACCTCCGGGTGTCACTTCAAAATATAAAATTGTTTTTTGAATACAGCTGTAGTTTCTTAGTTACTGTTTTTCTTGTTGATTTTGAACTTCAACAAAACGATCAAGAATTTCCCGATAAAGTATAGGTCCTACTTGATTTTTGAAAAAAAAAAAACATACACCACAGTAACATCAGTTGGTGTGGTCTCCTATTGAAGCTGGGCGGGTGTTATACCATTGACATTAACACCAGCAATATCAAATCAACACCATGCGATGCCATTGTTAAATTAACACCAGCGCAGTGTCAAATTAACAACATGAAGTGCCAGGTGAACACTTTTCAACACCATCACAACATACTTTCTACACCTGTGGGTGTGGTCCTCTATTGACACTTGATCGGTGTTAGATTTAACACCCGTGGTGTTAAATATAACGCCGACGTTTTTGCAGTGTTGTTTGTCATTGTCCTTGTTGTTGTTATTGTGGTTGTGTTCTACACTGGTTTGAAGAACAAGACAAATTTTCTCGTCAAATGCCATTATTTTCTATCTGAAGTTTTGGTGAGTTTGCTTGCCTCTTGACCCTAGTCCAAGTTGCCAGATCCTGCCCATCACCCTTCGGATTCGTGATGGCAGGAAAGCCCTCAGCTAGCCGTCAGCTGTAGTACCGTTGTTACTGTCATTGATGGTTCCATTGTTTTCTTTGTTATACATGTATTCTGCGATTTCTAAATCTTTATTGCTGAATCCTCGATCTCAATAGGAAGCTCGATTATCCCAACATATATATATATATATTTTGTCTTCGTTTTAGGTACGCATCTGTAGTCGCGATGTCAAGCCATGCAACACTCCACAATGAAACGTACGTGTATAGCATGCACTAGAGGTTTTAATGTACACTGGTAAACAGTGCTCTGTCCAGCGCTTAATGTCCCGAATAAAACAAGGAGTCGTCAAGACGGCCAGTTTGATACCGCGAAATACACTTCTAAAACTACAATTTCTTATTTGCTTGATAACGTATGACAAATGTATCTTGTACATGATATTATTGTGTAATTGCATTTGTGAGAGTCTTTTCTCCAAATGTTCTCTGTATAAATATCAGCTTTAGTATATGCTGGAACATTTTAAAACATTCTAGTTCATATATGGCACAATCATAGGAGTTCAATAAAGAGAATTACATAGCTGGAAAGAATTATAGCACAGGTTGTTTAATTACAGAAGTTCAGTGATATTATATGAACAGTATTATTAATACAAGCATATATACAATAAATACGAATAATGTATGAAAACATGAAGCACGATTACCACAGAATATGTCAATAAGATTGCACACTTTTAAAATGATGGCAAGATATTTGGATCTAAAAGTCTAAAAACAGCAACCTAATTACAAGGCATGAGCTATATGGCGGATTTTTTTTTTTCGCCACGGTACCAGGTGCTCTATGTTAAGCTTAGTAATATCTGTAATACATGTACATGTACTGTATTTTGTGATGTCAACAAATACTGTATTTTGTGATATCAAAGTTACTTTGATATGTAAAGCTATTTTCATTACACTCCCCATAACATTACAATACAAACCATTAAAATAAAACAACAAACCAGGAAACTAAGGTGAAAATTAGGAAGTCTAACATACTTCACATTGAATTGAGGCATAAGCATTAATTTCTTTTTAAACCACATAATATTAATCACGGAATGATTATATTTAACATAATATATAAGGGTAAACCTACTTCTTTAGTTAGAGGAAAGATAGATAAAAATAACTTGGTCGAATTTGAAAGACTGCCAAAATTTGCATTTTTTTGTAACACTGGTCGCGAGTTATCATCCCCTTTTCTGGGTGAGAAAAACACATAAACACAATATAAACATGTACATGCTTAATTTTTGGTGGCCACCGAAACATATCTTGTCTTTAAAAGTGGTGGCAATGTTGTCGAGCATTCTGTGCTGTTATATAAACTATATTCTATATAAAATAGCAATAATCAAATACTGACATCCAATCCAAGAACGGCACAGGTGGGCACAGGGAGATAAGGACAGAAATTCTCGGTACCAGTTCAACCCTCATCGTGTGTAGCCTACTTCTGATATATCCATGCACAAAACAGCCGAGTTTTGATAATGAGGTACAAAACAAAAATCATATAATACATAGCAGAGGCGGGTAAAAATGTAATGTTACCTTGAAGTACGGACTACAAAGTATATGTCGTGGATTGTCTCATTCGGTGGAATGATTCATCACATGCGCAATTCAACACGTTCTCATATAATGGTGCAGTGCAAGTACACATCGAACATGCGATCTTACTGACAGATACAGCAAGAAAATAAAATCAATACATGTAATGGTCAAAAAAAAATAATAATAGTGATGCAATCAATAAGAGCAACTAATGTGTGCGATATTTAAACGAGTGGACCTCCGTATACGAGATCCTACCAAAAACGTGATCTCAGAGACCACTTCAGATTTGGTAAAATGGCAACATGAATGAAACGTGTGTCCAATGTGCTGTGGGTTAGGCATCGTGAAGGCATGATCAGGCTGAGATGCAACCTATCGAGTAACTCGTTGCCTGCCCAAATTACGAAAAAGCATGCCGTAAAATCTTTGTGGAGCTGCTTGGGCTGTATTTTGCAAGTCACACAAGTTTTGCTGTACCTCGTAAAATTAAAAATCTTTTATAATGTAGAAGACGTCAATTTTGAGATGAGATATTGGGTTAGATAATAGATCCCAAGCGTTTGAATGTAACAAATAAAAATCCGACCGAATAGTAAAGGGGAAAGAACATAAAGAGTGATAATAAATGTACAGTCCGCTAACAGCAGACTTAAATATTTCACGCAACTGAATAAACTGACTTGAATCATAATTTATTATGTACATTCAAGCCAAACTCCCATGTTCGGTTTTCTATGTCTACTGAATTCCACATAGGTCAATTCATAAATAAATACTTTTCATCGACATTTACATATGCATTGCATGTTTATCCATCACACACATTCTGTAAAACTGGTATCTCACTGAGCGGCGAACGTTTGCGAACATAGCGAATTTGAGATTCGCCAACTTTTCTGACGAATGTTTGCGAAAAATCAAGGTTCGCTTCTGACATTAGCGACAGTTAGCGACTTTTAGCGATGTTTAGCGACAATTAGCAACACTTGAGCGAATGTTTGCGAAGTGTTTGCGAAACACAGGTGGCGACTATTAGCGAGTGTTAGCAAATGTTAGCGAGAGTTTTGCAAATGTTAGCGACAGTTTTGCAAATATTAGCAACTGTTTGCAAATCCCTCGCGACAATTTGCGAATGTTTTGGGACCTGGAAAGTACCAGGCGATTTTGTATAGTCAGACCCATAAAACGAACGTACAATCTTCCACTGCATGCATTCAGATCTCTTGTGACCACCGTTCAAGATGGATTTCCAGAATATGGAAATGAATTTCTGCCAAGAAGAGGCTCAACGTGCTGCTATCCTTGAAGAGCAGCTTTGCCTGGCTGCTGCTACAGCTATCGCGCAGCGAAGAAAAACAAGAAAGGAAGAAGAAAAGAAAGACTGTTTGGATCAGAGTGTGGTTGTTGCAGAGGACAGACTTTGGTCAATATGAAATGCTTTTGCAGCAATAACATGATGGAGATGTCAAGAGCTTCAAGAACTTCTTAGAGTGGATTGTAACCTTGCCTCTTCCATGCAGGAGCTTTTATATAGGAACCATAATTATATGGTTACTTGTTCGCTAGCAGTGGCGAATCAAATAAAAATGTTACGACACGTCGACACCGTATTACGAACGTTTGCGAATTCTTACGAGTGTTTTGCGAATGTTTGCAACTGTTAGCGAAAATACAAATTCGCAAAGAAATTTTGAACATGTTCAAAATTTCTTTGCGACAAGAAAAACTGCTTGCGACAATAAAAACCGTTTGCGAACTTTCTTGCAACTGTTAACGAACCTTTTGCAACCCTTTACGAATCCTGGCAAAATCCCAAATTCGCTACGTTCGCAAACGTTCGCCGCTCAGTGAGATACCCCCTTTAAATACTTGTTGCGCGAGAATATGAGAGTAACAATATGCGATTGGAAGACGTGAGGAATCCTGAGAACCAATGTGAAAATATTAAGAAACCTAATGGAGGGAACTCAGAATAGAGTTATATCACAAAAGCGGTAGGAAAGCCTCAGGTTCAATGTGGAAGAGCGCTAGTTTTGGTTAAGATGGGGTTTCAGATTTTGCGTGTGTCCGTGCGTGCGTGTGCGTGCGTGTGTGTATGAGATAACGAGACACTACTTATGAAATATGAAAAAGCATTCAGTTCTAAAAGGAAATCAACGCTTATTTGATGAACATCGGCTTTGAAATGGATAAGCATCGATATTCAAAAACAAAGTAAAACAAAGTGGTTTTAATAAAAGTTGGGTTAAACCTTTTATTAGGACCACTTTGTGCTTGGATATCTCAGTCATTTCAAAATCGATTTCGATCAAATAAACTGAAGTCCTCTTTGAATTGCACGCTCTTTTCATATTTCACAGGTGCGGTTTCTCACTTCTTACAAAAGAAAAGTTAAGGACCTGAAGCACCATCTCAACCAAAAGTACACACGTACCATCCTTTTGAAGAGACAGACATTTGATATGAAAATGATGTATCAGGCGAACTGTTTGACAAAACTGCATAGATATTATGGAGATCGCTATGACAGCACTCTTATATACAAATGTATATCACTTCAAACACTCTTGGTTCCGATGTTATTTTCGTTCTGTCTCTGTGATCTGGTTTGGGTAATTCCGAAGTCGAATGTGTTCACGCTGTGATATCATTCATCCTCCATCGACGAAGACAGTTCTGGATCGTCCTGAAAATGTATATGACAACGGATTAGTGATGAGTAGTCACAGGCTTGTGGATGCACATGGAGGCATGATGCAAAACTAGAAATGTGCTTGATGCGATTTTAGAAACACACACACACACACACACACTATTTTGTGGAGTCTTTTTCACTGAAGTAATGTGACAGCAGCATGTGGTCGACAGGGATATCCAAAGTGGTCTTTTTTTCTGTCATGGGTACATGACCTCCAATCAAAGTTTTTACGAAGTTTATTGACTTCGACTACTGACCTCGTTTTTACTGGACTTTCCTTGTTGGATCACGCTCTGCAATATGATAACTTGATTTTATTGTTACTTAAAGCTATTACACATGTATTTTTACACTGACATTTATTGAAGTATAATGATTTTGATCAATTAATCAATCATTAATATCGATGTCAAAACGATTGTGAAAAAAAAGAAGAAAATGTCCCTCATGATGGCCAGGGCAGTCGAAAGATGGTATAAACTAATATGAACTTACAGGCCCGTGCTCGATCGTGAAACCTCGACTGAAGTGTTCAGCAGCTTGACAGTCAAATTCGTCGTTCGTGCAACACTCAATCATGCTGAAAGTAGGAATGTAAACGCAGTTTATCGTAAACATGACGTCATCTGTCGATAAATTGAGGTAGTACACACTCTCTCACATACACCTCTCTCCTTCCAATCCCTCTTTCTTTATGTATACAAAATGAATACCTACATGAAATTGTTCATATCATACATAAGATATTACATGAACATAACTTGATGCTGCTTAGAAGAACGTGACTTCCGTTTAATTCCATTCCTTCCTTTGTCATATCATGAGGTAAAATGCGCACCTTTACCTGCTCGTCATAATATCCTCACTATGCATGGTCTATGAAGGATTTTCTTTGCTTATTCTTTTAATAACTGGGATGAAAAGAGTGTCATAGAGTTTATGTTTACGGTATACATGCACACATGCGTTACCAGTTTGTCATTTTCCACTGCAATCTGCCCATTTTCGCCGACGTTCAAAATACTTTTCGACTCGCAACAAACCAAAGAGACAAAGCACCTGTAATAAATATGTCATTTGCGCTAAAACTCTTTGTGAGATATCTTTTGACTTGCAATCTGAAAATTGAAATTTTTTGAACCAGGAAAAACTTGAATGGGAATCAACCCGAAAACACCAAATTTTCTCCTCAAATTACTCGATCGTTTGTTGCCATTGTCATCGGTATTTTGTGCAAAATTAATGAATAAGAAAGGTGTCAGTTATTCTAATACTTCATTATTCGATATTCAAATCCTATTGTTAATCCAATTGATAATCCGTAATCGAAGTATACAGAGCAAGGGTACACCTGACAAAACTGTCTGTGTATAAAATGTTTTTAAACGGCGTTATACAAAGCCAAAATACATAAAAAAAAAACTAAAAGACAATGAGAGTAGAGTTAATACATGTCAGGTTCTGCGAGTAGATCACCGAGAAATTCATCATAAACAGCATATTTTCATACATCGAACATTATGGGGGCTCCAAGAATTAATAATTTTGATGATAAGGAATTCAATGCCTCTCAATGAGCAAGAGTAATTCCAAACCAGGGAGACATATGATTATGTGCTCTAATCATGATGTGAATGAGATACAAGTACTAGGATTTTTGGGAAGCTTCCTGCAGACATGAAGGAAAGTGGCGGCTCTACAAACTGGATACCTGACACGCTCGAGAGTTGGGTGATTCCTCAGGGTCTGAAGTGCTTCCTCTGCTTGGTTATTTCCAAACGTAACCCTCCTGATCGTCAAGTCACGAAGACCGGGGAACTGGTCAAGAAGAACTTGGCAGAGCATGGCCGCACCTGTCGAGGACCGCAGCAGCGAAACACGGTCGTGGGGCTCGATCACGAGCTCGGCGATATCGAGCAACAGCAACTGACGGAGAGTGTCTGGCCTGACGACCTCGAAGATTCGGAGGGTGACTCTACGCACACTCTGAAGCGCCCTCATTAGTTCGGTTTCGTGCCATCTCGCCAGTGTCCAATCGTCAACAACCAGATCCACCTCTGCACTGGTAGTGCTGTCCGCATCGAGTCCCTGTGGAAATCAGATAAACACATACAGATGATTCTCTTTTGCAAAATACATGTCTCGTTCATTATGTGCGAAAACAAGGAACATTTGAATTATCTACATCATCCCTATATAATATTGATGTTGGAAGGCGAGTAATCTAACGTAAAATTTAAATGAATTTCATGGTGATATTCACCCAGGGTATCCTCTTCAGTGTTTAATATCACTGCTTTTTCGAAAAGGCCTACGCCGGGGTCCATACACGCAATTTACACTTAACATATTTGTTGGCCATAATACAGGACATTTCAAAATTCTATAATATGCACTATACATATAATATATGAGCACTATAGACATTAAAACAAAATGTATAGATAGGCCTACACATCAGGGAGACGACACCTCCCTGGATACATTTTTCATTTCGATCATCACTGTATTATTGTGAAGGTTACACCGCATTATTAAGCCGAATCATTACATTGTATCATGGCAGGAGTGGACGAAGGACAAACAAACATTCTGACATCCCACATAGCTGAGTTGTACAAACCTGCTCTGTCGAATCCTGAGCCGGCTCAGCGTTGACATGGATCAGGGTGAGAGCCTTGAGACGCGGCAACGAGAGGAACATCAATAGATAACGCAGAGGCATAGCCATGTACCTCAGAGTGAGTGATTGCACCTAGGCCCAGCAAAAATACAATTCCGTTTTAGACATTGATACATTGATGCAAGAGGACAAGGATGTCTCCTAACCTAACCTTCATTCATCCGCATAAAATTGTTTCTCTCATCACGCTCCATTTACGTAGTAATCTGAGCGCGAAGTGGAGATCCCTCTTTCAAACGTTGAACAAAATAGAATTTATTTTTAGACGAATGCGATTTTTTACCTTTATAACTCAAACCTTAGATTTTTTTCGAGACTTTAAGAGAAATATTAACATCTTTTCGCTTCAAAGTTAATAAAGATGGCTACAGCCCCATTGCTCCAAAAGATGCCTTCAATCACTGCAAAAAAAAAAAAAAAAAAAAAAAACGAACTAGAATAATGTATGTAAATCCTGCTATTCAGTTCTCCGCCATTATTACCATTTCTTGACATGACGTAAATGGGTGAAACAGTAGTATACAAAGTTCGATGACCTTTTTCTTTTATCTGTCAAAATGTGTCGAAGTGGAATGTTTTGAGAGCGAAGATCCCGTAAACTTTGATAGATAAGGACGCTGGTATACTATGCCACACATATAATTCGAGATGACTGGACAAGATCGAGGAAAAAGTCTTTATGAACATAGTACTATTGTATCGCGCTGAACTTGAGCTTATCTTTCATTTGACATTCGGATAATATAAATCTTATCTCCAATGTGTCGAATTACTGCATTACTCCAGTTTCGATATACCCGATCAACAGGAATTGTAAAGGGATTTAACTGAAGAGTCACACTGCGCCAATTGCGCAATTAACACTTAACAAGTAACACGTAAACACGTAGAGTTCATCAAAACACGTGCTTTATCTCGATCAAATATTTACACGTATCCAAGGCAAGTAAGGTATATTTCCGTCCCCAAACAGATAACTCCGGATATCTGTTTGTTTTTTGTTTTTTTGGACGGAAGCATATGGATACAGACTACAAAGGATACACAAGTTGAAAGAAACATATTTAATCTTCGTTTCGAATGAAATACCTTTTCAAAATACATACCAAAATAAAATTTCTAACGTGTATATATACTTAATATATATATAAGAATGAGTCTCAAATAGGACATTTGTAGATCCAACAAGAAGGTTTTTATCTGTTTGTTGGATCTACAGATGGCGTATTTGAGACTCATTCTTCTTATAATTATAAAATTCGAAGTCCAACACGTGGAAAATTCCAACGTTGATATATATATATATATATATATATATATGTGTGTATATATATATATATATATATGTATATATATATATATATATATTAATCAACGTTGATTAATGGAAAAACAGCATTCTACTGAAATTGACTGTATCTGCCAAGAGGCATTTTGATACCGAGAGGCATGTAGTTAGATGCATTTGAGATTTGATTACCAACAAGGATTTTTGCACAAAGAGATGGAGTATACACCCTATCAAACTCAACGCAAGCTCAAAAAAAAAAAAAAAAATCAACAAAAACACGTACAAAATGTATTCTATTTTGCTCACATTTTGTCCATTTTCTGTTTCATTCGATATGTACATTGAATTAACGCCTTAAAAGTGAAAAAATACGCATTTTCAGTCCAAAAAAGGTCTACACTATGTCGACTATATAGCTTCACAACTTAATGTTTGAGAATTGGACTGACAATAATAAACTCCCCCCCCCCAAAAAAAAAAAAAAAAACACACACACACACACACACACACACGATATCGACGATATCAATACTTCAAGATCGAGTAGTTATGATATCGATATGATCGATATGAGCATTTACTGCCCAGCTAACCTGCGATGTTGCGACGTTCGAAGCCGTGATCGAGTAGAAGGTGTCGTGGGGCTGCAGGTGACAGAACGTCACGTCTTCCAGACAGGGCAACCGAGCGATGCACCACGCCAGGTCCTCCGACGCCGACTCGCGATCACGTAACCTAATCCACGACGCCGTCATCGACTTGATCTGACGGTGAATGGATAAAAGGGAACACCTTTATGAGTAACTTTATTCACACGTGAAACACGTCATCCGTGAGCACGCGTGTGTTTGCGTGAAACGTGATAGTAATGGCCGATTTTATTCTGAGGAATTGAAACAGCAACAACACTTTCTAATCATGGCGGCGGTAAACAACAACTTTGCATTTGTTCTCGTCATCATATACGACTTTGAAAACAAATTTGGCGTAGTTTTAACTGGACTAAGTCATATCTTCGGCCGATGTTACCGACTTTTTTTATAAAGTGATCTATTCAACATTTCTCGAAGCACGATACAATGCAAGAATTGGTGAGTTGATATAAAATTGCGTCCTCAAAAATAAAGTCATATCCAGTTTGTTCATCAAGAAATATCCGTAACCCGTAATGTAATCCAATTCATGTATACTGGATGGATAATGCATGTCGCTAGTAACGACTCATCACACGCTAATCAAGTAGACTAGGCCTTTCAAATTTTGAGCAACACATGAAATCACGTATCCCTGGCTATCAATCAAGGACACGAATTCCTATCGTTTCATCAAAATATACGGCCCACCGTTCCATTTCTATATCCCGTTTTCATCTATCAAAGGAGCCTCACTTTGGACAGATCGCAGGCAGCGACCTCACTATCACTGGCGTGAATTACCTTGCAGGAGGGAGCATTAGACCGCATCATTGAGTAGAAGGAATCATGCAACTCCGTGTCGCGAAGGAACACGTGGGAGAGAGCTCGCAGCGAGAGAAGGAAGAGGGCTATGTTCCGTGAGGCGGACTCCCGATCACTGAGGTCGAGCCATCGTATCACTATATTTTCGATCTGCAAAGTCACATGACAAAACGAGACTTTGATTTCATAATATGGTCCTTTTCATGGCGACATACTATTTTTGACATTTGACATTTGCAAATCCTGAATATGAATGATTATAATGATTAACTCTACTAACTGAAAAATCTGACCAGTCGTAAAAATAATGATAATAATATCTATAATAATAACAATAATAATAATGATGATAAATATGATAATAATAATAAAAAATAATAATAATCACTTGATTTTTGTATCAGGAAAATAGAAGCAAAGTTTACATCGCAGATGTATTTACATCGCAGATGTTGTTTATTTATGACGTCAGGGGGTGACGGGGGGGGGTGTAATTTGATGCTATTATACTTACACATAAGGGAGCAAATGAGGAAAATGCACATACCTTACAGTTCCACACGCGCGACACACACGCGGCAAAGAAAGCGTCGTGAAGTTGTGTCTTGCAAAGGGTCACATTTCTCAGAGAAGGCGCTGTACATAAAAACGTAGCCAGATGCTGGGAGGCCAGTTCTTGATCGTGGAGAAACATCCCACGTAGTTCAAACGTATGCACCTGTAATCAGAAGATGGAAATGCCACCTTTGTTCCAAATTAAGACCGTTATTTTGACAATGTTGCGCAATGTTGACTTCAGTCACTGATTAAAAAAGAGCGTCGCGAACAAATTCGTATTGAAGACACAAGTTTTGATAACTGAAATAATCTTAATCTCTCTACGTGACAGTAAAATTCGGAGAGTAATTCATTATGGATGGTGACCATGCTATAAATGTTGACCAATACAGTTCATAGTTTTCGTCAAAAGTAAATAAAAACAAATAAACAAAAACAAAAACAAAATCTTCACTGCTTATAAATTCGCACTGGTTGACGTGTAACCTTATTTTTCATTTCACACGCACATTTTAAACGAAGAGAGGATGAAAACGTTTTGGAAGCACTCTTCTGACCATTTTTCAAAGGACATATATACAAACAGTTTTTGTATTCTTTATATCAACTAGAATTTTGGTGTTTTTTCAAATGGTACATTTAATTCAAGTCATGAATTTTCCAAGACAGGTACAAAACAATATACTGTAGTAACTTGCAAATTACAAATTTTACAGGTTACAGTTGTGGGATCATAACATACAACCTGATTGCTTGATGGAAAAGACTCATTTCGAAAGGCCGGCAAATAAAGTAAAGGAACCATTTATAAAATTAACTACAAACCAAACATCTCTCTTACCTTGGACGAAGGAGAGTCCTGCGCTAGGATACTGTAGAAGTCTGGGTGGAATGACAGAGGGACATATTCCCCTATCTTGACATACTTGAGCGACGAGGTGGAACATATCTCTTCGGCAAGCTCCCGGGAGACTGTGCGTCCACAGGACTTCTTCAGCTCGAGTTTCTCCTTGATCGAGACATTGGATGGAAATGACCTCGCTTAGATTTTCATGCATCAAGCACGTCACAGATGGAAAAATGGTATATACACATATGCAGATCTACGTGTGATTTCAAATGACTACTTTGCAAACATGAGGATTGCATCACGTTCCAGAGGGAACTATTGGCTCTCATTAATTATTAGTCTTAAAGTAATGTGTCCATTCTCAGAAGACTCGCTCTTAAACAATGATTTTCAGCATTAATCAACAAAATCGAGCAGCCACTTTTAGAAGACATTGGCTATATGTCATCACGTTACATAATTTATCTGGTTAGTTGTATGAGCCAACGGATCATAATTAATGTTTTTCTTAATTTCAAACGTCTTTAGGGTTTACAGTCCCTTGCTGACATACCAAGTACTGGTTCTCCATGATGAACAGGTATGCCAGAGCTGTATGCGCAGACATACCCTGGCATATTTGCAGCTCCTTACAACCCATTAGGATTTTCTCGTGCACAACGCCAGCTGCCGACTGGTCGTTGCATTCGAAGGCGGTGTCGACGATGAAATGCTTGATCTGATCGCCGGCTTTCCTGATTCCGAGATGTTGTCCATCATTGCTGCACATGCGCGTGAGAATATCCAAGCCCACTCTCTGATCTTGGGACGTGGTAAAGTACAGCATGAAATGGAACTCCCTGGCTTTGGGGAGAATGACCACGTCAAGAAGCCTGGCATATTTTGTCGGGTCTGTGTCATACAGTGATGCCAGATGCATTCCCGCCAGGTACTCCTGGAAGAGTTTGTGAGGGAACATGACCTTTGACACCATGGGTAACTTCCTCCTGTCGTATCTCTCTCTCCGGGTTGCGATTCCTCTTTCCTGAGTCAGAACACCAACCTTGCAACCTAATTCTATCGCCTCTTCACATTCGCTGAAAGCAGCAGGCGAGAAAGCGAGTTTATTTTCGAGAAGCCCAGCGAAGGCCACTTTGCTGATCTCCATCATACATTCGTCTACGACTTGGAACTGTTCATTTAGCAAAGGATCGGTGAGGTTTCTACAGTGTTTTGAGATGTAATGATCCTGCAGGAACAAAAACATTTCCTTGAACAGCTGCGAGAACGTTTGTAGTTTGCGAATCATTTCACGTTTTTCACCAGTCCCGTCTTGCCACATCAGACATAGCATCGCTGAATATATGGGAAACGGGGCCATATTTTCTGTAATAGCGTCGCTCTCGCTGATAAACTGGATCAAACTATCAGCAGTAGCAAGATCTTCCGCAAAGAACTTCTTGATGTACGTTGACACGTTTTCTCTGCTGAAACCCTCGACTCCGATAAATGCATACGCGTCTCTAAGATCTAGATTCCATCGGATTTGATCCGCTTTCCAGGGTCGTGTTGTCACAAGTACTGTGCCCCTCTTGAATCGGTCAGAGCGCAGTATCTGGACGATGGTTCTCTTGCTCGAGTTTGACAGGTCCCCGTCGAATTCGTCCAAGCCGTCAAATACGACAAATACCTTTCCAGGATTGGTGAGGATGTACTCGTCTATCTGCCTTGGATGTACCGTGCTGCTTTCAGAGAGGTACCTCCTCGTGATGTCTCCGATGCTCTCATCCTGCTCCACGTCTCGAAGAGGCACAACAACAACCATGTCGAATTCTTGAAAGAGCGCTCCTTTGGACCAGTCCCAGGCTATCTTCGCGCATAGTGTCGTCTTTCCCGAGCCTCCCTCGCCTTCCACCAGCAAACGTTTCGGTAACTGACCCTTGACCTTCGTTGTCAGAAGTTTTTCGTAGTCAAGGGGCTTCTTCCGATTGGACCCTTTCTGCTTTTCGAGTAGGCACAGATTGGTGAACATATGCTCGAACTCAACGTATGAATCGATACCAAGAGGATCGATTTTCATCTTGCATAGTTGGGACAGGTAAAATTCCCCGAGATCTCTTTTGCACTCGGCCACCTGTTCATCCGTTAGTGGTGGAAACTTCTGATCCACAAGGCCTGTTAGAACGAATTTACAGCAAAATGTCAGGACAAACATACACTTTTTTGTACGCAGTGATGTTCATCACATTCACTCGATACTAGTACAGAACAACATTTACACGTGATACTTATATCATTGGTACAAATAAAAATGTGAAAGACACTTCATGTTGTCTTTAGCCAACAATTTTGCTGAATGACGTATTGAAGAAATAGATGTCAGGGAAGCCAGTTAATTTTCGAACCATTTGATCCCCCCCTCCCCCCCACACACACACACATACAAACACACCTCGTTGTGAAATACACGACTGGCACAAAACATACTCTGTACATGGTGTACTCACAGAGTATACTAAAGCAAACTGTAAATCAAAAGCAAGGATGTCGAAAAGTTGCCTTCTCATATCCCTGCGAGAACCACTGCAACGTCGTGACGGAACTCCCAGTAATAATCACAATAGTAGGCCTAAGTACCTCAAAACACCTTGTTCAATTATAATTATTCACGTGGTGAGTTCTGTGTTTGCAATGTCTAATAGCCTTGTATATACTTCATACGCGGGGAACGAAATTAGATTAAAAAAAATTGTGCTGTGCCAGCTACTTGGAATTACTATAACTGTACAGTTTATAAAACTTCTTGTTACTGCAAAAAAAAAAGGACAAACAAACACACAAATAAATAAACAAGTGTATATCAAAAATCTATTGTCATTCTTAAATGGCAATTCCGCCCCTCATTGTAGCTAGCTTTGATTAATAGAGTAACAGGCATGAAAAAAAAAGGGAATTTACGGGATTTTCAATTTTGACAAATCTCCACGAAATAGAGATGTAGAAGTACTTTACATATGCAAATTAGATGAGGTGATGATGTCATGAATGGACTACCTTCCTCCTATTTTTTTTTTTACGACACCATTTTATTATCTTTCGCATTAGATATCATATGCGATACGAATATTGAGCAATGCTGGCTTACATAGGAGAAGATGTTACAGTTACTAAACTACAAACAAATCGTCCGAAAAACAAGATTTTGTGTAAAAACAACTGGAAGAGTTGTGACGTGATAAGATCATGACGTGATCCAATCTATATTAGGTTGTTGTGACTGACATCCCACTGCATACTGTGACAAATTTCAAAATTCCTTATCTTTAGTACCTCATTCCTTCGACCATACTGTTTTCTTGTTGTTGTTGTTGTTGTTGTTGTTGTTGTTTTTTTCTCTCTATTCATTCAAGTCAACTCAAATATCTTCTGGCATGTAAAATACGCTATATTAGGTCTCACCTTTCCGAACTTTGTCAGCCAGTTGAACCAACCGACACTTCTGAAGAGTGTTGACCAGGACATCTCTGGACTGCGCTTCGGGTACGGTCTTCAGCCAGTCGGTCAACATGAAGTAAGACGCCTCGAGATAATTTCCCCGGTCGCTCACATACCGTCGCAAGGCTGCGTCTTCGATTCCGAGGTCCAGCCCAACTTTCTTGAAATCATCAGGGCCCATCAATTCAGCGAGTTTGTGAAGCTCGAGAGCTGACAACCCGGATGGACTTTAAAGAACGAAGAAAGCAGGAACGGATCTTTTTTTCATATACACATGGATATCTTATTCGTTATTATTGTTAGCTATTTCTAGAATGAGCAGGTAATGTGGTTTGAATTAGGCCTACAAAATATCAAGAAACTTTCGATTTATACATTGTTCTCTGCTTTTATTCTACTTCCTTTTCAACGGTTCGACACGTATCATTGAAACAAACCTTTTTCGAACTTGCAACATCAGGGGCGGTTCCAGGAATTCCGTAAAGAGGGGGCGCCTTTACAAAATTAAAGGGGGGCGCACGCATCCCTCCCCCACTTTTTTCTTTTTATTTCTTTTGTTTTTACAAAAGGGTCCGCCACTGAACATGCATCTCTGGAACAAGTCGTTTGAAGGCGGAATGATTTTTTTACCATCGTACATCAGAGAAACAAATCGATGGTTACAACAAATAGGCCGGTGAAGTACAATAGCTTGTACACTTGTTCTAGAGAAATTAGTAAAATAATTGCAAACATGCCTAGGTGATTATTCTACCGTTGTTAAAGAATGATGAGAGAAAAGTACATTTTTCGGCATACACGATTCAAACCACAGCTGTTATATTGCCACCTCATTCCTATAAGATATTTCAATCAAGGAGACCAATCATGCAATGATGTAATGACTGACTGGCTTATGTGGTTCTCTATTTTGACACTGAAGTTATTTCTATATGCTCTGTGTGATCCCGACGGCATGGCTTTC
Organism: Diadema setosum; assembly: GCF_964275005.1. Lineage (NCBI taxonomy): Eukaryota > Metazoa > Echinodermata > Echinoidea > Diadematoida > Diadematidae > Diadema > Diadema setosum. Next base: position 13,682,039 of record NC_092689.1, read on the forward strand.
GTACGCAATCAGTGTGCCAACAATATAGGAATGTTTGGTCATTTTCAGGGCTTACGACACTATGATGACTCATCGTGGTAAATAAGACTTTGTTGCAAAACTTTGAATAGCACTGCCTACAGACGCTGAAGGCCGGCATCAGTGAAGAAGAGGCTTGCCTCCTTTCAGCATTGACGTGTAAACACGTGGGCACGCGATGATAGCTAATCACTCATCCCATGACTTCTTCGTTTGCTATCTGAATTTGCGCAATGACATGTCCGTTACGTAACGCCTTTTATCTTGAACAAATGGCGTTTGTACAACTGGAGATTCGAAATTGTGGCGGACAAAAGAATGTGTAAGTCATATCTATTACACATCAAATATGTTTCTTTTTTATCAACCTGGGAAAACTTAATTGGGTTCATTTCGATATCTCCGAGCCGCAGTCCATTTAAACTTTCTATATGCAGCGTAGAAAGAACAGATGCCTGTATTGCCTAATGCATGCTAAGACATCATACAAAACGAAAAGGTTCAGTACATGAAACATAGAGCATCACATCGTGATTATGATGGCCACGAAGAGATGATCATACGAATTTTTGTCAAAAAGGTTCAAACTCACCATCTACGGACCATTACCCATTCAACTTGCGCCCTTTATTTCATGATTTACATAACAGAACATTACTTCCTCGTGAAAATAACAGCTTTTTCTATGACGTCGTTGCGTTAGATATCGTGCATGTGAGTAAGAGTATTCATGATTTGTGGCCATCTGAATTTTGAGGACCCTAATTTACTCTACTTACTCGACAGGACAGGAGCGAAGTTCCACGTCCCCAGCCATCGTGGGTATATCCTCCGCAGTTTTTGATGTGAGATGACACGAAGATGGTAGGTCTGAAAAGTCGAAAAAAATTTCGAGAAATTTTCATTTCCATTTCAAAGAGAAGCTTATCTAAGAAACGATATGTATTCCTGCAGCTGTTACCATTGCCATTCCTATTCAATATCGTAGTCAATATTATATCATAATCTATGTCATTATTTCCACTGTAACAGTTCCCAGTGACGGGGTATGGGATCCCTTGTGAGGCAATCATATACCCTCAGTCTTTATTGACGCATAACGGAAATATTGCGTCACACATGCGTACAAGTGTATAGGAGTTATGTGTGAAACCACCCTCGACGAGTTGGTTCAAGAAACGATAATGATAACAGCTTTATCATACAATTCTTATAGGATACTAGTAATCGAACAAACAGAACAGTGAAAGTGTCCATGGAATCGAATCAAATAACACATTTTGACTCTTTACTGAAAGGAAAGATATAATTCTGCTGGAAATTAAATAGACATGGGAAATCTCATTCCACGCATCAACCTATTTTGGAGTTGTAATGATATATAGTGTATTGAATTATTCAACTTTAAGATTGCAGTCTATTCGTTTTACAGGTATCAAGGAATGGAATTCTATTGATGGTGACCTTAAATCTAGTACAACATTTTCCAGATTTAAAGTTCTATATAAAAAGAGTATATTTAGACAGATGGTATCCCTGACTGACTAGACGTCCTTTCTTCCTCTGCCTTTCTTTCTGTCATCTCTTATTCTCTGTGCACTTAGGATGAATGTGTGTGTGAGTGTGTGTCTGCCAAAAAATTAAGCCAATGTATATATATATATATATATATATAATTATATAATATATATATATAATATATATATATATATATATATATATATATATATATATATATATAATTATGTAATATATATATATATATATATATATATATATATATTGTTAACAGATGAATTATGTACACATATGTGTTATCTCAATTTGGACTGATCCTGTGTATGCATTGGTCCATGTCACAACAAGTGTTGGGTGATTGTATTTTACCTTTTCGTGGGCTCCAGCTACAAGCACATAATTGCTTCTTAGGAGTCCTGGCATGTATTTGTTTCTTTGTAATGACTTGTAAGTTGTATATTGTGTTGTATTTTGCCAAAATAAATAAATTGACATGGTTTTTTTTCACATATGTATTGAAACGCTATTGTTAACAATGATATTACTTCGAAAAGCAGAGAGAGAATTATAAAGTGATGACATCATTGACTCGTCTATTTTGTCTTTAATTATGACAGATATCAGTGTTTCATGAAAACGCGTAATTTTCTTTTTTTTTTATCATTTGCATGATTTCAATGGAACTTTCACTGTCGTGTTTCGGTATACCAGAACATGAAGAGGAGTTTTTCGTTTTGGCATGGCAAATATTTACAGTATCACGTCTATACTGGCTCAACTGAACGTTCGATATGAAGCGTGGTCATTATCTCTGAGGCAGTTTAAAGAATACATTATTTTTTTTTTTCATTTCGCTACAGCAGGACATTCGAAACTAGAACATTCGCTGTTATTTGCTCGAAAGCCTTGTTCAACTTCCGGTCTTAATTTTCACTTTCGTTTTTTTTTTTTTTTTTTTTTGGGGGGGGGGGGTATCCAGGAGTCCTGGTGTCACGTGTAAATTGAATGTAGGTCGTTTCCGTTGCAAAGTATAATAAGAGGAAGTTCAGTATGCATAAAATTTAACCAACTTCTTTTTTTAGAGCAAAGCATTCATTCCACGATTCCGTTTCTGTTGTTGCTGTTGTTCTTCGCGTCATTATAACAATTGTCTAAGTTGCTTTTAGCTGTCAACGATGTCTGTATTGTAAGTTCGCTTAGTCGCAGCGTGTGTGTATGTTCACGCAGACTGGACGCTTTGTTCCATGTTAATGTACATTATCTCGCGCTAGCAGAGAGCTGTGAGTTGGTGTCCTATAGTATGTAGAATATACCAAGGAGGTTCTAGAGAATGGAGTCACAACCGTCTTATTTCCTTTGCTAGATGTTCGAAGCCGCCACTCAAAAATAAATTTTGAAGCGTGTGCCAAACAGGATCTGCCGCGCAGATACGAAGACAATTGACTCGTGTCTCATTGCATAATCACCAGCCACTTTCAAAGGAAGATATGTCTTTGTGATGGTAATTACTTTTCGCTATCCCTTCTTATAAAAAGTAGGTGGTACAGACACGAGGATGCGCGAATAGAAATTGGGCAAAAAATGCTGAAATAGAGATGAAAATTACTCGACTGGGCATACCCGGGCACTAATCTGATATATCTGTCAAAAATGAATTATACTTGAAGATTATTCCATATTAGTTTCATTTGTGGAAATTAAGCGGAAAAGTGATAAAACCAGCTTTCCAGGATGGTACAGTTTTAAACATTTTCACATGATACAGCTCTGATTTTCACTTTTGATCAAATTTCTGGACGGAATTGACTTTTGTTTTACATGCTTTATCATTAAGTGAAATTTCCTTTCATTTAATAAATAAATACGCAAAATATGGCAAACATTATGATAACGTTCAAAATGAATCTTCAGATTGCTCAGCAAGACGGCGGCGTCGAACAGCGATCATCAAGGGCACAAGTGCACCTGTGGAATTCTTTTGTACATCAACAGAAATCTGACAACTGTCTGAATAATACAACCAGTTGGAACTCCATGTATAATACCTCCTTGAATATACTAGGAGACTGGCATACAGTATATAGGAAGTACACGTTGTACACGTTCATTGTTGTTTGTGTAAGAGTAAAAGCGAATATAAAGTACAATTTGTTTAAATGATAACTACGATGATGATAAAGACAATGCTGACGATAACAACGATAGTAGGATAACATTGAAATGAACATAACTGTGATAATATAATATCATGTTCTTATTTATCAAAATTACGTAATACTCGTGAATATTGAACGTCATTACAGTATAGGCCTACACTGTACATGTGGATATGTACACTGTAGATACTCACTAATGTGGAAACGCTAATGTGAGCTGTTTTAATAATACCGTCAGTTATACATACGTACAGGCTATATGCTCAGACCCGATTTATTTGTGACTTTTCGTTCACCGGGTTCAGGCGATTGAAATTCCTACTGCATGTAGTGTACTATACATAATATTTTCAAGGTGTCCATCGGTCAGCAGTGACGGAAAAATATGTCCACACTCCTTGACAGATTTGCCAGCACGATCTCTAATATCTGTGAAAGGTTTTGAAATTGATGCGTTTGAAGATCCTCGTACAAAATAAGACCTGCCTGCCTGCAGTCGTAGGATCGTTGGGCTGACCAGGGAGGTGAGCACCTCCCTGGGCTGACCATGGACCTACACTAGGTCCATGGGCTGACCTATGAAATGTTACGCAATAAAAATCTCTAAAATGAAGGTTGGGGATTCCCAGAATGACTGTGGACTATGTACATGCAGGGAGGTGGGACATGGGTGCATTGCTTCACGAGTGTGAATATACAGCATCACAGCTCAAGATAGACATTATTGCATCAGACTATAATAGTGACTCACGCTGAGCGCTACAGCAGCGCACACAATACTCTAGTAATTGTGTGCGCTGTTGTAGCGCTCAGCGTGAATCACACACTATCAGGGGTTTAAAGGGATCGTATAGTTTTGGTTGAAACCTAATTTCAGGTTTCTAGCAATTCTTGGTGAGATAATGAGAAACCTCTTATGAAATATTGAGATAATGAGAAACCTCTTATGAAATATGAAAGAGCATGTAATTCTATGAGAAATTCGACGTTTATTTAATGAAAATTGGTTTTGAAATGGCTGAGATATCAAAAAAGAGCAATTCTAATAAAGTGTGGGACCCACACTTTATTACGATCGCTTTGTTTTACCTTGTTTTTGGATGTTTCAGTCATTCCTAACCCGATTTTCATCAAATAAACTTTGAATTCCTCTGAAAATGGTATGCTCTGTACTAAATCATAAGGGCAATTCCACGGTAACTCGCGTTACAAATAATGGGTACATTTATGGGATAATGTGCCAATATCTTTGTAATTGGAAGGATCCACAAGTTACTTTTTTCATCATTGGTTAAGTAGACATACACCAACTAAATGAATCCAAAAAGAAAAATAAAGGACAAACATGTTGGGATTCTTGAATCATTTAATTTTGGTAACTCGCGTTACACAAAAAGGACATGGTCAATTCTATAAAGGCCTCTTTTTGGAAAGTCTCCTCATACTAGACAATCCTGATAAAAGTTTTCCTACCTTGAATTGATAGTGGGTTAGGACTCATGAATTAACACTATCAAAGTTGAGTAACAATGACCTGGTAAAATGTAGGGAGCCTTTTTATCGGTAACTCGCGTTACGGTAACTCGCGTTACATTATGTCCACTAACAGCAGGGTGACACAAATTGATGACATACAACTGTTCTGATGGCACTGAATCTTGTGTTGAATATTTTGAGAGATGCTTAGTACATAGTAAAATGAATAAATGTTAAACAAATATTTTACTAATCAACCCAATTGATAGAGAAGAATGTTTTTAAGACTAAAAAGAGCTCCACTCCTCAAAGAGACCCTGAATATGTTTCAATATATACCCAGATGATTTAGGTGTATAAGTACATAATTTTCAGAGTGTAAAAATGAAAGATGTTGAAATTCTTTTAAAAACAAAACATAAAAGTATCAAACCCTATTGACAAGTTTACAAAAAAGCCTACAATCTTTCAAAAATTAAAATCCTGTCTTTTTGAAAACTCTAATTTCTTTGCAACTAACTGACAAATAGACCAGTTCGTAATTCCACTTTGCGCATGAGCAGAAAAAGTTCATTTGTCCCAACAGGCATTTTGGTTTGTAAATTCACTGATATAAGCATCTGTGATGTGATGATTATTCATGTGATCCTTATCTAAATGATGCTTGCCAGCACATCCACCTGACAGCAAGAATGGTATTTTGCAATATAAAAGGAAATAAGCTGTTACTGCATTCAATACAAAACAATGAAATGGATGCTTGCTAAATTATAAACTGATGGGAGTATTCTGATCCCCTGATCGAAATGAAAGTTCATTCTTTTTTTGAACATGAATTCCATAAATTGTTATGTCAGGCAAGTTTTATGCATTATGCCACTTTGAAAAAGAGTTAAGTGCCGAACCAACTGAGAGAAAAGATAGGTCATTTGTACCAATGTGTACATGAACTACAGTGTAATTACGAACTGGCTTATTACCCTACATCAACTTAAATAAGCACTCAATTGATCAGTGTTTTTGTAGTAGCCATGATTAAAAAAGTCATGGGCGTGCATACTCGAGCAGTATTCGAACTAAGACCTCCTGATCTCCGGACGGGCATCATCTCGCAACTAGACCACCGAACTTCCGCCTGACTAGAAGTGTTGGTTCTAATCCTTATATCATGCAGCGGGTACTGCATAATTATTCAAATTCATGAAATTCTTTCGTTGAGATGTTATTATTGCAACTAATTGACAAATTGCCCTACATCAACATAATAAAAACTGAATTGATCAGTGTTTTATTAGTAGCCATGATAAAAAATCATGGGCACACATGGGTACTTGAGCAGGCCGGATTCGAACCCACAACCTCCTGATCTCCGGACAGGCGTCATTTTCACTAGACCACCGAATAAGTATTAGAATCAACACTTGCTGCTTTATAGGTCTACTGTAATAAAAATTCTGTAATACTAATGCAGGAATTTCAGAAGATAAATTTTAGGTTAATCTCGTTCACTGCTGGATGTACATGTACAGACTATGTACACATGCAGTAAGCCTGGCTAGACTCCTCAATGTAGCATGTGATCAGTGGCCTTGATGCTAGTATTATACAATCACAGTTTATTAGGCTACTCTCCTTTGTTTCAGTCCAGCATAGACAGTATGTATAACACTAGATTTGATTGTTTTCACCATGATATAGCTCAATTAAGTGTTAAAATTTGCTTACGTTGGTGGAAACTTGTGTTTATAGTCGGTAACTCGCGTTACATACCGGTAACTCGCGTTACATGGTAACTCGCGTTACACTTTTCATTGACATTTTCTAATGTGATGACAGTGTTTATTCAAGTCAACATCCTGTGTACAGTATCAGGGTGTGATGAATTTAGAAAATTATGATTCCCAACAAATTACCTCCACTGCTTCCTTCAGAATGAAAAATATTTTTTGTTTCGGTAACTCGCGTTACATGGCTCAAGGGCTGAACTTTCAGGTGGTGATAAAAATTTTTTGAAGGTGGCATAGAAATTTTCTCATGGGAGACTGAAGTAGAACCAATTTGCTTCTTTAAAATGATTTAACTGAAGTGCTAGCAGGATTTTTCTTTAAAAAAAATGTATATCAAGTTAAGCATGCATTTTAGCAATTTGGATGACTGAAAAATTGTCTTGAACATTTGTAGCTGTTTCTCAGGAAATATTTGACCGATTGATATAATTCTTTGAGTTTCTTCAACTTCAATATATGGGTAATACATAATGAGTAATTCTTTTGCAATATAATAAACTTGAAATTTTAGTGCCATGTCCACATTCCCATGGAATTGCCCATAAGTGTTTTCTTGGTATCTTGCAAAAAGTTAAAAGCCCAATTCTCATCTCCACCAATACTGTACCATACAAAATAATAATGCAATTGCACAGGGCGCTGGTGATTATGAATTAGTATCCATCCGATACTACTAAGGTTGAGGAGGTTGATAATTTTACGCCCCAACCAAGTAACGTGCATTATTTGTTTCATAAAATGGTGACATAATCTAAATTCCGCGGCAGATTTTCTTTCAAGATACCAGCTCCAAAGCTACACTGTAACTGAACCGCACACACAAACAAATGTACATTGTACTTATTTATTTGCAATACAATAATGGGCAATGCATCTGAGCAAGGAGCTTGAAGCTCCTTGATCTGAGCGCAGACGAGTCTCGTTAGTACTGGTCATTAGTATACAGTGTACTAAAAGATTCAAGTATGCAATGATTTGAACATAATAACTACAAAATGTACCAATCCAACATACAATGTACAGACTGACAAATGGGAAAAAACTAGCGACTAGGCACACCACAACGTGTTAATTACTGCAAGATTGCAGTGGCCTTATCAACTATTATTTTTGTTTAAAAAACACATGCTTGTGTACTACACATTACAAACAAGAATTAACATTCGTATATATAGTAATAATAGAGAGACTCTTATAAAGCGCTCATTCTACCTAAAAAGATACCGCTTTATGCATTCTATTTACACACAACACAAAACAAACAAGTTACTAGTGTACTGGCTAATACTGTACATGCAATCTTACATGTAGAAATATATCTACATTGTACATGTGTACCCATCCTTTCTAGATGTACACTATATATTCCAGGATTATTATTTATGTTTTCTTTTTTTTCTTTGTTTATGTTAATTTGTTCGACATTGGTGTTTAGATCTGACCTCTGTTTACTATCATTGGGTAGGAAATTCAAAATTTTTTCCAACTGTACGTCAATGACACTTTCTCCGCTTCTGAACATGGCTCTGTCGCGTTAATTTCTGAGGCACATGTATGCTTATATTTAGGTGAAGAGGTTTCAACGGATGATAGGGTAGAGGAATCAACACCCTCATTTCTGATATTGTTCAAAGAAGAAAACAAATTAGATCAAACAACAAACCACAGGGTCAATACTGATGCTGTGGTTATATAAGAATGTGGTCTTTAAACATTTTAGTTTTTTGGAGATATATAAAGTCTAAACGGATAGATAATGTAGGTGTTCAGATGTTGAAGATAAACAATGATTTTGTGACGGGGATATGGAGAAAGCAGAAGTATTTGCAAAGCATTTCCAGAATGTCTTTGCCATGGAAGATACTGATTCCCAACTCCCGGATCTACCAGATAGTCCATATCCTGACATGCCCCCCATCAGAGTTGATTTAGAAGGTGTTAAGAAATTATTACTCAATATCAACACAACAAAAGCCACAGGACCCGACCTGATCCAGAACCAAGTTCTCAAGATCGCAGCTGAAGAGTTATCCCCAATCCTCCAGTTCATCTTTCAACAATCGCTGGACTCAGGCGACCTTCCTCTCGACTGGAGGAGAGCCAGCATCACTCCCCTGTTTAAGAAAGGTTCAACCACTGATCCAGCATTTCTTTGACGAGCACCTGTTGCAAAATCCTGGAGCATATAATTGATAGTAATTTGATGAAGCATCTTAGTAAGAATAACATCCTCGCGGAAAATCAACATGCTTTCCGGAAACATCGGTCGTGTGAATCTCAACTCATTCTGACAGTTAATGATCTGGCTAAGAGTCTCGACACTAATACAATAACAGATTTGGTCGCCTTGGATTTCTCCAAAGCTTTTGATAGTATTCCTCACCACAGACTATGTACTTCACAAGCTAGAATTTTACGGCATTCGTCACGGCGTAAAGCAATGGATATCGGCCTTCTTGACCAAGCGTCTTCAGCGTGTGTGCATCAACGGGAAGTGTTCCGATTGGCACCCTGTTCTAAGTGGTACTCCGCAAGGGACGGTCCTCGGACCACATCTCTTCCTTCTTTTCGTCAATGATATCCATGACAATGTCAAAAGCACCACAAGGTTATTTGCTGATGACTGTTTGTTGTATCGCCAAATAAAATCAAGTGACGACGAAAGTGCCCTCCAAGACGACATTAATACATTGGTACAATGGTCACACTGGTGGGGTATGAAATTTTATCCTTCTAAATGTGAATCAATGCGTGTCACCAGGAAAAGAGCTCCAGGCAGTACATCATACAACATTCTCGGCATCACCCTTGAAGAGTCTAAACAAGTTAAGTATCTCGGCATTAATATTCAAAACGATTTGCGCTGGAACAGCCAGACCCACCAAGCAACAACGAAAGCATCGGTTTTCTTGAACTTCTTCAGACGAAATTTTTCCAACTGTTCAACACCTGTGAAGGAAAAGTTATATTTAACCCTTGTCCGTCCTCACCTTGATTATGCTACCGCTGCTTGGGACCCATACACAAAGAAGAATATTTCCTCCATCGAACAAGTCCAAAGACGGGCTGCTCGTTTTGTTACAAACACATACGACCAAGAAGCAAGTGTCACCCAGCTGCTTAGTTCACTAAATTGGAACCCACTTCGACACAGACGGGAAATACACCGCTTATCCTGTTTTCATAAGATGCTCCATAAGGAAATAGACATACATCACACAGACCATGTTTGCCCTAAACCAGATCGAAGTAGGCGGGGGCATTCAAATCAGTTTGAGGTACCAACTAGCAACACAGATATGTACAGGAATTCCTTCTTCCCTCGAACCACAAAGACATTGTAATCTCCCAAGTTAATTCAGCTACTTTTAAGACCATGGTTTCAAACCATATTCTCCCAAACTGAGTCCACCGTCTGCCGCCACCTCCAGTTTAAACTCCGCTTGGGGTCTTTTGGAGGATACACTACCAAGACAGTACGAAGTACCAAGTTCCTTTCATTAGCACAGTGACCGTGTACTTCAACAACGTGTATGTGGCAAATATGGAAATACATAATTACATTACATTACAGTATGCAATTTGCTTTGCGTATCTTTTTTAGCTGTGTATGAAACGTTTTCAAGTAATTTACTTGGATAGTAGTGTTTTTACATTTTTCTTTAGTTATTTACTCTGTGGCCTCCAAACAATATGAAAACCATGATATAGCGCTCTGAGTAAATCCGAGAGTACTATGAAGACCTATTAAATTCTTCCCTAAATGAAGTCTTCTTGAATTCTGAATTGATATGCATTGTACGCTTCTGCTTAGTTCTGGGATTGCGTGTCGATTGCGTGTCGATAAATTGTAAATTGACCCTTGGGATTGGAAAGATTTTATGCAGATTACATTCATTATCTTTACATCATGTACCACTTCATTCAACTATCAGTAAGTCGATAGAAAATAAGATACCATCTTAATATCGCTAAGCTTTTGTGTGCGTGTGTGCAATTGGATCTATCTCAGATGCTGATTATGTCTCGTTTTATGCTCTGTCATTGCGGTTTTGGACGCTAGCTGGCAAACCTACCATTTTCGGTTTCAGAAAGTCACGAAAGTCGTTCCATACGGCTTACCTATGCTACGTCTAGACAATGCTTTGAATGAATTGTCATTTATTAGAACACAATGGAAATGAATGATATGCACACCAACACACTTCGTGGATATTAATATCAACAGGGAAGGGGCACTTCAATTTCTTAACGTCAACTTTCATGGTATATACAATTATACAAATAAAGTTCATTTCTGCGTTGTACGTTGTGAAATAGATGGCCAGGACACTCGTGGCTTCGGTAACTAAAATATACCACACCCAAAGGCCAACAAAGCAGTGTTCACCTACATGTATTGAACGCTATGCGTATGGGGCTGCTGGTCGCAGTTATGTTTACCTCTGCTATCAAATATAGTAATGGTGTGCCCCAAGGCAATGTTTGATAAGGTGACACGACATTTGAAAGGTTAGAGTTGTGATTGGGTTTTACTTTTATATGTATTGTTTTAGCGTGCGGAGCAATTGTCGCAGGAGCTTAAAGGGTGTGTACAGTTCTGGTTGAGGTGAGGATTTAGCTTCTAACGTTTAACACTCTATGAGATGTCAAAGAGCATGCCGTTCTAAGGGGTATCAAAAGTTTATTCGATGAAAATCGGTTTTGAAATGGCTGAGATATCCAAAAACAAGGTGAAACAAAGAGATCCTAATAAAGTTGTGGCATGTCGCCTTTTATTATTAGCACTTTTTTGGATATCTCAGCCATTTGAAAACCAATTTTCATCAAAAAAACGTTGAATCCTTCTTAAAATTACATGCTCTTTCATATTTCATAAGAGGCTTTTCATTATCTCACTTAGGAATGTTCAAAACATGGATCCCCACCTCAACCAGTACTGTACAGTCCCTATAATGTCATGAAACCGGCCGTTTGAAACACCCTATAATCGATTATGCAAATCGCGAACCTGCTTGACATGGAAACACGCAAAGCAAAGTGCCGACAGAGATATAAGCCGCAAAAAATAACCGCGTACATTATGGTGTAGGTCTGTGTCTCACCTCCCTGGTTATACACGAATGGTATACTCACATGCACCCGAACAGGAAGAATGTGGCACGTGTATCGGTTGGGAGGTGGAAATAATATGGTATCGGCTTGACCGCAAGATCGGTCTGTATCTTGTCGTCTGCGGGGACTACGTCTGGCTTCACGGAATCCTACGGAGGAGTGCCGTGAATGTCAAAATATGATGAAAACTCCTCTAGATACGAGGATCTTTCTGTCTAGGTCGGCAAATTCGATGTACACTGCGGGCAACAGTACCTCTTTACCCTTCAGATGAATAAGATACTCGTGACTATTAAAACAGCCCACAGTACACGTAGTTTATTCCTCACGTTGGGTTTGCCCGACCAGACGCTGTGCGCTACGTACATACAGCGACTGGGCTGTGTATACTTGGGTGTGCATCGTATGTACAAGTGTCGGAGACACGTATACTCCGAAAAAGTTTATTGTTTGCGCCCAGTGGAGCTTTGCGGCTTGAATTCGAGTAGAAACTTCAGGCTTTTCCCACCTCCCTACACTGGGTCACTGCTGCACCGCACACATCGGGCAACATACATAGAACATATAATAGGCCTATTGTATGTACTAGATGCGTCTACGGGCAAATACATGTATACTGTAAACAACAATTACGTAATTGCTAGTAGAATTCGCGCGCAAGTTTGGTGCCACAATTCAATTGTACGTCGTGTTATCACTGTCAGTGGCGTAGACAAATCTTCAAACATGGGGGAGAGGGAGGGTGATTTGCCTCGTGTCAGAGAGGCGATCCTATGTATGTTTCATACACACTTTTTAATGGTTTAATGGAATTCTTTATTTGAATTTCATTCAATATCGGCACCAGTTTCACAACGAAACGAGTATCAACAAAGATAAGCAGCTGTATTCTTCCAATTTGTGTTGCTGAATCACATTTTTCAGCATACAACAAAATATTTTATGCACATCACCCATGTATACAAAGTGATACAAAAATCTGCATAAATCTCATAATAATAATAATAATATAAAAAGTTCTCCTGCAATGATCAACTTGATCACACTGATCAATATCTGCTATATTAGACAATTGCACACTTGATAATACAGCATTTTACCATAACCTGCAGTAAACTAAAATCTCATATTTTTAGCCTATTATAGCCCTTACCCTATATATGATTCCGTTATACAAAACAAAATACTACTAATCACTAGTGCGTATTATGCTTCATCATAAAATACCAAAACAAACAAAAACTAATGTCTTATACCCTGTTAGCACTTCGCCATCACGTACCCTAAAAGCCCTAACTACGGACTACCCAACCCAACCCCCCCCCCCCCATTCTAAACATCTCTTTAATCTACTCCTGCTCACCTCCAAACACTCACCAGACAAAAACAAAAAACCAAAATACACACACACACACACACACACACACAATCATTATCATCAACAACAAACAAACAAACAAATACCTTGTATACATACGGTTATACAGCTTGTTATTCCGAAGGTTCGTTATTCCGAATTTCATTTTCGGATTAACAAATCTTCGGAATAACGAAACTTCGGAATAACGCCACAAATGTCCGGATTAACGAACCCTTTTTCATTTTCGGATTAACGAACCTCTAGGTATAGGGAATTTGTCTGATTCGGATTAACGAACCTTCGGAATAGCGAACCTTCGGAATAACGAACAGCACCCATACATACACACCCACATCAGATCACACTGCGTCATAGGGTCTACAGTTATCCGTTCCTTGATTTACACCAGACACCGAAACTGACCAAACGTTCGAAGTGGGGAAAAGAGAGAATGTGATAAGCAAAATATATTTCTCTGACAAATTTGTATACATATTTCCCTACCAACTACAAATATAAATCATTAAATTTACAAATCTCTACTAAACATTCAAGTGCTCTTATTTTTGCAAATGGAACCCAAGCTTCCCTGCTTTTATCGCAGTTGAGAGGTGAAACCGCTGTATTGTGTATTTACGTGGTAAATTTATGATCGTCATGATACAACACTAATAATCTCATAATCTAATTTCATAATACAATCCTTAGCCGGCGTGCTAAGGATAATATTTGAGGTATAGAGCTTATGTGCCACATGTTTTTGTCCTCCGTGCATCCTGAATTGAATTGAACTGAATTGAATTGAATTGAATTGAATTGAATTGAATTGAATTGAACTGAATTGAATTGAATTGAATTTAATTGAATTGAATTGAATTGAATTGAATTGAATTGAATCCTTTGCCACTAAGCTGTGAAGCTATGCCACGGACGCTTCATATTTTCGAAAGAGATAGACACGTCAAAAACCGACAAATTATGTATGGTTTCGTCACACCAATGGGTAAAAACAAGTGTCATGTCATGTCCTAGCGAGACCGCTACCACCATTTTCTGCTTGGTCGCAAATAAGAGGACAAACGTGTCGACTGCAGTGCGCTTAACGCGGTAACTCTGTAATAAATGGTAAATACCATATCTTGATAACAACACTGTTCCAAAGTCAATCAAAGCCTAGCATCATTGTACATATCATGCGTATGTTGAATTCAAGATTGCCGTTTAAACTAGCTTCTTTGCTGTTGTTGTTGTTTTTCCTTTTCCTTTAGATTTGTGAAAGGAATAAGCTCGAGTGAGGGAACCCTGGTTCAAAACTCAATCATCATGACTATTTTGGTCAACTGAAAGGTTTTTCTACGCTCAAATTTGATTTTAATGAGATGATGATTGAAATGCAATGATTGCAATGATGATGGAAAGATGAAATATCATATCAGCGCGAAGTCGTGGGCACGTTTGGATCTACGCCAGTACACAGGTAGGGTATGTTATATTTTCTGTGATATTTTGATTTCCCAGTACTTCAGGGATAAGATGTGGGATATTAAGGTCTGTTACTACTCTTTTATTTCATACGTTGGGTTAGACGTTTCTTCTGGGGACAATATTGCACGAAACAAACTTTGGGTTTTCTTTCTGAATGATTTGAAGGCTTATTCAGCCAGGGAGCAATACCAGTTTTACCGAGAGGTCCCTTCTATCAGTATTTAGGAAGCGCTGCCTGGTACCCATTTATAGGGTCGAGATATCGGGCAAGAAATATAAATAGATAAAACTATATATATATATATATATATATATATATATATATATATATATATATATATATATATATATATATTGTTATGAATTTGCTTATAATCACATCAATCAGTATTTGTGATCGGCAGTGGTGGCGTTGTATGATTATGTGTGTGATCAGCCAAGTGATACACGTGTGTTTGTAAACACGTTATAGTAGTAGCTCCATGGTATAGTTTTGTATCGCTGATTACGCAATCTTAATGTTGAGCTGTTCGTGGTTTAAGCCAGTTCGGAGTTAGCTCATGGGCACATTGGTCCGAATGACCTTTCTTTTTTCTCAGTCGGTTAGGGGCACTTCATTCGTTTTGAGAGCGACATAACGCATAAGCTTTACGTAAGGAACTCATTGATCCTCTTCAAACAAAGAATGAACTTGTAAACACCAGATGGCCAGAATGATCCGTCAAGTAGCACATGCCAAGCATCCACTTCATTATTTTGCGTTGAATGTATTAACAACCTCTTTCTATTGATATTGCCAAATACCACTTTTCTGCTGTCAGGTGGATGTGCTGGCAAGCGGCATTTATAAGGATTACATGAATAATCATTACATCACAGATGCTTATCCGAGTGAATTTAAAAACCAACATGCATGTTGGTCCGAATGACCTTGTTTCTGCTCATGCGCAAAGTGGAACTCCGAACTGGCCTATTGGCTTTGAACCGCAGGCTGTATGATTTGACACAGGTTGAATTTAATGTTATGCATAATGGATTATGTTAAACTTGGCGTAGCTAATGGAACTTTCCACGTACCTGAGTATGGGACTGGAAGTTAGTCCATGTTAAAGGGACTGTACAGTACTGGTTGAGGTGGGGATTCATGTTTTGAACATTCCTGAGTGAGATAATGAAAAGCCTCTTATGAAATATGAAAGAGCATGTAATTTTAAGAAGGATTCAACGTTTATTTGATAAAAATTGGTTTTCAAATGGCTGAGATATCCAAAAAAGTGCTAATAAAAAAATGCGACATGCCACAATTTTATTAGGATCTCTTTGTTTCACCTTGTTTTTGGATATCTCAGCCATTTCAAAACCGATTTTCATCGAATAAACTTTTGATACCCCTTAGAATGGCATGCTCTTTGACATCTCATAGAGTGGTTTCTGAATATCTCGCAAAACGTTAAAAGCTAAATCCTCACCTCGACCAGAACTGTACACATCCTTTAAACTACATTGGTCGTGTCAGTCGACAATATCTTGGAACCGTTATTATTCATTTTATATATAAATGATATTGTTTATTCGGCCCCATTACTACATTTCACACTTTTTGCGGATGATAGGCCTACAAATATTGTATTTTCTCACAGAAGTTTTGATACCCTTGTAAGTATGTTAAACACGGAATTATTGAAAATTCCTCCATAGTATAAAAGTGAAAGATTTTCATTGAATATTTCAAAAAACTAATTATATGTATTTTAACAGTTCACATTCTCAACCTGATGAATGTAATATTTGTATTGATAGAAAATTGTTAATTGGACGAACGTCTACTAAATTTTTGGGAGTAATTTTGAATAATAAATTGTCTTGGATGATCATAAAGGACTATTAACAACTGTTATATCCAGACAGATTGGTATATTATATAGATTGCGATATTTTTTATTGTCATCTTAATCATTACATATGCTTTATAATGCACTTATTTTCCCTCATATTATGGCTTATTGTATAAGACGCAGGTAAATTTATTGTTCTTATTGCAAAAGAAGGCGATCAGAATATGTTCACACTCCACGTATTCAGCGCATACGACCCCGTTATTTAAGCAGCTAATTGTGTTGAAATTGATGATATACATAAGTTTCAAACTTCTGTACTTATGTATAAGTATACGCAAACTTTGTTACCACAGTCCTTTCAAAACTTTTTCGATTATTCACAATGCAAACATTCATTCGTACCCTGTGTGTACAAGACACTCGACAGATTTTCATTAATATTAATCCGAAATCCCTTATAGCTCACAGGTCAGTGAGGCATCACGGACCTGATACATGGATTGTTTTACCCGACTCCCTAAAGACACGAACATCTGTTTTCTTTCAAAGCTAGTTTAAAGAAACATATTTCAACTCAAAATATTTAGTAAAATAAAGTATAGTAAATTATATGATTTTGTTTGTGTTCTGGTTTGAAATTATTAGTATCATTGTACTGATGTACTAAAGAATAATTATGTATTATAAAATGGTCCCAACACAAACATTCAACTCACCTGTTGCACTCGTACAGTACCCACTCACAACTTCTTTTCCCTCTAAGGCATGCATACTGTTGTAATGTAGAACAAAAATAAAAATCTGTACTTTCTGTGAGAGGCAAACCTGAGTTATATTTCCCAATGAGGCCATCAGCCCAGTCAAGCTATGCTTATGTTGACGGTCTCCTGCTTCCTACTGCCATATTTGTATTATATTCAACTATAAATGTTTTACAAAGATCTTTGTTATGCATTTAGTATAAACTGCACTTTTGTTTTGTATTGTTCCTTTGTCATTTGGTTATGTTTGATTTAAATTTGTCACATTGATGTTATTCATTTTTTGTTTGATTTGATTTGATTTGATTTGAGAAGCAAAAATAGATACGAACGAACGAACAATCAGACTCCGGTTAGAGAGGACCGTTATAGCCTTCTCAACGTACCTGTCCACGGTCTTGAGAGAAGTTGTATTCCTTAAGGTAATTATTCTCCTAACTGAATTAAAGTGTTTAACAGCAGAGTAATCCGAGAGATGCCATCCTGCTAGCCTGTTTTCCCTCGACAACGACAACGACGACGATAATTCCGTCGACTTGGCCAGGTGAACCACCAGGCGGTCTGGAGCCAACGCCCATCTGTGAGTGCTACACGGCAACCAGTGGGAGCCACGCCGACGTCGACCAGGGGCGTCGAGACAGTGTGAATGGCAACCAGCATCCGGCGGCCAACGCCCTTCTGTTTGGCATAGTCGCGGAGCTGCAAGCCGACCTGGGATATCGTCGCCCGCTGATTCGTCGACGACCCATCGACTCATCGACTCATCGAAGCGTTCTCCACGTGATAGCGTCTGGCGTCGCCTCCCCGTCACGTCGCAGGCGAGTTGGGCCCTGACGTTGGGTTCTCAAAGGGTAAAACCTTAGCCAGGTATTACATTATCTACAGCACATCTAGTCACCTTTCATTGAAACGATCCCATAACCTTGAATTGTTATGGTTAATTTCACTGTGATGCTCTAAGCAAGAATGATTATTTCAGATGGAAACGGATTGTAGAGCGAACTCGTAATAAAGCAATGGAAGATTTATCTGTTTCTATTCAATTAGACCGCCTTGAATTCATTTATGTGAACTTATAACAATATATATACTTATAACAATATATATACACACATATATATATATACACATATTATACAGTAAGAATATGTTTAAATTTTATTGAAAGCCTGTTGTTCATTCATGTATTGTTTGTTGTTGTTTTGGTACCTCTTTTATTTTTAGTTTGTTTGTATCTTTTATGATTGTAGGAAAATGTAACAAGACCAGTAAAATAGGAATTAGCAGTAGGTCAATGGTTTTTGCCATAACCCCCACATCTGCTGCGCTTTCTTGTGTCAGATGACAATGATGTCATCACTTCGTGAAATGATATTTCGAATATTGTATTTTACTTATGATTCTAAGGTAAAATAAAATATGTAATGTAAACGCTGGAGGTTTTTTATCATGTTTATGCGGTGTTTTTTTTTTTCAAATATATGAAATAAGCTTGAATATTTAACTATTCATTATGTAGTTGTAGACCTAATTGTTAATCTATAACACAAATGCTGTATTGCGTTAAATTCATGTGCTTTTTCCTTCCACTCCTCCCCTGAAAGATGACATACACTGTACACTTGTGATTATAATGGCTGTTTCGTCTTTATATACAATGTATATGTAACATAATTATATTCCTAATCCGAAGCAAACATTCCTCATTTTTCGGGCTACCTGGAATCTTTCATCTGTCCTGGAAGACGACATATACTTCTGAGGTATTTTATTTCGGGGTATATTATAGTTCGAAAGAAGTATATTACGTCGTTGTTTACATATTGATTTATTTCAAAAATCGAACCTATATCCGACCACGAGCAGGACACAATGCTGTACACATAGTTGTTAAGTCCTAAGGATGTCCCAATTTAGCTTCACAAAAACGGGCCAACATCTGTTGCAAGAGTGTTTCCATTGTTTTAACTTTCAGTTTTGACATTAATTGAAAAATTTGATTATCCGCTCCCCTTGGATTGAAGGCAACAGTTGTATTGATCAATATGGCTGCTTGGAAATACGGACAATGGTTTCTGTATTATCGGGAAAAATTCAATTGTTTATTGGTGTAGTATAAACCATGGAAAAAGATGTGAATGAAAACATTATAACCTCATGAATAATTTCGTAGGATACGTGACTAATCCTCTATTTTTCAAAGGCATGTGCAACTTTGAAACTCCTAAAACTCCATCTTTATCTGATATGAAGGAAACATCTTGTGCTATATTAGACTTAATTCTTCTTATCCTGAATCGTATTGCCTTCCAACTTGGCGACTAAACAGCCGCTCCCCTTGTTCCTCTCGTCGCGTATATGCAAACTCTGTTCGGTATATTACCAACACAAAGAGACAGACATTGACTACACGCCACATCGAAGCGCACAACTATTGATATGTCAGGTAGGTACAACAATACAAATTAAATTTCCAGAATTTGAAGGTAATATCTTTGCCATGTCAGATTGGAAAGAGACATGCTGGTAGTGAAAGAAAAAGAGATGTAATATACAGGAAGTAATGGAGAACAGAATGATTTGCATACGTTAACCACAGGGAATCTAGATTTCACGGGGTGTTTCTGCTTGTACACACGATACATAACACGGGTCAAATAGAATATTTTCACATTAGAACTGAAACGTCATAGATGAGTAACATTCAGCAAATTTATTGGAAGATGTCAAATGCGTACATTTTATTCAAATACCATGCATGTATAACGTGTCCGACTGTCATGCAGTATATCAGATTGTTTCTATGTTTGTTTGGTTGTGTTTTTTTTTTCTTCTTTCTTTTTGTTCTGAAAAGAATACAGGCCCTATAGACAAATTGAAGAAAACTCACAACCCAACCTTCATCCCTCTCATTGATATTCTCTTGCTTTCAAGAATATATACTTTCACTGAGTAGTGGTTTGACTTCAACACACTTTGAATACATGTCGATCTAACTGCTCTTCCATCAGATTGTCAAATAATGGGTGATAAATATCGACGCATATCAGGTCTCCAGGGATTTCAATCGTAATAATTACATATTTTTGAAACATTTTGAATATGGAATGGACATACATTTCCCATTTGATTACGTATAAGCGTGTATGTAGGTATATATAACTACTATATGAAAGTATCTTTACCAATTATACTTATTATGATGCAAAAACAAAAGAGAGATACATTATGAACTGTACACTATTATACTGTTGTCATGTCAAAATATTACTTATATGCAGGACAGTTATGCTTTGTTCATCTGAACTGTAACGTATCCGAGATTATGTATAGCCCGTTTAGTCCTTAACTGTCCTCGTCTGTTATCATTCATGAAGTATACGTGTAAAAGTAATTGTGGCATCTAAGATGCGGATTCTAGGATCTCAATGAAAACTTTGATAAACAACCTAGGAATTTCACATCTTGAATACGATAACTATACCTAACTGTATAGTGTAAATATATGTGCCTCTGGTATCTTTGCACGACAATACGCAATGGGCTTATGGATTCTGTGTCAGCAGTGTGATTCGCCGTGTACGAAATGTTGCAAAAGGCATTTCCGTTTACGTTATTGCATTCTTCTTTCAGGGACAAGCTAGAGAACTGAGTACAGCTGAGTACAGCTACTGGAATAATCACAGTGCTGTAGGCGGGAAAAGTTATGCGACATATGATGGGTTTTGCACTCCAGATCTAAATGCAGGGGTACCTCCGGACATTCGCCGACACCTGTAAGCGATAGCTGTGGTCAGTATCATTACCAACACGAGACCTGCAACAACTCCAGCGATGATATACACCGAGAAGTCTTCTACGGGTGATGGGATAAGAAGCGATCCGGAGGATACAACGAGATTTGATCGCTCGTTCCGATTCCCAGCGTCGTCGAACGCGACCACTGCAAACGTGTACGTGATCGACCCTGATGATTATTAAAAAAAAAAAAAAAAATTAAGAGAAAGTTTGACTTAGTTATCAAAACAACAATGTAGTTGTAGATTAAGTGAGAACGTAATCATTGATGGCTTATCATATTATCATAAATTATGTTGGGGCTTGGAAGAATCATTCAGGTTTATCGGTTGACATTCGGGCAGTGTCTCAAAGAGATCTGACTCATTTCTCCATACCTGTCAACGAACATACAGAATAGTAGGAATGATTTAATTCGTCTCTGGATGTAAGCATCGGTTTTGAACTCCCATCACTATGAAAGTTTCTGCTTGGTATAATTAATAAGATTCGTGCTTTCACGTGATTAACTGTGTCGCGCGGCCGCAGAGTAGATTCGCTAACATACAGTTCTCCAGCCTTTACGCAACACACGAATCTAAGCATTTTTTTTCTCTTTCACGTAAGCCAGTAGATTTTTTTTTTTAGTATTCCCAAAATTTTTTCGAAGTGTTTTGCCTCCATATTTTTGATTTCATATGACTACTTATCAACTTTTTATTGCACGATTTTAAGGATTATAACGTCAAGGTTATCTGTTTTGCTATGTACCTCACATTTCCATTTTGTACGATATATTCTGTGGACTGGAAATACAATTTGTTGAATAGAAGAAAAATGGATTGAAAAATGAAAACAACCTCGAAGGAGGCATAAATGTATATCTATGTCGGGCAGATGATTGATATAAGCCTGTACAACCAAGTACATCTGTATGTGCATACGATGATATTTCCATATGCAAGTTGAAACACACTTTCATATACATGTGTATACTCACCTGAGGACAGACAAACAATAATGAATAAAAGTTCTTCCACGATACACAAGTAAACACTTAACCAATGAAAGGTCAGTTTCATTACCCGTTTGATTGACGCGGATGACAAAGAGTTCGACATGACCACCCGGAGAGGGCGCAGTTACGTCACCCGAGACAAACCAATCATCGGGCACAGTTGGACTCTCTTCGAAGTTCTGACGCAGGTCCGTGAAATTTGTGGAATATCTTATTTCATAATGCGAAGCTGCAAAGAGATAATCAATAAACAAGCTGATTGGTATGCTAACCATAGCAACGTAAGGAGATATTTCCCCCAATTGCCCAATGTACGTACATGTGAATTGAGTGAATGCAGAAATCATTAGTAATATAATACATCAGTGTGAAGTTTGAGAAAAATCGGACGATCCGTTCAGAGGTTATGAATCTTGAAAGTGTTGGTGCCACCATTCCTGAATGAGATAACTACCGTAGCTCTGACGTCACAGAAAAACAACGATGTAAAATTGAAGAGAATTCCACAAAATGTCATGTCCCTGAAAAGGACACATTCCGTTAGCTTGTTACTGGCATAATTATGATAAGGGTATTGTTTTTCCACCATTTTCTTTGTTCTGTAGTGACGTCACTCATTACAACAGACATTCTTCTCATCCTGTGATGGCGGCACCAAAAGAAAAACACTCTAAGCTATACGTGATTATGTTTAACCAACTTACTTTTATTTCGCTAAACCATGCAATTGATAAATACTTTATGAAATGGTAAATCTTGTATATTATGTGGCTCCAAAGGACAAGAAACTTGAAGTAAAACCAAAGCAGATTTGTCGATGTCCATACCATTTCCGACTGAGAGGTCATCTCCAGGAGCAGTGAAAGTCAAATTGACCGTTTGCGTCACTGGGTCAACATGGGTTCCCGAGAGGTCGACAATTCGTGCTGGCGGGTAGAGATCGACCGCATCTATAAAAGTCGTAAAAGTACAGATGTATATATTTTTTCCAGTTTATGTGAAGTCTGTGTTTAATTCTACTTTGTTATAATTTGTATAATTTAGTATGAGTTATAACCGTACTATTATTTTTTTTCTTCGGATAAATCTCTTTATATAAATTCTAGGAAACAGTTTTCCGAGTGAATAGTGCCGATAATGAAGAGAACATGATCTAGCCTTGATTGCGAAAGACGAGGTGTCCCCTTCACTGAATAATCAGGGTCAGTTTTCAAACCTCTGACTTCAGTTGAGACTGTTGGCATGAATATGTATTTATGTAAATTAGAGTAGCATGTTAAGTCCACGTGGAGCAGAAAATCAGAATAGATTTCGGACAGACATGGCGCTCGAGGGCAAGAATAAAGTTCAGTTGCTGTTTCTCAACTGAGAAAGTCTCGTGGGGATCTGTTTCGTGTCATTGATGATACGTGTGACGTGTTGATTTGCCACCTTCTTTTCCTCGGGCCCATAAACACTGTCGACACCCGAGTTTCTCTCCATAAGAATATTGGAGAATAGAATCATACCTGCGTCACACGTGGTTGCATTCCGGCACTCGAAGCTACCGCCAATCGTTTCTCTGTTGAAACTTCCCGTCTGCTCGTACAAGATTTCCAGTGGTTGATAAACGCCGCCTACGGCGGGATTTGCAGGGGCCGGTGCTCCGGTTGTCAGCCCTACCACGACTCGTGTGCCGTCTTTAGCCTCGACTTCAATCTGTGAAGAGAACAGGTGACAGTTACGATAAGCACACACGCGGCCTCCATTTTATATCCTATCCGAGGGGAAGAGTGTTTTGCCTCTTGCTAGAGAGGACGGTATGATTACACACAACATTCAGCTGACATATTGCTCAGTGAGACTTGGGTATCAACTCGGGCCGCTTGGGTCAAAGGCGGAATCTTGAATGTATCTTTGTTATTTTTGCAGTCCGAAGAGACCATCAATGTGATTTTTTTTTAAATCCTTCTTCAAAATTTTACTAGTTATAGTCAAAATGTTATGAACTCGAAGGGTTGACGTTTTTAAGGCTTTTCAATGGCTAATGAATGAAATTATGTCTCTTTTTAATCTCCAAGACACTTGTCTTCGATTAATATTATAATCTAAGCGCACACAAACCTCGACGCCGTAACGCCCCGATCCGCTAAATTCAGTGAAGTAAGCGGAGTAGGTCCCGTCATTCATTCTAGAATCGGGCTCGGCGCCGTTATCTAAGGGTCGCAGGACTGTTTTCCCGACGCCACCGGCCAAAGAGTTAAGGGTGACAGTTGCTGTGACGTCAGCTTCAATGACAGGTTGGGAACCTTCATCGGATAAACCATAAAGCCGTGTGTGATAATACGTTGTATTAAATGGAAATATTTGGGATTGTTTTACGATGAGGACGTTGTGAGAGAAAAAAAAACTGTTCTGCGCATGTGCGAAACCGCTCATCAAAATCGATCTCTGGTCGTCTGACTCTTCACGTCTCTGTTCTGGGCCATTTTAGCGTCTGCTCAAATTCACGACGCAGAGAGCTACTTGATGCCAAACATTATATGGGAGCGCCAGTTTACTTTCCATTAGATGCGTCTTCGCGAATCTAAAGCACAAACATACATTTTTGTAATCTAAAGCTACATTGCAGCAGGACACAGGGAAAGAGGAAACAGGCCAACTTCGCAAATCGAAAGCTCCCTATTCACGTCAAGTTGTCCAGTTTACTCAATTACTTTTTGAGTTGGTAATTTGCCAGTTCTTGTTTTCGTTTCCATGTGACAAGATGGCTGAATGGTTGATGTTCGTTAAGCGACAAAAAAAAAAAAAAAATGAAAAGTAATGTCTCTGTATATCGCCGCGTCACGAAGTCCGATTGGCAAAGGTAGCATATAATGGTTGTTACTTGATTTCAAGAACCGATTAAGAAAATCATTAACTTACCATGCTTACAGAGACAGCGTTTATCGCGTCAGTGCAGAGATGATCATGATATATTGCATTGGAGCTGCTTATCTTTAAACGCAGGGTTTATATATGAATATTGCTATATATATATATATATATATATATATATATATTTACTTACTTATTATTACTTATTTTCTTACTTATTTGCTCCCGAAGTTTATCACAAAATCATTTCTCACGATCGCATGTCCACTCTCCTCCTGTAAATACTTCCTCTAGCATTCATTTCATCTCGTACCAAATAGTTTGGAACGATAAACGCACCGTACATCCAATCTGTAGCTCTTAAGCCGACTGACAGATCTTTAACATTTGCATTGATATTTATTTCAGTTTGTTATCATGTCATGCTCCAAGTAAGAATAAACTATGATCATTAACATCACTAAACACTGCATGCTTCAGTCGTACCTCTGAACACCATCACGTAGAGAATCTGCTTCTCAGGCGGTGAGACGTACGGTAGTGCCCACGAGCTGGTGACTTCAATGGGCGTGGCACCCTCTAGAACTTTCGGCTGGAAGATCACGCTGAAATCCCTGGTGTTCTCGTCGTCGTTAGTAACTTCCAGTTCCCATTGTCCGGACTACAGTTATGAACGTAGGTTCAATATTTTGAAATTGAGTGGAACATATTCAAAAGATTTTGTAACAATACTCGATTAACTATATAATATTGGATGGCCTTGAGGTTGATACAAGGAAATATTGGACGAGCTATGCACTAATATTGGACGAGTCGAAGACGAGTCCAATATTTTGCTTAGCGAGTCCACTATTTCCTTGTATTAACCGAAAATAGGACATCCAATATTATCATTATTATCCTACAGAGGATTTTAGCAAAGAATATTTTCACTAACCCTTTCTGTCTCTGAGTGCTGTATGGTCTCCTCCTGTACTTGATCCTGACATGGGGTATGGTAGGCCTACACTCTTCAGTGCAAGTTAATCCACTTCATTCCCAGATAAATCAGTGATTTATGTATTTTAATGTACAATTTTAACTAATTAATATATGAAATTTGTTTGTATAAACACAGAATTTTACAAAAAAAAAAAAACGATAATTTAGTTAATTCGTGATTGACCAATCACAGAGTACGTTTTTATTTCATATTTCGGGTCATCTCGTATATCTCAACCAATCACGGTGCAGTTTCTAAAAACTTTGGGGAATCCCCCTCTTGCCGTGCAATATTTTAAATATTGGTCGCCTCGGCAAAAAATATTGGTCGAGTTCAACAAACTTTCTAAGTGGGTCGGAGGTTATGAGGTGCGTCGACAACATAACACTTGTATTTGGGCTCTAAAAATCCTCTGTACGGATAATAATGAAGCATACTGGACAATTATGATATCAGAAACAACGATCCGTGATCTGTTTTGATCTCGCTAGGCTTCAAAGAAAGCGAGGTCATCCCAACAGCTGATACTATTCTGATTTGCAAATAAAATCGTGATATTAGAGGAGGTGTCAAGATGTTTACTGCGATGAGAATGTTAAGGTTTTTATTCTTTATGTAGGTAACACATTCCCTCAATCCCCCGATTTGGTACTGATATATATTCAAGGTAGTATTAGTCCCCCTGCATGCTATCTGAAAGATTTAAATCAAGTGCTCTTTCGTTGTGCTATCGTGGTTTTCTGGATATCACTGTCCTGTGATGACGTCGCGAATTCCTGTTGTCATCTCCTCCAGCGATGGCAGCATCGAAACTTTGATTCGTAACTTTTGAATGGAATGCCCGATTTTCCTCAAACTTAACTTATGAGTTCTACTGACAACACTGCATTAACTTAATCCACATAATATTGCTTGTTATTACTTCCCTCTACGTGATGACGATACAAATCTTGAAAATGTAACACTGACACTATATACAATAAACAAACTTTCACGATTCTCGAAGACTCCACGAAGAAGGTTCGACAAACCAAAAATTGCAGGAAAAGTTTTTTTTTTTAAGCTATAATATGTCATAAAGTCATATGACAAAAAGTCAATAAGAGACAAGAGGTTGATGTGCTGTATTTGCATATCACATAAATATTCTTAGCCATAGGAATACAACTTATGCAAATGTGTTCATGTTTATGTACGACTTATGTGTACAAGAGAATGCAGGCGTCACTGTCCGGAAATTGAGCAAAGATGGGCACACAATAAATGAAACTTTCAAGTACCAATCTGATCATAATTATAAGCTTCCTGATATCCGTGACGGCATCTTAAGTCATCGTTTGACTTAGAATTTCTCGGCTTCGGCAGCAGCTTCGTATTGGGAGGCAAAATCTTTGGTTGGCCAAAAATAGCTAGAAAACCTTGCAAAACTTCATCTTAAAGATTCACAACTTCGTGTAACCTTCTAGTGGGTGTCTTAAGTGGCTATTGACCAAGTTGGTAGCCAACTTTGTACGAAATTGACAATTCTATTCTTACGTTCCTCTTCTGTCAATTGGCCCACATTCCTACAAGCTTGTCTCTTACGTGGGTCCCTCTTTTCCATCAACACAATTATTTTGAACAATTAGTTCCACATATGCATATTCTTTTGTTTGTAATACATTGCACGTTTTGGTTTGTTGAATCTGCATCGACAACAAACATGCGTTATTGGAAATAAAATTCAACTTGAATTTGAACTTTAATTTGAATTTGAATTTCGGGACGGTGTGACGGCACCCGAAAGAGTGACTTTGTGTACATCGCAGTTGGAAAATTATTAAATGACAATGCCAAAAGAATAGGTTTTCTTGTGTCATTTATATCGTGTGGATAATTCCTTACTGCTGTGTCCTCTTCTTGGATGTCAAACTGAATTTGTGTGAAGGATGGATTCGCTGTGATGACATCCGAAGAGCTATTATACATAACTCCAGACGGACTGGTGAGGATCACGTCGTCGGGATCCAGTTCTCCGGTAGTAGAGCTGACAACAGCCGTTAGTCCGCCAGTCAGAGCAGGCTCCACGTACGACACTGTTTTGTGGCTCTCTCCGCCAGGAATTCCCACGAACTCGGAGCTCGTCGTGACTGAAGTAGGAGTAGCTTGATGGACATAAAGTGAAGACGTAGGTAATATTGTGTCATGCACGGAATCGTTGATATAGTGTTGCTTCCTCAAGTAACACTTTGTTGTTATGGTACTGGATAAGAAGAAGACATATGGTACATTGACTATAGCTGAAAGTATATAGTCATCACCGTCACCTCAGCACCTTGCCCAGCCCTTTGTAAAGGCCCTCGCGCTGCAGGATGGCTATAATGGGCGCGCGAAGTGAACCCAACCGAGAGCGACCCCACTCGGCTGGAGCATGTTAGTGCAGTATAGGGACACACAACATGCAGGGCATAAGGCTTAGAAATTCGAGGTCAACCTGAAAATGGAATGGGAATTTGGAAATCAATATCTAGGTATAGTGAAATTGTGACTTGTGCTTGAGTACCAACGTTGCTAATTATTGGAACTTACCTCCGGTATCTGACGCGCACTCAATGAAAGACAGAAGGATGCCACTGGAGCTATCCAAGTGAGAGAAATGTTTCCCATTTGTCGCTATTGCCAACTCTTCCAAATCTGCGTCCGCATTTGGACCAACAGCAACAGTGCACACTCGCACGTTGGCAGCCAGAACCTGGACACAGATCAAGAAATCGACTTTACCGTTACCTTAAGTTACAAGTCTGCGTTTCTCCTTTGATTTCGCATGCACTTCCAATCCGTGCAAGAACTCGAGCTAGTCTGATGTCTCTGACATGAATCACTCAAGTTCAATGTGTCGGGTGTTTATTTTCAGATTCATGTTTAAACTTCCTTTAACATTTTTTGTGTGACAAAAAAGAGAGCAAGGCTATCAAACTTGCGAATTCATCACTTAAAAGCCTTGTCACAAAATTTGCAACGATTGGTTTCCAGCAACCACAAATTTCTAGCCACCATCGACAAGAAATGGACGACCAAACCGCCAAAGTTTTGATCGGCGACTGGTTCCTCACCAATTACCGACCGGTTGCCAAGCGTGTTGCTGACCATTTGCAAACCATTTGGAGACCGGAATTTGCAAATGGTCGGCAAACGGTAGGCTCCTTATGAACACCACTAAACATTGACTGCCGAATGGTTGCTGATTTTCGTTTTGGGATCGGCGAAAATAACTACAGGATTACAAATTTGTGAGCACGTGGACGCACTTTATAAAGAAATAAGGTTTTTCAGTATCATAATATTGTTATACATATAATTCGGTCGGCAACTGTCTGGCAAAGGGTCGTTGATCAGTCTTTATTTGTTTTGCGATTTGTTTGCAACTGATTGCAGACCACATTCAAGCCAATTTCGGCGACCGCGATTAGTGACCTTTTTATGACCAATGCAAGACTCCCCTCCCTCCCCCGCCCAAAAAAAAAAAAAATAGAAAGAAACGAAATAAAAAAACACCCTGTTGCTGACCACTTTTGTCGGCCAAAGGTTTTCTATGATACAGACCCTAACCGATTGCCGACCACGTAGATATTTCCTATGTCTTTTATACTTGGTACTTGTACTCGACTTCTGTTCTCAGACATTAACTTTCAGTGACTAGACAACTAACTTAAAGGAAGTAAGCGCACATATTAGTAGCACATGTACATGCATATACATACAAAAGCTATAGGTATATAATGTCGTGAATAATCATTATTCACCAGAGGGATTCAAGATAAATCGCCATTCACAATGGTGAGTACATGACCATTATCATTATTTTGTTTTTGTCTTTGTACTCATGGATTTTTAGGTTATGTGATTCAAAATATGGAATTGTATTTATTTTGACTGAAAAGATCCGATTTTGAATTGCATTGTGAGAGTAATGCGTACCCACGACACTCATGACGGTGCTTAAATAACTTTAATGTAGAGGGTTGCCAAGTGAATGATTAATCTATCATTTCATTTGTTGTGAGGAGAGAGTAATAAATTCTGCTAAGTAACTACAGGTAATGGTTAAATAATATGTCATGATTCATTTTTCAGACAGCAGTCATAAGAGGGCCGACCCGCTATACTACAGGCAGGGCATCGTCAACGCTGCAACCTAGCAGGGGAAGTTAAGGAATAGAAAAGCACCCAGGCTCAAGTTTGAGTCCGAGAATTCGAAATCCAGTAATGTTGCACTTAAGCTTATCAGTTCTTGGATTAAATTGTGACGAATTATAACAGAGAATCATTGCTTCGGACGTAAATTTTCATTACCTCATCCATGGCGTTTGCAATAGTAATAGCACCGGTCTGTTCGCCGTCCGTAATCAAAAAGAACCTTCTTCTAGAGGGCACGTCATCTTCCAGGAGATCAGTTGCTTCAAGTATTCCTTTACAAAAATGTAAAGTTACAATGTTATCAGCTTGCAGTCACATTTTCTTTTGAGATTGTCAATTTGCAGAAGTGATATACATATCCATATTTAACATAAATACAAAAAAAAAAATGCAGCATATCACCTGCTATTTCTCTTGTTGATGTTATCTCAGTTGCATTACGGTACAAAACATCCTTGTATCTTATTGCCGAAGATCAGAAGATTCGAGTTTCCATTTTCTGTATTCATATGGTGCAATTTCAACACGAAGTGGAATTGTAAAAATCCACGTTTTTATCGGAAAATGAATCTAATTCACATTCACAATCGATGGGACATTTCTGGCACTGGCTGGTTTATTTGCTACTTACATCTAATATTAGGGGAATATGGTCGAACTGTGCACATTTTCTAGGGTTTACATACATATATATGTCTGTATAGTGCGAGAGATAATTCCCTTCCCAAACGTAGGCGGTGCCTCATTGTGGTGAAATACGGAAGACGTCGATGCGGAAACAGAAATTTCAACTACACCTAGTCTTCCTGTGCCACTACAAGGAGAAAGACATCATCCCAAAAGGTTTACATCTCCAAAAGCCATGCTGCCTCGCCCCAGAAAATGAGGAATGGCAATCCATCCTTTGGGACGCATCTTGCTCTCTACGCGACACAACAATCGACTTGGTAGAATTGAAGCTTGACTCGATTGAGGCCTCATTGAAAGAAAAGAAACAAGAGCTCTGGAACGGAACCACGCCCGAAACATGTCACAAATATTTGAATTCAACACAGAAATCTATCAATAGCGAGCTTACACAAATGAGAGCCAGCAAAGAATCAAAGCTCCGTCGCGACATCGAACTCTGTAAAACTCGAATTCACAACTCTGAAAGTTGTCCGGGGAAACAAAAGGTGAACAAAACGCAAAAAAAAAAAAAAAAAACACGCCAATTTAGAAAACGAAACTACACAAAACGGCGTAAAATCCACCACCAAACTCAGGAGAAAGAAATTACAAAACAACGAAATCCCCCGAATTCCAATAACTCAGTAGTGAATTTATCAAACTACCGACTTTCCGAGGCAGAACATAGCCTCCTATCGAAAGGACTAAAATTCTGCCCTACCCCACCCCATATGGACGAATTACAACTGAAAGCTGCAGACATAGATGCATTCAAACGCAGAGTGACTCTAAATACACACTTCGCTCTGAAGCAGAAGAAAGAATCTGACCTTAACAATAATCGGCCGGCTAAAGAAAATGATCAGACCCAGCTGCCCGAACAGCTAAGAACAAAGAGCGCGTGGACTCCTTTCATTAAGGAGCCCAGCTTACACAAGTATTTAGAGCAAGTAGAAACCGCGACACTCAACATGGTCAGTACTCACGAACGTAAAAGATACAAAAGATGTGACAATCTAACCCAAGCAGAGAGAAAGGCCCTCTACAGTCTTAAACACAACAAAGACATAATCATAAAACCAGCCGACAAGGGATCGTGCTCAGTTGTCATGTCAACCGACTCATACATCAACTCTTTATGTGCCACGTTCGACTCAGTCGTCGCGTGCCAACTTCGCATATTCTGCTCAAACGCACAAACCCGCCCAAGCTGATCAATAAATCGCCAAATGCCACAGTACAATGAGAGCATTTCTTGCGGGTCAGTTCCTGTCACACGTAGCTTGCATCTTTTTAGTGATTAAATATCAACCGGCGTTCCTTAATGGATTTGATAGTAAATTCCTAGTTTCTGTCAATGCTTTGTGTGCAAAATTCATGCCTCTACAACAATGCAGCTACTGTACTTTTGAAAGAAAATAATCATAGATTTGTCAGTGAAATTAACATTAAAGTAAAGGTAGACATTTTCTGTGCAACTTTGCTCACTACATGTCGAGGGTAGCAACAAATCTACTATAGTTACCTTGATTTGAAAAACAATATTTTCTCAAAGCAGGACTATGTTGGCATCTCAGAATACTGTGGCACACAGGGCGTTTACACCATGGCATATGAAGAGTTAAAGAAGGTATACGACAACTAACAGATACAAAGACGTACAAAGCTCTGGGTCATGACCACACCCCTCAACACCTACAAAAGGTAAAAACAGCTGTGGGAAACCTTGACGTAAACTCAGACTTAAATTCCAAAGGACCCACGACGCCTCAATATGTACTTCCCCCCCCCCCCCCCGAAATCCACAAGCCCAACAACCCGGGACGCCCCATCGTTTCAGGGTGTGCCCCACCGTACAAAATTTCAAGATTCCTTGACTTCCACCTCCGCCCACTGGTCGAAAAATTACCCTCATACCTTAAGGACACAACCGATTTACTCAACCACATAAATGACCTGAATTTGGCTCAGAACCCCTCCCCCAGGAAGCATAATAGTGACAGCCGATGTAACTTCTTTGTACACGATCATTCCCCATTGTAACAATGAGGGCATCAAAGCATGTCGAAACGCCCTCAACGCCCGAATGAACCCCTCCCCTCCAACCGACCAGCTCATCCGTTTGCTTGAACTTGTACTGTCATTGAACAATTTCCTGTTCAACGGCAAAAACTATTTGGAAATAGAAGCTACCGCCATGGGCATCCCCGTTGCCCCATCATACGCCAACATCTTCATGAGGGAGATAGAGGCAAAGCTATTACATCTCACAAACGCTATCTTCCCGAAATCGTGGAAGCGATACATCGATGACATCATATTCATCTGGACAAAATGATCCCAATCACTAGCACAATTTCAGAACACAGTGAATGCCCTCCATCCCCGAATCAAATTCACTTTTGAGTCATCCCCCGACTGCGTCAACTTTCTTGACCTAAAAGTCCTCTCAGACGACGGAACTCTCCAGACAGTTATATTCCAAACTTACAGACTCCCACACATTCCTCCCTCCCTCCTCATGCCACCACCAACATGTGTTCAAAAGCATACCCTACATTCAGGCCCTAAGAATCAAATGTAACTGTTCTCAGCAAGAAAGCACAGACCTCCAACACTATCTCGACAAGTGTGATTACCCTCCCTAACAAACCAATTACAACAAATCGACAGAGCTCGCTTCATCCCTCGCGCGGAATCATTTGACAAAAAAGAACGCCCCCCCCCCCCCCCCCGAAAGAACCCCATTCGTGTTAACATACAGTCCCGCCACCGCCAAACTGCACAAAATTCTCAAAAAGGAACGAAAAACCCTGGACGAATCAGATTCACTCTCCCAGATACTTTCAGATCCCCCGTTAGTTGCATACCGACGCCTACGCACCCTCCGCGACCTGCTAACATTCTCTGGCGACCCAAAAAATGACCAGCCGAATGAGCCAAACAAGCGAAACCAAACGCTGCATGTTTCATGACTTTGTCAAAGAAGGCAAAAAGTTCAAAAGCAGTGTCACGGGGGAAGAATTCCCAATCACATGCAAGATACAATGCAAATCAGACTGGCTCATTTATTTGATATCATGTACGAAAATGTAACAAACAATACGTGGGAAAGACAGAAACATCCTTGTACACCAGATTCAGCAACACTAAATCGGAAATACTGAACTACAATACACCCAACAAGCGGAAAACTCTCCCCTACACAACACACTTCAACCAGCCTGACCACTCAACTGACAATGTAAAGATCACCGGCATCGAGACAATCAGAACCAGATCCCGCCAAATAATCCTCCACAGAGAATCCTTCTGGATAAAGAAACTGAAAACACTGACCCCCAATGGCATTAACGTCGACCAATGAACTCCACATAGCCCCTTCCCGAACCCCCTCATTTTTAACTTCAGACTCATAGTAGAACACCAGTAGCAGAACACTCAGCCAAGACCAGACAGGACACATAGCCCAACACAGGTAAAACGCCATAATAATTTTCAGTTTAGACATATCGCAACACTGTTGAGATCTCATTTGTATGTACCGATATTTATTGTATGATTACAAGATACATGAATAATGTTGAGCGTAATGAGTTTATCTGACTCGATATGAATGAAATGTATAATGGTGTATGGATTTGGAAATATGTATAATTTTGTTTGATTGTGTACTTTCATGTAAAATATATAGGTATTATGATTGAGTATTAGTTATTGTGATTTTTTTTTAATATCTATTGCATGATGACACGATACATGATTAATGTTGAGCGTCATAAGTTGATTTAATTGGATATGAATGATATGTACCATAGTGTATAATGGATTTGGGAATATGATTTTGCGATGTTTTGATATGACTATGTTTGATTGTATATGTTAAATAATAGGTATTATGATAGAGTGTGAATTATTGTATTTTTTGACAGAAGAAGAGCACACGGTGCTGTGATGCAGGACATCACGTCATAGTATACACGTCCCACGTAATTTATAGAATGTTATTGCTGTTTACATATTTGATTTAAAAGTTGATATATTTTGGCAGTTGTTAAGGTTATTATATTTCGGTAATATAAAAATATATGATATGTTGATTTAGATAGTGTTGTATTAACTGTAGTTATATGTGTGTGTGTGTGTGTGTGTGTGTGTGTGAATGTGTGTATGTGTGTATGTGGGTGTGTGAATGTATGTGTGTATGTATACATACATATACAATGCAAATGAACATATATTATATATACATGTATATGTCTATATCTATAATGCTATTTTGTTTGTAATCATTATGCTTTAAATGATGAGAAAATATGGTCATTGTATTTCAGCAGTTTGATACAATAATTTATTCATATGTTTTTCGATAAATGATGTATTTTAGTCGATGAGATGATTGTTAGGTTAGATTTTTGTATTGAATTGAATGATCGATTTGTGTATAATAAAGGTAATATTTCAGAAGATTGGCATTATATGTTATTGCATTATATCATGACACATCAGATTACTTAGATAATAACTATTCTGTTTGTAGATCCTGATGAAGGCCTGATGACAGGCCGAAAGCTCGACTGATTAAAAGGGAGACTCCAGATCGAGAGCAACGTCCGCCTCAGTCCAATTTCTGTCTGTATATATATATATATATTATACTGATACATTTTTATCAGTTATCATAAACAAACTGCTTAAGATTGCTCAAATAACTCCATGAATTCTATATTGACTTAAATTAGCTCTTAGAATATCACGATTAGGCGTGTGAAATACTCAAAATACTAAAGATAAGCCCACTAAAATTTCCCCGCGGTTTACTGCACTTATCACCTTATGAATAGAATCAAACAAAGCAGAAGATGTGGATTGCCCCGCTTTAAATCTATACTGATTTTGCACTTGGTAAGAAATTCAACAAGCCTATTGGAAATGCATTTTCAAAAACTTTGGAGAAAAACTGATAAAACTACTCCTAAAAACAGGTCTGACTATCTTAAATTTATCTGGGGAAATACCAGATTCTATGCACTGATTAAATATTGCATATACAGAGGTCAAAATACCAAACGAATGACTTTATTAACAGTTTGCACATTGATATTATCATATCCAGCACTTACATCATTCTTAGAACTGTACTACCAATTATTTCTTTACAAACACTTGGTTTTAAAATGCCGTTGCCTCAGCTTTTTTATCATATTGAAGATAATTATACTCGTGTGAATCATCAAAAGAAGAATGAATGTCTTAACCAGTATTGACAAAAACATATTCAACAAATTACAAATCTCAAATTATCTCAAATCTCTTTCTTATTTATGACTGTTTTATTATTACACTCAACAGATTTAACACTTAATCATTGTACTTTTCTTGTTATGCTTCTTACTTCCTAATTTCAATACATTTGTCACTTCATTTCGATATTTCTTATAAAGAGTTTTACGATGGTCATTGGGATTCTAATACACTTTATACATTTCTTTTTTGTTTCTTCCTTTTCAATATACGAATATCTTTTGTACACGATTTAATATCATTTTGTCTGACTTACAACACGTTGAAATCAACGGAAATATGCCATTGCACTTGTCAGTCACTAAATTCAAAAATATATGATATATTATAAAACGTATATTATTTTCAGTTATGTCTCTCTTTATTTGTCTTTGCTTAATTTTTAACGATTAGATTACACTTTTGCAAACACGATAAACATGCAGGAAAAAAATACCTGAAATATCAATTAAGATAACTCCAGACTGGACTCGACAAGAATCTTTGATAAAAAATAGTGTCAAGTAACGAGGCGGACGGGTAAGGTACACGTGTAGGATTATGAATCAAAGATATAGCACAGAATTAAATAACAACAAATCCACGAAGCCATTTACATTTTGCACATGCCCTACTTTTTGAATAGGTAGATGAATAAGAAGACATCCCATTGAATAGAAAACGTTGACCCCCTTTTTTTTTTACAATATCTGAAATATTGAAGACTCACAAATTCATTGACTTACTGGGTGGTCTTTTCCCAAAACATATAGGTGTTGCAATTTGTTATTTCTATAGATATACTCTCAGAAAAAAAAAAAAATTATCAAGATCACAACGGCTATCAAATATATTCATATATTTGTGTACATACAACCCAACACCTCCCACATTTACCAACAAACTAATAACTATCAACCATTGTACAGTGAGCCATGTTTCAGTGATACCAACAATTTCTGTTTGAATTTACAATGAAGATAGAAAGTGACAAATCATCAAAACTGCAACAAAAGCTTCCCATATTGATATGAATACAAGACAGATCTCTACTCAAATCATCATCAGAATAGTCATTTTCAATGACATCATTGAATTCCTGCAGTGTAAGATTCGTTGAATTGAATCATTATTGTCCCCGCCGAATGAGTTCGAGCAGGGGACCATGAAACGGATTCCGTACGTGTGTGTGTCCGTGTGTCCGTCCGTGCGTCCGTCTGTGTGTGCGTCCGTGTGTGATCAAAATGTTCAATTTGCTACTTCTCTGTCATTTACGAGCCAATTTTGATTCTGTTTCCTTTATATGATAGCACTACATTGGAGCTTGGAAACTTCTACACAGAATTTCAGTTGTGACCTTTGACCTTGACCTTTGACCTTGACCTTTGACCTATATTGTACATTTTGCTTCAAAATGCTACTTCTTCGCCATTTCTAACCCGATTTCGATTCCGTTTGCTTTATGTGATGGAACTAGTTGAGGGCTTCAAAACTTCTACACAGAATTTTGACCTTTGACTTCTTTGACCTTTGACCTTGATTTTTTTGACCTGTATTGTACATTTTGCTACAAAATGCTACTCCTTCGCCATTTCTAACCCGATTTCGATTCCGTTTGCTTTATGTGATGGCACTAGGTGAGGGCTTCAAAACTTCTACACAGATTTTTAAGTTTGACTTCTTTGACCTTTGACCTTGATTTTTCTTTACCTGTATTGTACATTTTGCTACAAAATGCTACTCCTTCGCCATTTCTAACCCGATTTCGATTCCGTTTGCATTATGTGATGGCACTAGGTGAGGGCTTCAAAACTTCTACACAGAATATTGACCTTTGACCCCTTTGACCTTTTATCTTCATTTTTTACCTATATTATAGATTTGCTGCAGAATACTTCTTCATCGCCATTCTTTGGCCGGTTTCGATTCTGTTTGCTTAACCAATTTCCTTTTTTTTTTCTAATAAACCAGGGTTGATTCTACAATCATTGGCACTCTTCGTATTATTCACAGCCATTTATTTTCATTTTCAAATCAGACATTTTTGTCCCCGCCGAACGAGTTCGAGCAGGGGACTATGAAACGGGCTCGGTACGTGTGTGTGTCTGTGTGTGTGTCCGTGTGTCCGTGTGTGCGTGCGTCAGTGTGTGATCAAAATGCTACAAATGCTACTCCTTCGCCATTTCTAACCCGATTTCGAATCCGTTTGCTTTATGTGATGGCACTAGGTGAGGGCTTCAAAACTTCTACGCAGAATTGTGACCTTTGACTTCTTTGACCTTTGACCTTGATTTTTGACCTGTATTGTACATTTTGCTACAAAATGCTACTCCTTCGCCATTTCTAACCCGATTTCGATTCTGTTTGCTTTATGTGATGGCACTAGGTGAGGGCTTCAAAACTTCTACAGAATTTTGACCTTTGACTTCTTTGACCTTTGACCTTGATTTTTGACCTATATATTGTACATTTTGCTACAAAATGCTACTTCCGGCGGGGACATATATTACGCACCGCGTAATTTCTACTTTTCCTTGTTGATTTCAGATTTAGGTGGCAATAGGAATTCAGTAGGAATACTAAATTCAGTGTCATCAAGATATTCTATGCTTACACGATGTTACACAATGTTACCCAGAAAATATACGTAATGAAGTGAATAGATACAAACCAAAGTACACGAGAAAGAGGAATAGCATACCAATTGGGGACAAAATGATGTTTGGAGAGTTGTCATATTTCAAAAATTTCCAGGTATTAAAAAGTGAGGATTAGAACTGTTATTATTTTCATTTCACAAAACCGAGATAAAAATGAAAATATAATATTTATGAATACACAGAAATACATGTAGATTACAACCTGGTCGGATCGGCTCTACCGTGGATTTGTCTGTACATTGTCTTTCCGTCTGATGTCCTGACTGCGACAATTACTCTACCATCCTGTGACCAGGCGGTTTATTGCAATTAATGATTATGCACCATTAAATTTCAAAGAGAGCATGTTATTGGACTGAAATATGGTAAAGCCAGTAGTCCTGGAATAGCGGCACCTCGGCTTTAATCTCAGGATTTAGGGTTCAAGTCCTGATATAGCATTCGTCTTCGTGAGTAAAGCAGTATCTCAACGAAGGTGCTTTCTAGACCAACGTGTAACGAGGGATACAACAAAGGAAGTTATTGTGGGATTTGGCAAGCGTGTGCGCTCTAACGTAGCATTTAACTGGAAGACTACCCACGCAGTGCAGCAGGAGAGTCTCATTATTATCACGCTAGAATCATTTCATTTATCATCATTTCCATTCGCTGCTACACCGCCAAGGTGAGAAAAGAGATGTGAGTAATTTAAGGGCCCTGTTCCCGTTTGTCCAGTTTATATCGTAGGAGTTCTCGTTGCCTTTGCTCAATTTGACGTTCAATAAATGCGAAGTAAAGTACATCCATCTCTATTTTCAGGTAAAGTGCGTTTACCACCTTCCTTTGAATGGGAACACCATCTGCAAAGTCTGTAGGCCTATTATGACTTATCTGTGAAAATCTTCGCGAAAGCAAATTTTGACTTATGATCATGTAATAAGTATGATTAGAATAATCTATAAACTGTTGCCAGCGCTGTGCTCAATACCCAGACTTAGCTGTTTTACACTAAATTCTTATTTTCAAATACACTTTATTTGAAAAACTCTATGTACAATTTCAAAACACAATGGAAGAACAGCGAATGATCTGCAAGTTGCAGGTACAGTGTTGTCTTCTAAAAGGTGTAGTCCTTAATTGCGTAGTTACAACTCGAGATTTCGCCTCGAAAACAGATCGATTCATGATTATTTTGAATTAAAGAATGATAAATTTCACTAGTGCTAGACACATAATAGCTCACCTGCTCCAATATTGGTACCGCCTGTCGCTGTTGAAGGGAGAGCATTCTCCAGAGATGTTCTGGTTTCGGGAGAGTCAATCACAGTAATGGGCTTCACCACCGTGGCGGTCACAGCAAACCTGACTATACCTACCCTAGATCCATCGGGTAGTACATTTCTGATGAGGTATGATGACGACTGGCAATAGAAAAAAATACTGATAATGATAACACTTAAAGGACAAGTTCACCTTCATAAACATAACGATTGAGAGAATGCAGCAATATTCGTAGAACACATCAGTGAAAGTTTGAGGAAAATTGGACAATCAATGCAAAAGTTATGAATTTTTAAAATTTTTGTGTTGGAACCGCTGGATGGGGAGACTACTACAGCTTGTGGTTTAATATGCGTACAACAGTATAAAGAAAATGTAAAGAAAATTCAACATATTTTCACTTTTTTCGCATAATAAAAGAACACTTGACTTGTCTCTTTCTAAAGGCAGGGGGAATAATATTACCCATAACATATGTCGGTAACGAGTCAAGGGAATGTGTACTTTTTTTCAAAAGATGAAATTTTGTGAAATTCTCTTTATATTTTCCATATATTGTTGTACGCATATGACATGTAAGTTATTCATACACTGCAGTAGTCTTCTCATCCAGCGGTTACTGCACAAAAACTTCAAAAATTCATTACTTTTGAACGGATTGTCCGATTTTCCGACTTTAAGTAAGAAAGACAGCATGGTGCATTACATCAACCTGCAGGCTAACGCCTCCCTTCCACATGTTTACCATGAATAACCGCAGCCCTACAATCGATGAATTCTTTTATGCAGCGCACCTCACCTCCGGTTCGCATTTAAGGAACATAAAACTATATAAGCTATAAGCATTCGTCAAATGTGAAAATGAACCATTGATAGGGCAGTTTGTTATTCACATGCCGGGCATTCATGCTGATTTACGTACTGTGACTTCCCATCTTCCGTACGATTGCTGAGTCAATAACCCCTGTTATTCGTGGTTTATACCTAAGTACGGATTACAACCGTCAGTCACCACTTTCCAGTATGTGTGGGTCCTTTACACGGAGGTTTGCACATAAACTTCGCGAGATATGGAATGGAGCGTTGAAGGGCGAAAGGTTCGACTGATGGATTGTTCTGACTCGTATAAGCCTATGTATCGTTCTTAGTTAAGACGTCAGCCATACCTGTCTCAGAAGTTCTAGTCTCTCCGGAAATTGAATCATTGAGCCTGATGTATCCAAGATTAAGATCGTCGTGGTTTGTGGGCTGTCTTTCAAAACAATGAATTCAGGTGTGATGTCATCTTGTAACACAGGGTCAATATCTTCGGCTCCTTCGAAATCCTTGTGTTCCATGATAACCTTTTGAAGTAGTTTGATATAAGGTGAGGTGAGGAAAGTAGATATTTCATTAACGTGTGAAGGTCAGGAGATTGTGCTTGCAAGTAACAGTTAAGTAAGCCCTATTAGTACTTGTAACACATGGTAGGGCCTACTAGTAACACTCGTCTAAATGGGATTGCTTTTGTCATTGTCATGATCATTATCAACGTTACCATTAATTCTACTGTTATTATAATAATAATTATTGATGACACTGGTATAAGACAAATTTTAAATATAGTATGTCAAGGTATTACAAAACATTTTATAGTAGCGCACTCCTTTGTTATAACTGAAGCCCTCTGGCGAAATACTTCATTTGTTTATTTTCTGCTAGGCAGATTGCAAACCAATTTTATGATTTCAGTGATAAAATTGTGACGCGTGTGTTCTACTGAATTGTACAGTACCACCAAGCTCAGGCAAGGTGTCAGTTTAAAGAGTGTCCTGATAACTGAGAAAAATCATCTCTGTCAGCTAAAGAATGGGCCCAGTAATGAAAGGAAAACTATCACCAGTTCAAGAAAAACGCCTTAAGTCTATAAAAAGAAGAAGAATAGGATTAAGATTAACTGACAAGGTGTAGCGCAAAGACATTAATCGCAAAACCTTCAATATGAGACACTATACTTAAAACCAAGGAACAAAAAGAGAAACCAAAGTTTACGAATATTGCATTACTGGACGTTGGCCCTATTTTCTGAGGTATCAAGCGAGGACGTGCAAAATCGGTTGCACGTTACGAGTTCGACACCCACGAATCATACAGTCCGCGACACATACAATCAATGAGTCATACAGCTCAGGAGTTATACAGCCCACGAGTCATACAGCCCATGAGTTCGACACTTAGCAAACAAGACCCGCGAGACTGACACATTAAGCCCCGTGATGTAAAGTCGAACTCTTGGGCTGTTTATACCTAGTGTCGGACTCATGGACCTTATTTGCCTAGTGTCGAACTCAAGGGCTGTGTGACTCGTGGGCTGTATTACTCATGGACATTTTTTTAGTGTCCTGGTGGGCTGAATGACTAGTGGGTGTCGGTCTCGTGGTCCCGTAAAATCAGAAGTCCGTTGGAATGTACAGATATGACATATACACGTACACATCCTTACTTAAGTCTATAGATAAAGAAAACATTATCATTATCTCGAAAATCGAATTTGAAACAGCTGAGATATTTTAGTACAAAACAGAACAAAGTGACCCCAATAAATGTTGGGACCCACATTTTATTAGGACCACGTTATTTTACTTTGTTTTTGGATATCTCAGCCATTTCTAAATAAATTGTCATCAAATAAAATTCTACTAATCTTAGAATTGTATGCTCTTTGATATTTCATAAAAGCGGTTTCTGATTATCTCGCAAAAAGTTAAAACCTGAATTCCTATCTTAACCAAAACTATACCATCCCTTTAACAAGTATTGGGCGGGGCCCTGGACGATGTGTTATTGCTTGATGCCGGGAATCCCTGTGAGAGCTTTCTCTCACGTCTTTTGTGCTACTCCAATCTCTTCCGTAGCAAAGTCGACAAATAATGTCATCAGTGCATTCCATCGCACTTTTCCTTGATTCTATGAATCCGCGGCACACCATTCCTTCCTGTATAATCATCATTGCAGCGTTGAGCTACATCAGATGTAGCCCTGTGGTAGTAGAATGTCCTCGTTCCCATTCAGCTTCTGCTACACTTCAATTTGATGCTTGCACAAGTTTGTTGAGCAAAATATTTCCTTAGCGAAGTGAAAACTTTGAGAATTGCAACGAAAAACTCCACATGTAATTAACTTTGAGCGAATGTGTTCTCTGCCACTGGTGTAAATATCAGGGTGTCACAATCCTGTTCATTCAAGGGCACAGTTAGATCAATTGGCATGATTGGGCAATGCCGACATAGGGAGACTTTTATTCCGTATTGGAAGCTTTGTTTGGAATCAAGGTAATTTTGTTTCTTTCTTTCTTCTTTTGCCTATAGAGGATACGTGTTTGAGAACAGAAGATAACAAAATCAAATTATTAGACATA
Organism: Diadema setosum; assembly: GCF_964275005.1. Lineage (NCBI taxonomy): Eukaryota > Metazoa > Echinodermata > Echinoidea > Diadematoida > Diadematidae > Diadema > Diadema setosum. The sequence continues at coordinate 13,725,631 of NC_092689.1, forward strand.
TCTAAAATTCTAGTAAGTATAATTCGTTTCACAGGGAAGAGAATGGCATTTTCGTCAATATGCGATGGATCACCGCTTACTTCCCAAACACTCTTTTCCATGCACAGCCTATTCTGCCGGTTGGGTGCAAAAGCGTTGTGCTGGAAATCGTCCACGCCACTGTTGTCACAGAAGTGAACATTCTGCTCAGAGGGTATTTCAACATAGAATAAAAGAGAAAAAAGCAGTGGTAAAGATACGAAATGGTGATATAATATCATCAGCTGATGAGATAGTGTGTAAAACATTTTAGCTGTATTGATTTACCCCGATTTAAACACACCTCCTCTATAGCTAAAATAGTGGCCATAGTTCCAAAGAGTGCACTAGTTTCTAACCAAGTTTACAACCTTTCGATTGATAGTGCTTCATTCATAAACATTGAAAACATAACAATTATGCAAATTAAATCTGTTAAAACATTTCGTAAACATTCTTCGAAGCTTCCAATTTGAATGATTAGATGCCGTAGTAGCAAGCCAAGTGAAGTAGCAAAAACTTCTCTTTAATGGTTGTTTCAACAGCAGCAACTATACCCCCCCCCCCACAAAAAAAAACAAACAAACAAACAAAATTTTCAACGCAAAGTATAATGTATGGTCGGGAAGAATATAAATGCGAAGTGTAAAATTATTGAGATATTCTGTACGTCGTCAGGCAACATTCTAACAGCAAAATGGTCGTAATAATCACATAGGCATTTCAATAGCTCTGCTGCCCTTTGAAAACTTTCTTTACGAAGTTATAGGGAATTTTGATAAAAATAACGGTTATAATACAACAGTAATAATAACGATAATGATAATAATAAAAGTAATATTGATGATGATAATGATAATCGAATAGGAGTTTAAACTAAGGTAAGGAAAGACAAAATAATCCCACATATAAATCAACTTCACCGAAACAAATGGATGATCAGATAAGAACACTTTAAAATACACCGGAAATGGAATTTATCAAAATTTAATTTCATCGATCCCCCCCCCAAAAAAAAAAGACCTGCAAATTTTGAAAACTTGCCATTGTGTGCTCACTTGTACATTACCTAATAAATTGTGCTCACTTTCACACCTGTGAGGTTAGTCAGTAAATGCAGGAAACACATTCAACCGTGAAATTATTTTACTAAAAACTTTTTCTTTCAAAACTTACCTATGTTCGATTTGGGGGATGTTTTTCTCATTTTATACAGATGATTTGAAAATATTGAAGATGAAAGTAAAAATGGTCAAAATTTACGTTACTCACCCTTTGTAGATATGCTTTGTACATGAGAGAACCATGATCTCGGGTAGCTGGGTCTTCGACAAACCTGCAAAGCGATGGATCTGGTAACCCGTCGGATCCCATCGAGTTGCAATCCCGGTCATTGAAAACATTTTGTATACGTCCTGGATAACAGATAAGTCACTTATCATTACTACCCGTAAGACGGGTTGATGAGACTGGTTGATAAGGCGGGTTGATATTTACGGCATAAGAAAGTTGTACTTGTCGAAACTATTTCCGATGGGACTGAATATGTTACAGTGACTCTTGATTTACATGCAAACGCACACATGAACTAATTTCAATCTTGCTGAATGATAATGCCTTGATTGGTCATTGATTGAGTTATCCTGAGTTTAAATTTACCAATCACATCACCAAGACCTAGAAACAACAAAATCCACAAAGGTCATCAAGTTCACATTCATGTTAACAGCAATGTAAAAATGGTTGTGTTGATGTTCCCCAACACAATGCAAGATGCGGCTGGATTAGTACTTTGTCTAACAGTAATAATATATTTCTCGGAACAAAATGCCTGAATCTAGACAAAATATGTACTCCCGAGGGAATTCTTTTCTCACAAGTTTGATATGTTCCATACATGTGATATGATTATCAATCATCCTCCCGACAAAACATGTCTTATCCATCCTAAGTAATCTATACATCCCGATATCTCAACGTTTCCTCAGCTTCGTTTTAGAAGTTTCCGTACGTCTTCGTCCATAAACGGATATTTCTACACTCTAAAAACGCAAATGTTGAATCAACATTTAAAAGGGCCGAGGAGTGACAGCATTTTTAGAAGTGTTGCATCCAACTTTTAAAATAACATTTTAAATGTTGAATCTAGCAGGAAAACCAACACTCTGAAAATGTTGAAACTCCTCGGCCCTTTTAAATGCTAATTCAACATTTGTGTTTTTAGAGTGTATAACATACATATAATATTATAGTTTGAACCTAGCGTTTACCGCAAAGCAATCGTTCCAACTAATATGTATGATTTAATTTCAGCAACCGTGTATTAATTCATTACAACATTTTGCCCGGTATATAAAAGAATGAAATACAGATACATCAAGTAGGAATAGAATTTGAAAATGAAACACATTTACCAACAGTTCCTAAGGTATGATCTTCCATCCAACTGCATGCGGCGAGAAAAAGAAAGAAGGTGAAATAATGACGGCATAATGCCGCTGGAAGAAGAAAGTGCAAGCAACTGGATGTATTCTCAAGCCTGTTCGCATGGCAACAACCGAGCAGTGCAGCAGAACATGCATAAGCATAACAGAAAAGAATATAAATGCACTTGTGTGGTGTTAATGTGCCGTAAATGTTGCCTGAGTTTACACTTTAATGATGGTGATGACAAACAACTTGTAACTTCTCTGGGGAGAATTTTCCTGTATGTTTCAGTCCTGTACACATATTGCGTTTAGCGAAAATTGTTCGAATGCGTGGAAAGTAATAGGCGTCATGTTGGCATGAATGGTGGGTTGGATACTGATGGACAGAATTGTTTTCTGTGAATGTTTGTAGAAAAATATCAGGAAGATAATTCAAGGAAAATTTATACATAAAAATACCAATCTTATAGTTAAAGAAGTCTGTCATTTTGACCATTTTTGAGGATTTTTTTCGGAAAAAGGTAATGTGGAAAGTGCCATATCTTGTACCCCACCTGATATGCCTATGGCACACCTCGTAGCTTCCACTTCATCAGTAATAGGATTAGTGTAGAATTCGTGGTCGTTGCTGTCGTCGGCATATGCGTGCTCGTCAAACACGCCATATCGCAGATGAGCCCATTCGTGTACTATGACCTCCAAAATAAAAATATGAATGTATATTTTCAACTCATTTAAGATAGTGCTGTGATCAAATTCCGTAACTTGGATAATCAATTTGGCACCCCTTATGTTGACAAGAGAAACGAAAGTGACCAAACGAAATAGATGAGATCAGTCATATTGCTCCGAAATGAAGAGAGCCACAACTATTAAGAAATTTAAACAACTAAAAGAGTATAAACAGATGAAATACATAATTATGGCAAATCTCTCAATTTGTACACTTTATAAAATAAAAAGTAAAATATATAAATTTTAATGAGTATTGTTGTATCACATAAATCAAAGATGAGGATTTTGCTGATGAGAGAAAAAGGTGCAAAGGATCATTTATTATAATTATAAAAAAAAATATGTGACTGAAATAATAGTCCTGTACGTGCATATAATTTGCAATAGGCATGATAGGTTAAAAATTTGTCGAATGAATACTTTGCACTATGTATAAAGCCCTATCCGTAAATTAAATGAAAGGAAATAAAGCATACGATTATATTAAATTAAATTGAATTATATATCATACTCGTATATTCATGTACCTGTCCAGGAGATCCATATCTGTTAGTGACCTCTGAATTTGTTAGATAAGATGGTGACAGGCGCATGTACATGCCTGGTTCCCCGCACTGGCCAGGTTGCTCCGTCTCTGGCTGATCGCTGCCATCGCTATTAATTCTGACGTCACTGGTGTCGTATGCCTCCCATGTGACCTGTTGGTAGTCGGCTGAATCCGCCCAATCGGCAGGAACGAGGATCCGGATTGTCTTGAAATAAGCAAGTCGCCTGTTTCATAAGAGGTCAGTGAGTTTTCATCATGACGAATTTTACAGACGTATGAAAATTCGACCAAATTGATTATGAATTTATTGGCAGATTGGTGAAAGAGATAGGCCACACCCTCAAGCCTGAACTTGATAATTGCGAAACAACGAATGCGAATCATTTTCGGCTGAATCAAAGACGTAATATGGTAACAGAAATTGTGATTAGAGTATAGTGTGAGTGGAAAATAAATGGTTCAGAATAACGTGCGTGTTCGTGAGTATGCATGTGTGTGTGTCTGTATTTACTCAAAGTGTGTGCGTGCGCATGAGTGCGTGCAGGGTCGGCACATTGATGCAATTACACTTGAGAGTGAAATATGCCTATGTGAGGTTGGAAATTATCTTATTGGTTATACTTATAATTCGAGACGGGAGAGAATTATATATAATATATCTACAGGTTTGCAATTTGTTAGCAACGGGTCACAAAGACTGGTGTATATAGCCCTCAGCATGCAACTATATGAGTGAGTCAATAATTGCCTTGTATAAGATCTCCATAACGATCCTCTTACTATACCATGACCTCCAAATTGGTACACACTTCCAAACCTGTATGACAAGTGGACGCGGAATAGTTCAATCGCGTCGGATTCGAAGTTCGAATTTTAAGTTTTGAAGGTTCTGAGCATTATAATGTTTAAACTGTACCAAAAACTTGATTATGAATATCCCCATACATACATGTATACCGTACATGAGCAGAACATGATAAGACATAGCCTTTTGTCAAGGCCCTCTCGCTGTATGGTGAAGAGAGCCCAGCCCTGCGCTGGCGCGCTCGGCTGGGCTCGCTTCGCTCGCCCATTACAGCGAGAGGGCCTTGACAAAAGGCTAGATAAGACACAGTTTAACAACCTCGGTCCCCATTCAGAAACAAAAACATGTAAAGGGTAATGGGCACTAACATACTACAGAGATTAGAGCGGAGGGAAGTACAGGCGAACTCTGCAACTTCATTGAATCTGTATAAGGGTGTGTTCGCTTTGATGAGTATTTCACAACGAGGCAGATAGAGATCTTTTGAATACAAAACAAGAGAAAAATTCCATCTGATTTGTAAAAAAAAAAAAAAAAAAAAAAAAAAATCACGTAAATTGCCTGAATGTATTGCAAGGCTTCGCATCTCACGCATGAATTCTCCGGTAAATAGCCTTTTTTTTCATCAGTCGCAAAAAGTCTTAGAAGTTCCCTTTAGTATTGGGGTGATACATACCGTACAAAGGTACATTATGCATCAAAATTCTAGAAGTGCAAGACTCCACAACAACTGTATGGTGTTTTCAAGGCGACACATCGAAAAAGAGTCCATGTCACAGGGTAAAAACCGATCGAAAGATACAAAGAGAACTTTGAAAGAGAGAATAACACGGAACATAATAGAATTGGAAGAGAAGATGATAAAATTACGTAAAGAAGATTGAAGGGGAGAGGGAAGGAAGAGGAAATGAAAGAAAACAAAGGAATAACATAATATGTCACCGTGCATCCCAAAACGAACAAAAAGTCGCACCCCTTGATTTTACGTGAGGACTCAATATTCAGTATTCAGTCAATATTGAGTTTTTAATATTTGAGTTTTTAAGTAAAGATTAAGCGCTTAGAATAGACATATAGACCCTGTACTTCAGAGCCTCTTTTCTCGGTTCACACTTTTCCAGAGTGTGTGCTTTCTTTCTGATATTTTGATAGGTTAGGAGAGTCCATTTCAATTGAGCTATACATCATTTTAAAGCTTAGAGTCTGCTCTTTCAGAATCTTTCCTTAACTAAAAATATATGTCTGGCGACTTTTTTGTTTTTTGTTTTTTGTTTTGTGGTGCAGGGTCACATATGGTAACTAGAGAGAAAAAGTAGGAAAATATGACAAGATAACATGAAAAATAATGAGAGACAGAGACATAAATAAAAGGATAAAGATAAAGAATAAAACACAACTCTCTGTAGACGTTCTGTTTATCCTACCTCTTCAAAATGAAAACAAAATAGAAGTTTCTCAGTTAAAGACAGAGGATATTTTCCGTATTTTGAATAATTCTGCTTAATAATGGCATCCTTGAGGTGTGAATTTTTTTTCTCACTTTGTCTCCCTCTACAAATGAAAATCTTACGATCGCAACTGCTGATCTGTAATTTCAAAAAATATGTCGGAGAGGGAGACAAATTGAAGAAAATTCACACCTCAACCTTTACCCCTCTGGTTAGTATTCTCTTCCTTTTGTTAATGGTATCCTTATTGATGAATGTCAACATTCTGTAAGAAATTCTACAATTCGCCAACTGGCCCAAACGAATCGACATGAATCGGAGTCAGAATCAAAATCAGATAATAATGGTGAAGAAATGATTGAAGAGCAAACATCAACAGTAAGGAAAGAAAAAGAAAGAGCTTATATATATATATATATATACATATATATATATATATACATATACATCCACATAAATTGGACGCTAGTAGCCCGAAAATGAGTTCAAAGAAGATTTTTTTTTCTTACAATAATGTATTGTTTAACATTTTTAAACTCTTGTTTGATATTGCCTTTCGAAGGATAACAAAGTATAATAGGCAGCTTAGAGCAAAAGGGGAAGAGGGAAATTACACTTATTCAATGTTGGTGCTTTTCCAAGAAATACATATCTTGTAAAGAATTGCATACTGGTGCTTCATGGACTGGAGAGCATGCATAAACTAACGTAAAACAAATGAAAGTTAAATATCCAAATAAATTCATGTATTCGAGGTGCCACTAAATCTTTGAGGGAATTCACGGAGACAATGTCATTATATTTTATACAAGCATACAAATCAGAAAAGTGGAATGCTAAAAGCACTGAAAAAAAATGTTACAAAATGTCGGGAAATCAAGTTACGAATATAAAGTACAAGGAAGCTCCTCTAGTTATCAACGTTTTTAGATGTGATGTTTATAATAAATAGCCCCTCCGTCTACTCTGAATCTTGATTTTGATATGTCTACCTGAGGGTAAACACATTTACATCTCCATCATAAATATCATGAGTCATTCATGAACTCTAAATTGGGAATTGGATCTCCATATAGTGTGACACGATATATCTTTGCCGCATTGCCAAAACAAAGATCCCATTATTAATATTTGCGATCTTAATGTAAAGAATGATAATGAATTCATTATGTGCGCTGCGTAAACGGATAGAGTATACCAACCATTTTTTTTTCACTCATCAATCCACAGTCAAAATATATCAGCAACACCGATTTTCTTCCGTATTTCAAGAAATTCATTCTCACGTGCCCTTGTTTCTTTTCATGTCGTAATTTAAGGCCTTGTTGTTATTTTTTCCTTTCCCTTTTTTCTTGTGTGTCTAAAACAAGCTTATCATGGTGTTTATAACTTTGTTTCTGTTCTTTGCATATTGTATATAATTATGTTGGTAATACTGTATATGTATAATACTTGTATTTCTAACCTGTATGTGTAAAGACCCCTCAGAAAACCAGCCTTTGGCTAATGAGGGTTTTCCACCCCATGAGTGGAAAATAAAAATTGAATTGAACTGAATATTCATGAATTCAGTGGGGGTTTTTTTTGTAGTAATTTCTTTCACTTTTTTCTGTTGTGTGATGCACAAACCACTTTTATTTGAAAGGGTTAAATCATCTTTCACCAAAAGCATTTGGCCAAGCAATGTTTTGATAAATGGCGTATGATTATAGAAGGTCGGTAATGGATAATGAGTGAATGAGTTTTCAATAGTAGTGAATCTATCAAGTTTTTCATTAAATGTACCAAAATTTTTGGTGATTTTTTTTTCTGGAACTTGTAGACGGACAAGAATGAATGAAATTTAATCTTTTACATTGGTATATAGTTGTCGTGACTCAAGGAAAGCAGAAGAGAGAATGACTACAAAGGAATAAGATGAGTGATGACAAATTAGAATACCAGTGTTATATTAACTTATCATTTGATGTTTGTAAACACAAACACAAGAACATTGTGTATCATGTATACCTGCAGTTGTGTTAATGGATAATTGACCTGGTTATGTAAGTTAAACATTTTCTTGAATAAAGAAATGATTCACTCACAAAAAACAACAACAAAATAACAAATGATAGCATGCAGATATGCCTTTTCAAAAAAGTAATATATCCCCAATGTCGTCCCCTCGATAGTTATATGTGTAACACTTAATAAAAAAAACATTGAATATCTAATTTAATAGTTAAAGTGGCACCCTATCATTCATACCTTTGCCTTACATGTCATGTCTTGGTACCCTTTGAGTTGGGGTATAGCCATGCAAACTTACAGTTATAATTATGAATATCACGCTTCATGTGCATAGCGGTCTATTGCTACATTTCCAAGAAATCCTCGGCTCTCGGTTTGTATCAAAAATCCTTGTCGTATAGTGCCCAGTTACATGTTTATAGTAAGTCTATAAACGATTGTACATCTTGGTATTTTCTGGTCCGACTCTAAAGTCACATACAAGTGGGTGGCAAAATAAGCGTACGGAAGGTCAGTCAAGCCCTACATTGATTTGGACTAGGGTTTGTTTGTTGTTGTTTTTTTAATCATTTAATTTCAAACGAATGTTCCAATGTTAATAGTCTACAGCTATTATGTGGCAGGATATGGAAGGTTTTCATCCAAAGCTAACCTGGTCAAATACGACTAATCTCTCATCAGCATGGTCTGATGTGACACACTCCCTTTTCTTCATAATCAGCGAATACATTGTTCTTATAAGTCTTCGAACGATGGTATATCCTGTATTTTCTGTTGCAACTCTATTATGCATCGGAGACAGAAAAGCGTACGGAAGGTCAGTCAAACGTTTCCTTCATTTGGACTAGCTTTTTTCCCATCTATTCAAATGTTCTGCTGTTATTACATGTCAGCGCAAGCTCTTACTCATGCTCTCAAATGGCAGTCAATTGAACAAAGAATTTAATATCATTACCGTGTCCTGGTGTACACAATTTAGCCCCACCTTACATAGTCAAACTTGTGACCAAACGCCCTACTACTTATACCACTCGATATGCCCTTTCTTGCCAATTACATAAAATACCCAAACCTAGAACTGAATATAAGAAATGCTCCTTCACTTGTGCTGCAAGCAAATCATTTGATGAGTTACCCATTTTCATTCAAACAGCCTCCTCATTGCGAACATTTAAGAATCGTGTACGCCAACATCAATCTCTCATGTGATATGAACCCGTTGCATTAGCTATGAATAATATTCAGATATCTATTTTCTCCGCTCGTTTAATGTTCTTTCTTATGTGTTTTATGTTCTCACGACCCGATTGTTCTTTAGCTGTGTATGTTCGTTTTGTTCTTGTTTTCATTGTGTGCACATGCAATGTAATGTATATCAACGGAGGGCTCCCTTGTAAAGCAGGCCTTTGTGGCACTGAATGGGACTACCCTGCTTTTAAAGAAGACTTTATAAATAAATCAACCTATAGCTTTTATGTGATAGGAAGGACGATTTTCATACCACGTTAGTCTGGTGAAATATGCCTAATCTGTTATTATACTGGTGTAGATTGACACACTCTCAATAACCAGATTAAATTAGCCAAATTCTTGTTTATTTCTTAACTTCAACACTCTCAACAAACACTTTACAATAAGATGCAATAATTATGCAATAGCGTATATGGAAGCACTTCGTTATACCAAAATCAATTGGTCAGTCTGGTGCCTTAATGCAATCAAACAATGAGAGTTCGATTCCATGCCTGTGTCATGTCCGTTTGCAATCTTTATCAACTATTAAATCAGGTAACAAGGTTTATTTATTCCTTACAAAATACTTGATAGTCAATTTTGAAAAAAAAAATCTTCCTGAGTATATTATATCTGTGTGTGTGGGGGGGGGGGGTAATCATATCATATTGTATCTACCTCAATGAATGGAGTTCTCAATGTCACATTAGCATGGTTATTTTGGCATTCCTTAAATCTTGTCGACTGTTATGCAGATCATCGCTGATGCTGGCCATAATCACGGATTGGGTTTGTTGCCATTCACTTTCAATGTAAAGACATTCTGCTCTATTTGCATTGCTCAATGTCGATTGTATCTTTCATTGAAATCACAAGTTGTTCGTCGTTTGTTAGGCATCGTCTTACGTAAGTCCTTCCGAACAAATCCTGATTACTGCAAACCTTTAAACTACTACATTTTCCGGTTAACACGTCTCTTAAATGTTTTGCTTTACATGTTGTTACATATACTTTGATGTGCTGTTCTTTCACACTTATTTCTGTTCCACACTCTTCTTTTCGATTCTGTTATCATATCTCAGAGAATAATATCGGTCAAATTAATTCTCCTCAGAAAAAACAAAAAAAAACCTTGAAGTACAAGACCTGCATGGCTTACTTGATGATTTTACTTCCTGCCTACACATGCACTCAAAGTAATGCAATTTTATGTATTCAGAATTTGTTGTAATGACTTTCCGGTTACCCCCGGCTAAATACCACTTAGTGACAGGGTTAGAAGAAAGATTTAGGTTACGGTTAGGTTCAGGGTTTGAATTTGGGTTAGGGTTAGGATTAGGTTTAGGATTAGGATTAGGGTTAGGAGCAGGGAAAGGGTCAGGGGTATTGTAATTGTCCATGAGGGTAATTGTCAAAGAACAATTAATTCACCATAATAATAAACGCATAAACGCGAAAAGTTTCAGCAGAATTTGTATTTTGTAGATTTGCTACTTACTGCATTACAAGATAACGAATCCCTTTTTAAATGAAATGAATCATAGAAACCTGGCTAAATACAAAACTAACCACCTGTATACAACAATACCACGCTGTCATTTCTTGCTTATGGATCGCCACCGAGGACAGGGGCAGTATAGGACAGTGTGTTCACACCCAGTCGAATTTCATATTAGGACCTAAGGGATTTTCGAATTTACAGAAGTGCGTGAATCCTTATTCATTGAAATAATTCAAAGCCCCCCCCCCCCCACTCCTCTCCCCAAAGAGAAGAATCTTTAAGATCTCGAAGTTTGCCAGTGTGACCGCGGCTTATTTCAGATATCCACTTCCCTTTCACTCTTATTCATCCTCCCCTTCCCTGTCATTCGCATTCATCCCGCTATATTTAAATGTTAATTTTGATGCGCTGAATTTAGTGCATACACGTATAAAGTAGATATTGAGAGAGTTTTTTTTTTCTTCTTTCTGCCGATGTTCCTTCAATTCCAATTAGAATTTGGAAATTTTTTATACACTACGTTGCTCCGTCAAGCACACTGTTTACTGATGGCCGTCTCCTCCACTAAAGTAAATTAATTCTGAATACGTTGATATCTATACGTATATGATATTATTACTGCAATGTATACCTGTCTGGTTTAGATATCACCGATTTTGTCATAATTATCTGCTAAAACTTCGTCGATCAATTACGTGTTGTTGTTACTTTTTTTTTAAAGCTTATAGGCCTACAAGTAGTTGAAAAAAAAAATAAACCAAGACCACTTTTTCCCGAAACGCTGAGAAAAAAAAAAAAGTTGTCTCTCTGGGGAAATAATAGGGAGCTTTAGATTTTCGCGACGGGGACTTTCAGAGGGGAAAAATGTTCTGAGCATGCGCAAAGCACGCGTCAAGCGGCACCAGAAAAGTGCAGCTGATTATGGGCTATCCAGCCGTTATCTTTCTATAATCCTACATTCTATTCTTTTTGTATATCGATGACGTGTCACGCTATTCATTTGCTATGTCTATATGTTTCGTTTTTATGTATGATGTATCATTTTCCTTGTACTATGTATATGTTGTATTTTATATCTGTATGTATGTTTATGACGGAAATAAAACAAACAAACAAAACAAGTCTAGCTTGCGTCGTCTGAGTTTTTCACTACACGTTCTGGGGTGCCATTTTATTTTTTATAGGTTGCGTCTCAGCGTAATCTAGAGCTACTTTTCAACACGACGCAGGGAAAAGCAGAACGTCCAGCGCAAGCGTCGTCTCAAACGTCAGCGCCGCAAATCTAAAGCTCCCTATTACTCCCAAGGACCGTAAACTCTTTGATGACTAGTCCCGAGTATATCCGAAGAGGTGTTAATGGGAAATGCGTGTTACACTACATATAGCTAACTCATCTCGTCCCCAACGGGTCATGTTGTGTTGCTATTTGCGATAGACAAGGCAACATGTCGTTCTCCTACCATGGTCTACATTAATAAACATCATTGCATTTCCAGCATGCCTTCGGAATACAGTGATTTGCTTGAATTCGATATTACCCTATTTAAGATTATGGAACTTTAGTATGTGGAAACACGCATCAGTTATTATTGGATAGGGTTCTACTGTTACAAAAGAAGGCTCTTCGCATTATTTGTAATACCGCTCCATATTCTCATACAGATCATTTGTTCTTTGATAATAAGATTCTGAAAATTAAAGATTTGTTTTTATTTCAATTAGGGCAATTTATGTATACTTATAATAATATAACTGCCTCCCGTTTATTTTCAACTCCATGTTTATGCGTAACCGGAAATACCATAGATATCCAACTAGACAGTCAAATGAATTTCATTTACCTCTGTTAAGAACCGTGCTAGATCAGCAGACTTTTATTTATGCAGGTCCAAGACTCTGGAACTCCCTTCCTATGAACATACAAAATGCACCTTCATTGAATTCCTTTAAAAAGAGATTGAAGGTGTTTCTTTTGAAGTTTTATATTGCAACCAAATGAATTTAATTTTGTAATGTATTTCGTAAGCACGACATTATCTCCTCTTCTGTCACTATAGGCTGCGTTCTCTTGAGGCATCGATCATTTTTACTGCGTACTAGTATTCCATACTTGCTCCCACGGTTACGGTCTGTTCCGCTGGAAAGCAACTCGACACTGCCTTTCGAAGACGCTTGGCTGATTGTCTCTGTGGGCTTTGGCCCTTGGTGTACGCATCAAAATGATTTAGGTTTTTCTTTCTCTCTCTCTTCCTCTTCTCCCTATTTTCTGCTCCCTTTTTTCACACTTTTGCTTTCTTTTTTTTTTCTACTCCCGACTTTCCCAGTTTCCCCGCACCCTTTGTAGTTGTAAGCTTTTCAACCCCCACCTTATTCAATTCAATTCAATTCAATTCAATTCAATTCAAAGTGATTTTATTTCCATATAAAGTAATACAAAGTAATGAACATAACGCTTACGTGAGTACATAATATTCAAAGGAACTTTGAATCCCCCCTTTCCCTCAGAGGTACCCACATGATATAACCATAGTCTTTTAATTGGGTACCTCCACTCTTTTTTTCGCAGAGTGTATGTTTCTTTTTTTGTACTGATCATATAGACATGAACATGTTGTTATCCCTGTCTGGTTATGTATATTCTCAACGACTCGCATGTCAAATTTATCATATCGTTTCTTATACATTCTGTTGAAAAAAAAAAAGGTGAAAATACAGTTTGAATTTGAATTTGAATTAAATTACAATATGTGTACTTGAAATGACGTCACTGCTGGTAATAATATGACGATTTCAATTTTCTCTGCATTAGTCACCTACCCCCTACCCCCTCCCCTCTCCACCCCCCCCCCCCCTCCCCCCCCCCCCCCCAATCCAGCAACTCCACTGGTGCCCATGTTGCAGGGAGATGCACACGCTATCAAGTGTATCAAGCGGAGAGTCCTGCAAGTGTGTAGTGCACAGCATCGCGTTTTTGTGCAATGTCGATGGGGATTTCCCATTTTTACCTCCGTCATTGTCTGTTTGCATAATAACTCAAAAAGTTGTGTACAGATTAAAATGAAACTTGCTGAGAATGAAAATGGAAAAAAAGGTCGATATTGACACAAAGGAACATCTCAGTCAGTTTTGGTAGTGATCCAGGAACTTTTATGGATTTTTGAAGGATTTTTCATCTTTTGGCATAATCATAAGGTCAACGAACTTGGAGTTAAAGTAAAAACATAGTTCTGGTACGCCTGCAAAAGTTGTCGAATTTCACTCCCAAATGTGCACGTATGCCTAAGAAAATGTGTGGAATAACGCTGTAATAACAAGATATTCAATGGTTAACGACGAAAATGCGAAATAATAACCAAAAAGGTTCGCCGGAGTCGCAGTCTCAGAATTTACCCGATCGGGGTCAGGCTAAACTCGGACTCGAGGACAACTCGGCCTCGCTTTGACGGCGGGACGAGTTGTCCCTCTGGATTGTACAGCGTTGTACTATGGGAGCGGCCTGTAGCGCTTCGCGTTCTGACTGGTCACAGTAAATGGTCCGAGTTGATCCAAAGACGCTTAAGCTTAACTGAAAAGAAAGGAAAGTACGCGCTAATCCTGTACAAAACAAATGGACAGCGCGCGGTCCTCAAGCGTATTACGCACATCACCTGAGACGCGCTGTCTTTGAAGTTGTTTTTGTTGTTTATCAAGCGTCTTTGATTGTATTTTCAGTATGGCGATCACGAACTGCGTGTAAATTGTCTGAAATAGGGCCGAGTTTTCCCTGAGACCGAGTTAGTCTGGATCCTTCTGGAATAAAAGTCGGTATACCGATTCTTATTTTTGATCTCGAAATACTCCAAAACAACTCCTCATCCCGGCAAATCGCGTCAGCCAGGTAAGTTTCTTGGTAGACTCTTTCGATATATTGCAAGCAAATGTGAAACGGTGCCAGACGGGTTCTCAAACCCTTACCAAAACTATGTTTCACTTTAAAGCTGTGCGCACTGGAGGTTTACGAGCACTAAAGCGCGACCTCTACTCGGGCAAGGCGCCGTTAGTGGGCGTGCAATGATAGGGGGATTCACGCGTACTCAAATTAACTCAAAATTCGAGTTTTTTGCACTTGTGGACACCCCCCCCCCCCCCCCCGAAAATTAGCGCGATCATCAGCGCGATGCTAAACCCAAGAACTCTTGCTCTTATTTCTGAATTAATGCGCTAATTTGCCTCGCCGGTACGCGTAAACGGTCGGGTTTAGAAACTCTAGTTTTTATATCCCATCATTCAATGCGCACATCACAACAGCGAGGGCTCCGCGAAGAGGTCCTTATCTCTTTGGCGCACCACAACAACAGCGCGCGAACCACACCACCTGCGACTTGTGACGCGAAAAAAAAAAAAATAAAAAAAAATGGCTGTGAAGCGCGCTGTGTGACCCAATTTGCAAGTTTGGCAGTTATCTCGATCGGCAATTAGCGGTTATTTCTCTGTACGTACGTGTGAACGGTTGCAAAAAACTCGAGATTCCGAGCGCGCTCAGTAACCCGCTATTTTTACGTGTGAATGCAGTTGTTTACACATTCATCCTACACAGGAAACTACATTCCCGCAAGAACAATAATCATTGGGTTTTGTTTTCATGCATGGCTGGACAGACTTGAAAGAGATTGTCTTTAGCGGACAATGTTTCCAGGGTCCATTGGCAGCTTTTGAAAGGCTTCTGTTATATTAAGAAAAAAAAAACTGCTCATGTTTTGAGAATTGTTTGTGTTTTATAGAGTAAAGATTCCTGCACGGAAAACATGAAGAGCATTCTTTCTTTGACACTATGGCAAAAGTTTAAATGTAAAGTAGTGTCCAACACATCAACTGTAAATGAAACCGACACCCCTCTATTCATAGCATTGCGTGTAAAGAACGAACTTTCACGCATGAGACTACTTCACTGGGGATTTAAAGATGTCCAAATATTACCCAAAAACCCGATAATAAACAAGATCAACAGCAAAACTATCATGACAATGATACCGTAGATTATGAATGCACATTGGAAAAGCATTACGTGCATTTCACACGTATTGCCATTAGAGGGTAGGGGTGTTTGTTTCAAAATTACGGCGCAACCGAGTGCGTCATTATATTGAAACAACCCACCCGTTCGAAGAAGTTATTTTGGGGCGCATACCGCAAATCGCATTTTTAATGCGCGCTTGTGAATTCAGAGTATTTTCTTTACGGGTCATGTGAGTCAAATTTCAGGCAAATTGTGATATTTTAAGCATCTATTGATAGAAAAACATTAGGGTGTCGATGCGTTGGACACCCAACTATACTGATTTGTTTTTGTTTTGGCGCTACCATGCCTCCCCCCCCCCCCCCCGGCCGCCGCGAATTAGCATAGTTTGCTGATAATGTCTTTATGCTCAAAAGTTCGGACTCTTTTTCATAGCTAACTCAGTTTTATAGAAAATGCATAATGAAAGGCATTCACCCTATCCCACCCCTCTATAGGCTGAATAAAGTGGAAGGAAACTGATATATTTATGGTCACTCCAGAGTAGCCTATTCTTCTGCTTCTTCTTCTCCTCCTTTTCCTTCTTCTTCTTCTTCACTTCATTGCCCCCCTCCCCAATTTAGAGGCCAAAAAACGTTTATTTTATACTACTCACCAGGAGAGAGGAGGTTCAACAATGTCAATATTATCATTTCATTATACCTAAAATAGGTGTTATGATATACATGAGCAGATTTTTTTTAATAGGTTCTGACATACACAGATTGCAAATTGCTCGTAATTCCAAGATTTATATGATTTATGCAAATTATAAACCATTTCACATTCACAGTGTGTTGAACTATACAGGTTACGACTTGTGTTACTACCAATCCATACAGCTATATGCAGAATTGAAAGATATTATTCAACGGAAAGAAAATGGGGCGGTAATTCGCATGAGTGTACTTGACATCTTTGAAGAGGCGTAGAAAGAGAGAAGACGTAAGCTTCTACATTACAGTAAGATTTATGAGACCCTACCTGTCTTTTATAGCTTGTATGGTACAACATGAGCATAAAAGCAAAAGACTTGTATAAGGGCGAAAATGATGTCATATTTTGTCGCAAATCGTCTTGAAGGTGTTCGTTAGTGGGTTCTTGTTGTTGTTGGAGGTGGTGGGTGGTGATGGTGGTTTGTTTGTTTCTTTGTTTGTTTTTGTTGGGTTTGTTGTTGTTTGTTTTTTTCTTGCCTTTTGATACTTAGTCGCTCAATGCTAGCTAATTCTATGTGGATGACACTGCGATTCTCATCAAAAAAGTTACAGGAGTAATGCACTCACCGTGTGGCTATGTAGAGCTGTCGAGAAGCCGCCGTGAAAGCTTCCTTGATCTCGTCCAGAAGCTGTGGGAAGTCGGACTCACTCACCCCGGCTGGATGGCAATCAACAGATCCTGGTAACCACGATCGGTCACGTTCAGGTATACCCGAGATGATGATTCCAACGAGGACACCGACGAGATGGCAAAGAGCACAGTGAGGCAGAATACAAGTAATCGTACTGTTGCCATTTCCTTTTGTATTAGTGAGTTGTTTTGTTTTGTTTTGCTTTGTTTTGTTTTTGTTGTTGTTGTTGTTTTGCGAATGAATAGATTTGACAACTCCCGAACTTACATACCTTCGTTTATTGGAAAACAGACTTTAACTTTGAACGCCGACATGCAGACGATGGTTCCCAGTGCAGATCGCCTTATTTTACGATGCGTCTTCCGACAGTTTCCCCAAAGAGTGTGCAAGGAGGTACTGTAGGCCTACTATATACGTGATATGGTTTCCTAGATACAGGTTGTTGCTTCCACGTAAATCGTGAAATGAGTGCCCACAAGTGCCGTAAATAGTGAAATGAGTGAACTCCAGTCACACTCCTCCCGACATATCCTATGGTGACATGACTGTCTAGAAGCAGAACACAGCTTGAATGCAGCATTGCGCTCGATGGAGCGTCATGACATTCAATGGAGATTGGTGGGATGCCGCATATGGCACTGATTTTTTTGATACTTTTATTCTTCTCATGTTTGCTCAGTGCTTGATCCGCTTGAATAGTTGTCGAGTATGTTGCTGAAATGATACTTACTGGGTAATAATTAGATCACTGGGAATTTCCATTCTTTTCATACATTATAAAACATGTAAGCACATGAGTAGTACATCATAGCTGTGCCCCACCAAAGACGAACACAACATTCACATCCTCACTCAGCACACTCCACATGGGTAAATCAAACCGTAACGTGCTAATGCTGATTGCGACGACACCAAGCAAAATGAATCAAACGTTTGGGTTTCACCTCTTCTGCAAGAATCGATTGTTTTCTGACGAATCCACTGTGTTTGGTCTTTTTTCATTATTTTTTATCTCTTTTTGTTCTTTATTTCTCTCTCTCTCTCTCTCTCTCCACTTCCTTCAATCCGTGTCACTCGTTCAAACCCTTGTCCCATCCTTGATCAGTTTTTAGCGATCCATGCATGCTCCCACTGAATAAGTTGCTTGAATACAGGGTCCTAACTCATGAAGTTTCTTTAGATCGTTTTAAAAACCACTAGCATAACCAGGGGGTAAAGAAGGCACCCCCCCCCCCCCCCGATATGGAAGGCGGAAAAAAGGAGAATAAAGGTGCTTGTATATGCTTGTGAATGCGCTCCGTTTCAACCTCTTCTAAAGTAACGTTAAGGCTGCATGCAGTAAGGATATATTGGAACAAAACTGGCTGTCTGGCCGAAGCTGGGTGATCTAGTGGATGATATCCCTGTCCGGTGATTGGGAGGTCGTGGGTTCGAATCCTGCCCGAGTATGTATCATTGCTCACGATTTATTTTGCCATGGCTTCTCCTAAAGTACTGATCAATTCAGTGGTTTTTTGGTTGTGTGGGTTTTTTTTTACGTCGATGTATGACAATGTGTTTATTAGTTGCAATTGCTTTACTTTGTTTTTCGCATGATACAAACAACTGTGACTGGTATCGGTGTTCTCTTTATGGATCTCGTTTCATTCCTCAGACATTGTCAGATTAATTTTCACCACTTCAGGGTCTACAAGAAATCAATTGTGTGAAAATGATGGTTTCAAGATTACATTCATCAAAGAATTTATGTCAATAAAATTAATGAAACATGACAGTTGATAACTATTATGAATGAACATTTGCTATTATCTATTATATTCCACATACTAAGGATCTTGCTATAGGATTGGTCGAGAGCTGATCACGTGATAAAGCGTAGTTTTGCCCATCACATGACCTGAGAAGAAAGTTCGTTACACTCTATGTAGTTGGGGGCCTAAGGGATCAAAATTGGTTGTTTGGTTCAGATTCTTCCAAAAGCACCAAATTTGGCACACAGGTCCCTTGTATCATACTCTTCGATTTTTGATGGGCGCCAAGACTAAAAATTTTGGTGAAATCCAATATGGCCGCCATCCGGGTTAAAGGTCAACTGCAGTTACAAATTGAAAGGGTTTATTAAAGTAATGATTCCATGTGGAGGGTTAATGGTTAAATAATGTGATTCTATATATCATTTCTGCAAGTCAAAGTCACTTTCACCTCTCAAGTCACTGCCAAGGTCAAATAAGGGTCAAATCAGGCATTTGGGGCATTTTTCGAAATGGCGTATGTGAGCATTCAACCGCAATTCAATGGTACCCCTATTTTTTCACATTTGTCATCTCTTCCATACTTGATGATCAATTAGGGCCAAGAGGGGTTCCATCCCCCTACATATCAATGATAATTATGACAAATAAAGTAAAACTTTAAAGTAAAATTTAATAATTACATATTATACATATATATATGCAAATTCATGAAATTCTTCCGTCGAGATGCTTTCATTGCAACTGATTGGCAAATTGCCCTGCATCGACGTAAATAAGCACTGAATTGATCAGTGTTTTAGTAGTAGCCATGATAAAAAAATCATGGGCGTACATACTCGAGCGGGATTCGAACCCACGACCTCCTGATCACTGGATAGGCGTCATCTCCACTAGACCACCGAGCTTTCGCCCGACAGCAAGTGTTGGTTCTAATCCTTATAGCATGCAGCGGGTACTGCGTAATTATTCGAATTCATGAAATTCATTATATTCCATATATATATGTATATGTATATGTATATATATATATATACGTATTTAAGTATATATATGTATATATATATATATATACACATATATATGCTTAAATACGGCCGCCATCCTATTTCAAGGTGCTGAATCGGGGTGCAATGGCAAAGAGAGTAATAAACACACCTAATCTCATTTTGTCTTCATTTTCCTTCTAACGAGATAGCTGGATAGCCCATGTGCAACTAGCTGGTCAGTTTGTAGCTGGCCAGTTGTATGTACCTGGGGTGGACCACTTTACCAGATTATGCTCCTTGCTTTTTCCAACGGAATGCCGATTCGGGATCTTTTTATGTGCCTGCGTTTGGGATTCTTTCATACGCGGAACTTCCATTTTATATTTCCTAGTGCTGAGGTTCAAAGTGTTGTGCCTCTACTAGAGGGGACGGTATGACAACTCACACCATTGCTCAGCTAGATCTGAGATAAGTGGGAATCGAACCCGCGCCCGAACTCAAGTTTTTAGACTGCAAGTCATACGCTACCAACTGAGCCACTTCGTCACCTTTCATGGTCAATTATACAACTTTCCAGGTGGCAAGCAATATTATTCTCCTCCTGTTCAAATTGGTATATGCCTTCTCCCCCTTGACAAGACATCGTCTGCATCTACAGTGAAGGAAGCAATGGCCGAAGCATGGGTTCCAGGGAATCGAGCTCCTCAATTCAGGTCAGACCAGCATTCTAGGTGCATTTAACTACTTGCGATCATTAGAGTCCTTTAATGGCAGTATCTTGTCAGAATAGGTGAAGACAAGCAGAAGGTTTTTTCTTATCTTTTTATTTTATCTTTTAATCAGACGAAACCGTTTCTTTACTGGAGGCGCACATGAATAGGGAAACTGAACATCTATTGATGTTGTATGGGATTCTGATCCTAAAGAAAATAATCTAAACATTTGTGCGCAGCAACAATGTGCAGTCTTCTGACAAGAGATGGTGATGGCACCACTCAAATCTCAAAGTATGATTGGAACAGTGCAGCGGCTTCCTGAAAAATAAGATTGATAAAATAATAAAGAACTGCCCTCATCTATCAGCACACAGATCTCCAAGAATAAATGGGACGGAAAACTCATCCTGAGCACCTGATTCAAGACTGCAGTATCCAACAGGAATTGTGATCTCACAACACTTAAGATTTCCAGTAACATGAATAACTTAGAGGCGATCTACACAAAGATATCCCTACGTAGGATGACACAATGTTGCAGAACATTTTCTGAAACAGTATACAATCGCATGGATGAGCGTATAGTACATCACATTTTCGGTATACATTTGATCTGAGTAAGTTACGGGTGGGTCCTGGTATTGGAAAGATAAAGGCCTTTCCAGCCCTTTCCTTTCTAGCATTCCTCTCTTCCAGAGCCCAACAGGCACTGGCAGGGTGCGACATTACTTCAGACTTGCTTTGATGTGGCATGCAAAATGCCTTAGAATGGGTCAGCAAACCAGAGCTCACTGACATATTAACTACTCAATCTCATCCTGGACCCTGAGCTCCTTGACAGTATCGAGTCTGTTCACATGCAACGGGTAGAACGCTTTAATCGTAGGGTCCATGCTTTAATAATCGTGCTCATGTGCAGCAGGTGCTGATGAGCAACAAGGTTTGTGGTGCAGCCAGTATCAACGATGGTAGGCATATCATATGCTTGTCATAACGTGGGAGCAGATCATCAGAAAACACCCCGTCTGCTCAAGCGGCGCTGTATCGACATTTCGAAGAGGAGTTTCTGCTGACAGCATGGGTCATGATGTGATCCCTGACTTCAGGGAGTGGAGTTGGAGTAAAGATGGCACAGGTACATGGCCATTACTATCAGCCACACAATGCTCTCCGCAATGCTTCAGTACCACATTTCATTCTTCTGCACTACAATTGTTTCAAGGCATGCATTGGGAGGTAGAAAATGGAAAATGAAAAAAAATGAATAAATAAATGAATGAATAAATGAAAGTGGAGATCCAGATGCACATGAAGAGCAGGTGTCAGACGAGCCATTATCAGTAGTTTGATATTGCTGCAAACTTAAAGCGGGGGGGGGGGGGGGTTGAGGGCCACAACCAACGCCATTCCAGGGCGACGTCCGAGACGTCTTCAAACAAAGGGACAACTTATTTGTTGGAAGTCATGGGGATGTCGGCACGGCTTTTGCAGTCGCAGGGATTTATCAGAGATGTCTTCTCTCAGCAACTTCTCCATAATAATTATCGTTGCCATTAGGTTATTACGGTTCTCCTTAAGTTGCGGGGACGTCTCAAAGATGTTGCAGACATATTTAGTCCCACGACATGGTCACAAGTGATGGAGACTTCGCGGAGATGTCTCCGAGACCAGCTGGAAGCCGGTAATAGTATCTGTAAAAAATCGAAAGTGTCCGATTCTCCTGCGACTCTTGGAGATTGGGATCGTCTCCAGGAGACGTGCGTGGTAGAGATGTTGCGGAGATACGAGTTGCAACCTAGTCTTGAGACCAACGAGATACCAATTTAAAGTTTCAGGCAAAATGTGATATCATGCCCTTTCGCGTCCAAGCACTTTAGAATCTTAATAGACCCTAGATGGTGTCATGATAGTTGTACTATATGGCATATCTAATCTGTACCCCGTTAATGATGTCACTGGCACATGTGAAATATGCTTGTACCCTACATGGCATCACCACGACCGTCATACGTATTCTCTAAACGGCATATTTCGATGTGGTGGCACATAAAATTTCCTATAAGGCATTTCGAATCTAACTTTTTTATACAAGTTCGAAAATAGGAAAAAATGCCAACCTGCCTCTTTTGAAGACAACTGAATTATTATTTTCTCCATCCAGAATAGGAGTGATCTTCATAATCATTATTCTATTAAATTCGAATCTGATTTATGAAAATATATTGTGATTGAGGATCCATGAACTGCGACAGAGAAATGAAAACACTTCACCTTTTATTGGCAACGTCAAGGACGCTGGTAAAATAAAAAGTAATTCTTCCCATCATATCGCTAAATTAACTATTAATGTATTACATGTACGTAGAAATAGGATTCTATTTCTCATATGTTTTTTCATCGCATTCCTTGCAGATGAAGATGAAAATTATAATCAAACCATCAAATCCTGAAAACTCTTTGAAAGGGCATTACCCAAAATTCTAACTAGCTCTTTTGGCTGTCATTAAAGCGAATGCAATCATACTGAATTATGCAAATAATAAATATGACCAGTAGGTGAGGACCTTTCGTCTTAGCGCCTGTAAAAGTAAAGAAAAAATGGAATGATTGTGACATGAACTATGATATTTCATGGCTTTGGACAGAACCTGATTTAAAAACTTATGTATAATGGCCATATAATACCAGGCCATAATTGAAATGATGAAGAAAAAAAAATACCACAAGTAATCATCAAAGTAAATGGAAGTGTGACCAAGTCCTCAATTGCACGGTGAAATAAGGATCTGACTAACATCCCAAGAACCTTGTTACCCTCAGAAAGGGGTTGTTTATTCATGAGTGTATGAAATCTTTAACACAAAAAGCGGACATATAGATATTACTAGTGAGAATGCCCATCCCTCCCCCTCCCACAGCTCTCAACAACTGCAACTTTATAAGCTTAGCTGGCATTCCTGCTACATTTACTGTAGGCAATCCATTTTTAAATAACCTATCATGAATATAATGGTTTGACATCAAATGACCTTTAGGGTGACCTTATAAGGAAAAGTTGACTTCAGACCATAAAAAACAACTTCAGAATCGAATTCCTTTACTCAGAAAACCTCTAAAGTTGACTTTGGAAATTATTAGAACACTCTTAAGGTTTTTAATTGTTAGTGCCCTTTAAACGTAGGTAGCGGCCATATTGGATTTTGCAAATATGCCACCCCGGAGGGCGCCCTTTACCAGAAATATGCCTTTCTTCATTCGTCGACAACTGCAATTCTATTACCAAGGCTGGCATTCCTGGAATATTGACCATGGGCAAGCCATTTTAAAACACCTGTTATGAATACAATGGTTTCACCCCCTAATGACCTTTATGTGACAATATAAGGAAAAGTTGACTTCAGACCATAAAAACGACTTCAGTTTCGAATTCCTTGACCCAGAAAACTTCTAAAATAGTCTTTTTAAATGATTGTGACCCTTTCATGCTTTCAATTGCAAGTGACCTTTAAACCTATATGGCGGCCATATTGGATTTCGCCAATATGGCCGCCCCAGAGGGCGCCCTTCTTGGCGCCCATCAAAAATCGAAATAATATGGTTTTGGCTACATTTGTGCCAAATTTGGTGCTTTTGGAAGAATTTGAACCAAAAAGTCCCTTGCCCCCGCCCCCCCCCCCCCCCCATGATGATAGTAATTTTGTTTCGCTGATCTCTTAGTCCACACAGTCCTAACGCGTGATATACTGCAGTAACTTACAATTTTGAGTACGCGCGAAATAAAAGTGCGTTGTACTGTGGTCTATCATATGACCTGGGTCAAGTGACTGATAATACAGGAATAAGAGAACTGAAAAGTGATGGTATTACGATTACTGATCCAGTTGCAAAAGCTGAAGCATTTAACCAACAGTTCAAAAGTGTTTTCACCAAGGAAACTCCCATACCGAATGACTTGCTACCGGAAACCTCAGACTTTGAAGAAATGGAGGATATTTTGTTTACATCAAAGGGTGTAGAGAAGTTGCTTTGTGGTTTGAAGACATGCAAGGCCCCTGGACCGGATGGTATAACTCCACGAGTCTTGAAGCAGCTGGCAAAAATTCTGGCTCCAATTCTTTGCAATATATTCCGGTTGTCGTATGAATTAAGTGAAATACCAAATGATTGGCGTGAAGCAAATGTTGTACCATGCAGTCTACAAGAAAGGTAATCGATCTACTCCTGTAAACTACCGCCCCATTTCGCTGACATGTATTTGCTGTAAACTAATGGAGCACGTTTTAGCCAGCAAAATTATGAAGCACGGGGACGAAAATAATATCATTTTTCCCCTGCAATATGGCTTCCGTAAGAACATGTCATGTGAACAACAATTACTTGGTTTCACAAGCGATTTACATAGGAACTTGGATGCAGAGCGTCAAACGGATGTTATAGTCATGGATTTTTCAAAAGCTTTTGACAAGGTTGGACATGAGCGGCTTTTACGTAAACTGGACTACTACGGTATCAGGGGGAAAATCTGAAATGGATTCAAAGTTTTCTCAATGGAAGAAGTCAGAGGGTCGTTTTGGATGGTATTGAATCTTCCTCAGTAGTGGTAGGATCTGGAGTGCCTCAGGGGTCGGTTCTTGGGCCTTGCCTCTTTCTACTTTACATCAATGACTTGCCTGATGGTCTCGCGTCAAAGGTTCGCCTTTTTGCCGATGATGCAATTTCTTACATGAGCATCGACAATCAACATCATACGCAAAATCTTCAAGAGGACCTAAACAAAATTGGTGACTGGATTTGAACACAGATAAGTGTAAGATTTTGACACTATCCAGGAAAAGAAGTAGGGTGCAACACGTGTATCATCTAAATAACGCCCCTCTTGAATCTGTTGAATCCGTGAAGTACTTGGGTGTAACCCTCACTTCTGATTTGAAGTGGACCCAACACATCAACAATACTGTCAATAAAGCCAATAACGTGCTTGCATTTCTAAAACGCAATCTTCGCATAAAATCTTCTGATGTTAAAGCCACAGCTTACAAAACGTTGGTTCGACCAATTGTTGAGTATGCTTCCACAGTTTGGGACCCATCTACCAAGAACCTAATCCACCAAGTGGAAATGGTCCAGAGAAGAGCTGCGCGATTCACTTTAAATCGCTACCATAACACCTCGAGTGTCACCAAAATGCTACAAGAACTTAATTGGACCACTCTGGAACAGCGCAGAGAAAATGACAGGCTAATTATGATGTACAAAATACACAATAATCTCACTCCTCTTTCAGCACAGGACCTATCAAACAGGCTACTCAGTTAACGAGAGCCTCGCAACCACACTCCTATCAGGTACCATATTCGAGAACTGAATCGCATCGCCATTCGTTCTTCCCAAGAACTGTAAGGAACTGGAATTCCCTGTCGTCAGAAATTGTTTCAGCGCCATCTGTGGGATCATTTCGAAACCGTCTAACGGTTGATCACAGTGGCTAGTTTTTTTTCGTCAAATTTTCTATGTGCTTGTAAATATCTGTAAATAAATTGTATTATAATGTAAATAGCACCAGTCTGAAAGAATCTTCAGTCTATTGAAGGAGGCAGACTTAATCAGAAGAAGAAGAAGAAGAAGTGATAGACCACAGTGCAACGCACTTTCATTTCGATGCCACGCGCGGCCGGGCGTGGCGCGGAGCAAATTCATTGTTTTGTCATCTACGCGCATACGTCTAAAGTACTAGTAAACTACGTAGCCTAAGCCCTGAGGATACACTAAGACAGCTAAAACTGTTTCAGATGTGGGATAAAATGGGAATATAAAGGACCCTAGATGTGGAATATAAAGCAAATAATCAACTTTTAGTTTTAGGCAATGAGACAAACTATCACTTCCTCGGTGATCTGAATGTGTACGCTATCTTTCCTCAGCTGCGCTTCGGAAAGATAGCTACATCAAGATCGCCTCGGAAGTGATAGTTTGTCCCATCACTTTCACCAACGTTGTTGCTTACTAGCACTGAATTATCACAAGATCATTTTTTTTTGATAATTCTTTATTCGAATTTCGTACCATTCCATATCATAGAGACAGAAATAGTCACAGAATCAAAACATCATACAAAAACAAACTGCTTTTTACACAAACATTGTACACAATAACGTCAAACTTACACTACATAAATAACAAAATGCATTATCACCACCATTGTGCAAACTAATATCAAATTTCACATTGTAACTCTCTAAAATCAAGGAAACGAAATCCGCTTTTTTTTTAACACATATTCTCGCACAAGTCCGCGAAACGGGAACATAAAGATCATTTGCTTAAGACACAATACAGGGCATATTTCACTGTTTCTCTATGAAACTTACTCAAAGTACACACACACACACACACACACACACATACACAAACACACACATACAAAGGCCATTGGCATTTGAAATTTGAACCGAGGCATTTGATGCTGAGAAATAAGTACATGTACATGTGATGTTGACAACTTCATTGTTTCATAATCTTCCTTTCCACCTGTGTCGGTATTATTTCCAGGTTGAAAGCAATTCCCTCAATGGAACGGAATTTCGCTACTGTGGACAGTTGCTTCAGAAGAATATCCATTCTCTTTGCTCCCTCATCAACCAAGGGTTATTTGAAGCAATGTCATTAAAGGTGGATATTCGTGTGTGGCATTGTTGACATTGGAGCCATTTCACAACCATTCTTATACTTCCTCAAAGCGAAAAGGGGGTAGTGGGTTACTTGGAAGAAGTGGGGACACTCTTGATTAAAAAAAAAAAAAACACACACAAACAAACATTATTTTGTTTTCCAACCAAAAATTTGGAACTCTTCTGAATAAACAGCACTACGAAACAACAATCATTCAAAATTCATGCCACTTCTGATTCATGCAACCTCCCAGTCAGCCTGATCATAATCAAGCATACAATATGTATATTTCTCTCTCTCTCTCTCTCTCTCTATATATATATATATATACATATATATATATATATATATATACATATATATATATATATATATATGTGTGTGTGTGTGTGTGTATAATATGTATAATACATGTTTGTTTCTAATTAACATTGAAAATTTAATATAATGTTTTATACTGTTCTAGATGCGCAAGATAACTCTGATTGGCACAAGCAAACTGGAGTTGTCTTGCCAATCTCATACTAGCCTGGCAGCCCAAAGACTTTTGATTAGACGAACGAGGTACCAATATCTGAGTAGTGGGGTTGCTGAACAACGGGGTCATCATCGGAGAATTGGACAAGATTAGATATCAAAGCTATCATAACCACGTCAAACCAGTTAGAAATAAAAGAGCTTATTTTGTAAAGCTAAGAATGGTCTCTACAAGACAACAGGACTGAAATTTGAGCCTCGATCCGACAAATAATGTTTCATGGATAATGCAAGTTTCTCAATAATACAAAAGACAAAGAGATAAAGTAAAACAATAGCAACAACGTCTCCCTCCTCCCCCTTCTCTCTTTTTGGAATAACCATCCCTAATTCCCACATTTTTATTAAGCTTGTAAATATATCTTTCTCTACCATACCTTTTGGACCCTTTCACTTGTCCTCTTCTAACCATGTTTCCGAACACTGTAATGCTACTGCCATTATGGACACAAGCTTTGTACAAGGCTGTCCATTGTTTCCAATAATATATGCACAGATCTTTGCGCAATGCCAGGCTGCACGTGCACTCAAAGATCGATACATGTACAGGACAAGATTTTGGCAACTCCTTTTGAAGATGTTCAATTGAGAGTTCAGAGTATTAATTTTCATTAAGATATCTGACTTTTTTTTTTACTATATTCCCAGTCTTTCTCCCCCTTTTTGCATCAGTTCAATTTCTTTTGACATTCTGTACTTGAGGGGCCCACATTCTACAAGCATTGTCTTTTTAGTGGGTCCCTCCATTTTTCGATGTCTTACGTATTATGTCGTCTTTATCACTTCAGTCAAGTGTCATTACAACGTATTTCTTATTCCAAGGTTCCTCGATTATATTTTTCTCAATTTACTTTGTCTTGACTATGCAACCTTATTCTCTGTTACCAAAGAAAGTGAAATGTTTATGTTCTTTTCGAAAAATGAAATAAAGGATGAATTGAAATTGAATTGAAAAAAAGTGATTAGACATCACAAGTACTGTTAGACACTTGTTAGGAGTACTGAATATCTTCTCTGGATCATGGTTGTACAAGGTGCATTCAATGATGTCAGATATCACATCCAGTATGGCTGATCAAAATCCAACTACAACCAAAATAAACATCAATTGTATTCTAATGTTTACTACGAACAACTTTTGATCATTATCTAGAATTGAATACGCCATGTCCATTTACTACTTTTTTATATTTTTATGCAGAGTAAAACTGTACTTTTGATTTTGAGTCATAAGATACAATATTCATTAAAAAATATGGACGATAGAATCCTTATATTAAAATATTTGACAATTCAGGTATTTTTGCATTAACTGTCCATAAATGGTGCAAGAAGATAAGATGTCATAGCTACTTTATAATGAAATTTATTAAAGGAATGAGCCATGCTCAGTTTTACGATGTTACGGGGGGGGGGGGGGGGGGGGTTCCTGACTCATCACTGCCCATTGATGGTGATGACTCCACAGAAAGAAATCAGGGGTCTTAGATAATGAAGAAAAAGTGTATGTGCAAGAAGCACCTCTCTCATACTTCTCGGTAGAATGCATTATGAGTCTTATTGGACACTATTTGTCAGGTTTTGATATTCTACTTTCACAGAAAATATCAAAGCTAAATGTTTGGTGGAAACATACATATGCACAATCAAATACTATTCAACTTATCAGACTCCAAACACACAAGTACCTGATGGAGACAACCTCTGTGACAATAATCACTGCAGTGTTATTGTAGCTTTTCATCCCCTCAATGAAAGGGATATGACTTCTAAAATTTCGCAAAGTGTTAAATGACGATTCTGTTCTGGTGACTTTACGGACAGAACATAAGAATACTGTTTTTCTGTATGCTTGTGACATTTGAAGCTATATCTTCATTTCATATTCAGAAATCACACGCTAGTTTTGAAAATGTTATCGTGTGTGTTAAAAACTTGGATATCACAAAGTGTAGACAAGAACATTAGCATATTAATGTTTCATCCTAATCATACTTGTAACATTCAGATTGTAGAAGTGAACAAAATTCTTGGCAATTAGAATCACAGATGAAGTAGGTGTCAGATCACTTCTATGATGTTCAAGAGTTTAAGCCAAGCACAATAGACATATCAATAACCTGACATTTTCTATCTTAAATGATTCAATATGCAAAATTTCATACCGATGATCAAAATTCCAAAACCCGGAAGAAAGACATGTAGAATTTGGAAACACTCATATTAACAGAGTAATTGCTATTAGAATTCATTGTATTTATATATGATCGAATATCAATGACCATCAGTATATTTCAATTAGGCCAACCATATCAACCTCAATATTCAAGTATCTGATATGTCCATTACTTCTGGTAATCTGTCTTGTATAATCATGACTGAAATTCAACATTTCTCTCTTTTAGTGACGAAGTTTGACAATGCTTTTGTTTTCCCGATTTCACCTTTTTTTTTCATTCACAGAATAAAGGTAACTTATTTCAACACAATGTCTAATGTATTCTTATTACATTTGTTCATCATTTGTTTTATTCCTTTTAGGTTATTCTTTTGCAGGTAACAGATTCGTTACAATTTAATGGAGTCAAGATGATTGATATATAGCTTTATAGCTCTCTCTGTGGAAAGACTGTGTTCATACATTCATTTCTCATGGAGAGTAGATCCATGCTACTATTGTTATAAGGAGAAATTTCTTATGCTTGAACCATTTAAGTGTTTAATATGTAATATGTAATATACATATATACTGCATATGCGTGTGTGCAGGTACAATGTGTATACACGTATAGCTGTTACATAAATGTATGTTTACCTATTCTCCTTTTGAATGAGTTATTCCACCCTAACCTTTCTATAGTGTTGTCATGTAAAAATATGATTTTTATGTAATACTAGTAGTTACGCTTTGTTCATCTGAATTTTAAGATACGCGTGATTTTCGTCCATTTTGTCCTTTACTGTAATCGTCTATTATCATCCATAATGGTCAACGCGTTGACCTAATGTTGTTACTCAGTGGCAATATCCATTTTTGTTACAGCAAATTTAATGATCCTGGCAAATGATCTTTCAGTTGTTTTTTACATTCTGTCTGTACAGTGCGTTGATATTTCCCACGATTGTCATATGAGCTCAAGTGCAAGTGAAGGTAATTGTAGAATCTTAAGATTCTGAGATCTCAATGTAAACTTTGAGAAACGACCTAGGAATTTTACATCTCGAATACGAGAAAGACACCTAACTAAAAAAAAAATAAATAAATAATTGTGCCCCTATCTTTCCACGACAATACCCAATGGATTCATAGATTCTGGGTCAGCAGTATAAATGATTCACCATGCACGAAACAATGCGACAGACATTTCCGCTAACATTATTGCATTTCGTCTCTCAGGGACAAGCTAGAGATAAAGGACGATTTGATTACAGCAACTGGAATATGATGGCATTACAATTAGAGCGGAGAAAGTTATGCGACATATGTTGGGTTTCGCACTCCAGATGCATTTGCAGGGGTAGCTCCGGACGTCCGCCGGTACCTGCAAATGATAGTTGTGGTCAGTATCATTACCAACACGAGACCTGCAACAACTCCAGCGATGATATACACCGAGAAGTCTTCTACGGGTGATGGGATAAGAAGCGATCCGGAGGATACAACGAGATTTGATCGCTCGTTCCGATTCCCAGCGTCGTCGAACGCGACCACTGCAAACGTGTACGAGATCGACCCTGGTGGTTATAAACAAAACAAGAGAGAGTTTGACATAGTTATCAAAACAACACAGTAGTTGTAGATTATGTGAGAACGTAATCATTGATGGCTTATTACATTATCGTATGTTGGGGCTAGGAAGAATCATTCAGGTTTATTGGTTGACATTCATGGCAATATGGTGGCAGTGTCCTATAGAGTTCTGACTCGATTCTACAGATACTAGTACATGTCAACGAACGTATATGAATACCAGGGATGTTTTATTCGTCTCTGGCTGTAAGCATCGGTTTAGTACTCCATCAGTAGGAAAGTTTCTGCTTGGTTTTAAAAGATTCATCTTTTATCATCATGTAATTGACTGCGTCACGGCCGCAGAGTAGATTCACGTGAATACACACAGTTCTCCAGCCTATACGCAACACATGAATCTAAGCATTTCTCTTTCTTTTTCACGTAGGCCAATAGATTTATTTTTGAGTGTTCCCAACTCTTTTTTTTTTTCGAAGTGTTTTGCCTACAAATTTTGGATTTCATACGACTACTTATCAACTTTGTATTGCACGGTTTTAAAGATTATAACGGAAATGGTATCTGTCTTGCTATGTAGGCCCTACCTCAATTTTCATTTTAGTACGTCATATTTTGCTGATAGGAAATATAATTATTGAACAGGGGAAAAATGGATTGAAATGTGAAAACAGCTTCGATGGAGGCATAAATGTATATCAGGGCAGATGGGTGATATCAGAAATTTGTTTACAACCCAGTAAGCACTTGCAACAATCATATGTGTATCCATATGCAAGTTGAAAAACACTTTCATATAGATATGTATACTCACCTGAGGACAAACAAATACTAATCGATAAGAATTCTTACACAATACACAAGTAAGCACACAACCGATGAAAGGTAATTTCATTACCCGTTTGATTGACGCGGATAACAAAGAGTTCCACATGACCTCCAGGAGAGGGTTCGGTTACGTCACCCGAGACAAACCAATCATCGGGCACCGTTGTACTCTCTTCAAAGTTCTGACGCAGGCCCGTAAAATTAGTGGAATATCGTATTTCATAGTACGAGGCTGAAAAAGAAATATATGCGTAGATATAATAGATGAAAAACAAGCTGATGGGTATACTAGCCATAGGAACTAAAAATGGAGTTCGCCCACATGACCAGTTTGTGTCATTTCATGTGATTGTGCTTCTGACACATCAAGCAAGAGGTGATACGTAATGATGGAAAGCATGCAATCAACAACAATGTTACATATTATGTTACTGTACTGCTCCCATTTCCCACACACACACACATACACACAAAACACACAATATAAATATGTAAACATCAATACAGGAAATTGAATTAAGTTGAAAATAAGACCCCATAATCATCTGTATATCTTCATGAAATATATTGTTCGGCTATAACGAAATGTCTACATTTAAAGCGAAAGAAAACTGCAGGTCCCAGGACGTCTTAAAAATGGTATATTCCTGTGATAGTAATGCGCTGACAAATCTTGATATACTGTATAGCTTGTGCCTCCTAATGATAAGAGACGATAGGGGACAAGCCGAAGCAAACTTTGTCCATGTCCGTACCATTTCCGACTGAGAGGTCATCTCCAGGAGCGGTGAAAGTCAAATTGACCGTTTGCGTCACTGGGTCAACATGGGTTCCTGAGAGGTCGACAATTCGTGCTGGCGGGTAAAGATCGACCGCACCTATATATACAAATATAAAAGTGCAGATTACGTTTGTGTGAAGTCTGTATCAAATTTTATATTGTTATAATTCTGTTATGGATTATAAGCATGCATTATTTTTGCTCCTGATAAATCTCTGCATACAGGCTCTACGAAACAGCCGTCTGAATAGCGCCGATGGTGAATGGAACATAATCTGTATTAGATTACAAATGATGAGGTTTTTTCTGTGCTAACTGAATAATCAGGGTTAGTTTTCAAACCTCCAACTTCTGAAAATTGTCGAAACCTGAGTTTTTCCCCTACAGTATAAAAATATTGGAGAATAGAATCATACCTGCGTCACACGTGGTTGCGTTCCGGCACTCGAAGCTACCGCCAATCGTTTGTCTGTTGAAACTTCCCGTCTGCTCGTACAAGATTTCCAGTGGTTTATAAACGCCGCCTACGGCAGGATTTGCAGGAGCAGGTGCTCCGGTTGTCGCCCCTACCGCGACTCGAGTGCCGTCTTTCGCCACGACTTCAATCTGTGCAAAGAACAGCGTGACAGTTACGGTGAGCATGGTTCAGAAAACGAAAGGCTAATTCCTGCTGTGTTCATTGCTCTTTGTTTCTCTGACGAGTATCCCCAGTGAGTATACTTTTAATAATTTTGAATTATTTTTTATCTTCGTTATTTTTGCAGTCCGTGGACACCGTTATCGGAATACTTTTTTAATACTTCTTCAAAATTTCACTAGTCATAGTCAAAGTGTCACGTTCTCGTATCGGTAAAGTTTTTAAAAGTCCTTTGTTTTTTCGTGGTTGGTTTTCTAATTGCTAATGAAAGAAAGTATTTCTCCATGTCATCTCCAAGACACTTGTCTTAAATCTAAAGCGTAATGTGTGTGCACACAAACCTCTACGCCGTAACGCCCCGCTCCGCTGAACTCGGTGAAGTAAGCAGAGTATGTTCCGTCATTGATTCTAGAATCGGGCCCGGCGCCATTATCCAAGGGTCGCAGGACTGTTTTCTCGGCGCCACCGTTCAGAGAATTAAGGGTGACAGTTGCTATGACATCAGCGTCAATGACAGGTGCCGAACCTTCATGGGATAAACCATAAAGCCATGTGTGATTACGCACTGTATTACATGGAAATATTTACATTCTTGTCCAATTGACTCTATATTACATGAGTTTGTATTTTGCTGTTTTTGTTTTTGTTTTCCATGTGACAAGATGGCTGGATGGTTGATGTTCATTATTCCGAAGGTTCGTCAATCCAGAAATGAAATAAGATTCGTTATACCGAAAAGGAAAAGTAGGTGCATACTGCTATTTAAAGAGCCTTCGGAGCTACAAATCTTATTCTTTTTTTTCCACGGAATCACGATTTTTGTTTTTCATTCTCGGATTAACGAACCTCTGGAATAATGATTTGTAGGGGCGCTGTGGCATAGTGGATAGGACTCCCGACTTCCAGTCGGAGGACCCGAGTTAGATTTTCGACCAGTGCTTACGTCCGTGGACGAGGTGTTTTTACCCATTCTGTCCCTCTCCACCCAGGTGTATGAAATTAGTACCTGGCAGGGCAGCACTGAAGAGGCTACCATGTAATGCTCCGTGTAAGATGAAGCTATGATCATTAACACCACTGCCATTAATATTTGATTCTAGTCAAATAATATACACTGCTTAAGTCGTATATACCTCTGAACACCATCACGTAGAGAATCTGCTTCTCAGGCGGTGAGACATACGGTAGTGCCCACGCGCTGGTGACTTCTATGGGAGTGGCACCCGGTAGAACCCTCGGCTGGAAGATTACGTTGAAATCTCTGGCATTCTCGTCGTCGTTAGTAGTTTCCAGTACCCACTGTCCGGACTATTTTAAGAAAGTAGGTTCAATAATTTAAAATGCAGTGGAATATTCAAAAGATTTTGTCACAATATTCGATTTACGAAGTGTACAGGACAAGTATGATATCACAAACAGAGATCCGTAATGTGTTTTGCTCTCGCTAGGCTCCAGAGAAAGCGATTCTATTCTGGTTTGCAAATAATATTGTGATAATAAAATAGGTGTTATGATGTTCATTCGATGAGAATGTTAAGGTTTTCATTCTTTATGTCACTAGGGTACACATTCCCTAAATCTTTCGATTTGGCACTGATATATGTAATAGGTAATATTTGTCCCCTGGCATGCTCTCTGAAAGATGTAAGTCCAGTGTTCTTTCATGATGCTTGTGGTTTTCTGTATATCGTTGTCCTGTCGTGTGAAGTCGCCAATTGTTGTTCTCGTCTCGACCAGGGATGGCAGCACCCGAACTTTAACCATTCATAACATTTGAATGGAATGCCCGATTTTCCTCAAACTAAAGTGATGTGTTCTGCTGATAATGCTATATTCACTTATATTTTACATATATTTTCTGGTCATAACTCCCCTTTTAACCTAACAGGGCCGGGGGGCAGAATCAGCCCCCCCCCCCTCCCCCCCCCCCCCGACGTTTCGCGCTATAATTCTGTAACGCGAGAAGGCCTCGTCGCCAGGCTTCTTGACTTTCTTCGTTCAAGTCTGGCGCAACTTTTGAGACCAAATTTGCAACGTCCGCGCACACTTTTTCGAAGCAACGCCCATTTTTGTAACGGCATGTCGCCCCAAAACGGGCACAATTGTGTGATTTTGTGTACATTTCCTATGGAAAACAGTGCTCTGTCATGGAAGTTATTATTATTTTTTTGCAATTAATCACTTTCATTGATCAATTTTATGCTAATTATGGTAGAAAAGTGGTCAGTGACAATTTCCAATAAAAAAAAGAAAAAACAAAAGTTGAAAAACAAGGAAATACATAAGAAATTCTGAAAACAATAAAATACATAAGAATTGAAATGAGTTTTGGAAGTTTTGTGATGTACAATTGTTGAATATGCTAAAACAAATTTACAGACCAAAAAGTAGACTCTCAATGCTTTTGATTAGACTAAAATATGATCTTGAGCTTAATTTGCATAATTAATTAATTAAAATTAGAAATTGTTTACAAAAAAATTATGACACAATCTTGTAGATTATGACGTGGGTGTCACGCATGCCAAATTTCGTCGCGATCGCACCACTGATGGCCGAGATCTCGGGGGGGGGGGGCGGAATCCGCCCCCCTCCGGTTTTAGCATAGCCAAAAGAGCCCGGCCTGATTAGGGTTAAAGTGATGACGACACAAATATAGAAAACTTGATACTGACATTACATGTAGTTCCAAAATTTTACGATTCCCAAAGATTCCACCAGTCCGGTGGGACACACCAGACATTGCAGGAAAAGTTTTTATTATCAATGAGAGGCAAGAGGTCGGTGTGCTGCATTTACATATTTCATTAATTTCAAACAATAGGTTTGAAATTACATAAATATATTCGTGTTTATGTAGACGTGTGTGTAAAAGAGAACACAGGTGTCACACCGTCCTGAAATTGAGCAAAGACGGACCCAAAATAACGGTCATTTTCAAATTCGGCTCTTAAACTTCCTGTCATTCATGAAGGCATCTTAAGCAATCGTATGACAGCCCATGGAATTTTGCTGCTCCCTCAGCAACTTCGTATTGGGAGGCAAAATCCTTGGCAAGCCAAAAATAGCCAGAAAATTTTATGATAACGATTCACATCTTCGTGTAACCTTCTACGGTGTTTCGAGCGTCATCGTGTGACCTTCGGTAGGCATCGTATTAACTTCGGTTCCTTCTGTACCAAGGAGCTAAATGGGCACAAATTTTGCACCAACAAATGAATGTGTTATAATCAAGATGGCGCGCAGAGGGTAAACCAAGTTCGGGGCCAATTTCGAGTGAAATGGAAAAAATCTAGATACCTTTGTACCTCTTCTGTCAATTTCAGAACAGTTCGACGCCGCCCGACAGAGTGGCTTCGTGTGCATGGTAGTTGGAAAATAATTCAAGGCCACAAGTACAAGTTTTCTTGAGTCATTTATATCGCCTGGATAATTCCTTACTGTTGTGTCCTCTTCTCGGATGTCAAACTGAATCTGTGTGAAGGATGGATTTGCTGTGATGACACCTGAAGAGCTGTTATACGTAAGTCCTGACGGACTTGTGAGGATCACGTCGTCCGGATCAAGTTCTCCTGTTGTAGAGCTGACAACAGTCGTTAGTCCGCCAGTCAGAGCAGGCTCCACGTACGACACTGTTTTGTGGCTCTCTCCACCAGGAATTCCCACGAACTCGGAGCTAGTCGTAACTGAAGCTGGCGTAGCTTGATGGACATGAATTGAAGACGTAGGTAGTATTATTATCATGCATGGAATCGTTTTAAGAAGAGGGAATACTGGCTAATTGAAAGTAGTCACAATTATACACATTGCCTTGAGGAGGTGTGGGGAATAAATACTTTCACCTTTCTTCTGGAGCT
This sequence comes from Diadema setosum, assembly GCF_964275005.1. NCBI lineage: Eukaryota > Metazoa > Echinodermata > Echinoidea > Diadematoida > Diadematidae > Diadema > Diadema setosum. The sequence goes on from NC_092689.1 coordinate 13,763,256, forward strand.
TACACATGTAGATGTGAACTCAGCGAACGAAAAACGTAAGAACACGTCGGTGAATATCGCGGAATCTCAGACAATCCTGAATTATTTTCATTTTCTCATGAAACACAATAAACCTCGATGACAGTGAAATACAATCATCCTGGGGGGTGTTTCATCAACGCTTGTCAGCGCCAACCACTGTCGGCGCTGACCAATTTCAGCAAAATCCTTGGTTTTGATTGGCTGAGATGCTCTGGTTACTGACTGTTACTATGGTGATTCAATTTGTCAGCGCCGACAAACGTTGATGAAACACCCCCCCTGATCGTCAGTGTACTATTTCCTTTAAAGAAGGAATCAAATTTAAGAGATTACCTATAGATTTGTGTACACATTATATTGTTCAAGGACTGTTCCGATAAGAATGTATGGAAGTGCAGCAGAGAGGGACACTTTTATAGTGACACACAACAGGCAGGGCACAAGGCTTAGAAATTTGAGGTCAACCTGAAAATGGAATGAGGATTCGGAAATCAATAATTAGGTTCAGTGAAATTGTAAATGAACTTGTGCTTGAGTACATGTACCAACGTTGCTAAATATTGGAACTTACCTCCGGTATCTGACGCGCACTCAATGAAAGACAGAAGGATGCCACTGGAGCTATCCAAGTGAGAGAAATGTTTCCCATTTGTCGCTATTGCCAACTCTTCCAAATCTGCGTCCGCATTTGGACCAACAGCAACAGTGCACACTCGCACGTTGGCAGCCAGAACCTGGACATAGATCAAGAAATCGACTCTACAGTTACCACGTCAAACAATAAGCGTGCGTTTCTTCTTTGATTTCACGGACACTTCCAATCCATCTTGAGACCAAGTAGTCTGGGTGCCAGAGACTGGAACTTGTTTTGCCGTCTGCCCGATGTGTTTGATGGTTTAACCCTATTTCCAGGGTGCTGAATCCGAATCTTAATGATGCAACTAGTGTTTATTGCATCCTTGAGGGTTTTGTTCAAGTTTAGATGTTATTCAAGATCGCCGCTGATTCTGAAAATTAAGATACCATTTTTCTGAGCACATCTTCAGCCCCCATTCGAAATGTCAAAATGGCCGTCATTTAAAAATAGGCTTTGGCCTATATCTTGACTTGTAAGGGATGAAAGTCATATAAAATGGTGCACTACCCATGTTTCTGATACCACAGATTTCTCTGAAATCATCACTTTTGTTGTATCTCATCAGGCTTGGCAGTCATTTTGAATTTCAATTAGAATATGGCCGCCAATTTAAAGTAGGCTTTGTCTTATATCTCGATTGAGCGATGAAAAACATTTAGAATGTTGGCAATACCAAGTATGTTTGTGATACCACAGAATTTATTTCAATCATCACTTTTGTTCTACCTCTTCAGGCTTGGTGGCCATCTTGAATTTCAACATGGCCGCCAATCTAAAATCGGCTTTGTCCTGTATCGCGACCTGCAAGTGATGAAAAGCACTAAACAAAATGGTGGCAAAACCTATACAGTGTATATTTTTGTGATACCACAAATTTCATTAAAATCATCTTTTTCATTCTACCTCCTATCACGTTTGCCGGTCAATTTTAAACTATGAAGAAGCCGCTGTGTAGCGAGACTTACTGTTTTTGTTTTGTTAGTTGCAGCTTCATTGCCTTGGTCTTTCACATATCTGGTTTGTATTTCAAAAAGAAACCACCTTAGAGCTGGTCATTGTTGGTGGAGAACTGATTTCTTCGAGAGAATGAGATATTATGGCAGCAATACTTTTCAAGTTGTGAAGTGAACCTAAGTTTTTAAGCAGTCTCTATTTTCTCTAAATAATTTTCTGTGAGACATCAAATCAAATGCAGCAGAGTCAGATAGCTCATTAACATTTCCTGATGCTATTTGAACCTTGTCATCATGGATCTTAAGTTTGATGACATAAATTTTCTACTCATTGTCTCACTTTCAAGTCGATGAAGTCCACCACTTTTGGCATCGTAGGAATGAAACTCACAGATTTTAACCTGTGAATATCCAACAGTTCATGTCAGGTGATGCAAAGTCACATTGTGTGTGCTTTTTTTTTTTGGGGGGGGAGGTGGTACAACGAGTGTATTACATGTGATAATGATGCTTTCCTAAATCTTGTTATTACAGTTGTCTGCAGCTTGTCTTTATGTACAACATTCTTATAACAGTCATGATGGTAAACTGACTGAAAATATTGCTCTTCTGAAAGACCCTGTCACATAGAGGGTGAGAAGGTTGCTTCTCCAAATGAGGCTCCCTTGTTTGCGTGGTCAACTCTTTGATCGCTTTCAGATTCTCTTGGGATGATTTGGGCGTCAGCTGTGGGCCTTCAGCCAAACTTGGAGCATATATGATGCATTTTGCTTTGTATTTTATATGCATCTCACATTTTCACCTAAAGCATATTTTCATCTCTTATGCAGGGAGACTTAGCAGAGTAGTTCTAATATGTTTCGTCTTTATCAAATTTTATGTCTAACGTCTTTTCCAAGGAAAAAAACAACAGCTGTTAGTTTCGCACACAACTTGATGTTGATAGACACTGAGTTTCAAAGGCCATCAGAGTAAACTTCCATTTATTTTTTTTATTACTTTTGAGACCAAAAAGGACCATACACGTGACAGTGTAGCCTAATCAGAATACTTCCAATGTTGTGAAATGCATCCAATCAGAGTTGATATTACCAGATACACATTTCGGTGAAGCTCCAAAATGAACTTCCTCTTCCAAAAATTATTTAAATCAATTTTCAATCACGTGAAACTGCACTGAAAGGCAGCACTTCTCCATACTTCTTCACACTTCACATTTCACACTTCTTCATACTTCATGGAAATGGAAACATGAATGAATGAATGAATGAATGAATGAACATGAATGAATGAATGAATGAATGAATATTTGGGTCATATCTAACCTCTACATCGACGGAGTCATAGGACTGGTGCGGTCACAATCAACGAAAGCCAGTCACCCGTGCCTTGCATTATTGCAGAGATCCATCTCCCAATGAAAGGATATTGCAATTCAAAACCCTTCTTCAAAGGCAGATACTTGCTTTGATGCTCAATGCATTTTACGCCACACTTAACAGCCAATTATGTTATAAAGACGTAGGCCTATGTGTTGTGATGAATGTAAAACGTACATTGTTGCTCAAAGTGTTCCACAAAATAACAAGGCACCTAGTGAATAACTTTAGTGTTTTGTATGTTGTCGTCCCATACCATATCCACATGGCCAATATCTGTCAGCACGTGGTCATTTCACCATATTTTCCCCTCGCCATCCTGCCTCATTACACTTAATGCAAATATTGTAAATGCAATCATCTTTCCGTGTACCCTGCAAGTCATATCATTGTCATTTGCCATCCCTTTCATTTGTCCATCATGAACCTCACTGTGATAACAAAATATGTAATCTATGTGTGGTCATCGAATCATTAATTCATTTTCAAAGAGGCGTGCTGCTTGCACTGAAATCTACATTTATGCTGATATCAAGCTGGGGATTTAAAATGTTGAACAGTGCTGATCTGGAGATGCTAACATTTGTAGTCATAGTTATATGCAATTTAGATTGTAACTCTGAAAAGCATCATTTCAATAACATCCTCTTTAACATAAGCGGAGGATTATCATCACTTTGAATGCACCCTCAAGAGTCCAGAACATTGATGAATCAACTCTAAAGACGGTCAAATTGAATATAAAGATGTTACAATGTATCATATACTAGTAATTTTAAACTTTGGAGTTCAGGTACTACACAGTGTGTGTGTATTATAGCTGTCATTCATCAGTGTCCCTTCTGATCAAATTCATTTTTTTTCTCTTTATATTCATATAAAGAGAATCTTATATCTTTATATTCATATTGAATATAAAGATATATTCGGATGTACACACTGTATGTTCTATTGTCTTGTTAACAAAGAGAAATGACTGTATTTCATTTGTAATATATATTCGATGCAGAAAATTCTTAATAAATTCATTTGAATTTGAAAAACGAAGATAGCCTTAACTAGAAAGGTAACAGATGTGTAAAGATACATTGCAAATATAGACGACACGTATTATCACGGGTACTATGTTTTCACCAACTCTGTGATAAGAGATAGTGTTAGTGCTTGTTGGGATGGTGGCCGTTTTGAATTTCAAAATGGCTGAAAATTGAAAAAAAAAATCTCTGATATCACAATTAAGAGTATACTCAAAATGTTGAATGATCTTTATTGCTCAAAAGCCCACATAAGGGCAAAAATTGCCAACAAGTACCTGAATGGTTGTCATACTAGAATACACGACGGCTGCCAAAACTGAAGAGGTAGAACACTGATGATTTAAGTAAACTCGATGGTATCACAAACATGTGTACTGTCACCACTTTAAAACCTATTCATTACTCAGAAGTCAAAATATAGGACAAACCTATTGAAAATTAGTGGCATATTGAAATTGAAGATGGCAGCCAAACCTGATGAGGTTCAAAACAGTAATTATATTCACAGACATGTATATTGTTAATATGATTTTTTTTTTTTTTACAAATTTTAATGGTTTCCATCTCTCACAAGTCGAGAGACAGGACAAAACCTATTTTAGATTGCAGGCCATATTGAAATTCAAGATGGCCGCCAAGCTTGCCGAGGGAGAAGAGTGCATGCTATTGGTGATGTAGATAAACTCTGTGGTATCAGATAGATAGGTGTTGCCAACATTTTAAATACTTTTCATCACTCAGTCGAGATACCAAAAAAAAAAACAAACAACTATTCTGAGAATAATTTGGGCCCATCTTCAAATTTAAGACGGCCGCCAAGTCTGGTGAGATATACCAGAAATGATGATTGAGATTCAATTCAATTCAATTCATTTATTTTCATACTTGTCGTATATGAATATTACATCAGAAATAATAACACAAGTTCTTTTACCTTGTATACAATGTGCAAAAAACAAACAATATACATGGTAATAACACATCAATTGTAATGATAACTGGTCGAAATCGAAATGGGGTTGAACAAAGAGAAGTATGAAGGGACCTACACGAAAGCAAGCTTGTTTAGCTGTAAGCCCCGAGTAATCATGGTTGTGAAAAAGAAATGGAGAACGGATAGAAGATAAGACCAGACGAGTTAATGGTACCAAATAAGAAAAGCGGATGAAATGAAATGAGATGAGATGAAATCAGTGGTATTATAAATATGAGTTATGAACCATATCATATGATTTTCATTCCTCACAAGTCAAGATATAGGACAAAACCTATTTCTAAATTTGTGGAGATGAAGATGAGAGAAGGTCCCCTAAATTTTCGGAATCAGCACCCCCAAATTGACAAAGTCAGCTTATAAAATCAATTTTGGCACGAAAGTCCAACTGGAGACAACACGGCTTGTACTTATCTGAATGATGAAAGCTTTAAATCCTTGAGAATTTTGAGATATCTAAGATGGCCGCCAAAAATTGGATTCCATAAATATCCTTTTCAATGGCGAAAATTTTAAAGTTTGCTGGTTTTGGCTATTTCAATGTGCATTCATGATAACACTGAAACTTGGGAAAAAATGCAAGGTGTCAATGTTTTCTTTAAATTTAATGTGCTCAGTCATGCATGGCATTTATCAACACGTTTGTTCTCCTTCTTGTCCTTTCCTCACAACCAACATTCCATAGTTCCCGATTATGAAGTAGTAGCCTTGTAAAGTGACATTACCTATTTTATATGCACTGTACAGGCACTGTACATTATATATATATATATATATATATATATATATATATATATATATATATATATATGTGTGTGTGTGTGTGTGTGTATGTGTGTGTGTATGATTATGTATGGAAATAGATGAAGCCATACTTGCACTGAAAAAAAAATCGTAACATATTATAAAGAGAAATCGTTGCTTTCATTACCTCATCCATTGCGTGTGCAATAGTAACAGCACCGGTCTGTTCACCGTCCGTAATCAAAAAGAACCTTCTTCTAGAGGGTACGCCGTCTTCCAGGAGAGCAGTTGCTTTGAGTATTCCTTAACATGACAAGTGGACATGGAGAAGATGAGATATTATCAGTATGTCATATTCATTTCAGTTTGTCAACTTATGCAGAAAACGGAAGACCACATTCAATTTTGAAGACAAAAACAATTATGCTGCAATCACCTGCAATTTCTCTCTCGCATGCTGTCTCATGATTACACTACACATTAACTTCGTTTACTATTTGAAATAATCAAATTTGAGAATTCAAATCCGCATAAATTCATGCATTCAAATTCTATTTCCGTGATTTTTATGCCACATAGCTGGAGGTAAAATATCGCATTGAGTTGACAGGGAGCAAACTATGCTTTTTAATATCAGAGGAGTGTGGGGATCGGGAAGAAGATGTACCCATTACCCCTATACTGTACATGTCCCCGAGACATAGCTTTCCGAATCGATAATTGTATGCTGATTTATATATATATATATATATATATATATATATATATATATATATATTTACTTCAACAATATATATATATATATATATATATATATATATATATATATATATTTACTTCAACAATATATATAATATATATATATATATATATATATATATATATATATATATATATATATATAGCACAGTTACACAAGAGTGCATCTATAGTGCTGGACACGTAGCTCACCTGCTCCAATATTGGTGCTGCCTGACGCTGTGGAAGGGAGAACATTCTCCAGGGATGTTCTGGTTTCGGGAGAGTCAATCACAGTTATGGGCTTCAACACCGAGGCATAGGTAGCAAACTCGACGATGCCTACCCTAGATCCGTCGGGAAGTACATTTTTGATGAGATGTAACGACGACTGGCAAAATAATACATAAGGAAAGAAAAGACATGATGGCTCATCACTATAACTACAGGCAAAAGTGATCAGCCTGCCTTCCTCATGCTTACCATTAATAACTGCAGACCTATAATGCATTCCTTACTCTGCCTTTTTTCCCCCAAAGCATTTCTATGAAAAACAAAACTGGAAATTTCAAAATTTTATGTACAAAGTATATGGTAAGTTATGAGGGAATGGCATGCTCACTTTGCCAATTGCATATTCATATTGACTGTTCAAAAACTGTCCCCCCCCCAAAAAAAAAAATAATAATGATAATAATAATAATAACAATAATAAATAAATGAATAAATAAATAAACAAATAAATAAAAATAACGAAACTTAAAAGTGTCATATTAACTTCCTTATTTTTCATCCGATTTCAATCAAATTCATACAGTTGAACTGGTAATATTTTACTCTTTCTTATCAAACTAACTTATATATTTGGACTGGATTTCCTCTTTAAGACAGGAGTTGTGGGGCCACGTTTTTGTTTAGAACGGATTGTTTTCCTTTTCTTTCTATCAGCATATCAATCCTGTTTTACAAAAGAAATAGTTTTATTTTTATATTTAGGGAAGGTAATCTAGAATAGCCATTAATAAATTTCCTTCTTTATTATGTCTGCAATTTAATCTCCTGTCATGCTAATTTTCTCACTGACATTCGACCCACTAGAAATGGTTCGTTCTATTCCCAGCGGGTGTATGCCTACACCTTGTGCTCAGTACATATTATGGACGTACACGAATATGGTCTCGTATACTTCTCAATGCATTAGATATTCATCCCGCGAGATGGATTATAGCGAGTTATGTCAAGCCCCACCATGGAAAGTATGCAGTATTCAATTCCAATTTACAAAACTCTATTTAACGTTTTGATAATATCATGAAGATCACAAAAGCCGATTACCTAAATGCAATCAAATCTGACACCTGTTTAACTGAATTACTCGTGGTACTTTATAGAAAAGTTGTATTTCCTTATTTTCCACCTGGTGTAAAAAATATTTCATTCAAATGCCATTAAAGGTCCAGTTTACCTTTGGGAGCAGTGATTTCAAAAATGTTCAAGATATGACATTTGATGCATATGTGTAGGTCTGTTGTGTCACAAAACATCCTACCATATAAAATTTTTTGCAATAAAGCCTAAAATATGAGGAGATATCAGCATTTTTCTAAATAAACCATAACTGTATACGGTTTAGTCTGGGAGCATTCTTATTATAACTATTGTCCACATTTTGTGTATTTAACAATATTTAACATCGATTATAAGGATGATTCAGATTTTTACTGTGGTTGTTTCTATCCCTAACTCACATTTTAGAACTATTTTAAAGCACTAATGTTGGGTTTTTGTTTCATCTGCAAATGGTAAATTATGCCTTTAAAGGTATTATACTTTGTAATTTGAAATTAACATCATTACAGCGTATATAACGCCAACCGTGACACCAGTAAGGGTGTGGTTTACAGGTGCGATCCCATTTAGGGTACAAATTTGATGTGCCGTAATACTAGTACGTCATTTAGGGTCCAGTTCAGATGTGTTTGGACTCTGGTTGGTTTATAACTTGTCTCAGAACAACCCCGTAAAAAACACACTTCATTGTATCTTCTCAACAGTTTTTTTTTTTTTTTTTTTTTAGATATTGTGTATAAATTCACCTCTTCCTCGCCTATACAACTATACAACTAAGCATGTCAAGTCATCCTTTAGTGGTTTCAATGAGGTACTTACCATTAGTAGTCAAGTATTCATGGTGATTTTTGTAATGTGTATTCTCATCTTCTGTACGACTTCTATTAAGTCAATAAGCACTAACGGTACTGACCGTTTCATCAAAAACAAGGAGGTTGGGCGCATCGCTCCACTCCATTTTGTTAAAACATATGGTCTAGTAACTATGTGCTTCCTGATGAAAACTAAATTGTATTATTCATGGTTTATACCCACGTACGGATTACAACTGCCAGTCATCAAATTTTTCAGTATGTGTGGGGCCCTTTGTACACCGGTGTTGCACCCTAGACCTCGCGAGATAAGGAGTGGAGCGTTGAAGGGCGAAAGTATTACACTGATGGATTGTCCCGACTAATATAGGTCTATATATCGTTTTATAGTAGACGTCAACCGTACCTGTCTCAGAAGTTCTAGTCTCTCCGGATTATTACTCATTGAACCTGATGTATCCAAGATTAAAATCGTAGTGGTTTGTGGGCTGTCTTTCAAAACAATGAATTCAGGTGTGGTGTCATCTCGTAAGACAAGGTCAATATCATCGGTTCCTTCGAAGTCCTTGTGTTCCATGATAACCTTTCGAAGTAGTTTGAAATAAGGTGAGGAAAATGGACATTTCATTAACGTGAGTTGGACGTATGGCCTTTAAAGGCATAAATTACCACTTGGAGATGAAACAAAAACCCAGCATTGGTGCTTTAAAATAGTTCTAAAATATGAGTTAGGGATAGCAACAACCACTGTAAAAATTTGAATCAGTAAAATCAATGTTAAGTATTGTTAAATATACCAAATGTGAACAATAGTTATAATACGAATGTTTCCAGATTAAACCGTCTACAGTTACGGTTTATTGAGAAAAATACAGATATCTCCTCATATTTTAGGCTTTATCCCGAAAATGTTATATGATAGGATGTTTTTTGGTACAACAAACCTACACATATGCATTAAATGTCGTATCTTAAAAATTTTCTGAATCACTGTTTCCAAAGGTAAACAGGACCTTTAAGGTGAGAGCAGGTGACTGTGTTTGCAATTCACAGTTACGTATGCCCTATATATTAGTAACATAAACGTACTTATGATATAAATGAGATTGCTGTTATCATTATCATTGTAATTATCATGATCATTAGAAGCCATGTCAGCGTTACCACTATCACCATTTACTGTTCTGTAATAATCATTACTGATGACACTGGTATCAGACAAAGTTGAAATAATACATTAAAACATTTAAAAAAAAAACTTTTTATTATCACACTCCTTTGTGAGAGAGTTAGAGCTGAAGCACTCTTTCGGAATACTTCAATAGTCATATTCTTTGCTGGGCAAGTTTGTACACCAATTATATGATATCAGTGATAAAATTGGGATGCATATGTCCATCATTTAATCATTCAATTTCTACTGCATCGTACATTGCCATCCAGGTGCCAGTCTATAAAGAGCGTCCCGATAACTGAGAACAATCACCTCCATCGACTAAATAATGGGCACAGTATGAAATGAAAGGAAAACTATATAGCAGTTTAAGGAAAACGTCGTGACGCTATGAAAAAGAAGAGATAGAATTAAAATAAATAAAATAGGATAACTTGGAAATAAGTATATGGGACTGAAAGTATGAAGCTCGTGTACAAGATAAACGGATCTCAAAGGAGTACAACTTGACTTGAAGATTGCAGAAAACCTGGCAGGAAAGTCACTCAAACATCCTCTCATTATACAGTATGTCATATCGTCAGTGGCATGTTGTACGATATTCAAATGATTATTTATCTAGGATAACAACAAAGAAAATGACGGAAAACTTCGAGAACTGAAACGAGCAACTCCACAGGCAATTAACCTAAATGAACGAATGTGTTCTCTGTCACTGGTGTAACTATCAGGATGTTATAATCTTATATTCATCCCCATAAAGACCTGTGATTTATCCTTTTAGATAAAGGGTAGATCAAGTGCGCAATGTCGACATATACAGCGAGACTTTTACTCCATATTGGAAGCTTCGCATGAAATCAAGGTAGGCTACTTGTTCCCATTCTTTGTCTGCTACGTGGGTGAAAACGGAAGAAAGTAGAATCAAATAATCAGACATGTCTTCAATTCTAGTAAGTATGATTCGTTTCACCGGGAAGAGAATTACATTTTCTTCAATATGCGATGCAGCATTGCTTACCTCCCAAACGCTTTTTTCCATGCACAGCCTATTCTGCTGGTTAGGTGCAAAAGCGTTGTGCTGGAACTCGTCGACGCCACTGTTGTCACAGAAGTGGACATTCTGCTCGGAGGGTATTTCAACATAGTAATAACAGAGAGAGAATAGCAATGGTAAAGATAGGGGTAGTGATACATCACCAACTAATGAGGTAGTGTATGTAACATTTTAGCTGAATTGATTTAATTCACGCACCTAATCTTTGGCTAAAATAGTGGCGTTAGTTCTAAAGAGTGCATTAGGAAGAGAGTGGAAAGGGGGAAATAAAGATTCCACCCAAGTTTACAGCTTATCGATGGGCAATGCTTCATTTATGAACATTAAAAAGATATAGCAATAATAAAAACCAAATCAAAGCTATTAAAACATTTTATAAACATTCTTCGAAGATTTCAGTTCGAATAATCAGATACCGCAATAGCAATTCAACAGAAATAGTAAACACTTATCTTACATACTTCTCTTTTCAGTAATGGCACAAAGTATGGTCAAGACTAACACAAAGCCAAGTGTAAATTTATTGAGATATTCTGTACTTCATCAGGCAACGTTCTAAGGGCTAAACGGTCCTATCATAGCCCTTTCAATGGCACTTTTGCCCTTTGAAAAAGAATACGAAGTTGGAAAGTATTTTAATAATTTGCAAAATAATAATAGTGGTAATGATGACAATAATAATGATAACAATAATGATAATAATCAATGATAATAACGATAATAATAATAATAATCGAATCTAAGATGAGGAAAGATTATTTGCCTAGGTTTAAACGTTATTCAAAAACAGTTCCCCTATAAATCAACTTCATCGAAGCAAACAATGGCTGATGAGAGAACGACACTTGAACAAACACAAGAAGCAGAATTTGTCAAAATTTCGTTTCACAGATCCGCCCAAAAAGTGACTCGTGAATTTGGAAAACTTGTCATTTTGTCTTTAATGTGTGCTCACTCGTGCATTATCTAACAAATCATTCTCACATTCCCACAGAAGTTAGTCAATAATTAGTGCAGGAAGCACACCTGCGAAATAATTTTACTCAAAACGTCTTCTTTGAAAAATTACCTAATTTAGATTTTTGGGAATTCTTTTCCTACTTTATGAAGTGTATGCAAAATGTTGAAGATGAATTTAATACTAGTTGAAAATTACTTTACTTACCCTTGTTAAATAGGTTGCGTACATGAGAGAACCATGATCTCTGGGGGCTGTGTCTACGGCAAACCTGCAAAGCGATGGATCGGGTAACCCGTCGGACCCCACAGAGTTGCAATCCCGGTCATCGAAAACATTTTGTATACGTCCTGGATTAGAGATAAATCACTTATCATTACTACCTATAAGACGGGTTGATATTTGCGGCTAAATAAGTTGTACTCGTCGAAACTATTTCCGATGGCACAGAATATGTACAGTGACTCTTGATTCCTGAAACGCACACGCACACATCAGTTAATTGCAATCTTGCTGAATGAAAAATCCCTTGATACCTCGAGTTTCAATTTACCAATCACATTACCAATATCTAAGAACGAAATAAAAGTCTTCAAGTTTGCATTCATGTTGACAACAACAATGCATCAAAAAGATGCAAAATTGGTCTTGTAGATGTTCCCCAACACCGCGCAAGTACAAGTCCTCTGTCTGACAGTGATATCATCACTGTTTATCGGAACAAAAAAGCCTAAAGCCCCTTTGTCTCTCCGGGATTAACCGCGCTGTTCCCGGTATTACCAGCATGATCCATGACGTACCGTCATGTCCGTGGGGGGAACTTACCAAGGCAAGAGGCCACAAGAAGCCACGTTGATGGTGCTGCAAATATTGTTTACCTCAAGAAAATCCATTTAACCAGTAATTTACAATTTTTTCGATTGTTTTCCCGAAGTACCTGCAACACAGATGCCTGTAGTTTACTGGAAAATCTTTTGGTCCTTTCTCATAAATAGGTGTTACTTTCGCAATCTTTAACGTATCAGGAAAGCTTCCTTACTGTATACGGGATATAACATTAGAGATTGAACGTCATATACATGTAGTAGTATAAAACCAAATCAGCAAATAAGATTCTCTCCTCTGTTTACGAAAGTAACACCAAAACCAAAACCACGTGTAATGTGATGCTCTTCTGTAAAGGGAATATACATTTACGTTTATGTTTATTTGGCAGAGATAAAATGCATGGCTTCTCCTAATTATAAAAACTCATAGACATTACGGAGATCCAAAAAAACTAACGTGTGAACAGTGCAAAGTCCTTTGTAATACAAAACAAAACAAAGCAAAGTAAAACAAAAACAAAAGAATAACAACAAGAATACCACATTTTCTGGTTGCGCGAAATGCGCCAAGATTTCCACTTTTACAGCTACTTGAGCTGGCAGAGATCACAAGCATCGAAGCAACGCTGATGGAAACCCAACTGCGCTGGGCTGGTCATGTCTCAAGAATGGAAAACCACCGCCTTCCTAAGATCATGTTGTACGGGGAGCTCTCTTCTGGACACCGAGACAGAGGTGAATGGACCCAAAAAGAGATACAAGGACTGCTTAAGAAAGCTTTGAGCCTACCGCATTGACCACCGACAATGGGCTGCTGTTGCCTCTGATCGCACATCTTGGCGTCTTACTGCCAACTGGCAGCAACCTCCTTTGAAAATGACAGCAGGGTCCACCTCAATAGAAAAAAAGGCAACGGAGGAAAAAAACCCAACACCAATCCAAAACCAAGCACCAATTTTCCAGTGCAACCGTTGCAACCGTGTTTGTCTGTCCCGTATCGGACTCATCACCCACTTTCGAGCCTGCAGCAGATGTGGACTTCCTTAAATCTTCATTCGCGATGCAAAGCCATACGATACAATCCAAAAGTCATAAAGGCCATGAATTGACACTAAGCACATACAATGTATTAAGACCCATTAGTCCAACACTATCATTATGGGCAAATAAGGTCTAGGAGTTCGGCACTATTGAAGCAAACAGTGCCCGCGAGTTCGACACTAAGGAAGGAAGGCCCACGAGACCGACATACAGTATTATGCCCGGTTCTGTAATGTCGAACTCGTGGGTCGTTTATACCTTGTGTCGACCTCATGTGCCTTATTTTCCTGGTGTTGAATTCGTGGGCATTGTTTGCCTACTGTCGAATCCGTGGGCATTATCTGCCTAGTGTCGAACCCATGCGATGTATGACTCATGGGCTGTATAACTCATGGACCTTATTCCAATGTCGAATTCGTGGGCTGTATGACTCGTGGGATGACATCACGCACACAGCACAGTGTGCTGTGTCACACAAACAAACACACAAATAAATACAAAATCACCCAAGCTTTTCCGTATTTCGCATCTCAATTCAATTCAATTCAATTCAATTCATTTATTTCATTCTCATTTTCTTTCCAACAAAACATAACACGAGGTAAATCAGAAAATTCATCATAAGCATGTATACAGTACAAAGTGCGAAGGATTAACGATATACAACAAACTAATAGAGATGAATCATGTATACATACGGGAAAATACAAAGTTATATTTTGAGGAGAAAAAAAGAGAACTGAGAGGTCCACTAAAAAGCAGTGCTTGTAGATTGTGGACCACTCAAGAATTTCTTCCAAAAATACAGTACTTCACATACAATTACAATCTCACCTGATATCCCTATGGCACACCTCGTAGCTTCCACTTCGTCAGTAATAGGATTGGTGTAGAATTCGTGATCGTTGATATCGCCAGGATTTGCGTGCTCATCGAACACGCCATATCGCAGGTGAGCCCATTCGTGTACTATGACCTCCAAAATGAAAAGAATGACGTATGTTATTAACACACAGATAGTACTGTGATACAACTAATTCCTTAACTTGGATATTCAATTCGGCATTCCTTATGTCTAACAAAAATAAAGGATAAACAAAATAGACGAGATCAGTCATATTGCTCCGACATGGAAAAAAGCCACAACGAACCGTGAAGGTATTTAAACAACTGAAAGAGGATAGACAGATAAGATACATATGTTAAAGCCGTCAGTGTAAACATTTTGGAAAGTAATAAGTAAAATATATTATTTTTATTTTAATGATCACTGTTGTGTCATAAAAGTTGAGTATTTTGCTGATGAGAACTGATGGTACAAAGGATCATCTATTATAACTGAAACAAGTCTTTTAGTATTTATGGCATAAAATAGTCCTGCACGTGCATATAATTTGTAATATAATACAATTCGTCCAAGGAATATTTTGCACTATGTATGAGCCCCTATCTGGAAATGAAAGGAAAGGAAAATAAAGCATACGATTGACTTGAATTGAATTACATTATATATCATATACTCGTATATTCATATACCTGTCCAGGAGATCCATATCTGTCAGTGACCGCTGGATTTGTTAGATAAGATGGTGACAGGCGCATATACATGCCTGGTTCCCCGCACTGGCCAGGTTGCTGGGTTTGGGGCTGGTCATTGGCATCACTACTAATTCTGACATCACTGGTGTCGTAGGTCTCCCACGTGACCTGTTGGTAGTCAGCTGAATCCGCCCAATCAGCAGGAACTAGGATCCGAACGGTCTTGAAATAAGCAAATCGCCTGTTTCAAAAAGAGGCCAGTGAGCTTTCATCGTATCAAAATATCGACAAAATTGATTATGAATTTCTTGACGAAACAAAGACACCACAACTTTAAGCATGAACTTGATAATAATTGTGAAAGAATTGGTGAGAAATCATTTCAATTTCGGTTAAATCAAAGACGTATATAAAGCGGTAACTGAAATTGTGATCAGATTTCTAATAATAACAGCGTGAGGCGACGCGGGGGGTCGGCCTTATGTATTTCCTTTGCTTTTTGGTTCGGCTATCTCCTCCGAAGCCGTCGGCTCCGGGCCCCCGAGACCAGTGCCATCGGCCGAGGGAGAGTATCCTACATCGAACGACCCGGGCTTCTTCCGCCCTCCGCCTCCGTGTCGACGTCGAGGGCGGCAAAGAAAAAGTGCGAGCTGTATGGGGCGCCAAGTGTCGCATGGTCTATTTCGTTACTAATTAGTCATTTTTCGTCGACGAAATGATCATTACGTTACAAAATGTTGTCATTTCCTAACGAAATGAACATTTCGTCATTTCGTAACGAAATGATCATTTCGTCGACGAAATGCCTGATTTCGTAACGAAATAGGCCATGTGATACTGGTTACAGCTCGTTATTCCGAAGGTTCGTTATTCCGAAGGCTCTTCAGTCCGAAGATTCGTTATTCCGAAGGTTCGTTTTTCCGAATTTCATTTTCGAATGAACAAATCTTCGGAATAACGAACCTTCGGAATAACGCCACAAATGTTCGGATTAACGAACCCTTTTTCATTTTCGGATTAACGAACCTCTATAGGGAATTTGCGTGTTTCGGATTAACGAACCTTCGGAATAACGAACCTTCGGAATATCGAACCTTCGGAATAACGAACAGCACCCGTGATACTTGACGCCCTATACAGATCGCACCAGCTCGCAGGCTCAGGTCGCACAGTCCACAGTGGGCAGTGTTCTCTCTCGCTCGCCCAGCTGATCGCTCGCAGAGACAATGGACACACACGCATAATGAGTACGGGCAAAGAGAATTTGTGACCGTGCACAACAAAACAAACAAAAAGTCGCACCCCTTGATTTTAAGTGAGGACTCAAAAAAAGGTGAAATGGTTCAACCAAGTCAATCTTGAGTTTTTCATATTTTCTGAAAGAGCTATTCTTCTTCTACATTTTTCTTCAGTTTGGTATCATAACATGAATGTAAAGTGTGTTTTTGGCAGTTTTTCCACAATCCTTTTGGGGGAAGAGTAGAATGATCAGGTTTGTCGTAGAGGCCACTTTCCATGTCTTGAAATCCTTTGCGCACTCTCCACTTTCAAGTCTAATAACTTTTGATAGAATGACGCTACTGCTTTGAAAGTTAGCGGTAATCATGAGCAGAATATGCTTATAGAAAATGCTCAATTTCAGCTTAATTTGATAATCCCTTCATTGTTTTTGCTCCGGTGGTTTACATCCTGTGTTTTGTCCCTTTCATGGCACAGATAGCACGGCTTGGTAAAGATTAAGCGCATGAATAGACGTGTGCTTCAGAGCCTCTTTTCTCAGTTCACACTTTTCCAGAGTGTGTGCTGTCTTTCCAGTGGGTAGGTTAGGGGAGTCCATTTGAATTGAGTTATACATCATTAAAGCTTAGAGTCTGCTCTTTCAGAATCTGCTCTTAACTGAAAATCCATGTTTGGCGACTTTTTGTTGGTTTTATGGTGCACGGTCACATTTAATATCTTCGGGTACGGGTATCGGAGAGTGGCCTGTATGTATTGTGCCTGTGTTGCATGTCGCAATAAAGTTCTCGGTACACTGGACATTGCACATTTCGCCACCGGCGAGTCCAATAAAAGCTACGAATGCCGTATTTTATCGTATTTTCGCCCAACTGCAGGATCGTCTGCACCTAAGGTGAGTCATTGAGTTTATTCTCACATCAGAGGGGCCCGTTTCATAAAACTTGTCATCAGTGACAAGTTGTCATAGATGTAATAAGCTACTGAAATCCTTGCATCTGATTGGCTGAGAGCAAATTTGTCATAGAAATGTGGCAGTTGTCACTGATGACAAGTTTTATGAAACGGGCCCCAGATGTCATTGTACACAGACTGCTGTATGGCTATTATATCCATTTTACTATGACATGTCCGTGCCAGTTGTGATTGCCTTTTATGATAGGGGTTGCAATAATGAACACGCCGCTTCATAATCCGAACATGGGTCCATTCGTGTACCCAGTGGGCCCTACTGCTGCGTACTGTATGCGGAACGAGCAGCCTGGGTCAGCCGGTTAGAATGTTTCTGCATACTGTTATAAGCGTTGGTATTTTATCAAATTTCTACGAATCCACATAATTCCTCACTAAATATATAAGGATGTTGAAGTGACGGGCATGTTGTAAAATCGTGGTGTCGGTCAGTACAACTGTCTCTGTGATCTGAGACTTGCAAAATTTTACTGCGTGCTCCGGATGGATACTGTATACAATAACTTTGTATGAATACGTACACACGAGAGGTGTGAGACGCCTCCATGATCACACGTCGGACGTGTGCCATGGACAAATCTCTTCCTCTCCCTCTCTCACCCTCTCTCACACTCTATTTATATCCTGTAGAACTGAGCAGTGGAATAGTTAGTGTATGTTTTCCAGTGACAAATTCTTTAAAAAAACCCACACATACACACACAAACACCACAATTTTAATGATGAAAAGAAACAAATATGAAACATATATTAAAAAAATGTGTAAAAATATAACAAAAGTCTGAGTCGCATGAACGGGCGGTTCTATGAAAGGTCTATACAGCCACATGTTCTTGAGAGGGGATTTATGAACATCAGAAAGAAAGAGTGAGAGAGAGAGAGAGAGAGAGAGAGAGGATGAACGATCCATTTGCATTTCAGGAACAAGTCATGACCCACAATAGATAAGATTGTCATCGGATGGAATGGGCGCAGACGTGGAAAAAATTGTTTTGTTTTTTTTTTCAAATAGAAAGAAGTATAAATGTATAAATAAAAAGATATATAAATGATGATATAACCAATTTGCATCTTTTTAATGAACCGGAAAGGTGTGTGTGTGTGTGTGTGTGTGTGTGTGTGTGTGTGTGTGTGTGTATGTGTGTGTAATGATCCATCAAACAAGTGTACCAACATTAGGAACCGACGACAACCCACTTAGATGGGATTGTCGTTGGGTGGGAAAATCATTTGTGTTTTTAATAATGAAAACATGGTAAAAGAAATATTAATCATGACATAAGGTACTTTACTTAGTACTTTTCAGCTTTCTGATGAAGACAAAAGATGTATGTGCGTGAGGGCCAGAGGGGACTCATATATTTTTTTTTCAACGGGCGGGGAGACTGAGGGTGAATGGAATGGATGAGGGGAGATATGCAGGGCATATGTCAAGGGCAACCCCCGGTGCTTCGACGGGAAGAATCTTTGGGCAAAAATCAGGGAAGTCATAAGCATTTTGGGGGACTTTTTTCCAACTTTTTTTTTTATTATTATTGTTTATTTTGTAACCAAAAGTGTGTCTGGCAGGGGGTGGGGGGGGGACAAGAAGAAGACAATCGTTGGGTTACCACGGGTATTATGTTGGTGCCAGAAGTGTCTGTGTGAGTTTGGGGGGGGGGGGGCAAGAAGACAACCCTCGGATTTCCACGGGTGTTGTTAACATCTCTAAATCCAAGTTCTGTGATAACAGCAAGAGGGGCTAAATCCATGGACCGGGTCCTCAGCTCAGGTGTTAGGAAGGGATGGTCATGGGTAGAAGAGGGTGCAAACGAAGGAAGGAGAAAATAATAAAGTTCTTTCTTTTTAACTAATAAAAACGGGGCAAAAGAAATATGAATGAAAAAATATGAGGCCTTCAAACCCGTGGATTTCCACGGGTGCTGCTAATTTATCAAATTCATCTAGAGTGACACATTCTCACTTATTTTACTTCCCATAATGTAATTAATCAGTGTATATAACGGAAGTCATGCACGCGGTCGGTTTAGTTGATTTCCAGGAAGAGTCCATCATCCAAATTCTGCTTAATTTCTCAACTACAACTTTCTAATCAAACATTTTGCAATTGTTTGCAATGTAATAACGTATATGGAAGCATTGCGTTGTACCAAAATCAATGAAATGGTCAGGCAGGAGCCTTTACAATGCTTTATGCAATCAAACCCATGAGAGTTCGATTCCATGCCTGTGTAATGTCGTTTGAAATCTATATGAATTTTTTAATCAGGAAACAAAGTTTACAGAATTCCATACACAGGTACATGAGAGTCAATTTGGAAAGATTTTCGTAGATATATATATATATATATATATATATATATATATATATATATATATATATATTCCTTTTGGGGGGTTGAGTCATACCTCTACCTCCATGAAGGGAATTCTTGATATCGCAGTAGCATAGTCATTTTGGCCATTCCCTGCATACAATGTTGGACATCAATTCTGTTGATATGTTACGTACATTGCTCATCGCTGGTGCCCACAATTCCGGATTTGGTTTGTAGTCATTCATGTTTACCGCAAAGATATTCTGTCCCAATTGTATGGGCCAATGTCGATTGTACCATTTCAATGAAATCACAGTTTGGTCGTCCTTGGTACGTCATCGTCTGACGTAAGTCCTCACGAACTAATCCTGATTACTGTAAGGCTTTGAACTGTGTAGGCATTCCGGTTTACACGTCTCTTCATGCTTTGCTTTGCATGTTATTATACTTCGCTATAATAAATGTGTCGTTTCTTCAACCATTTCTGTTCTGTTCCACACGGGGGGGGGGGGGGGGGGGAGGGAGGGTAAACATATCATTTTGCTCCCCTCACCAATAATTCTCTAACATTTTTGTTAGCTTCATTGGCATATTCAGCGAATTACCGCAGCATTAAAATAATGTTAATTTCATCACAGGAAGCCCGAATACGCATATAATACGACTTCCCTTTTCAAAGGTTTTTCTATGACCAGGAATCAATTCATAACACCAGTTCGTATTCTCAAAGAATGGAATGTCTTTGATATATCATAATTATCGTAATTAGTATGATATGTATGTGCAGTGTACAATAGTCCAGTATAGCTGGTACCATACACCATGCATGTATAAGACCTGGAAAATTGTGTAAGTACAAGGTCTTTGTAGATTCGTATTTTTAGATGGGTACGAGCAATGCATTAAAAATAAGCTTGGTTGCCACCTTCTCTACCTTGGGCTTTTATCTTCCATTAGCCAAATTAGCATATTTAGCTAATATCAGTTTGTATTTTCAAATGCAAGCTTATTGAAAATTAAAGAATATGAAAATTAAGATAACACAATTTGCATATATACATAAGCGAAGTAGATGGCACCATATAATTGTACATTATGTAACCTTGTAAAATCGGAAGTTCAATTTGTTGCTGCTGCTGACTCATCGTTAGTCAAATGCTCTTTCATTATGCTACAGAAGTGAATTCTTGTGGAATTCCCTTTATATCTATATATAAATATTGATGTCCACACATGATGTCATAACTCTAGTTGTCTCCTCATCCAGCGGTTCCAACAAATTTTTAAAATTCATAACTTTTGCATCGATTGTCTGATTTTCCTCAAACTTTCACTGATGTGTTCTACTGCTGCTCTCCCTCAATCCACAATTCTCTTTGGGTTTTGGTTTCATTTAACTCTTTGAAGATTAGCCCCGAGTATACGCATATTCGAGTAAGTGTTAATGGGAAATGCGTGTTAAACCATATACGTCCAGCAAACTCATCTCGTCCTACATGGGTTGTCTTACGATAGACAAGGCAACATGTCGTTCTCCACCTTGTCTACCTTTATAAACATCATTGCATTCCAGCATGTCTTCGGAATCCAGTGAATTGCTTGAATTGAATTACAATGTGTGTGCTTGAAATGACGTCACTGCACTGCACTGTTTGCATTAGTCACGTGATTGCATTATGAAAAATCGCTTTCCGGTATCTTGCATGTAGACCCCATTGTTAAATTGCGTCCCCTCCATGGGCCAACAGTTTGAGGTTGTATGCCCACACCCTTACCCCCCCCCCCCCCCCCCCAAATCCAGCATCGGCACTGGCGTCCGTGTTGTAGTGCACACGCTGAAAGTGAAGAGAGTCCAGCGAGCGTATAGAGTGATTCGTCATAGCATGGCGTTCCCATTTGCACTTACAAGTATGTCAACATGAAGACAATGCGAAGACAATGCGGAGGGGATTTCCCGTTTTATTACCACTTACTTCTTTGAAAATTCTGTGTATCGGCCTTGAAAATGTTCACCGTCCAATTCCTTGCATCAGCATTATAAGAACAAGAAGCTGGTTGCACGAAAAGAAATTAGTTTTTACATTCATCCTTAAAATAAAGTTGAATTGAATTAAATTGAATTGAATTGAATTAAATCCTACACAGAAAAAGACATTCAATCATGAACAAGTAAGGTTTTTTTCTCAATTTCACAGACGGCTTCTCCTTTTATACAGGACTTCTTCTTCTTCTTCTTCTTCTTCTTCTTCTGCTTCTTCTTCTTCACTTCTTTGTTCCCCGTAATTTAGAGACCTCAAACCGTTTTTTAGACTGCTCACCAGGAGGGAGGGGGCTCAACGGTGTCAATACTATCAATTCATCATACCCAAAATAGGTGATAATAATGCAGATTTTGATTTGCTCGTAATTCCCAGATTTCAAATATAATATGGCTATCAATGCAGCATTGAAAAATATATTCAATAGAAAGTGAATGGAGCGGACATTTGCGTGAAAGTACTTGAAATCTTTGAACAAGAGGCGTAGAGAGAGAGAAGACGCTTCGGTATTACATTGAAATCTATACGGCCATACACCAGTTTGTTTTAGCTTATCATGATACAACACGGGCATAAAGCGAAAGCATTTATTAGGACAAAAATCATATCCCATTTTGTCGTAATCCGTTTTAGAATTGTTGGTTAGAAGGTTTTGTTGTTGTTGTTGTTATCATTTGTTTGTTTGTTTGTTTGTTTGTTTGTGTTTGTGTTTGTGTGTGTGTTTTCTTTTTAATCGATGGTAGCAAATTCAATATGGATGGTACTGCAGAGCCCATTGCAATAGTTACAGGAGTAATGCACTCACCGTGTGGCTACGTAAAGCTGTCGAGAAGCCGCCGTGAAAGCTTCCTTGATCTCGTCCAGAAGCTGTGGGAAGTCGGACTCACTCACCCCCGGCTGGATGGCAATCAACAGATCCTGGTAACCACGATCGGTCACGTTCAGGTATACCCGAGATGATGATTCCAACGAGGACACCGACGAGATGGCAAAGAGCACAGTGAGGCAGAATACAAGTAATTGTATTGTTGCCATTTCCTTTTTGTATTAGTCAGTTGCTTTGTTTTGTTTTGTTTTTGAAATTGTTGCTGTTTTGCGAGCAAATAGATTTGACAACTCAAGAGCTAATGATATTTTCGTTGATTGAAAAACAGACTTTAACTTTGAACGCCGACAAGCAGACGATTGTACCCAATGCAGGATCACCTTCTTTCACGATGCGTCTTCTGATTTAAGCCTAATCCTACCTAGTTTCCCCAAGGAGTGTTAAAGAAGGTACTGTAGGCGTACTAGGCGAGGTGGTTCCCCGGATACATGTTGTTGCTTCTACAACAATCGTGAAATGAGTGGACTATGGTCACGCTCCGCTTGGCACACTTACCTTGTAACGACACGTCCAGAAGCGGATCACCGTTTGAATGCAGCATTGAGCTCTAAGAAGTGTCACGATATTCAGTGGAGATTAGTGGGATGCCGTATATCATGGTGCTGCAAGTTTGTTCAAGGACAAGTCCACCTTCATATTATACAGTACATGTGGATGGAGAGAATGTGGCAATATTTCTAGAACACATCAGTGAAAGTCTGATGAAAATTGCACAATCTGTTCAAAAGCTATGAATTTTTAAATGTTTCTGCACATTCACTGCTGGATGAGAAGACTACTACAGTCATCAAAATGTATGATGTCACATGTGTATTACTAAAGATAAAAGGAAAATATAAAGAGAATTTCCCAAAATGTTATTTTTTGAAAAAATGACGTATGTTAAGGGTGATATTATTCCTCTGCCTTCTGAAAGAGGTATTTCTATAGTGTTCTTTTATTATGCGAGAAAAGTGAAAATATGTTGAAATTTCTCTATATTTCCTTTATATCGTTCTACACATGTGACATCACAAGCTGTAGTAGTCTTCTCATCCAGCAGTGACTTTCGAACGGATTGTCCGATTTTCCTCAAACTCTCACTAATGTGTTCTACTAACATTGCTGCATTCACTCAATCCTCATGTCTATGAAGGTGAACCTGTCCTTTAATACTTATTCTTCTCAGGATTGCTCAGTGCTGGGTCTGCTTGAATGGTTGTGGAGTAGATTTCTGAAATAATACTTACTTGGTCAAATTTAGAAATCTGCGAATTTCCATTCTTCTCATACATTATAAAACATGTAACCACTCCAGACAAAGACAAAGATGTCCTATGTAAGATGTTTTGTACTTTCACTGGAGGAATAATGGCGAAGGCAAGTCAGTCGCCACAGTTTTACTTTTATTTTTCGTTCTTTTTTGTTTATAAAAGTGTGTAAAACTTCTTTATTGTGTATGTTACATATATATATATATATATATATATATATAATGTATATAATATTTCATATATATATATGATTACATTTCAATTTCAATTTTCAATTTTCAATTTTCTCTTCGTATTTCTCAATGGAGAATACATGATAAACAAAATATAATTATACAGAATGTCCAGCTTGGATACATACATAAAGAAATAGGAATACATGTACAAACATAATACATAGCGGTCGATGTGTCATTTTCAATCAAAGTAAAGAATGCAAAGAGAAATACAATGGAACCTACTAAAAATCAAAGCTTGTTGAGTGTAGGTCCCAACAAAAGCCTAGTGTGGGGAACAGGATGAGGAGCACGGGTACAATTAAATACCAAAACTAAGGATAAACAAAAGAGAATGTCTATTAATACTCGGGGGTACAGAAGATTCTTCTCACACGTGTGTGATAAAATGAGAACAAGTAACCACATGCTGCACACTACAGCAGTTGCTCTAATAGCAATTTTGACATGGGAGTGATAGTGTGAATACGACATAATTTTAGGGTTTAAACATTCCGACTTCCGTAGACACGGGGAAAGATTCGAAAAATAAATTGCAATTCCTATATGTGATATACCAGCCAGCTGCAATGCCGCATGAAAAAAAAAGGAAAGAAAGAAAGAAGGGGGAACTATGACGCTATGCGACACGACCGAAGGTCTTACTAGAAGTGGAAGGAAAACACCGATGGGCAGGAATTTGAGAGAGCATGTAACTAAATGTATATATGCATAAGTCTGTTCACATGGCAACAACCGAGTAGTATAACAGAGCATAATAAAAAGGAATGTTAGTGCACTTGTGCGTTGTTGCTATTCAATACATGCTATCTGAGTTTGATCATGACAAACAGCTTTTAACTTCTGTTGGGAGATCATTCCAATATTTTGGACCTGTATACATAATTGTGTTTTTAGCGAAAATTGTTCGAGTGCGTGGAAGATGATAAGCGTCACTCTGGCGAGTTGGATAGTGGTGGACAGAATTGTTTCTTATGAACATCTGTAAAAAAAAAAAAAAAAAAAAAAAGCAAACAAACATTAGGAAAATCTTTTGAGGAAAATTTATACATAGAAATAGTTATAATCAAATTATAATCAAGTTATAATCAAACAAGTCTATCAATTTTAAAATCATTTTTTCAGAAATAAGGCGTTTGTGTGAGATAAATACCCAGCATGGTTAATAGTTCTGATCGCTCGCTTTTGAAGATATAACATTATATAACATTACGTTACATAATATTACATTAAATTAGATTATATTACATTACATTGCATGACATTATAATAAATAATTAAACAAAATAAATTGGATGACATGGAATCAGTGAATCGAAGTACAGTCCATTGAATAGATATGTTTTGAGTCTGATTTTGAAGGTGTCAACAGAAGGAGAATCACGGATTATCACTGGGATACTGCTCAACCTATTGATTTGTGCAATCACGATATCTCCTCACTCATTTATCATACGTGTAAATATTTTATTTTGTAACCGTCTGAAGGTTTGAATTTGTCTGTACATAGGTCTCACCTTTTCTTCAAGAATCGATCGCGTTCTTTCGCACCCATTGTATTAGTTTGGTCTTTTTTTATTGACTTTTTGTATCTCTTTCTGTTCTTTAATTCTCTCTCTCCCTCTCTCTCCCGCTCTCTGTTTCTCTTGAATATATCTATCGTTCGACCCTTTGTCCCATCCTTGATCTATGTTAGCTCCATGCATGCTCCCACTGAATAATTTGCTTGAAACAGGGTCCTAATTGATGAAGTTTCTTTTGATCGTTTTAAAACCACCAGGATAGCAAGGGGAGGGGGGCGGATTGGGAGGGCGAAAAAAGGATAAGAAAATTGCTTGTATATGCTTGTGAGGCGCTCCCTTTCAACATTTTCTAAAGTAACATTACATTGTCCAAATATTTCACCTAAAGGGTGCACCAGATCGTAAAATTTCAATTCTGAAAATGCAAAATCTCTCTTGCTTTGGAGGGAACTACCCCATCCCACACCCTCCCCCTCTGTGCCCTTTTCCCTAGCCCTGGTACACTTTTCAGATTGACAAAGAATTCTGAATAATTCTGAATAATTCTAAATGCACTCGACTTGTCACTTCAATTCTTTATGTATCTCTTTACCTGGGGCCATCTTCCTCGCCAAGCTTAGCTTATGATGATGGTCCCCTGCCTTTCATTTTTATCATATCCTATTGCTTCTTTTTATATATAATATTCGTTCTTGAAAAAAAAAATGTATGTATGATCCAAACGTTACGAATATTAGCTCTGTAAATGACTATGCAAGTATTTTGTTGATTTGTTGATTTGTATTGATTTTGAAATGCAGAAATAAAAACTGAACTGAACTGAACTGAACTGAATTCCAAAAACTCAAAAGTTCTCTCATGTACAAGGGGAAGATCCCCTTTTAATTAGCCCTCTCCTCATTCAATCCTCATTCAGTCCTCATTCATCCCCTCCATACCAGACAAGTCAGATTTAGTACAGTTTTTTGGCAATTTCCCAAATATTCCCAATAATTCCTAAACGAGATATTTCAATTTCACTTTAAAAGATGCAAAAGCTCCCTCGTAAGGTAAGCAAGGTTAGAGATAGCACTCTCCCATGCCTTCCCCCAACCCCCCCCCCCATGCATAGACCGTGCAGAAGACTGACAATTTTTCGAATATGCCAGAAACTGTGTGCATCAGATCATTTAAAAAAAGAAAAAAAAATCTCTCTCGTGTAGGAGTGGGAATGGGGCTTAAAATACTCCCTCTCACATCCTTCTGCTTAGTCTCCTTCCACAGACTTGCTACACTTGTTTGATTGACAAGTTTCCAGATATTCCAACAAAAGTGTGCGCAAACGGTCGAATGTCAGTTCTATATCAAACAAAGAAGAAGAAGAAGAAAAAAAACTCCCTCGAATATGGGAGGGTATCTCCCACCCTCCCATTGCTTGTTCCCTTAATTCTATAGAGCTAGTACACTTAGGGGAATAACAATTTCCGAAATTTTCACCAAAAAAACACTTCCCTGAAAAGACCGAATTTATTTCTACTTTTTTAATGGAAAAAATTCCAAGTATTTCACCCAAAGTTCTCTTTCTCCCAAATTTCAGGTATGAAAACACAAAATCACCCTCGTGTAGGAGGAGGAATACCCACCCTACGTCCTCGTGTTAATGTTTTTTTGTATTTGATTGCTTTTCAGACAGTGTTCATAATATCAACAAATCCGTTTAAATGAAATCTTTTTTATAGGCAAAATTGTTAGACATAATCTACATCCAAGTACTTCTACCTTAATCAAACCAGTGGGACTGTTTCCAGTCGATAAAACACGCAACAAACTAGCATCAGTTTACACCATTTACATAAAAATGAAAAAAAAAAAAAACAGCGGAGGACACCCCCCCCACACACACACGCACCCTATCCCTCCCCAACACACACACACCCTACCCTTCTCCCCCCCCCCCCCCATCAAAGCCTAGCTACGTTGTACGCCGGGCTGCTGTTTAAAACTACCACCCCCCCCCCCTGAAATTCTATCAAACCAAAGCATAAGGATCTTATACGTTAACCAATAACTTGTGTATAAGGTCAGCTACATTAGTTGCAAATTCATGGAGATCCATTGAAAGTGCAGCTTCATTTCCTCGTGATATCTCACTCAAAGAGTAACTTGACAGAGACTCCAACTCTCCCGTTTTCGACGGGAGATCTCCCGCCGAAAACCCATTTTTGCAAAATCTCCCGTTCTCCCGCTTGAGATTTAATTTCTCCCGCCCTGGCTCTGTGTCTCCCGTTGGAAAGGATTTCTTACTTATAGCTTTCGTACGTTGAAAAAATAGCCTTAGATAGCACCAGAGAGCATCTAGAACCCTAGGAACTTCGCACGCATCAACTTAGAGTCTCCCGTTTGTTAGGGGTTTCGGGCGGGAGAATCTCCAGATCAGAAGGTGCTTGGGGTTGGAGTCTCTGACTTGATACTATCAGTAAGGAGTTCGGTGATAATGATTAATGGGTTGGTGTAGATTTCGTTGAGACAGGGATCAGGTTTTAACTTTTTGTGAGATTATCAGAAACCACTTACGTGAAATATTAAAAAGATATTAAAGAGCGTACAGTTATACAGTTATCTTATGTTCCATTGATGTCTTTTATTGACATCATTGCAATAATATTTTGTATCATCAGCAGTTTGAGCTTAGACATGGTTATTCTACATATATGGCGCTACTTAAATTGACGGAAAGAATATCAAATGCATTTGAAAACCACGAATTTTTGTCGGAATATTTTTAGGCTTAAACCATTTGATTGTATAGACCATCGTATATTTACTATGAAATTGGAATATTATGGAATAAGAGGAATGTTTTGAACTGGTTTACAAGATATTTATCAGATCATACACAATATACAGTTGTAAATAATACAAAATCAGAATTGTGTCATGTGAATATGCAGGCGTTCCACAAGTTTCTGTACTGGGTCCTCTTTTCTTTCTTTCTTTTTTTTTTTCTTACTCATCAATGATTTGCAGTTTGTTAGCCCTAATTTGTTTTCTATATTATTTGCAGATGATACAAACCTATTTTTCTCAGGCAGTGATGTGCATAAAGATAATCATACATATGATTAATTCAAAAATGAAGAAAGTTTGTTTTTGGTTTACTGCAAATCGTTTGGTCTTAAACATTGATAAAACATGTTATATGGTATTTAAGACAAAGAGTAAGGTAATAGATGAAAATGTTCTACAAATATATATATATAGGCCATATCAAAATCAAGCAGGTCAATAGAATAAAATTTCTCGGTGTGACAATAATTGATAACGGTTTAACATGGAAAGGTCATTTTGATGATATTTGTACCAAAATAAGTAGAATTATTGGTGTTATGAATACCTGAAACACATATTTCCTTCAAAAATTCTTTTGACCATATACCATACAATGCTTTCACGGCATTTAACATATTTTGCAGTAATTTGGGGTCATAGGTCGTTATATTTATCGAATCGTGTTTTGGTGTTACAAAAGCGTGTAATAAGAATACTCTTGTAATGTAAATCCGTAAGCATACACTGCAGTATTGTTTGAGAAATTGAAAATTTTGAAGGTTGATCAAATTGTGCAATTACAAGTGGCTACATTCATGTTCTCATACTTCAAAGGTGTCTTAGCTGATACGTTCCGTAATTCATTTACCCCCCCCCCCAAAAAAAAAAAAGTGCATTCCGTGTCTACAACAATAGACGTGCCAATGAGATATGTTTACTTTTTTACAGATATAAGCTCTCAAAGACTACAATCAGATACACTGGAGTAAAATGCTGGAATGAGTTACCAACTTTTATTGAATAGAGTCCAACACTGTCATCTTTTAAACCTAAATATAATATGCTTTTATTCCAAAGTGCAATTGAATAATTCGTTGCAATAATTTTGCCGCCTTTCCCCCTCTTTTATTGTTGTGATGTTATTTGTTGTCTTTGTTTCTTAATGTATATTTCTTCACCTGTGTTTGCATCCCTTTAACTGCATCTCTGTGGTCAGAAAAAAAAAATCACATAACATGTGAAAATGACAGTTATGTTGCATTCATCTGAGCATTTACGGTAATAAAAGAAACATGACACTTGATAATGTATCATGAATGAACATTCGCTATTGCATTGTCTACTCATAGTACTGAATCATCACAAGATTTTGTAGTTATATCTATTTATTCATCATTCTTAGATGGATAGACTTTTCAGCATTTGCTGGGGTATTTTCGAAGAGGTTCATCAAAAGGAGAAAAAAAAACATAAACAATCCAAAGACATTCAGGAGGGGAGAGTTTACAAAAACGACTAAGCAAGAAATACGTAATTCAATTGAAATAGTACACAAATAATAATATAAGGGAAATACGTGTAAGTCAAAGAAATCAATCGATAAGTGAAAACTCACAAAGAGAGAAACAAAAAAAGAAATAACAGCCA
The DNA here is from genome assembly GCF_964275005.1 of Diadema setosum. Taxonomy (NCBI): domain Eukaryota; kingdom Metazoa; phylum Echinodermata; class Echinoidea; order Diadematoida; family Diadematidae; genus Diadema; species Diadema setosum. The sequence continues at coordinate 13,793,435 of NC_092689.1, forward strand.
AACAAAGGCAGTAACTCATACATACAAAATCAAAATGCCATAAACCCAACAATGTAAGACATTCAGTGCAATAGAGTTGATATTCAAATGACGTTTGAAACTCTCGACCGAAGCAAATTTACCAATACTGATGTCCAGGTTATTCCACAGTTTTTTGGTGAGTGAGTGAGTCTGAGTCTGTCTTTACCAGATCTTGTTGCATAAGAAGTTTCACGCACACAAAACATACTGCTTAAATACCATGGACAGCTCCCATGCTTACTGAAAACACGTACGCACACACACACCTACACACACACACACACACACACACACACACACACACACACACATACAATGCCATTGGCATTTGGAATTTGAACCGATTCATCCCGGGATATGTGCACATAATCATGTTGACAACTTCACAGTATGACAAATTTGTATCAAAATTACGATCTTCCTATCCGCTGTGTGGTTATCATTTCCACATTGAAAGGAATCCCTGCAACAGAACAGAATCATCAACCAAGGGATATTTGAAGCAATACCGATAACATTGGATGTTCGTGTATGGCATTGTTGACATTAGAGTTATTACACAACCATTCCTATATACTGTCTCAAAGCGGAAAGGCTGTAGTGGGTTGATTATTTGGAGAAACTCCGGATACTCATCCAAAAATAGAACAAACATTTCCTTTCATGTACATGCTCAAACCAAAAACTTGGAACTCTTCTAAATAAACACTGCTAAGAAACAAAGATCATTCAAAAATTTAAGCCATTTGTAATAATTACTCTGAAACAACCTCTATGCCGGGCTTGTAAGATAGCCTTTATCATAAACAATTGTATATATTTCTCTCTTTCTCTCTCTCTCTCTTCCTCCATATACATGTGTTATGTACAATATATATATATATATATATATATATATATATATATATACACATATTATATATATATATATATATATATATATATATATATACACATATTATATATATATATATATATATATATATATATATATATATATATATATATGTTGTTGTTATTGCTGTTGGTGGTGGTAGTGGTGTTTGTTTGGTTTTTTTTTCTTCTTCTTCTTGACATGGAATATTTGATATAAATTGTTGTATATCGTTGTAGATACGTAGATACGCAAGATAACTCTGACTGGCACAACCAAACTGAAGTTGTCTTGCCAATCTCAGATACCTTAGCGGGGAATGCTGGACAAATGCTAATCATTGTTTTATTATACTCTCAGTTTATGTGAACGCAACTGTGGTCACACCAAATGACCCTTACTCATTTCCATTACAAGCAATTCATTACCGCTCATATATTCACTATTGAATTTAGCCAATTACATTAGGCAGCTTTTACAGTGTTAGTTCACGCTTCGTTAAAACTCTTAATTTGACATTCAAGTCTAACAAATCATTGTGGTTTGGTGTTGAGTTATGTAGTTTTTTATCTTTAATTTTAATAATCAGCCTCTAGACTGCTGTATAATCATGAGTTCAAGTTCAATTTCAAGTTGTTGCTGAAACTTTTTTTCAAGAATGCAATGTGCAAACGGAACTACAATAACACTGATTTTGGCTAAATAACATTTTCTATTGAAATAGATCGAGTGTTCGAACAAAATTGATACATCATTCAGAGACAAAATACAGTAAATTATTGCATTATAACTTTCATGATAGGTTCTGCGTTGCAGGGGTCGTCATAATAATCAAAACTAATGATGTGTGACGAGGATGACTACCCTTTTATTTTGACAGAACGACTAAAAACTGTTCTCACGGATTTACTCGATGCAATTAATTCTTTACTTTGACAACACGCCTTTGAAAAATAAAATGCATTTTTCAGTCCGATTTCTGAATTTGTGAAGATTGAGGCAGATTTAATCAATTGCATGTAGTCTTTTCTCCTATGCATGATCAGGGGTAAAATGGAGAGCTCTCAATTAACCTGTTCCCTACTGAATTCTGAAATCCTCATAGACATAATACACAGGCCACCAGGTTCCCGTGAAAAGGAACGGGTTAATGAGGATGAGATGATTATTTCTGCCAACAAATTTCCCGAGACTTGATGAGTCAACGCTTCTGGCCACCCCTGCGTTTCTCGAAGGTGTAGGCGGCTTGTTCAGTGGGGATCCGTTTCCTTCTATCGCTCCGTGATCGACTGGAGGGGGATGGCTGGCCGCCCGACGAGAGCTCCGAGTCTTCGATTCTGAATCTTGAGTTTCCTCATCACCGTCGTCATGGAGATGAGAGCGGCAACCAAGATGACGCAGGCTGCAAGTGCAATCGCCAAGATGTAGATGGACCCGAGCGGAGTCTGTGTGGAAACCTCCTTATCATCTGCAGAAGATGACAATAAACATTTTGAACGAGGAGCAACTTTTGCTAGTCTGAGGGTCAGATTTCACAACTTGACAGAGGCTAGAGGCCTGTTAGCTATAAGCCCTACGCATACTCTTTCGGTTCTGCCCGAGCGGAGTCTGTGTGGAAACCTCCTTATCATCTGCGGAAGATGACAATAAACATTTTGAACGAGGAGCAACTTTTGCTAGTCTGAGGGTCAGATTTCACAACTTGACAGAGGCTAGAGGCCTGTTAGCTATAAGCCCTACGCATACTCTTTCGGTTCTGCCCGCAGAGAAGTACAGATACTGCAAAAGCTGTTTGTAAACACCTCCACGTTGAGATTTCAATATGCTTCAGATGAATTAACGAACACACAGCTATAAAACACTACTGCAGTAAGTTCCATGAGACACACACGTACAAAATCGCAGCATACCATTGCTTAACATGCCATTTGTTGGGGGAAATTCTCCAAACTGTTACATTGCTATTTAGACATATAGACATTAAAAAAGAAACTTGAACTATTTGTTTTCATGGGTATGCACGGGTCTTTGCCGTCTCAAGCATAAAGGACTGTGTGCGATCATTCGTAAAGTCAATGGATAATTCAGTTCAGTTCTTCTTCTGTAGATTCCGTATAAAGTCTCTTTGACCTTGGACAAAAAAAAAAGATGAAGCAACCGCTCGATGACACAGCAGTTCTCATATTCAGAAATACTCGGGGGAATTATTTAAGCACTTCCTTTTTTAACAAGCTTTTTTAAAGAGTTTCTACAAGGGATTTCTATGCAGCTGGTGAAGCAAGACGAGCATGAAGCGTGTTTGGCTGTGTGCGTGTGTTCATTGTGAGTGTGTGTGTATTTGACCATGTATATGTTTTGAAAACTACACTTCAGCTCTAAATCGCACCCATGATCAACTCACCGCGGACAACTTTCAGACTAATCACTAACCTCTCAGGTTAACCAACGGTAAAGATCCATCGACTATTCTGATTGGCCCGTCTGTATTAAAGAAAGCCCGTGAGAGACTACTGGTATCAGCATGGCGACGTCGTCGGCTGGTCTCCTGAGCTGTGGACGGACAGGCATGAAGACTTCCGTTCTCCTCCACGTGAATGTCGCAGTGAATGAAAATCTGCAGCAGAAATTGAGTGACAGTCGGTTACTTTTTGTTCAAAGATGGGTAACGTAATGGGGGCTTTATCTCGTAAATCAATGACGAATTGACATGATTATCCTCGTAAATGTCACGCTTTTAGGATTATTTTCATCTGTTCATGTCAACTGATATAAGAGGAAATGTGGTTCAGCCATAATTCGCTGTCGCTAGTTTGATGCAAAGGGATGTAGCAACCTCTTAATATTTCTATCTGCCAGCACGCACAAGATGTCGGTGGCTTCCTTTAAGGCACATAATCAGAGTGATAAAATGGCAGCTAGATGTTTTGTGTTTATTCAAATGATTGCTCATTAAATATACCTACTTCATTCGCCACGTTTGCCATATTTCAAGAGCTATTTTCGTCTGCTTGTAAACAACTCTAACTCCAGATCAAAATAACTCCAAAAAAAAAAAAAAAAAACTATACAAAGTGCTGTCTTCATTCCAACGACTGCGTTCATTCATTTATGAAGCGTCGCTCAAGGCAGATATTTACCGCACGTACGATTAACAACAAGCTGTGCCACCTACGCATATCAAGTCTTTCTTAATTCCTCATGTCGGGAGCAAATTTTGATAAGTGTGAATAAGATCTCGACACATTTCATTATTTCTTAATGCTTGATCATAATTATTCCTGCAGCTTGAGTATTCATGTTCTGTTTGGGGTATTTCATTTGAGCGCAAAATTCAAATAGTATTCGTCACATATTTCATGTGCGTTACTAAAGGTGTGCCGTTGTAATGTGCTATACGTTTTAACTACCTTTTAGCACCTTGCACTGCGTTCAGAACACAGCAGGGAGCTTTCAGAGGAAAAAAAAAAAGGGTTCTGCGCATGCGCAGAAACGCCCGTCAAGATGATCTATTTATAGCTTGAGCTTTTCACTACGTGTTCTAGGCTATTTTTACGTCCGCTCAATTCACGACGTAGAGCGCTACTAGTACGTCATGCACCGATCATAATGGGGGCGCCATTTTATTTTTTATACGTTACACCGTAATCTAAAGCTACTTTTCAGCACGACGCAGGGACAGGAGAACATCCAGCTCAAGCGTCCGCGCTGCAAATCTAAAGCTCCCTAAAGGTGCAATCACACATCGCCGGTTTAGATGGCGGTTCATGGCGGTTCAGCAAATCGCCGTGCTCCGCCAAAGACCGTGTTTACACCGTACACAAACCGTGGTCATCCGTCACCCATCCGCCATGAACCCCGAGAACCGCGGGGAACCGCGGGGAACCGCCAGAAAAATTTAAACATGTTTAATTTTTCGTGGCGGTCTTGGCGGTTTGAAATGGACCGTGTTCACATCGCCGTTCATCGTGTTAAGAACGGCATCCTCCGTGTTTGCACCTCAGGATCCGTGATAATACCGTGTTAACACCGCCATAATTTTCAAGCGAAAAGAAACAATGAACTTAAAAGAGAATAATGGCTCCGGCGACACTTCGTGGCGGAGCAGTAAAAATTGAAGATAAACGCAAAAATGAACCCATAATACAAGATCGGGCAAATATATTGAATGCTACAGTTTCCTTACTTCTTTAACACATATACAGTAACAAATAAAGTTTAATGTTCAAAAAGTTGTTAGGTATGTTGAATAGTACATCATTTACATTAAAAGGTAAGTTCATAATTTTATCAAAGCTTAACAGCTTTTAAGATGGCCAGCAACGTGTTACACACAGAAGACTTATAATGTAAATATGTTAGGTTCCGCTTTCGTGATTATGTATGCCATTTTTGTAAGACATGTTGATACAGATATAGTGAAACTTAAGAGAGTAGAGGGAAAAGCAATGTTGAAACTTGAAAAAACACCATTATTATGTTACATGAACCTATAAGTAAAATGGAAACTATGCACATAATACTATAATATGCTTCTTTGATAATGTATAATGTACATAATATGTCTTTTTTATTGACTGCTGTTAAAGATATCATTATTATACCATCATCATTACCGGTCTTTGATATAGCGCATAATACCTTTGGCAAGGTCTCTATGCGCTTTAGAGGGGGAACAAAAAGATAAACAGGAAAAGGTAATTTCAGAAACAGTAGCATGTTGCATAAATCATCATCTACAATCACTATGTTACTATTTTAACAGTTAAAGACACCCAGTCGCGAGGATACATGGACATATTTCAGCCGCGGGCGGCAGCACGTTAACTCGCTTCCGAAGTTGCTACGAAGCGAAATGTGTGTGTGCGCAAGACATCCCTAAAGCAATGTATCGCGCTATAGTATCTCGTTTGCTCGCTTGATTGATCTGAGCGCGGGGAGTACGTTTTGTGTAATGTGAATTGAATGTACTAGTATGGTATACTGTATGTACTGTGTGATGCAATGTTCGCATGAGCTATAGTAGCTAGCTGCCTAGCTACGACGTGTACGCCTTCTCTTCATCGCACCGTCGATCGTCGTCACTCGTTAACTACACTGTAATCGTCAGATCAGATTATATATAGGTACAGGTAGGGTGGCCATCATGGACGATGACACATCGTCATGGGTAGCGGATATTACCGCCGAGTTGTCCATTCTGAACGCGGACGATTGGGTCGGAGACCCTGTGTCTTGTGTAGCCCTACTACATATCGACCACCCTTATTGAAACCGACCGCGTATAATTCGCGCACTGAACACTTAGTACGCACTTCTCTGCGCGCAAAGCACATAAAAATGGATTGGCTTTGAATGTAGGTGAGGATGGTGTGGGAAAACGCGATAATTCATTGTTCATTAATGGTTTTAATCAAGGACAAAATTTCGAATGAATATTTTCACCGAATCGTAATGACAGCACAATGTAATGTCTATGGAAGTTTCTAAAAGGCTTCTAAAAAGCTTCGTACAACACGGTGTTCAATACAACTCGGTTTGCGTGCATTGTCAATGCAAAAACAGCGGTCGATCCTATTAACGCGATTTACCGCGGGGAGCTGAAGCGAGGCCACGCAAGTTCGTCGGCGATATTTTTGCACTGAAACTTCGAATCGAAAACGGAACAACGGCATTTGATAGAGCTGGATTTTCTCAATCACGTAGGTCAAGTTTTTTTACGTGAATTTCAGTGTTAAATATTCTTATCAAGCAGATAAACATTAGGCGGTCGATTAGTAGTAGGTCCAACCATACTTGCCCTGGCGTGTGTAAATTCAGGACGGGGGAAGCGACTGTGCCCGTGCAGGGCCAACGGCCACAGTTGCACTGCACAGTGTAACTGTGGCCGTGATAGAAGGGGGCCGTGCACCAACCGACATACCTTCAAGTCGAAGTAGGGCCTAAACTAGAATCTATTATTGTTAGATCTATCATCTTTGAACCTTTAGTTCCCCTGTTTAAACGTTAGAGTTCTACCAGATCTATTGGGTTAGACTACATGTATGATGGAGCTTGCGATAGATCTAACGTTATTCATTTTTTTAAAATTTATTTGCAAATCCTAAATCATATTCTTGGGGAATTTGCATAACATGACTGATATGAAAAACTTCTCATTTAATGGGACCAATGACATTAAACTGACCCAGCAAATGTCATTTCAATTACGGCATTATCATAATTTGACATAAACGAGAACGCGGAATTATACATAGAAAAATAGGCCTACTTGTCGATCAAACGCGAATGCCCTAAAGTTACTGATACTAGATTAGAAAAAGTCATTCCACTTCAATCACTGATTCATGTGTAGACTTCTACTTACACATTATCTGGATCTGGATTCCTTGAAGTTGTTGACTTGGCCAGCTGGGGTTGCTTGATTGGCGTAAGCCGTGGCAACACAATTCCACCGTGCATGTCGTAACACGAATTTGCACATTCTAAATAAAAATTCCTGCAAAACTGTTCATGCAACTCCAGCAAGTGGAAAGCAAAATTTTCATCGGCACGCTGACGCTGAAGCCTCCCCCTCTGGTCTCTTACTTGTCCTCCAGCTAAGAACACGTCTCTCTGCGTTCTCCACTCGTCGATAGCGTCAAACAAGTAGATACGTTGCCTCGAGTTGGACGGCTGTTTGATCTCCATTGTGAGGTTTCATTACTAAACCAAAGCCAAGGCTAAGCCGAAACAGTACAGCACTTTTTATTGCAAACAGTACTCGCATACCACACACAATATTGATACTGACATACCGGTACCGACGACTTTCTATCAACTTTGTTATGTTACGATCCGGCCCAACGTACTGTAAGCTGTACGTATAACACATGCAGCTGACGCAGCAGACAACATTGCACGATTCGCGATGAGATCATAACAACCTGCCATATGGCCATATGCATTGCAACTTGCTATACATGAAGCTTAGAGTTTTAATATTTCTTCATCAAAGCACATTTATAAATACCAAATATTAAACAACGTAATATATGAATAATTTATGATATTGTTATATAATATTTTCAGACATTTTTAAATATTATTGCCTAGATTGCTGAAATTGGCACCATAGTGCATATAAACAGAGACTGGAGCCAGATACGTACGTACGTACACCCGACAGCTCTCACTACTTGTTGTGTCGCGGACCGGGAGAGATTTTCATGCGCATGGCTGTTGTGCGGTTTTGTGCATGCACCCATTCGGCCCCATTCGGTAGGTATTCGGGCGTCCATGTTGAAATTACAGTGGACAGCTCGCACGGCGCTCGTGCCCCATCAGGTTTTCGCTGGTGCGCTGCGTAGCGTCGTGTTCGGCATTCGGTACGTACGGGGATACAATAACGGGAGGAGCAGCTTGTCGTGCTTTTCTACTGAGCTGCGAATCGCCTGCGACGACCGGCTGCCTTTAAGTATTTAAAAACATCTTGGACTTATTGATGGAATTTGCATGTTCTATCACTTGGGGATGCTGTTCCACAGTTCTGGGGCGGCATAAACCACGTTTGCCATCTATAGTAGTTTGTCGTAGTGGATCGAGGGTATCACATACAGATTCCCCTTACGATTTAGGAACTCTCCTAGGCTCATATTAAATCACAAGAAGCTCTGAAAGATAAGAAGGAGCAATTTTGTGAAAACATGGATAAACAAGCAACAAGATCTTAAATTCAACACGCCAAATAATTATGTGAAAACTTAATTAAGAAAGAATTAAAAAAAAAAGAGAGATGTTGAAACAAGCAAGTACTAACTTGTACATCACTTGATAAATAAGCCTACAAATGAACAGGAAACTTTGGAAACTATTTTGGATTCCGCTTTGATAGGTATGTCTTTTTAATGACAGTTAATACGGATATTTTAAGAATTAAAAGAGAAAGAGAAAAGTCACATTGAAACTTGAAGGTAATTGGTTGTTGCATCACTCATATCAATCTGTAAAACACAGGTGGTTACAACGTTTCATAATTTCTTTAAAATTGTGTTTACCTAACAAAGCAAAACGCTCATAGTTGAAACCCATTGAGGACAAGTGAAAGGGCTCTGATTGCATCCAACTATTGGGCTTGGTATTAACTCCTCCACCTTCCGGGACGATACGTGTTACTACCGCGTCAATCCGCGTTTGCTCCGTGTTCAAAACGTGTTGAGAACGTAGTCAAAGTGCTTTTCGCCATCATTGGGACACGGTTCACGGCGGTTTGAGAACCGCCATGAACCGCCATCTAAACCGGCGATGTGTGATCGCACCTTAATGAATCACAAGCACAGACAAGTAAACAAAATGTCGAGTTGACATTTTGACGCATTGGCTGTGCGACATACGAAGAACTTCGCTTTATTCAGCAAGTACAAACCAATCATTTTACGACTATAGAACACTACAGTTTGGCCTACTTTGATATGCACATATTTCAAACGGCCATATTTAATTCTTGACACAATCTCTGCCTCCGAGTCTTCAGAAAGCTTCCATTACACCAGTATCCATTCTCATCAATCTCGTCATTTTTCTGATATTCACTTGAAAAACTCCGGATTATTACTAGCGTTAAAAAAATAAAAATAAGAATAAAAACAAGAGGCAATAGTCCTGATGTAGGAATTCTTTACCCGAATATATAAAAGCAGCCTATAATTCTCATTTCTTTGAGATCCTAATGAATTCAATTCAATTCAATTGAATGAAGAAGCATTTACTGCTAATATACAACCAAGAATGATTGATTGACTGTCAACATTTTGATTACGCTTGCTCTTCTTGTTTTCTTAAGCTACTCCCCCCCCCCCCCGAATAATGGCAATATCAAAAGATTTAGTCAAAATTTTAAGCCACCTAGCCAATGCACAAGTACACTTAGCATGTACAGCACAAACGTGCATAATTCCCCTTGAAATAATGCACAGCGACAAATTATTATGATGACATTTATTTTCTGAATCTTCCATACCAATACATGTTTGATTTTGTTGTTGTTGTTGTTGTTGTCGTTGTTGTTGTTGTTGGAGAGGGGAGGGGGCTATTATCGCTTCAAGCAAATGAGTATGATAGTCTCTATCTCTGCTTTTTATAATTATCAAAATCGTCTTTTCTTTATCAAACAATCTTTCGGATCGATGATATTTATGTAAAATGACATATTTATTTGTTGTTTATTTATTCATTTACTTATCTATCTAAATTTTTAGAAGGATAAACCCTTTTATTTAGTCAACTAATGTGCCTAAAGGCCCTGCTCACAATTATGTACAGATAAAAATGTCATGAACAGCAAAACAAAATTTGCGATGAAAAACATAGAACAAATACTCAAATACAAAACATACAAACTCAAGCTTCATTGCATTTACAACTTGACAAGACAATCCTGAAATCTTTGGATTAATTCGATCAGTTGATCAATTTGTCATTTATATCACGTTATTGTTGTTAATTCTTGGTTTTGGAATACATGAAGAAAAGTATCTGCAAACAAACAAACAAACAAACAAACAACACCCTGATAATGGCTTACCGACTCGCTGAGAAAATGGCCCAGAAATGCGAAGGACTGGACAGAGAAGCGCCATTTCAAACGAGACTGTAAATGAAACCTGACGGTGTCATCGACAGCACACCTGTGGACAAGTTAATGGAGTCATATATTCATGTATTCATATATCCATGCATCAACATATTCATACATTCATACTGTCATAAATGCGTACATTTATACACTCATTAAAGAGATAGAAAACTGCATATGGATGTTGCCGAAACCCCGAAAGCCTGATGAAGTTGCCCAGTATCGATTTCCTATCTTGGGCATTTACAAAATACTCCAGATTCTAACATTTTCAGCGGCTTTTACTTTTTCCCACATGACTGAAAGAAAGATATAAAACAGAGCAAAACATACTCCAGAACGGGTGGAAAAAAAATGTCTGCCACCACACCAGATAGAAAACTGGCTTTGAAGTTTAGAAGCAAGAGTATATGAAAATAAGATATGAGAACATACTCTGATATTCACAAAACCTCGTCTGTAAATAGATTCTGAAATATAAATGTTGATGTAACGAAAATGATTATAATAAGAGTCTTTCAATTTCTCTTCAGCGCTATTACTGTTCATCCAGATGACTCTGACATTTCAAGTGGTATAACCAACACAAGGCACTCATTACTAAAGCTGGGTCAAGAGGGAGATGGTAGATAACTTGTTTTGACCATGGATGAATGCTATATGGTCAGGATTCGAACCTATGGATAATGAATCTCGTTTAAGATACCACAATTATTCTTCCTCCACAGTGTTTTTGAAGCATTACTTCGTTTCACTTTTATGGTTGCGCAGACATGCGTGACAATCATTTTAATACATCTTATAGCCCTATACCACGTGCCTACCGTCACTTAAATTATCGGTATACGATTTGGGCTTATACCTTCAAATGAATACTCATATACCCCGCTGGACTGTAAAGCAAAGCTGAATGTACATAGACATGGGTGTAGATATCACTATTACCTACCCATCTTCAATGAATCGATAGTAATATCGATCAACGGGGTTTGGAGAGGGCGTGGCCTCACATGACTTCAGAGACAGCTGATAGGCCAGACTCGAGTCGATCAACGCCTTTGCTTCAAAGTATAGTCTTTGATCGAGGCTGACCTGGAGAGGATAGTCTTGGTACCTAAGATTGTGCCAAAGAATTGAGACATGCTGACAGATTGCATTTATGGAAGTGACTCATTCTACTCTGGAGCATTTGGGAGTGAGTAAAATGTATAGAAAATAGGATGTTTCATTAATCTTAGATATGAGTTATAAAACACCTTATACTGTAAGTACTAAGTGAAGAATTGTGCGAGCTTTTGACTTAAAACAGTTTGCCGTGTACCACTAACCTCCATTTTAAAAAAAAAGAAAGTTAATAAATGACAAATGCAAAGGCTAACAAAACGATTTTCATATAATCATATACCTTAAAATTGAAAGGGGTAGATAAAATATCTCTTTAATGGTAAACTACTCAAGTCATTTTAATCTACACACCCTCCAGTGAATGGGATGGTGTAATGCGTGAATTATGTTGTGTTTGGAATGTGAGATTTGCTGCCGTTTCTTACTTGCATGTTATGAAAACGACACTTTGAAGCGTCCACTCACGGTTTGTTCTCTATGTCGTTGTTGTAGGCCTACTAGTTGCTCTCAAATATACAGAAAAGGCTCTGTACGTGCTCCAACAGCTAGCCTATATCATAGTATTGCCAGCTATACGCAAAGCTCGGCATAAGCGGTGGCCTGGTCGTGCCGGTAGCCTGGGACCATTGAAAATTGATGTCGGGCCACCAAGCCTACAAAAAGCAGATCTTTTGGTGGCATGAGTGGGCAACTGTAAGATTCAAACGAAATCGCTGTTTTGTATTCAGCGTAACTACACTTTATTTACGGGTCGCCAACCATTCAAACTTGATGATTTTAGTGGGCTAAACAGGTCATATGGGGGGGGGGGGGGGGGGAGTTATAAAGTGTCGAGCCCTGCTATATATATATATACGTCCTGTACGTGCATTGAAATCATGTCCTTAATGCTATTAATTCATAAGGCAACTGTCGAATGAACATAATTGCATTATTTAGTGGAATGTCAAATGTCAAAAAGATCACTGCTCACTTGTATTGCGTCTTCGCGGTAAAGGATTCGTTGGGGTACATCCGCAGCGAGAAGTTGAACAACCCGAGGCTGGTACGGTTGTACACTATGGCTGGGAGATCGGCACCGAACTCGACGAAAGTCGTGCGGTCGTTTTCCATTTTACAGATGACGTTGATCTTGGTGACGTTGTGGCGAGTCATGTGATCGTAGCCGCGAACGTTCATCGGTGCGATGAGGATCGTGTTTGAAATGATGGATTTGCGTGCCCCCGGAATCGTTTTCTTTACAATATGACAAAAAGGGAAAATCCAATTGTGTATAGACAGTGAACTATACAAACAATAACATTGCTCAGCAGTTGCGATGCTTGCTACACAAACTCAACATTAATAATTCGGTTTTTCACGCTTAATTATGATACAATTTAGAAGATTTGATAAATCTTTCTTTTTCATGTTTTTTTCCTGCAGTTTGGTACGTGTATTAATATATGATATTTGATACTTTCTCCTCCTGTCACTTCCCTTTACCCCCCCCCCCCCCAAAAAAAATGTCGAGGTGGAGCGAGTCATACGGATGGATACTTGGCTTCTATCACGTCTCAAGACTGCTTTTATCATGTTACTTTTTAGTGCTTTCTTGTATTAATAGGCTAGTCAGATCTTTATCTAACGTAATGATTTGAATTTTAAACTTGTGGTGAGAGCGAGGAGATCTATTAAAAGCTGGCCGGCCAATCATACTGACAACTCTGTGATCGGCACATAAGTGGGGGTCATGCCACGAGCTCGATACCCACCTGTCACATGGCCCATTTTGTAGCTAAATTAAAGGTTTTCCCGGCCAATTTCACACTTTTGTCAGTCCAATTCCTAATTGCTGCATTCAATTTAGCAAAATTTAGCGTAGATGACACGTTTGGTACTTCAATTTTATGATTTCTTCATTCATATTCATTTTAGAGCATTCAAATTACCTTTAGCCTCATTCTAATTAACACTTTTTCAATTGAAATTCGTAAAACAAGCACCACTTCGTTATTCGTTCATACAATGTAGAATGATATAGTCACGTGATTACGGACATGCTGCACTCGTTCATTCGAATTCATTTTTGGGCATCCAATTTAACATTTTTTGCAGTCAATTTAGCACGCATGTTTAAGCTTTGGTTCTTTCTTTATTTTTTTTTTAACATAGTTATTGTTTTGCAAGCGTCATTACATTTCATATTTTCGTATTCATTTTAGAGATTTTGGCAACAGTTTTTTTTTTTCTTCAATGTGCTTATTGAGTCTTCCGGTCCGAAGACGGACTGGCCACAACTTATCTGGCCGTTGAGCGCTTTATTCCGAGTGTGTCGGCCAGTTCTAGGAAGTCAAGGTTATGATCATCAAATGGTCCTATAATTCTTTTTTCTGTCTTCATGAGAAATGCGTCTGTATCTAACTTGTGCTGTCATGACTGTAAGAAGATGAAGTTAATCTGTAGTATTGGTACATGTAGGCCTAAAATGACATGTATGAAAGAAAAGGGGTGTTGTACAGAACAACAAACTCGAGCTATATAGGGTCAAAAATATGATACTTTTACTGCTTAACAGTGCGTGGATGAAACAAAAAGTCACATAGAAATACGCGTTTAAATGTTCTCACCTTTTCAAAATTTGAATGAACATGTTGGAATTTGACTGCCCATGGCAATTTGAATGCCCGTTTTACGAATTCGAAAGGCACATGTGCAAATTTCATTGATCGAAATGCTAAATTGAACGAACAACTTGCAATTTTGAATGACAGAATGTGCAGTGACGAGGATTTTCGCTAAATTAAATGAACCTTCTATCAAATGGACAGACAAAAGTGCGAAATTGGCCGGGAAGACCTATTAAAAAAAAAGAGTTATCAGCCCACAATCTAGACGCTAGGCATACATGCAGACCCATGAGAAAGGCCAATGAGCTCGACACTCGGGAAACTAAGGCCCACAAACTCAACACCACGTGAAAAAAGGTCCATAAGCTTGACACTACGTACAACAATACAGCCTCGTGATGTAATGTCAAGCTCCTGGGCCTATTTCATAAATGTCAAACTCGTGGGCCTTATTTGCCCATCGTCTAACTCACGGACGGTATTAGCTCGTGGGCCTATTTTAGTAAACGTCGGGCTCGTGGGCATTGTTCACTTATTGCCTAGCTCATGGGCTGTTTGACTGGCGAGTTATACAACTCGTGGGCAGTATGACCCGTGGGCTGTATGATTCGTTGGGTGGATGACTAGTGGGTGTCGAGGTTCGTGATGTGCACCCGTATAGTGCAATGGATACCCTCTACGTGTACTTGAAGGTGAAAGTTTCATCAGTTCCCTCGTCCACGTCTTATTTAAAATAACATTTAGCATATTTACAAGAAGGATTCGTAGTTACTGAAGAAGAGTGGTGTTGGTTGGTCTTCCCTTGGCCTGAGTCTACAATACACAAACTAACTGATCTCTATACAACAATTACAGAGATTAGTGGCAAAAAGCATTTCATCTGCCACTGGCTAGCGCCATTTTCGCCTTAACGCTAGCATGATGTTTACAGGGTCGGGGGGGGGGGGATGCCTCCCCACTATTTTTACACTATACAAAGGATACATAAGGTGTCAGCACTTTGGGGCGCCCCCCCCCCCCCCACCTTTCTGTACCCCGGAAGTGCGTAAGTGGCACGAAAAAGAAATAGATAGAAACCTTGAAGTGTAAGCGCGGCAAGGCTTTGTTTTTGCGCTGAAGACCTTTTCTTGTTGTTGTTGTTGTTGTTGTTGTTGTTGCCTGTTAGCTGATGAAACCCGGAAGTGGCGCCAGAAGTCTGAAGTGCCCCCCCCCCCCCACACACACACACACACTTTTGAAAACGTGGCGCCGGTCATGAAGTACTTACGATGTTGGTGCCGCAGTACTGGTAATGAGTGCCAATGACAAAGTGTGTACTATTGTGCTCCGCTCCAACACAAGTTGGTTCCTTGAAGTGCATGTTAGTCGGGTCTTCGTACGGCACCATGGTTTTGGGAATAAACATCTGCATGAAGGTCCCAAAGCATTGGGGCTTCCCGAGGAAGCGATCCGTTGGCGGCCTCGTGTACCCTGCACTGGATCCATTCCCTTATAGGGTAAGGCAAGTGAGAAAGTGTTTTTATTTGAACGATACCGCAAAATAACAAATGAAAAACAAACTGAAATAATTGACCGTTTCAAAATTGTTTTTCAGTTCAGTACAGGTCATTTATCATTTATTTTCATTCCCATTTTTCTTCCAATAAAACATAACACAGAATAAATCAGGAATTATATCATAAGCATATACATTAGAATTTGTTTTGTTGTGATTGGTCAGCCGATCCTGTTCATGCTGTTAGCACATGATCTTGCCCGGGCGGTAAGATATAATCTTGGTCCGTTTGGACATGTAATTGGAATTGTCAAAAGCTGATCTTGAATATTTACGCAGCAATAATTAGATGAAGGATAGATTTCCCCAGCGCATTTGATTCAGTTAAAACTAAGGAGTAGACGTGACGATGTTATGTATTATTTCTATAGAGCATCAAAGTGGGTATCATCTGCCCGTTGGCAAAGAAAATAGTAGGGAAATATGCGCAGAGACTTGAATCAGAGGCTGCTCTCAAAAACAACATTTTCTATTCCTTTACGAAGTATAGTAATTTGTGTAATGAAAATCGTATACAAGACTTGCTTCAGATGAACACTGCGTATCTACACGGAAAAGGTATACAAAGGCATCTCCCTGTTGCAAATCAATTTCTGTGACTGTGTGTCTGCGCATTTTGCATAGATAGATGATGGAAAGGATTCCTTTAGAAGATGAGATAGAAAATTACCTTAATTTACATTTTAAAAAAAATAAGAAATAAAAAATATTATTTTTGCTACCTGTACGGAAATTCCAGGACCTGGCCTTAGACCAGGGTGCGCAACTGCCGAAACCCCGGGCCAAACCATTAGGCAGGTCAAGCGTGTAGTCCACACCGGATGTCAACAGTCCTTCGGGGATGCTGAACAAAATGGCGTCTCTGTAGAAGATAACGCCATCGCCCGGTGTGCTTTCCACCTTGACACTGGTCACTTCAGAGCCGTCTGCTGTGCGCAAGATCCTGATATGACAGTCTCTATTCGGTCGGCTGATCTATTTTGCGATGAAGGGAAGGGGTGTAATAATCCTATAAGGTAGGCAGTGGTGTTGGAAATAAACACAAGCAATGGAATTCGACCCCCCCCCCCAAAAAAAAAAAAAAAAAAAATCCCCTACTACCGATTAAGGGCCGAGGATATCATTAACTTCGAGGAAGGTCTACTACACAATCATTATAATTTTCGTAACTGAAAAAATTGTAAAATAATGAAATAAAATTGAATTTTATTAAATGAATTAAATGAATTTGATTGCTGTCAATTTTTTGTTGCCATGTACAGCAACATTCGCACGTCACTCTACTGATTATCATAATTATTATGGTGTTGGTGTGCAGCAGATTTCCTGTGCTGTACCAGTGGAGCACCAGACATAGATGAACATTATGTGACACTTATATGAATATAATTATAAAGAGTTACCTTTTTAACAAAACACTGTATCATGTATTATGGGGGATGAGCAGGATGAGAAACTGCCGTGCAGGGTTGCGTGTATACTCACATCCGAGTCAAATACGATCTCAAACGCGGTATTTTCCGTCATAATCTCCCTGCCGGCCGCGGGATTAGAGAGGAAGTCATCGGGAATTGGAGCACGCTCCTCTACAACGTTTACAAGAACAGATTGATGTAAAGGTTGACATCACTTCGCTATTAGCCATCAATACAGCAACGACTGCAAA
Organism: Diadema setosum; assembly: GCF_964275005.1. Lineage (NCBI taxonomy): Eukaryota > Metazoa > Echinodermata > Echinoidea > Diadematoida > Diadematidae > Diadema > Diadema setosum. The sequence goes on from NC_092689.1 coordinate 13,810,895, forward strand.
GGATGTGTATGAGTGTCCTACTTTGGCGAAAGAAAGCAGATGATGTTCGTGATTCCGAAAGATTCATTAGTACGAAAAGGAAATAAGGTTTGTAATTCCGATGGTTCGCTATTCCAACATAAAACACATGATTTCCCAATACCTAAGGTTCGTCAATCAGAAAATAAAATTGGTTGATTAATTCGAACATTATGCTGGTGGTATTCCGAAGTTTCGGCTGTATGAAAATGAAATATGGGTCGCTTTTTGAAAGGTTCGTTCTTCCGAAAATGAATTAGGATATGTTATTTCGAAGGTTCGTTTATCCGAAAATTGAAAAGGGGGTCATTATTCCGAATGTTCGTTAATCCGAAAACAAAATAAGGTTTGCCATTCCGAATTAAGGTTTGTTAATCCAAAAATGAAGCAGAGTTCGTTAATCCACGGGTTCGTTATTCCGAAAATAAGATAAGGTTCAATATTCCACGAATGAAATGGGGGTCACTTTTTCCCAAAATTTTACCTGTGTATTCTAGTACTAATTTTGCTACTCTCGCTCAAACCATATTCATATTTGGGCTTTGGTTTCCTCTGCACCTCTATGTATGTACTACTCTGAACATCCTACGTATTTCCTAACCGTCACAGTGTTACAAAGAAGAACACCAATCCAGAGATAGGCGAGTGAAGATACTTATCTATGATTATGAATAAGATACTGATAATCACGATCATGTAGAGCTGCGGTGACAGCATCTGTAATCATATGAGAATTATTATTATCACCGTAAGAGAGCCAGATGAAATGATTTGCTTTCTAGTTCTTTTGAAACTGCTGCCCAAAGGTTCAGGCAGTTTTCACAAAGTTCCCGAGCAAAGATTTTAAGCCATGACAAATATTTCAAATGTGTACTCTTATTTTCATTAAATGACTGTATACAAAAGCTATTATCATATTTGCATCATAAAGAGAGTAGTATAAAAAAATTAAACCATTCCTTCCATTTGAATGAACAAAATGTAGATAAATACGTACCACCAACTGATATATCAACGCACACTTGATTTCCCTGAAGCCTGCAAAAGACAAAGGAACCATGTCTGTTTTCATATGCGAAGCATTTCACGCAATAAATGTGAGACTGTATTAAAAACGCACATGACCAAAGAGTATAAACGCAAAATTGATATAAGCGGCCGTACCGCCCTCATACATCATATTATAGGGCACATTCAGTCAGTTGGCTTCGGGTGATTCCGCATGGCAAAGTGATACAAAGGGATAAACAACCATGGACTGAATGAAAACGATGCCAAGCAAGTGCGTTTCAATGCCGACAATGATCATTACAATGATGATAATGTTAACTGCTATGCTGTATTACTACCTTGCGTCCTATATAAATACAATTTACTATTACTACTGATACAACAACAACTACTACTACTACTACTACTACTACTACAACTACCACGACTACTACTACTATTTATACAAACACTCTTCTTATTAATACTACTTCTGTTTTACTTTAAATACCACACAGTGACGAAAGAGACACTACTTCTGGTTGTAGATATTATCATCTTTATCTATAGATATTATCATCTTTATCTATTATACCATTATGGTAAACAGCTTTGCTGAAGGTATAAGACAGGTACTAGGCTATACCTTTACGATTATCACCAGCATAATCTTCTTCGTCATAGGTTTTATCAAAAATGTTAAGCAAAAATGAAATTTCTGCCTAACGGTACAACCTGCCCGTAATAGCATGAAATTGAAGACAAAAAGGCATTCTCATTTTCCGTACCCATTACTGTCCTCTGGTTGAAAGCAAACAAGAGATACCCCTCGCTGATTGGCTGCAGGTGTCCATGTCAGTGTGACGTAGTACTGCAGCGAGTTATGGGGTACCTGACGTAGAGGGCTCTTCTCCATACCGACTATACTTGTCGAGGCGATGTCTCGGATACTAAACAAACAAAAAAGGAAACTTTTATCAACTGCAGCCATCTTCTGACACAAACAGATGAGTGTATATTTGTAATTGGTAAATATGAAACACAACATAATGCTTTCCATTTTTTAACTATGTAGGCCTACACTGCGCGCTACAAGAGTCTATGCAGTAGTGAGGTACCCGCACCTCAGTCAGGGGCTTGAAACTTTGCAGGGTTACCACAACCAAGCAAACTGAGGTGAAAACTAAACAGTTTTTCTTGAAAATCTTACAGTTATGTAAGGAATACGTGTTATCGGTATCATCACGGTCACCTGCACACGTCTTTTACGTGCTTTACGTCTTTGGGAGCGCGGGGTGGCGAGGTGCGGGCCCCTTCCTTAGCGCATATCTATTCCACATCGTTCGCGTTTGACGATAGCTGCAAATTTCCGGTAATCGATCACTGAACTTGAACTTCCATTTGAATCTTAAGCATTTTTCCTTCATTTGAGTGGGATTTCATAGAATTTCAGTGACGTAGTGTGATTTAAAGATGCAAAAATATTAATTATGACGAGGTGCGGATCAATCAAGTATACTCATCACACATAACACAATGCGTACTACACACTACACATAACGCACTACACGCTGCACAGTTCACAATGCACACTCGTACACTACACATTACGTAGGAGGTTCGTAATGTTCCGAAGGTTCGTTAATCCGAAAACGAAATAAGGTTCGTTTTCCCTACACCTAGCATGTTTGTTACCATCTAAAGCGGGTTCGTTAATCTCAACCGATTATCGCGGCGTTAAGGTTCGTTAATTCGAAAATGAAATGAGGTTCATTGTTGCGAAGAATCATTGATCCAAAAATGGAAAAAAAAAAAGTTCGCTATTCCGAAGGTTCGGTTATCCGAAAAGGAAAAAAGATTGGTTAATCCGAAAACGAAAAGAAGGTGTGCAATTACGAACCGTCGGAATTACGAACCTTTATTCCATATCGAATATTAACGAACCTTCGGAATAATCATTTTTCGAGTGAACGAACCTTCGAAATTGCGAACCTCATTTCATTTTTTATCTAACATGTCTAATGAACCTTCGGAATATCGAACTGTCACCACACACTACTCTGCGCAAAAAAACAAACAAAAAAAAAAAAGGTATAGGTGAAGTACATCTACGACAGTTGCTTACGTGGTGACATTGTCGGGTGTTTGCGCGGTGACATTAAAGCTGAACGTCTCGCCAACGGGTAGGATAAAGCACGTGCCCGTGGACGGACCAATGATGCGGGGCTTCGAGCACGTGGGGTCGCCCGTGATTTCCAGCATGAACTGGAAGGGAACCTTACTGTGCACCACTCCGTTTGACGAGTCCTCGATCATGATGGCGATTGCGTACCAGCCAACGGTGGCGCTGTTCGGCATGACAAGGAGGCTGCATTCTCCGTTTCGGTTCTGACAGTCAAACATGAAACGGAATGTTACAAACACTGTGATGGTTTTGGGTATTCGTGTGTGCTTATATATAAATGTAAACGTTTACCTGTGATACTCTTATTTATACTTATTTTTCTGGAAATTTGCCACAGAGTAGGATAGAGCACCGAGATGTTATATGAGATATCAAGAGCAACTGGAGATTGACAGCCCACGCAGCTGACCATTGATTTTTGTCGAGGGCGTATTTTAAAGATATTTTAGTTTCCTTTACAATTCACAAACATCCAAATGTCTTCTTTCACTTAGATTTTCGCTGACTTGTATCTAGCTTGGTGAGTAACCGCTACTATTGAGGTTGCTCCCCTGTAAGTGTTATCACAAAATCAAACTTCAAGAGAATGAAAATATCGTCTTGTTTAGTTCGATCATTCTTAAGCATACTCCTCTACTTTCAAATTTCCAAAGATGGGTGAAGGAAATGAGGGAAGGCTAACAATACTAGTCTCCTTGAACCGGTATCCTCAGAAAGAGGTTATTGATTTCCTATCAAGTTCATGGGAAAATTGGGATGCTGCGGGGAAAAATGTGATGCAGGGGTTTTCTTTCTTATTTCTCCTGTAGTCTATTCAACATGTCCACCAATAACGAAGACTTAGTGAGCATCCAATTCCAAGGAGCTTTTCGTATCTGCGAACTCACGATCAGTCGGAAACGTCGGCTTGGCCACACAGTGCTAGAATCGCAGTTGGATCTGCACTCGTCTTCGTTCACCCATCGACATCGGATGTCATCACCATCCGGGTCATACGCTACAAAGCAAAAGCGTGATCAGGAATCAACTCATTAAAACTTGTGCACCGTTAGGATGTTATTGACCGTATTAGTAAGGTTAAAGGGGAATTTACTCCAAATATTCATTGTAGACCTACATGTGGATTGAGTGAATGTAGCAATATGAGTCAAACATATCAGTGAAAGTTTGAGGAAAATCTGAAAATCCATTCAAAAGTTTTGAATTTTTGAAATGTTGGTGACAAGACCGCTGGATCAGAAGACTACTATACAGATCATGACATCACATATGAACTACGATATAAAGGAAATATAAAAAAAAAGATATCCACAAGATATCATTTCATATGAAAAGTACACATTCTCTGGACTTGTTACTGGCATAATTATGCCAAGGATAATTTCATTACCCCTGTTCTCTGAAAGATGTAAGTTTAGTGCCTTTCATTATGCTACAAAAGTGAAAATATGTTGAATTTTAATAGTGGAAATAAATTATATTCATTTCTGGTCAATTTCCCTTAGTTTGAATCTAGATAGTGTAAGTTTTGATCGGTGAGTCCCAGGGGAACATAATATTTTATGAAGAATCCCAATTTTTTTCTGGTGAGAAAATGTATACTTGATGTAGGCTACACCACTATACATCCCTTTTCACAGAAAAAATCTTCTATTCAAACAGAAACAAATGCAAAAACAAAGAACAGATAAATTAGCTCACTAACAGTGTTTTTATCGTCTTTTATCTGAATGACAGGTACACATACTTGTCAGTATTCATCATAATATCTATCACAAACATTGACGTCCGCATATTTATCTACTTTTTTTATTTTGTCTTTCCAGCGCGGTACACGCTGAGGCCAATGGCTGTTTTTCGCACATCCTTTCAACATAATACCTGCTCCAAAGGGGACGTGATACAATGTATGTTTGTCATCATTAAGATTAGGCACTCAGTACATCAAAATGATATGTTTTCTTTGTTTAAAATATGAAATAAATGATCCCTCGAAATCACTTCAATACTTTGGCAGGGTTACTTTACTTGGAATCCTGAGCACGGCTCTGTTGCAACCCTGCCTGATCCGCTGCACTGGGAGGCCCGTCGTGATAGGCGAGTGGTTAATCTTCCCCGTGTCTTGACGTGTCTCCAAGTTCACCGACATCACAAAGTCCCAGTTCTTGGGTGGGGAATAGTTGACTAGTGTGTGCACCCAGCAGCATGACTGGTAACTTTAAGGGGAATATTGTTAAAGGCATAATTTACCATTTGCAGATGAAACAAAAACCCAGTATTAGTGCTTTAAAATAATTATTAACGGTGAGTTAGGGATAGAAACAACCACTGTAAAAATTTGAATCGGTTAAATATTGTTAAATACACAAAATGTGAACAATAGTTATCGTAAATATGTTTTCAGAATAAACCGTCTACAGTTACGGTTTATTGAGAAAAAAACAGATATCTCCTTGTATCTTATGCTTTATCGCGAAAATTTTATTGATAGAATGTTTTGTGGTACAACATACCTACACATATGCATTAAATGTCATATCTTGACAATTTTTTAAATCACTGTTCCCAAAGGTAGACAGACTGATGAACAAGCAACAGGCTCCCTCTTTCAGTATCATAATCGTCAAATTCTCTTGACATAATACATAAACACGTTGGCCGCGGGACTGAAATGGTTAAACATTTCGGGTGACATTAATCTTTACAGAAACAGTTTAGATGCAGTGAAGAGATGTATAGCACCAACAAATAAATAATAGAATCAAAGTAAAGATATTCGAGCAAGTTCAGAGTGTATGGAAGTGAAGTCAGTTACTGAGTAGGCCTACATGACAGAATAGATAAAAGGAAGAAATTTAACGATTCGCTGAAGAATCGGTTACGATTCGTTATTCCGAAAATTCGTTATTCCGAAGGTCCATAAATCCAAAAATGAAATAAGGTCCAATATTCTGGAGGTTCGTTAATTCGAAGACGAAAAAAGGGTTCGAAATAATTTCTGAAGGTCCGTTAGTATGGACCTTTTTCATTTTCGGTTTTACTAACCTTATTTCATTTTGGATTACTGAACCTTCGGAATGATGAATCCTGATTTAATTTTCGGATTAGGAAATTTTCGGGATAGTGAACCTTCGGAATAATGCCACAAAATAATGTTCGAATTAACTAACCCTATTTCATTTTCCGAGTAACGAGCATGTAGGTGTAGAGAGTTTGAGTGTTTCGAATAACGTGTCTTAATTCAATAAATCGGAGTAACGAACACCAACCGATAAATCAATAGACAGATATGTATAGGAGAAAGCGTATATGTATAGGAGAAAGCGCTGAAACTAGAAAAGAACATATTATTGTATGAAAATTTGCATAAATCTGGCAGACGAGGCTTATAAGCGATGTAACGAGGTATAAAGTGTAAGATTTGAAATCAGACAGTTATACTTGATATTAGATGAACGTTTAAATTTAGTTATATTGACATACTTAATTAATTAGGTAGACAACTTGCATTGTGTGCAAAATTAATGTCACCTTGTTTTAATATCCAGACTTAGGATGTTGAAATTTTTCAGTCTACATGTCATTTGAGGGGTGTGCAGGGTGATAAGATTTTGATAGATAGTAAGGATGCAGTGTCACAACAAATTTTCCTCTTTAATTGTTTAAGCAGTTGATTACACGGCTTGAATTTGGTAACTTAGCGTTTGTGATTCTTAATGCCATCTATTTGACTGCTTAACTAAGACATCGTGATTTTAAAACAATAATGGAAAAAAAAAATTAAATCTGACATAACTCCCCGGATGCGTGGAAATTATGAATTCTATAATTGTTAAAACAATGAACAGCTCTGTCATGCTTACATAAGTTCGTATTCTAGGAGGCCGTTGGGAGGGGCGGACTGGTTGAATTTGTTCTCACCCATGACCCAGCTGCGACTGAGATCGGAAGGGTAGTCGGACGCCTCGTATCTGACAACATCATGAGAGGAAATGGAAGTCGGTGATGTCGGTGATTGCATAAAATGAATGGAAAAGCGTTCATTACTTCACATTGATACAGGCAAAATAAGGAGAGAACAGGAATTTCCAGGTATACTGAAATAAATAATTCACATCGATAAGACTTGTCTTGCCATACTTGAATCATCCACAGAGGACAAGTAAGGGCGACTTCTCGCCACTCTCCGCAGACCAGGCTCTTGGCCGCTAGTCTCCAGGGGACGTCACGGAGACCTAGTTGAGACATCTCCGAGGTCAACTGGAGACTGAAGGAAAAAAAAAAAACCTTCGGGAAAAAAAAAAGCATGTTCGATCATCTCGCGACTCCCCGGAGACCAGGGGAGTCTCCAGAAAACGTATGTCTGGAGGAGACGTCACGGAGACGTATCCGCGACCACTCCGTGACCGGCGAGACTCGAGTTGTCACCAGTTTGCCACCTAGTCCCCAAGCCAATGACATAGGCCTACCCACTTAAACCAAAGAGCTCGTTGATTAAAACTGTCAGAGAACTGTGAGAAGGACTGACCTTGTCGTGCAGTGGTAACTGAGGGGACGAATTCTGTTTCGAACTGTCGCGGGTGCTCCGGGGTAGTCAACCTTGAGACCGCCACTGTCCCCCTCGACTAGGGCGTTGGTCTTGACTCGCTCGTGCGTGCAGTTATGGGAGCCCTCTTCGGTGTCCGCTTGCCAGGCCAGTCGGTAACTCACCTCGATCATCTGCCGACAACATGGGCCGCAAATGGTCACATAAGCCATTTATTTTTCGTGTCTCATAAACCATATTTCAATGTCTTTTCGTCACCATTATTATTTTTTTTTTTACTATGTAGACCCTATTCTGGTTGTTTCAAAAGAAGAGTAAAAAGCCCCTTTAAAACAAGGCCTTTGTTGATCATAATTATTTTGTATGTTATAGTTAAACTCTAAACTGTTTTGTAAGTGGGAACACGGTTTAGACGATCATAGTTCCGCTTTCCTTCTGAAATGGGCAATTTATTCTTGTACTGTAGATAATTAAATGAACTCAAAGTAATGTAATCTTTCTCTAAAGTAAGAAAGGTAGCGAAATTTAAAAGTGTCATACTATATGCTGATTCATTCAACAAAGTCTCCAGCGCTTGATTGGTTAAAAGTCACTGTGATACCCTTTGCCGGATTTAATGGATTTTAGGTGTGCTCGATCTTTAACCACTTTGTAAATCATAGCATAACTGATATTACTAGACTTAATGTTTATCCACCGTTCATTTCTACGTCCACTCCATTGCATTCCTACAGTAGCAGACTACATGCTACATCAAAATTCAAAAATAACGTAAATTATAGCGCCCTTTAACAAACGGAAAATAGCAAAAGTAGTAAGACTTATCTGATTTTTAATTATATTCATGAATCAGTCAAAAAATACTGAGTATAACCTCTTTATCTCTTCTTCCATGCCTTGGGAGGGGACGTTTTAAGAAATAAGATTCATTGTCATTGTCATTGTCATTGTCATTGTCATTGTCATTGTCATTGTCATTGTCATTGTCATTGTCATTGTCATTGTCGGATATAGCTATAAATGGAATACACTTCGATTTCAACGCTCCAACAGACACCAGTATTTCACAAAATACCGCAGGCGAAGACCAGTGTTCATTGTGAAAAATAGTACTTGAGATCTTTCTTGTTTTATAATACGGACTACCGCGTCTTCTTATCGAGAAATGAGGAATAAACAGTCATGTTTCCCCAAAACCATTGCTGAATATTCACGGAATATTTTTGCCTGCTGTTAATGGTGATATACCGAGTTTGCGGCTAAGACGAATATACCATCATTCGTATAGGCTCATTAGTGCATTGGATGGGATAATTCATTTATGAATGTCTGAATTCTTTGTCGCGAATGGAATTGAAAAGAGCATATAGCGCGCATCATGTATTTCAACAACCAAGGGAAAATGACTGATGTTACACAACATTTTTAGTCGTGTAAACTGGACTTTCGTTTATCGGAAATTGGTAGCCAAGGAGGGTCGGTTTCACGACTAATCAAAATCACTTCTTTGCTCGTTGTCAAGACTGGCAGGCATTGATACAGTGGACTCCCGTTATAACGAAGTCCTCGGGACCGGCAGTTTACTTTCGTTACATCGAAATTTCGTTATAACTGAACCAATAAACAATAAAGAACAAAGAGTGGATAATGTTGCGGTCTGAATTTTTACTTCTAGTCTAGTGGGATTTCAGGAAAATATGACTGTTAGAGGCATTTTTTAGTAAAAGTTGGGAACCGGTCTATTTTATATAATTCAAGTACGCTGAATCCAAAAATTCCGGTTCCCAAGCGGAATTTTGAGTCTAAGAGCATCTAATTTGCATAAACAAAATGGCCGCCATTCCATTGCTTCTTAAGGTGTTTTGATGATCTAATTTTCAGTAAAACTCCACAGCAATGCAAAAATAGTAATAATTTCAGAAATCAAGATGCAGAGACAATAGCTAGGTCATCAGTTGTTTATAACATTCACTTACATATGCAAATTAAGATGTGAAATATGCAAATCAGGAGTTGTCGCTGATACAGCAATGCAGTACAGCATATTATGCACATGACAGTACTTGTTCACTTCGGTTTAAAGTCTTTTTAACAAGTTATCGGGCGAACAAAAAGTACATGATGTCGTCAGAGTCTAACCAAAATGAAGTCCTGCAATCAGTCAATTCAAAAGAATTAAATAACACATATGCAAAATTTGCATGAACAAAATGGCCGCCATTCCATTGCTTCTTAAGGTGTTTCGATGATCTAATTTTCATTAAAACTCCACAGCAATGCAAAAATAGTAATAATTTCAGAAATCAAGATGCAGAGACAATAGCTAGGTCATCAGTTGTTTATAACATTCACTTACATATGCAAATTAAGATGTGAAATATGCAAATTAGGATTTGTCGCTGATACAGCAATGCAGTACAGCATATTATGCACATGACAGTACTTGTTCATTTCGGTTTTAAGTCATTTTAACAAGTTATCGGGCGAACAAAAAGTACATGATGTCGTCAGAGTCTAACCAAAATGAAGTCCTGCAATCAGTCAATTCAAAAGAATTGAATAACACATAAGCAAATATCTATATGCAAATTAGTATACAAGAGCATACAGAACTGGCAGGTTTCTAGATACTACAACGCATTGCCGCAATATATGAATCTGAATAATAATCCTGATGATAGTTATCATTGTATCAAGACCGGTTCACGATTCCTAGTGTGATAAAGAGATACAAGGACCAACTTCAAGTATTAATAGATAAAACACGCAATCCATTTGCATAATGAATTATGAAAAAATTATTTCCCATTTTCTCAACATATTTTCCCCCAAACTAAATTTTTCTATCAAAATATGAAAATAGTGAAAAATAGATAAGCTATCGGTCAAACAAAGTGTACACGGTGTCATTAGAGTCCGAGTAAAATCAAGTACTGAAATCAACCAATTCGGGGGAAAAATGAATAACAATATTTGCAATTACGTATGCAATTGGTATGTAAAGGCTAAACTACGGCAGGCTTCGAGATTCTACAATACATTGCCGCCAATGTGAATCATTATAGTTATTATATCAAGACCTAAGTTGATAATTCTTTTGTGATAAATAGATACAAGAATAAACTCTATTAAGAATACCTTAATAATCTAATTTGCATAATAAATTATGCAAATATTTGGCCTTTGCTATGAATATTTTCCCTGAACAAAGTCTCGATATCAAAATGTACCTTGGCGTACTGAAAAACAGCTAAGTTATCGAGCAAACGAGGTGCACATTGTAGTATAGTCAGAGTCCGAGGTAAAATCAAGTACTGGAATCAGTCAATAAAGAAGAACAGACTGAATAACACTTACGGAAATATGTTTGCAATTTGGTATTCAAGAGTCCGTAGACCAGGCATGCAGGTTTCGAAATTCTACAACGCACTGCCGCAATATATGACTATGTTTTATAACAGTTATTACATCAAGACCTGTTCATTATTCTTGGTATGATTAAGAGATGTGCACAACAATTACCTGCAACTACTAAACAATTCACCTCTATTTTCTCATTTGCATAATAAATTATACAAATATATACCAATTTTCCACCAAACCACCAGAACATTGTCTTGTTTTCAAAGTGTATCATGGCGACATGAAAAAAAGGACAAGTAATTGGTCAATCACATCACTATACATTGCTCCATAGATTAGTGCAAAGTCGCTTAATCTTTCCCTGTACTTTGCCGTTTTCATTGGATAAATTGGTATAATGATTATTTTCAATCTGCAGCTGAATGTAAAATCAAGTGGCAAGTTTTAAAAATCTCGTCTGCGAACATAATTTATGTCTTTCCTTATCTATCTCTTGGAATCTGGAATCTCGGAAACAGAAACAAAGGATGACTTTGTAAGTTTTCAGTCATTAACCCCTTGATATTTTGGCTGTCCAACAAACATAATCTGAGTCGAAAGGTCTATTTCTCAATCAAGCTGAATTAATCTACATTCATGCAAGGTTTGCATCATCACATTATTGCTAACATGCACAAACATCGTTAGGCCTGATTTGTAACATTTGCAAACGTTCTGAATTGCTTTCGCATGCACATGAGACCATCTCAAGGCACCTTTGCAGGATTGGAGCTATAGATACATCAGTACAGGCTGTAGGCCAGATTAAAACGTTCCCACCCATTGTCTTCTAGCACATTGAGCAGGTTTTTCTTCTTCTTTTTTTTATACAGGAGTATTGTTTTCAGGTTACTTTTGTCTGTAAAAATTAATGGGCGGAACATATTTTGTGCCAAACGAGCTTGCGTGATGCATCTTGTGAAACGAATATAAGTCTATTCTTAATATAAAGACGACTGATAACAACCATGTTCTTGAAATCCTTTAGTTTTCTTCTTGTTCAAGCAGCATCCTTGATGATAGTGAGTTCTTGATCACTTGCTTTACTAAGACTGCTACTGTCAGTGTCAGTCTGACAGAAAAAGCACAACTACAGTATCTACGGGATGTAAGAAGGCCTTTTTAAGGTAGCTATCGGATCGATGTTATCTATCAAAGGAACAAAAGTAACTTCATGTTCGCAAGGTGGTGGAAACCCAGGTCCTCCATAAAAAGATCCATATCCTTTCTCTTCTTGGGCAGAAATTCAAGTGACAACATGGATATTCATAAAGCATATAATGAGAGGCAAAACGGCGAACATTTACCTCTTTTCTCCGATGTGTAAGAAAAAAATGCCTAAATAGAAAATAGAATTTCATCCTATAGACGAATGTTTGCGATATATAAATAAATAAATAAATGTATATATGTATATGTATATATATATATATATATATATATATATATATATATAATCACTAAAACTGAAAATTACTTGCATGACACTCGTGGTATTCCCGCATGTGTTATGAAACATGATAATTTTAATAAATGCCATGTGTCATGATTACCGTACGGTGCTGTGGTTCGCTGGGAAATAGAATTTTCGCGCTGATGCTACAGATATGCGTATTGGAACAATATGTTGCATATGAACTGAAAAAGTTGAGTCATGATACGCGGAGAGAAAGTTTTCATCAATTTGTTTTGCGATTATCGATGTACTAGAAAATATTTTCCATGGAAATAACAATTTCATGGCAATATTGCAGCCATTTTGTATGTATTATGCAAATTAGGTGTTAAAGCTTATTCACTTGAATTTTATCCAAGAACCGGGCTTTTTTGCCCTAGCGCAATCAGTTTTGGTTAAGAATCGGGTTCCTAACTTGAATTAAAAAAAATAAAATCCACAAGGACCATTTTAGCTAAGCTATTCAATGAACTGCATGCACATAAAACTCATGAAGGCTACATTATGATTCGAATACCAATTACAATATTTGCATTTATCGTCATACCACTGAGAAGGAATTTTGGTTTTTATTTAACCCTCAAAACCTTAAAATCTATATATTTAGTGCTTAACTTCCCTCTCAAGAAAAAAAAAAATAAAAGTTACTCTTTCAGTGTTAGTATATGAAGAGTTTATTTGCACAAACCGAAAAGTCCATATTTGCCAAATGGAGATATTTGCGATTAAAGGTCAAGAAAAATAAAGAGAATAAAAAGAAAATTTTTGCTTCTTTTGACCATAACTTCAAAAATATGCCTTTATATGTAATGACCAATATATCATTTAAAAGGTATTATTTTGTACTTTATGACAGAGATCGTACTTCAAAATCTTAAAAAAATGGACTTATCGGTTTATTCAAACAAACCCTTCATATATTTATCTGTATATTTCAGTAGGCCTACTAATTTGCATAATTATGAATAAAAAATAGACTATTTACCACCTGACACACGTTTATCCCTCAAATTGCTAATTCCATTCTATTAACAAAGATTTCAAATCACATTTTCCAGCTCGTTGCAAAGAATGTATTAGAAATGCGTATCTGAAACTGACAATGTCTGTGGCTTGGCAGCCATTTTGTTTATGCAAATTAGATGGTAAAGATCGGTGAATTTCGCTTGGGAACATGATTTTCCTAACCTTCAAAACCTTAAAGTCTACATATTTAGTGTTTAACTTGCCTCTCAAGAAAAAAAAGTAAAAATTATTTTTCCAGTGTTAATATATAAATACATATCTGCATATTTCAGTACTAATTTGCATAATTATGAATGAAATATACTATTTACCATCTGAAATATGTTTACCCTCAAATTGATTATTTCATTTTATGCACAAAGATTTCAAATCACTCTTGACCAGCTCGTTGCAAAGAATTTATTAGAAATGCGTGTCTGAAACTGACAATGTCTGTGGCTTGGCAGCCACTTTGTTTATGCAAATTAGATGGTCAAGATCGGTGAATTTCGCTTGGAAACAGGATTTTCCTAACCCTTAAAACCTTAAAGTCTACATATTTAATGATTAACTTGCCTCTCAAGAAAAAAAAGTAAAAATTACTCTTCCAGTGTCTATATATTTATATCTAAAGATATCTATGTGCATATTTCAGTACTAATTTGCATAATTATTGATAAAATATACTATTTACCACATGAGAAACGTTTACCCTCGAATTGATCATTCTGTTCTATGCACAAAGATTTCAAATCACTTTTTACCAGCTCGTTTGCAAAGAATTTCTACAAAATGCGTGTCTGAAACTGACGATTTCTGTGGCTTGGCAGCCATTTTGTTTATGCAAATTAGATGGTCAAGATCGGTGAATTTCGCTTGGGAACCGGATTTTTCGGATTCAGCATACTCAAATTAGGTAAAATAGACCGGTTCCCAACTTTTACTAAAAAATGCCTCTAACACCTTTTTAGAGAGCTCTTTTTCAGAAATCCCACTAGACTATTCGGTGTAACCGCAATTTCGTTAAAACCGTGTTCATTATAACGGGAGTGCACTGTACAAGGTGAAGTTGGGATGTTTATGAAGCTGGGTTTCTTAGTGATGTCAGGCAACATTTCATTCCCTGTTTCCTGACAACAAAAATGAGCAAGTTATCAAACATCTGGGTGAATGAAAATCCACAGTTATGTATCGAGAGTTAAGTATTTCTACAACTGAGATTCAAATAAGTCTGACCCCTCTTCTCACATTAACGGGCTATCGAAATATGAGTCGAATATTATTAGCTAACAGGTAATAAGAATTAAACATTGACACGTTCCAGGAATGCATAAGATTTAAAAAAAAAAGATACTCTACCGATTACAATAATTCAACTGTTTATCTATGTAATCATTACACATTATTTGAATATATATATATATATATATATATATATATATATATATAACTTGAAAAGTAATTGGTATAACACAGTGCATAACACAGTGCGGTGGAAAAACAAAGTGAAAATATAAGGAAAATTCATTAAACATGCATGGTTAGTGACAACGGGAAGCTGAATTTTGGTTTGATTAGAATCTCACCCCCAAGGACGGATCCCCAATCGGCTTCCAGGACATGGATCCACCGCGGAAATGCGACCCATGGCAAATGTCAAAGACCAATACGAACGTCATTATGAAGACGAGAGTACGGATGATGACGGTCATCATGATCTTGAACGGAGATTGTCTTTCAGCCTTGAAACTTTTTCTGTTCGTCGAAGCCCAAACCCATCCGATGGTCCTGTTCGAAGTTGCGCTCAAGTATTACCCTCTGTAGTGACTATACTTTCTCTACACTCTCACAAAAAAAAATAATAATAATAAAAATAAAAATGAACTCCAAGAGTTAGCGATGCACCAGAGTGATGGATTTCAGTATCTTGTCTCCAGCTTTAAGTGATAGCTCTCTCTCTCTCTAGGGCATGAACTCCTGCAATTTATCGGAGACACGAACTACTAGTTTAGTAATCCGAAAAGAATCCGCATCAACTTTGGGCGACACATTCTTCGGCAGAGGTTTTATATGGGGGTTTGAGATGGGAACATGACACCGGTCTGTCGCGCATGCTGAGCGCAAAAATGGTGTCGTTCGCTAGGAAAACAAGAGGCGCTCAAACAAACAAAATATAAGCGAGAGAATATTTCGGAGAAAATGCGATCACATCGATTGGCAGGTGATCTGATTTACTTTTTTCCTCTCTCCCTCTCTCCTTCCCTCGTTTCCTCTCTCTCTGTCAAAGTTATTTAATCAATTCATTTTGGGACCAAACAAACTAGGACAATGCAGTTCTTGTTTATATCACGGAAAAGGGGGAAAACAATCACGAAAGAAAAATAGTGCAAAATATTTTAAACAAATAGAATAAACCAAAATATGAATGATCAGATCAGGTTAGTAACCTGTGCTTAATGGCAGTTCAATCTGTCCATTGAACAGACCAACCAAACCCACTGGCTTATACAATGTCGAATTCCTGCACAATTCGCAGAGGGAACACTGTATGGAAGCCACCATGAGGGAACAACCATCGCTCGAATGAGAGGTTGTTGTTGTTGTTGTTGTTGTTGTTGTTGTTGTTGTTGTTGCTGCTGCTGCTGCTGCTGCTGCTGCTGCTGCTGCTGCTGCTGCTGCTGCTGCTGCTGTTGTTGTATAATACCATGGGTGTATATTCATACAACACCATTCTCCGATTCCAATACGCCTGTGTCCCTGCACTCTCGACAATTTTACAGGTTCTACGCGTAGTTTTTAGAGTTAAGCACGAATTAGTTGTTAGGGGTCAGTCCATTAGGTTTGATTACTGCCAGCTCTTTTGCATCAGTAACTTAATTATTAATGTAGACTTCTTAATATAATAGACCCTAAGTGTGGAATGAAAACAGGCGCGTCAATGAAAGACAGCGCGGTAGACCATTGCAGTAAACACGTTATTTGCGATATTTAAAAAGAAAAAAAAATGTATGCCGTGTCGTGTGACGTTTTCCTTGAACACGAGATTTAAGCAAGACATTCAATTCACATTTGCCTATACACTGTTCTTGTTTTGCTTTGTTTTTTTTTTTGACGTATGATAATATCCTTGCCATCTCTCTATTTTTTTTTTTCCATTCACTGATGTGTCTGTATTTCCAACCTGCATATCAATAGTTAAACAATAATAAACAACAAACAGCAGTTCGACTTGGCAAGTTGCTTGGGAAACGCGATCAAACTATGATATAGATGTATAGTGTCCGGTGTCAGAGGTCATAGGTCACTTTCACGAGCTTGAAACTAGTCACCGTCGATTTCAAAATAAGATAACATGGCATCGCTTTCACCGGTCGTCACTCCTTGAACTTCGTTTTCCTTACATTCCTGATTTCGCATGCCGAGTTCAGTTAAAGGCGTCATTCTTGTTTTTCTATCTCCCGTCCTCCCGGATGAAACGTACACGATCGAGATACATGTGACGTCAAAAGATATTGTGACGTCGCATGACGACAGAAAGTTATATGTGGACGTCATAACATTGCATGAGGTAAATACGAAGACAGACTATTATGCGAGGAGATCATTACATGAAAAGATTACTGTCATAAGGAAGAGTGGAGACAGGACAAAAAGAAAATCTAAGAGGAAAACGAATGGGAGGAGGAGAAAGCATTTAACACCACGGGTGTTAAATCTAACACCGATCAAGTGTCAATAGAGGACCACACCCACAGGTGTAGAAAGTACGTTGTGATGGTGTTGTAAAGTGTTCACCTGGTACTTCACGGTGTTTAATTTGTCACTGCAGCTGGTGATATTTTTGACACTGCGCTGGTGTTCATTCAACAATGACACCGCATGGTGTTGATTTGATATTGCTAGTGTTAATGTCAATGGTATAACACCCGTCCAGTTTCAATAGGAGACCACACCAACTGGTGTTACTGTGGTTTTCAAAAATCAAGTACTTTATCGGAAAGTTCTTGATCGTCTTGTTGAAGTTCGAAATCAACTAAAAGTGCAGTAACTAATTTAAAAAAACACACACAATTTTATATTTTGAAATGACACCCGGAGGTGTTAATCTAACACTATAAATGAGCACCGAAAATTTAACACTAGCTCGGTGTTTCATATCCAACACCAGCTCGGTGTTTCATATTTAACACCGGACTTTTTGCAGTGTAGAAATAGCAGTGCCGGCAGAAGCAGTAGTAGCAGTAGGAGGTAGCATAAACATATAGCAGCAGTAGTTGGTAGTAGAAGCAATTCAGCAGAAGTTGTAATACAGGTTGCATCGGTAGAATAGGTCTCAGAAATATATGAAATACTTGTTATATTGGATCAGAAAGTACGTGGCAATTACAACATTCACCGAGTTGAGAAATTGAATTGCTGGTGACACCATGTCGAGGAATTGCGCATAAACTGCAGTTCATGCACTGCAGTTAGTTATACGGGCGGGGGTTCCAGGAATTTGGAAATATTTTTACATTGAAACTACGCCGCAACATTTATTTGTACAAAAATCCATCTTCATCGGGACATCAAAATGGAAGACGGAGTTGGTTTTATCGTGATAATCAGGTATACCATTTCAGAATAGATACATCTGTCAAATCCGGCTATAAACATAAATATTATTAAGATGTATAACCCGAGAGGGACGTCAATCCAGCATGGGGCCAACCAGCGGGATATGCCCGACGTTATCGTGAGCTTCATCAGTAAACGAACTTTCTCAGGTGGCCGTTGAACCCTTGGTCTCCAATTGCGACGATAGCAATATATAGGCAAACGTTTTATGAGCGACAGAATTTTAAGTCTCCTATATTTTGCGCACCTGCATATACCGAAATGTTTATTGGATACGAGCGGAATTTGCTTACTTTGAAATGGATACAAAAACTGGTCATTTCAAAGGTGACCACGGCACGCAACATCTAACTCAGTTTTATTTTGAGCGCGTGACATTCGAAATGATACAAATTGCACCCCGGCAGTGAACTTACCCGTTGGATTAGAAAATACAAATTTGTCGTGCTGTCCTAAAAAAAAAGGACACACAAACACGACAAAAAGACAACATAGCAGAGCATTTGACTCATGGCGTGAATAAGCGAATTTTAACGGATCGGGAAATAAAAGAACAAGGCCAACCCCCCCCCCCCCCCCGATTTTTGCATTTCTACGTACAATCCAACAAAGTCGTGAAAAAAAACAACACACACACACACACGCACACACACACAAAGGTAGCATTTCAGAGAATTTGACTCATGGCGTGAATAAGTGAATTTTAACGGAAATAAAAGAAAAGGGCCAATCCCCCCCCCCTTGCGTTTCTACGTACAATCCAACAAAGTCGTGAGGAAAAAACAAAACACACACACACACACACACACACACACACACACACAAAGGCAACATTTGACTTATGGCAAGAATAGTGAAGGTTAACAGAAACAAAAGCAAGACAACAAAACAACGAACCCCGAACTTCCCGTTTCTATGCACAATCCAACAACAAAGTTGTGAAAAAGGACATACAAAAAGGCTACATAATTATCAGAGCTTTTGATTCATGGCAAGAATAAATGGAGGTTAACAGAGAACAGGACAAAAAAAAAACCGAACTTCCGCTTTTATGTAAAATCCAACAAAGTCACCACTAATGGCAAGAATAAGTGAAGGTTAACAGAAATAAAAACAAGACAAAAACATATGTAAAATCCAACAAAGTCACCACTAATGGCAAGAATAAGTGAAGGTTAACAGAAATAAAAACAAGACAAAAACATACGAACTTCCCGTTTCTATGTGCAATTCAACAGCAAAATCACCGAGACTCAAACCAATAAGTTCTGAAGCTCATTCTACCTTTATTTCTCTTCTCGACCTCTGCTCAAAGTCACTTTGTCACGAATTCAGCTCCATGGCCAGGCAGGCCAGCTACAGACCAATCACTATCCTACTTTGTACATATAGTCAAATGAAAGACATTCACTTTGCATTGCCGTACAAGTACCGAATTTGAATACAGCGTGTAAGATCTATTGTAAAAGCATTATTTATCATCACCATTGCGTACGGTTGTACGTAGTTAAAAGAAATGCATACGGTTATAGTACATGTATTCATTTGATAATACACTCATATAGAGAAAGGGGGATACAAATGTACCATTTCTTCAAAGTTTCACTTTTTTACCCTTGAAAAGTGTTCTCATGTAAGACAGACAAGAATGCTCACTTTTCCGTGTGTAATTTTGTATGTATCCATTCATTTATAACTGCGCGAGGGTAACTGCGATCATACGTACAAAGTAATAAAAAATAAACAAACTGAATATATTCAACGAACTACCACCGTGTTTAAATCGCAACTACACGTATGGGACGGTAGCCATTATTTCACATTAATATAAAAAAAGATTCCCCACAGTAGGCGATGGTTTACACTGCCTATATGCCATTCATGTACATGGTACATTCGTATTCCTTTTTTCTCAGTTTTTTTTTTTTTCAATCTTGTGTAGTCTCACCAATAATTCGTAAGAGTACTGAAATCGGGAAACAAAGACAGATTAAACTGTGGACAGGACTATTAATCAAACAGAAAAAAAAAAAAACACCAAGATTATCGTCCTAAATGTAGCTTTATGTTCCACTGAAACCAGAATTGTTTAGGAGGATTCCAAGTACTCTAACTGTCTGCGGGGATCTTGACTAGCGCTACTGTTAAACAACAATAGCCATTGTACACCAAGTGCTGGTAGTTTCTAGCACAACCACATGATTCGAAATATGCTACATTTGACTTTTTTGACGATAAAGTCGACACAGACATGCTAAAATATGAAACTGCAAACTGCAAAGTGTGCATAAATGTTTCATCTCTTTATCCAGATATTTCACGTTACAAACACATAAGGAATGAAACCGAAGGAATTTGAGGTTTGTTTGTTTGCTCGTTTGTTTGTTTGAAATTGTGAACGTCAGATGTGCGTAATAAATTAATGTTTCAACAAATTCGGCCGGAGGTGAAGAGGTAATATGTGCAAATTTATTTTGCATGGGCAAAGTAGAAGCAATGTACATGTAGCACTGCACATCTGCCATTACTGTGATTTCCAGCAAATATGTTTGTTCGATATTTCTAAAATTGAATTTGGTTCTAGCCATGATGCATTGATCTGCAGGCTTTATTTTTACTAACAGATGTAGGCTGTTTTTGTTTTGTTTTGTTTTGTTTTGTTTTGTTTTCGGAATGTGAGACAGAGTATGGTACCTGAAATAATGATAAACCATAAAAGAACTTGCAGATGAAGTTGTGTTTTGCTTTTTTATAACTCACAACTTCCTCCGCAGTTCCTTGGTAAAATCCATTACGAACTATTATGTATACATCTGCGCAAGAGAACGTACCTCCACTAAATATATACTTATATACACATATTCTTCTTAGTACAGAAGTGAGGTATATATACAATACATTAAACAATAATAAAGACTGTCTTTACAACAGTTACAACTATGATTCTAACATCATGACGAAAAGGAAAGACATTTGTATCTTTAACCAGACATGTGACATCTATTGTAACGCCTGAAATAAATCAGTGCTTGCTGACAGATAAGCAATAAAACTGGTACTTTCAAAAGTGAGGAAAAAACAAACATAAAGGTAAACATTACTCCTGTATGTACACAATACTAGCTTAGCAGGTCAGATTTATATCTATTAAAAACATTAAAGGGATGGTACAGTATTGGTGGAGATGAGAATTGGGCTTTTTACTTTTTGCGAGATAACCAGAAAACACTTATTATATAGTACAGAGCATACCATTTTAAGAGGAATTCAAACTTCATTTGATGAAAATCGGGTTTGGAATGACTGAAACATCCAAAAACAAAGTAAAACAAAGCTATCATAATAAAGTGTGGGTCCCACACTTTATTAGAATCGCTCTTTTTTGGATATCTCAGCCATTTCAAAACCAGTTTTCATCAAATAAATGTTAAATTCCTCATAGAATTACATGCTCTTTCATATTTCATAAGAGGTTTCTCATTATCTCATCAAAAAATGTTAGAAACCTGAAATTAGGTCTCAACCAAAACTATACGATCCCTTTAACTTCAAGGTATGATTTAGAGATCTCATCATTTCGCTACAACCTCAGATTGCCTAATGAGCTAAAACAAGGATCTAAAATGTATGACCTGGTTACACATAGGCACTTTCTATACGTACGACAGATCAAGATTTTTGCATTTTTATATCAAGATGATCAAACACAGCCTGTCTACGTGTACAGCTATATTTCACCCAAAGAGACTCAACTGTACAATTCCTTACCCAAAGTAACAAAACATGAACTATAACTTAATTCAGTGACCTAGACACATACAATTATCAAATACAAAGAAATATACCAGCCTATCTATTATAATATACACATGTATCAAACACAAAATGAAAGTGTTTTTAAGACATGAATTACAAAGTTGTACATTTACATTGTCTAAAATAGCTAGAAAATACTTGCACAAATTACACTTACCTAGCCTACTTACTTATGAGCTGTACACTTAGAAAAAACCTACTAAAAGATGTTTTACAGTCGGATAAAAAGGATATTTTGAATACACAATCATTACGTAATGATACATCAGAGTTATTCATTACTACAGCCATAAAAATCTAATAACGGAGCATACATCAAAAAATCTTGACAATCTCCACTGCGCGTCAATATAAACATAGATACACAAAGTACTAAAACAGCTGTTTGACATGATTGTCGCACAAAACATAAATTCATCTAAAAGGGAATAGGAGACAAAGTGAAATTTTGTGCTGAATCAATTTTCCATATTTCTTTAGATGATCGCGTTATTACATCACATAAGCAGGACCTTCTAGAGATCATTTGCCTCCATTGCCTTCTCATCTGATTATTTACAATTGTAAACCCGTGATAGGAATCTGACATTTTCTTGAAAATTGCATCAGAATGAAGAACATATGAATACATACGAAAGATCAAGGTGTATGAGATAGATCATCCATAGTTACAGAAATTGCAAATACCAGTATATGCACAACAATAAATACAACAAAGTAAAGTCATATCTACCTCTCTCTCTCTCTCTCTATTTCTCTATTTCTCTCTCTCTCTGCCCCTCATATTCTTTTTCCCCTTTCCACTTCTCTTAATTACTTGGACATAATATACAACTTCAAAAGTTATAAACAAAGACAAATGAATTGCTCTGCTGTTCAATATACATTAGAAATGCTGCACGGTCTGCAATTTTTGAAGAGAGGAATGCTGACATTCATACTATCAGAACATAAACAGAAAATTTAATAATAATGGAATGAGGGAATGCTTTAAAAAAAAAAAAAAAAAAAACTTAGACGGCCAAGGAATGTGACATGAATATTGGAGGGAAAACAAAACACAACGCAATCCTCACTTTCCAAGGAAATCCAATTACTATCGGAGACGTAGCGTGAACGAGCCTGTCAAACATTACACTTTCACTTAAAGAAGACAAACAGAAATCTCCCGATACATGACACTACGCAGGACCAAATTCCTCCGTTAGCGATCCTTGTAACAGTACACTGCTTCTAAGTCAGAATTATATACTGTTTATTTGCTTTTTGACTGGCCGCTCTATCAACAAAATGACATAACAAATATCACTTAACACAAATGAATGAGACATGTGTACTAAGGAGTCTATGTCTTTGTTAAGGCTGAATGAATGATGCTAAATGTTAATGATGTTTTGCTATCCAGTCAAGTTTCAGAGATTTATTTTTTTCTTAAAGATCTACTAATGTACCAAATTTTACATTAAAACAAAAAAAATCTTATAAACAGTTATTATAGACAAAAATCAAAATGGCTGCATTGAAGTAAATTTTATTCATCACCATCTTCAAAATTTCAATCACATTTATCTCATATCTATTGCTGAATAGAAGTCAGTATCAATTACTAATTCCTTGTACTAGCAAACAGTAAAAAATGAATGTCAATTGGCAGTAAAAGAGTTGAAAGCATGCTTTAGGGACGTAATTATCATAAAGCTGGAGTTTTCCATCAGTTTTCTTTGATTTATTCTTAATGGTTTTCTTATCCTTCTTGCAGACAAAAAAAGAGAGATTTTTAAAAACAGTGTAATCACGCCCTGCTAATCCATTGTTGCAGTGCTATGAAACTTTCCTTTATCAATAAAACTTTTATCATTCCCACATGCCAAAGTGATGGAAGAACTGTAGCTCATCTCCCAGAGTCTGGGATTTATAGACCCTCATCACCAAATTGTCAACCAACCGCCCTGCTTAAAGATCCTATCAGTGGGGTCAAAGGTCAGATTCCGGGAGGCTCTCAAGTGAAACCCTTGTTTACCAAAGACATACAATCCCTCCTCCCTCTCTCCCATGGGGGCGTTATTGAGAAGTGATCCTTGTTTATCTGTCACATATTTTAAGTGGCCTGCTTCGAAGACAGCGTCATAAGTCTCAATCGTGTAATGTCGCGACAACAGTAAGGAGCGTAAACAATTGCATTTACAATTGTACATTCAAATCTGATCTGACCGTGTAAATCATGAGGGATTGCCAATTCCTAGGCCAGTGCCTCTCCTGTGTTTTGAATGGGTCCAAGGTTAAAGGATATCCATTGAGGCCATCATTAACTCATGAAAGATGGGGCATTGCACCAAAGATCGCCTCAGAAACTTTCACCTACAGCATCACATGTCATATCTCACTGCTGACATGATTGGACAGACATTGTTTTTGTCTTGTTTTTCTCCACTGAAACAAGATCCGCACAGATATGTATGTTGACCCAAATTGCTTTCACAAACATGTTTTACTTTCATAACTATATCTCAACAACAACAACAACAAATACTTGACATAAATGGATAGTCATAACTCAAACACATTTGCAAATTTCTAAATGGTGACTTCAGGGGGGATACATGTATGGATTGATAGGAATTAAAGGACATATCAAATATCACATTAGTCTCCTTGATTACTCATTTAAACAATGTACTGGATCAATCTCTCAGAAAATATCAAAATAAAAATTTCAGTGCATCATTTATCTTCCTCTCTCTCTCTCTCTCTTTCACTCTCTCTTCAAAAGACAAATAAACAAATAACCAAACAAAAAACAAACATATATGACCTGCAATATATGAAGAGTCTTGATTTGACGGAATAACCTGAACAGTGGGTTAACATGGGTTCATCACAGACTGTGCCCTGGTCTACACGGTGCATGCTACCACACCTCTGCTGGTAATGATCCTATCACATATAGAACTGGCAGTGGTCTTCAAACCATGGTGGATTCAGATGACTCAGTTTGTTCCTCCTACGAGAGCCAGAAGAATCTTCTTGTAGTCACCCGATGTATCATCCTGAGATCAAAAAAATAAAAAACAAAGAACAAAGAGGTAAGCATTGTATTACTTAGTCGCATTGGTCAAACTTTACAATGAGTCAGAACTCTGAACAAAGCATCTACCGGGAATATATTTTGCTACCTGCACACAGAAAAGAAACAATATCTGAATTACTTAATCAAGTTCTTTGCTTTGTTAATGTTGTACATGAAAAACAACAGCAATAAAACAAATCTTAGGGATGAGAAGACATATGCCATGCATAATATTCTGCTTGCAAATCTCTGGCATTTATGAATTTCACCAGGAATTTAAAATGGACGCATAGTTCATACAGTGCTTTTTTAAAGGGATATGTCTTAAAAGATGTTTTCATGCAAACAGTGTTGCTCCTTGCTTTTGTTAAACTGCCAGGAAATTTCAGGCTGTGAAAGTGATAAAGTCTTAATGTAAAGTAAAACTGTGTAACTGTGGCATACAAATATCCTGATGGAATTCCTCTAAAGACAAATTGTACTGCTGGTTTACATGCCTCACAGAAACGAGGGTCTTACAACAAGTCCCAAACATACAGTTTTTTGTTGGGAGAGGAAAGGCACCCAAATACTCACAGCAATCATCTGGCCTGGCGACTGAGAGTAGGTTGCCCGGAATTCTCCACCGATGTTCTGCATGTCAACTTCACAGCGGGAGATCACAATGCGTTTGAGTGTGTCGTCATCTGTTCCTGCTCCCTGGAGGGAAATAATCAGAGAAATGTATCTATTATCAATACTGCTCTTGAAGGAGAAGTTACTTTCAAGAATCAGGATATGTAAAAGTAGCAATTTCATGGGTGGTAAACTACATAATCAAGTTCTACCACAATGGAATGACATCAGGTATTTTCTTGTTTCAAATGCAAAGTTAGGGATACCCCCTCGGAGATGGTATACATCACATGTTATTGTAATTTTGCACCCTTTTTTTTTTGCTAAGTACACAATGCTCACTAAAGATGTGATTTTACTGAAATGCACAAAACTATGACACATTATTATCTATAACTTTAAATAATTCAGAGAAAATGAGAACATTGATTTTAGTGATAACTTGCTGATGTGCACAAAGCAATGCGGAGTAAAAAACAAGTAACATTATAAACCCCTGATAATGGTAGCTTTTTCAGCATGTCTTTAGAACTCCTTTTGTTTTCTCACTATCCACATTCAAAGGGATGGTTGCCTTCCACCTGCAATTTATTTAACTATTGCTTTCTTTAACTGCTTTCACTCATAGTGTATTACACACATGTATGCCATACATAATATCCATTTATTTTCTTTTTCTCTCTACATCAGTTCCTAAGTCAAGTCCCACATTGAAGTTTACAAGATTTGATTAGCTCAGTTGTTAAACTCCACATCACAATACACACATTAATCTTCCACATACGTTCACCACAGAAACAATAGTAAATCAAATAAACAAACAAATAAACAGATTGTTGAGAGCATGACAAGCACACGAGACAAATGAATGATTTGAATGCATACCTTCATAGTCTTGTACAGCTTATCAGCAAAGTACTTGTGTTTGTTACGGACGCATCGCACTATAGAGGATGAGAGAGATGAAGAGGGGAAAAAAGGGGGTTACCTCTCTGATGGTGGGTGCTTGACGATAAAATGAGCAATACAGGTAACTCCTCACTTTGTCTCCCTCTACAAATCAAATTTGTTAAGATCGCAACTGCTGATCTGTAAATTAACAAACATGTCGGAAAAAGGAACCAGTGGGACTCGAACCTGTCATCTACTGCTTTCCGGGCAACAACACTACCACCAGGCTGTCCCTGGTTGCCGGCAGTGACACAATGAACATGGAACAAATACCCAAGCTCCAAAATTCTGACATTGTTATGTTAAGTAGTCCAAGGCGGACAAGGCATATTAAATGAAAGAAAGAAAGATATTTAATTTGTAGAGGGAGACAAAGTGAAGAAACTCGCATCTGAACCTTCACCCCTCTGAATAATATCTTTCTTTCACAGGTAACTCCTGTTACAACTAAGTCCTCGGGATCAGCATTTTTTCTTTGTTACAATGAAACTTCATTATAGCCAAACAAGTATAGCACATAGAGATGATGAAGATGATAATTTGGGACCTAACTTTTTACTTTGTTGGAATAAAATTTTGTTAGACCCGTAGTTGTTGTAACAGGACCACCCTGTACACTGGCTTTCTACATGTACATTTCAAACTCTATGTAATGTGCCATTATTTCACAGGTACTAGTAATCAGGTTCAGGTTAAATGACATTTCATGAATTTCATGCAATCTCATGACAAAGGCAAGAATAATGGCATGTCTTTTCTGTTGAAGATAAAAACACACTCCTTTTGACCCATTGAAGACGGGCTAAATTTGCTACAACACGCATTTCCCATAAACACTTGCCCGAGTATACTCTGGTCAGCCACCGGACCAAAATGACACCCCCACGTGCATCTTACAGTGTAAGCAGCATCCTGCATTTATGCAAAAAATTGTAACTGGCCACAATATATGCTTGACAAAGTCACCCCACGTCACTTTGCAGACTTTGGTACTTTTCTAGACTTTGCAAGTACATGTCTTCAGTGATGTACAATTTGTCAAACTTTATTTCCAGATTCTGCCACAGAAATGTGCTTTTCTTTGCAGTTTTCTTTGCTCTAATGATTTTGACTTTCTCGTGGTAGCATTACGCAGGCTAGTAGGTGTCTTTGAACAAAAGCATAACATTTATAGAGTGATAATTTGTTTTATTTCATCTATTCTCTCAAAGAAAAAGATCTACATGCATGCACATTTTCCAAGATGTTCCCTAACGATATCAAACGAACAAAATACAAATAAATCTAGAGAGCATGAAATCCCAAGCCATTAAATATGACACTCAACAATATGCAACTGACAGCTATCATTTGATGTTTTCCAGGCTTTTGTCTGTATCTCAGGATGGTATCAAAGGCATAAAGCCTGTCTGGTTTTGTCTGCTATAACCGATTCCTTTATTTCATATTGTCTGAAAACAAAAACTGACAGTCTATCTTCTTTGCGCATATTTCTCAATCTTTTTTCATCCTTCTTTCAATGTGCATGATTCAATCAGCTCCCCCACCCTTTTCCTCTATCTCCAATTTGTTATGTTTTTGATTTCTGAGTGACAAAAATATTTATTGTATGCCACTTATGAGTTTGCTTGTTTCTACAGGCTTGTAACAAAAGATATTATTTTCCAAAGCACTGTTGTAACACACAAACAGGTTGTGAAATACAATGTATGTTTTGTTTTGTTTTTTTCAGGAATGGCTGGCTCGTCCCAGTGTGCCTTATGGTAATTATATTTCCATGAGATCTGGCAC
Organism: Diadema setosum; assembly: GCF_964275005.1. NCBI lineage: Eukaryota > Metazoa > Echinodermata > Echinoidea > Diadematoida > Diadematidae > Diadema > Diadema setosum. The sequence continues at coordinate 13,839,354 of NC_092689.1, forward strand.
ACACGCATAATATCATGGCACTCTTTTTCTGAGTTACTTGTATTTCTGTAGAGCCCATCTTATGTTCTTACAGATTTGACATCCTGACCTGTATCTACAGTAAGTCCTTTTCACAAGTTCCTTGTTGGCCTGGGTTTTATTACAGAGTCTGTTTCACTTGTCTGGTTGTGCATCACAAGATTGACACTTCATGAAATCTGACGTATATACTTGGGTCTGTATCCATAGATCTCATGCCTCGCAGATGTGACTGTAAACTTACCGACAGCCAGCATGGCGTCCTTCAGGTCTCCAGACATCTCTCTCTTGATGGACTGCTCAATGTCGTGCTTGCCCAGCTTCCCGTACTCCTCGAACGTGGCCCGGAGCTGGGCGTAGCTGCGTGACATCATGATCACGTTAAAGCGTGATTCGTCCGTGCCCCACTTCGCCTCACCTGCCTTGTACAGAGCCTAGAAAGACAGCAGCATTACGGTGAGTTTAGAGTTCAGAGTTCAGAGTTAAAAATTCATTCTTACATCAATCATTGAAGAGGTGATGTCATCATGATTCAAGACAATAAGTTTGGACACCTTTTAAAGTTTTGCATGTCTTTCCGCTTGGCAATTTCTTTAATCTTCCACTGACTCATAAAATGCTAACACTGCATGCTTTACACTGCATCATTTCTAGACACAGAAATATGAATCAATATATCATTTTTAACTCTACGCATAGATTTATTTTTACATCTTTCCTGCAAAATGTGTATTCCCAAATCTACCAGACATTTGTAGATGTAGCACTCCAGATTTCTAATCTATTTTAGCAAAGTGCTCACATGAAATGCTTATCAATACGAAAAATGACTATACTTCATTTTTGCATTCCACTCAGAAACAAACTGTTCATCACGCATTCTCCAACATCAGCTATCTTTCATCAAATTTACAAATAATTCCTCATTCAGTAGTCTGCTGCACCATCCATGTCTTCGCATCTTTTTTCCCCCCATCCACCACGCCCTCACCTCTGCATCGGCTTTGGCCTTGTCGGGGTCCACCTCATCTCCCTCTGGCCTGGCTCCCTGGAGGACGGATACCAGGAGCCTCTGGAAGTGGCCCGACGTGTCGTCCGCTACCGCTTCCTCCAACTCTTCGCCGTAGGCTGGTGAAAATTTGGGATTGGGTAGGGACAGGAAGGGAGAGATCAAAGGTCACTACACAGATAGCACTGATTAAGAGTGAATACAAAGATGGTTTACAAATAAGTTTTTCATTTTATCGATGTGGTTCGCCATCCCTAAGTGAGAAGCAAATTTTCAAATTGTCATTCCATGCATTTCAGCCCCAACTTAATGATCCCCAATAGGTTTATTTCATTAGCATATAAAATACATAAGCATTATGGAAGATCACTCTAGACCATCTAAGCCACACCTAATATAATGCTCCTAGAAAAAGCATTGAGAAATGTTAGGATTCATATACTCCAACCACATAGCCTTACAATAAGGTAGGCTTTGCCCAAAAAGTGGTTGACGTCATAAAAGCATAACCATTTTTATATTTTCTGAAAATCCTGAGAAGTTGATTGAAAAGAACTGAATTAGCGTCTGGTAGGAATGCAGCAACAATATTTACTAAGATGAAGAGAAGAATGAAACTTTTTGAACAGTTGATGCCAGAGAACTGAGTTGATCATCACAATAGCTTTGACAGTCTTTTTTTTTTTTTCAAAAAGAGGATGACTGAAAGACCCGCTCATAGTCTTATGATGTGACATGTAGATAATGAAAACAGTCTCTTGTATAATTTGACAAATACAATACACAGAAAGACAAAATCTGCCTTTATTTACACCATACTTTGTATCTATCTTCATTCATTTTCTCCTTTGTGTATCTGAATACTTTCTTTCTCTTTATAAAGAAAGAAAAATAGTTCCAACATTTGACCTATTTCTAAGGGAGCCATTCTTTCTTTCCTGAAGCCAACAAGAATCAAGAATGGGGTGTATAAAACACCCTAACACTTCCCCTCCCCATTTTCCTGAACTTATCTTCATGACTTTAACCTGTTGAGGACGAGTCCCCAGTATACTCCGGCAAGTGTCTATGGGAAATGCGTGTTGTAGCAAAATCAGTCTGTCCTCAACAGGTTAATGTGAACATGTGGCACAAATCATCCGGTCCTGAGGTGCCTCCAATGGTGTCAGCATCTACAACCTAACCCTGTCCAGCAAACAGCCAGGACGAGCTCTACGAACCATGAACTTACCGTCTTCATAGACCGTCTTGATCGCCTCGATGGAGCCGTTTGTGCGGGTGCACAGGATCTCAATCAGTACTTCCTCATTGGTTCCCAGACCCTGAAGAATATAGAGCATGAAACATAGTAAGTTGGGTGGCTTGATGGCATTCGGGATATCGTTAGAATGTGTGAAGAATTAGTGTCTGCACTGTAAAACAAATGCTTCGTGTTTGAATGTATAAAGTGATCTTCCATCTGCTACAAAGTACTACAAGATTGATAACATTGAAAAAAAAAGAACAAAATAATCAAACACTTAAACCACATCTTGAAATAATGCAGTTTAAATTTCATTAGTCTGTTGTAATTTTAACGAACAAGGCAACATGGTAAAAACACTTTAAATCCACTATAAATAACACAGATAAAGAAAACTACCCATCAGCATGATTCAAATTGGAATACCACTGAAAAGGAACAGCTATGAAATCTTACTAAGAGAGATCAATGGAGACTGGTGCATAGCCATATTCTCTCACCTTGATAGCATTGTTGAGTTGGTATGCATCGTACTGAGCTGGGGTCATCATTAATCCCTGCACCACGTCCCATAGTTTGCCACTCAGTTCACTCTTCAGCTCCTTGATCAGGTCCTGCCAGGAAGGGAAAAAAGAAAACATCATCCATTCATCAAATGTGTGAAGTTTACTGCCTCAGTAATGTGTGACATACACAGTAAGATATTAAAAAATGAATTGCCGTAAGTTGCGCAGCAGTCAGTACATTACTTGTCATCATCTATAAGTTTTACAGTCAAGGTCATTCCAGGTCACAGCCCACTGTCGCCCCTCTATGAAGTCACTAAACCCATGGTAGCCATCCTTAAGGGAAGGTAAACCCAAAGAACAATGTGGATTGAGTGAAAGCAGCAACATTAGTAGAACACATCAGTGAAAGTTTGAGGAAAATCGGACAATCGATGCAAAAGTTATGAATTTTTAAAGTTTTGGTGTTGGAACCGCTGGATGAGGAGACTACTAGAGGATATGACGTGTGAGTGGACAACAATACAAAGAAAATATAAAGGAAATTCCACAAAAATTCACTTTTCTAGAATTATGAAAAAACAATGGACCAACCGCTTTCAGAAAGCAGGGGGAATAATTGCTACCCTTAACATATATCAATATGAAGTTGATGGAATTTGTAATTTTCATGAAAAATGGCTTTTTGCAGAATTTTCTTTATATTTTCTTGGTATTGTTGTCCACTCATACGTCATAACCTCTAGTAGTCTCCTCATCCAGCGGTTCCAACATCAAAACTTTAAAAATTCATAACTTTTGCATCGATTGTCCGATTTTCTTCAAACTTTCACTGATGTGTTCTACTAATGTTGCTGCTTTCACTCAATCCATGTTGATCTTGGGGTTTATCTTCCCTTTAAGATTATATGAGTCGGTGTGCAATGAGTGTGTTTCCTTGGCTTGTATCAATCTTATATCACCCTTCTCTGTGTGTTTATCTCCATAATACATGATCAATTTGTTTTAAACTAAAGCAAGCAATTCGAAATTTTGCAGCTTTCTTTGGGTAGTGGAGATTGACATTGGAAGAAATCTCTGGGTGCTTAAGGATTACCGGAGGTCTCTGAAACTTCATGTCAACAGGACACAATGATGAGGAACATTATGATATAACCTGCCACACTCCAACCCACCAATCTTGCTTTGTCAATGAAAGCTAAGAACTTAAATAAAAATAAAAAAAAAAAATCTACACAAATTTAGGCATTGTCACATAATTACTGCAAGACTGATTCAGCATCTTTGCAGGTTTGGCAGATAATAAGTGATCATCGGAATGATTCTTTTACAATTCTCTGACAATATTTGGAATATCCTTTTTTTCAGGCACCAAAAGGAAGTCCCTCAACATGACAGGCATGTAGCGTTCTACTTGAGTGATTGCAATGACTGGACTGTTGGATGTTTCAGCACCCCGAGAGGGTGAAATAATCTCTTATATTCTGACCTTGCCAAACATCTGCTTGAACTGCCTGGCAATCTTCTGCCTCTGATCGTTGGAGCGTGCCGTCAGGACATCAATGATGGCCTGTTCATCAGTACCTGTGTCCCATGTAGAGGGGAAAGTTGAAAGAAGTCAAAGATACCAAATCACAGCAAATACTGTAAAACCAGGAATGTTCGCATGCATTTTAGTTTTGCGAGAGCCAAGATTTGCAAAATTAAAATGCATGCGAAAGTTCTTGTCTACACTATATGCATTGAATGTTAGAGGCAACTCGCAAAAATTTCATGCCGCGAAAAAGACCATCGGCTCCAATTCACAAAAAAATTTCATGCAGCCAAAATATTGTGTTTTACAGTATGCAAAAGTAAGCAAAATCAAATCAAAAGTAACCATATTTTCCTGATGGACATATCTGATACACAGTCCTACACAACAAATACTTCAATATCAGCATTGCATAGCTTTATAAATCTTGGCGAGGCTGTTCATGTGCTGAAACTGAAAAAAAAAATGAAAACAGGCAGGCTTTGTCAAGAGGAAGAGACTGGTTAGCAGATCCATCACAGACAACGAATGAGTTAATAAACATCTTACAGCAGAGAAACAACACTCTTCTTAAATTTGCCATCCCTTCTCACACTCCCAACCTTTTTTTGTTGACACATTCACAGGTCAGTGTCTTCAAAGGGAGGTCTGAAATTTAAAGGTCATGTTTATCTTTTGGAGCAATGATTTTTAAAAATGTTCAAGATATCACTTTTAATGCATAAGTGTAGGTCAGTTGTATCACAAAACATCCTACCATATAAATTTTTGGCAATAAAGCCTAAAATATAAGGAGATATTACTATTTTTCTCATTAAACCATAGCTGTATACGGTTTAGTCTGGAAACATTTTTATCATAACTATTGTTTACATTTTGTATATTTACCAATACTTAACATTGATTATACTGGTTCAAATTTTTACATTGGTTGTTTTTATCCCTAACTCACATTTTAAAACTATTTTGAAGCACTAATGCTGGGTTTTTGTTTCATCTGCAAAAATGGTAAATTATGCCTTTAAAATATGACAAAACCAATAGCAAATCTCACTAGATAAGGGAATTCCACAAAGTTCCAAGGACAAACTCACCAAGTCCTTTCATTGCCTTGCGCAATTTCTCTGCATCAGCCTGAGGATCAAACCTGGAGACTGGATTCACTGTGCCTTTATCCTGCACAATACAAAAGAAGGCAAAAACATAAGTAGTGCAGCAAAGCAGTAATTAGTGTATGTATGCCTTATTTCAAAGATTTATCAAACATGTAGTGTCATTTCTGTAGTTGGTCATCAATGATTTATCTGTTTATTTATTTTGAAATAAGTGAAAATGAATATCGTGACAAAAATGTATAAAAAACCCACACAAATTACACAATCTGCATAATAAGAATGGGATGCAGTATGCAGAATTCAGAGATTATCAAATCAGGAGTAAACCCTTTTTTCAGCTTTGTGCAACTCACGTACACACATCTGCATATTTTTCATCTGTCAGCACAACTAAAAGTTGCAAAATTCATGAAAATACACTCCAAACATAAATATCAACTGTGAGATTGCCCAAATTACAGACAGATAGAACAGCAATTGCAATGTAGCAGAGCGTATTATAAAGTCATGAGCTGGGCCTCACTTGTTGAGCAATGGCACACTTCAAAATCGCTTTGCAATACTGTTTTTCCCATTTTCAAAGGGCTTCCAGTGGTTTCATCTAAATCTTGGCCTTTTCATACTTACATGAATTAAAGGTACTGTTTACCATTGGGAGCAGTGATTTACAAAATGTTCCAAGATATCACATTTGATGCATATGTGTAGGTCAGTTGTATCACAAAACATCCTACCATATAGAATTTTCTCAATGAAGCCTAAAAGAAAGGAGATATCACTACTTTTCTCAATAAACCATAACTGTAGATGGTTTAGTCTAGAAACGTTTTCATTATAACTTTTGTCCACATTTTGTATATTTAACAATACTAGACAATGACTGTACTGATTCAGGTTTCTACATTGGTTGTTTCTATCCCTAACCCACATTTTAGAACTATTTTGAAGCACTAAAGCTGGGTTTTTGTTTTATCCGCAAATGCTAGATAATGCCTTTTTAAGAACTATATCTTCAATGGCCGAGTCTCATCACTTATCATTATCGTAGATAAGCTCTTAACACAAGAAAGTGAAATAATAAGACTTAGGAGTGCATGAAATCATATGATTGCAAAATATAGTCACCTTGGGTAGTTTTTCCCTGTACTTTTTGCTCCTCTTCTTCGGCTTCTCCTCCTCTTCAGACTCCTCACTCTCCTCACTATCCTCGTCCTTCCGTCGTCCCTTCTTCCCTTTGTCCTTCTTCGACTTGGTCATCTTGTTCAGCATGTCCTGGCCCATGCTGGAGGCGAAGAGCGCCACCACCGACGAGTAACCGTTGGAGATGGCGAGGTCGTAGGGCGTGTCCCCCTTGCCGTTCTGCACCTTGGCGCTGGCCCCCGCATCCAGGAGGGCTTCGATGGCCTCCTGGCCTTCCGGTCCCAGGAGTACGGCCTCATGGAGGGCAGTGTTTCCTTTCCTGGTGAATGGAATATTGGGTTCAATGGGTTGAGACTAGTCGAAAGAGATTTTGGATTCATTTTTTTTCTTTCTTTCCTTCTTTGTTTATTGTCAATGGGAATGAGCTTTTCAGGTGAGGTAGTGTTCCCTTTCCTGGTAAATGTGAGATGGGTTCAACGGGTTGAGATTAGTCCAGAAAGGTTTTCGATTAATTTTTTTCTTTCCTTCTATCTTCATTGTCAATGGGAATGAGCTTTTCATTTAATGGATGAGGATGGTATTTCCTTTCCTGGTAAATGTAATATGGGTTCAATGGGTTGAGATTAGTCAAAACAGGTTTTGGATTCCTTTCTTTCTTTATTGTCAATAGGAATGAGCTTTTCAGTTGATAGACATGGGTGACGTTCAATTTCCTGTACATGGGATATAGGATTCAATGAGTCGAGATTAGTCGAAAGAGGTTTTGGATTCTTTTTTTTTTTTTCTTTCCTTCTTTCCTTACCGTCAATGGGAATGAGCTTTTCAGTTGATACATGAGGGTGACATTCCCTTTCCTGGTAAATGTGAGATGGGTTCAACGGGTTGAGATTAGTCCAGAGAGGTTTTGGATTCATTTTTTTCTTATCCTTCTTTCTTCACTGTCAATGGGAATGAGCTTTCCAGCTACTGAGGGTGGTGCTCCTTTTCCCATGTGATACAGGTTCAATGGGTTGAGATCAGTTGAAAAAGGGTTTGCATTCAATTCCTTCCTTCTTTCTTTTCTTGTTTATGGGAATGAGCTTTGCAGTTAATGGATCAGGAAAACCTTTACTTTGTATAGATGATTTTCTATTGTGTCTCCATACTACAAGAACAACACAAACTCTGTTTGAACATGTAAAACAGAAATCTTGAATGATAAAACCTTGTATAAAAAATTAATCAGAAAGCTATATTCGACCTATACTAAATATTAAGTACAACTGCAATAATTGTGTAAAATGGTATGCTCTTTCTTTCCACTTGTGCAATCCTCAGTTCACTGGTCTAACTCAAGCACTTAATATAATAAATGTCCAAATAAAGCTTCAAAATCTATCCAGTTCAGTAGCATACCATATGTATACTTCTTCTTTCATTCTTTCAGTGCTAGCAACCAACAAACTTCAGCAAAAGAATGGGCTACAGCAAAATGCACTCCTGCTATTAATATAGGTATAACTTTCCCATACACTGACTATAAATGAAATCAGGAAATACTGATGGACAATATTTTGGTTTGGATTGAAATTTTTCTTCTTTTTAGGCCTGCAATATGGCTGATAAATTAATGGTTTCCTGCAGCCATATATCATCATCCCTGTATTTGAATCATCTTTGTCAGTAGGTCTGCTATCAAGTTACAGACACAGAGCAGAAATGCCATTTTATTGCAAGAGGCCACTGAGCTGACAAGTTTCATTTTTCTTCTGGCTCAAGGGAGATGATGGAGTAAATCCCATTTGCAAGCTAGAAAACATACAAGCAAAACCCCAAAAGAAGTGTTCACACCCAGGGAGCTCCGACCCTTGACCTCCTACGTACCTTGATGGGGTCTTCCTGTTGACCTCTGCCCCTGCATCCGCCAACACTGGAATGCAGTCCACTTGGTTGTTCATTGCAGCATAGACAATGGCGGGAATGCCATCTTTGTTCTCACAGTTAGGATCTGCTCCCTGTAAAGATAGAAGAAACATTGTGCTAGAATTCTGTACACATCTTACAGATTATCAATGAATTATCCCTTCTGCCCACAATAAGACAGATGATGAGGACTGTTTGAAGAGAGAAACTTTTACACAAAAACCATGTTTGAAAAGAATTTTGATAGACAGAATATTTGATAGTGCCGAACTTTTTTGCAATGAAGACTAGAACCCAGTCTGTTCAAGTATGCATGCTGAAAGCACCACTCAGAAGCAATAGGGTATTACTTCCATACACTCTGTACAGTGCCACCAACTTTGTGGTGTTCTCATGAAATAACATCAACCCATTTAGCTTGGTGTATATGTTGAGTTTATGCAAAATACTTATACGGCCATGCAATCACCGGGGGGCACCAAAGTGCACCACCAATGTGTATAGTTATATAGTTGTATGTGTATAGATATAACGTTTTCGAACTATTAAGGATCAAAAGCAGGAAATGTTTTTTGTAACACCTAGTATAAGATTGTACACACTGTCCCAAGTCCCTGGCAACAGAAAGGGTTAATGATTTTCCAAGACACCTGGCACATGCCCGTACAATAATATTACCACCAACCTCATCAAGCATGTCTTGCACAACGTCCACATTTCCCTCGCCCCGTGGTCCCACCTCTCTGATCAGTTTCTTTTCCTCAGGCTGGGGAAGAAAAATATAGAGAAACAGTCTTAGCACACCACATGAGGTAGATTAAAAGAAAAGCTACCAACAGATCACAATTCATGTTTGGCAAGATAGTCTGCATCACTGATTAAAACAATATCACAATAAGAAAAATCTCCCAATGGATCACAACTCAATTTTAGATTTTTGACTGCTAGATAGTCTGCACTACTTATTAAAACAGCATTGATCAACTGAATGTGAATATGAGCATTAGTGTAAGAATTTAGTGAATAGCTATCAAGGCAGGTTCCAAGTATCAGTAGATAACAATCAGAATCATTTCCTGCCATTTCTTGCTAGTAATAACTGGAACCCTTCACTGCAGTGGGTAGTGTGAGTTCAGGGAGGTGCCAGAGAAGGAGAGTCAACTAAAGCTCTGAGTCTCCTTTGAAGTCATGCGCGGCACCGCCGAGAAGTTATGCTTTCAACTACAGGTGTTACCCATGTGCTTTGACAAAAGAGAGCATCAATAATCGGGACTAGCGCTCTCACATCTAGAAATATTTGCTCCTACTGCAATTCGCTCTCTCTTTCAATGTGATGGCAACAATGAATTTGTGTACCTTGAATTGGAGCAGCGAATCAAAATGCAGTGTAAAACTCACAATTTTAACAGCAAATAGTTTAAAAACACACTGGAACATGGTTTAACGGAGTACTTTATTTGAAAGATCAAAATATCCCCTTATTAACAGATAGAAAATTAACATGCGGAAATGTGCGCATTATAGAAAAAATTAGGTTTTTAAGAGGGCCTAATTTTCATTTCCTTTCGATTTGTGAATAACGAAGAAACTAGAAATACATGTTAATGATATTGAATTCTTTCCTAAACTATTCTAAATCAATTCGAGTATTTCATTTAAAATTTTGCGGTGAAATAAAGCTTGTAATTCAATGAAAGGTGAAATACGTTCTTCGTCTCCGAACTTCGTCTTGCAACCAGAGCGGTGCCGAGCATTACTTCAAAGCGTAATGGAATGCTAGACATCCCATTGTCACGCCTTGAACCCAAACATGTGTTTGCATGAATTACAAAGAGTTGCCACTCCATCTCTGTAACACCTCCCTGGTAAGTTTGTTTGTAGCCCTTTTGATTCTCATATCCAGAGTTTGGCACTTCGTCCCTGCTCTATCTTCTCCGTCTTTTGTAAAATGTAAGAAAATGTAAGAAAATGCACCATTAATGGGTACTGTCAGGTATTAATGACCCAAATCATATTAGGTGTATATTCTTCCACAACAAACTATACCATCATTCAGATTGTTACTGTGCAAGATAAGGGAGGTTTATCATTACCATCTTTTAAAATAAGAGTAGTACATCTCAAGAATACAATGTGTATGTCTCCATGGGATGTCTCATGGCAAGGCAGTTTGAAGAAATCAATATCATCAATTTTTCAACATCTAGGGACAGTTCCTGTCAGTGAGTTTCACATCGGTATCTGTGGTTAATCATTTTAGTAGGGCCTCAAACTAAAAACTGTCTTACCGTGAGCCTCTCCTCCTCAGCTTTCTTCTTTGCAGCCAGCTTCTTGGTGAGCGGTCTCTTCTTCTTTGTCGCTCCGTACAGCTCCTCTGTTGGCGGTACGATAAGAACTTTTATCAGCATGACTCAAGCATCTTGAAAAGCACTGATGAACTGTACAATTTTTTTCTTGTGAATTATGTCTGTGAATCTTCAATGACTTGGATCCTTTATTTGTCTTATCTGAATAAAAACTCTCTCTTCCATATATTCAAGAAATTAAGGAAGGGTGGAGTGCCATGCATTTAGTAAATACAGGGTAGGAGAACTTCGGGCAGGAGCAGAAAGAATTTATTGAACCTGATACACATATTTAAACTGCTACTAGCACATCTTTACGAACTGCTAAAACTTGAACAAGCCTCATCCACTATCTTTTTGTAAATCTTTTCGTTGCATTAACTGCACTTGGAAAAATATCGATCACACAGTTATGCCTGACTTCTACAGTCCAAATTACTACACATAGCCCTAATGCTAGAATGTGAGGAAAAATAGGAAAAGTGCTGTTTTATATGATATGCACATTGATACTGCTCTTTATACAGTCGACTAAAAAAAAAAAAAATCTTCAATTAACTGCAGACCAAAAGAAAACCAAAACACAAACAAAACAAAAACAAAATCCTAGAATACAAGCAACATTGATATGACCTTACCTGCATCACTTGTTTTATTCTTTGCCAAAATAGCTTCTGCAAAATAAGGTGGGAACAAAACAGAATTTGCATTACTTGCCATGAATGATAGTTGCCACAAGTTACAGGGCCACATTTTGACAGTCACCTGGCCAGGAAACTACAGTTTCAAATCACTGTTTGAAGCACCATAATTAACTCAAATCTTTTTTTTTCATTGTTTTTCTAAATATTTGCTCTGGGGTTCATTGTATTCAGATGTTTACAATTAAAGCAAAGATGAAGTTGTATTCTTTTCTATAGCAACAACTGAAATAACTTGCATGTGATTGGTTGTTACCAAACTGTTCCTCTTAAATTGTGATTAATGCACACTGTAATTATTGCAACATAGTTTATGAAATGGAACTCTAGGCTTCCACGTGGACACAGATATGTAATTAATTTCTTTTGGTGACCCATTTGATGAGGTACATTAATGACAGCATTGACATCTGATTGCAAAATTATCAGATACCTCCTGAACTTATCAAAAGAATGTCTTTACACAATATGTTCAATTTAGATTACTCAGTAGTTTGCTTTTTCATGGTTAGAATAGGAGAAAGGCGTGAAATCCAGTGGATCACAGTCAGGATGATTGCTACAAAATTACAGATTTTGTGTTCCCACATAATTATGTATTATTGACATCAAATGTGAAAGACAGATTGATGTGACCCTTGACCTACCTTGACGAGCCACTTGTGCTCTGTTGCCTCTGACGGGAGGATTTGAACCACGCGACTCAAGACTAATGGTCAGTGTCACATCCACACCATCATCTTCGACATTGGCATAAGTGATCTGCAACGAGGCAAACGCATACATTGTAGAATGTCAGAGTAATATTGCCCATCTATGTAGCCTTTTCTTTACAACTGGCTTGATATGGCTGCATGTAAGGGTGGTTCGTTGTTTTGAGTTTTATTGGAGCCCTGTCGTTAGGCAATTTGCCCCACAAAATATATGTGATGTTAATGGAGGTTGACGACTATGTTAGATGAAATGAAAGATGTATTGATATGATTAGTTTAGGGATGAATTATACACATGTTCTCCATTCTCAATGTTAGGTATCTTCAGGGATGTGTGTAAGGTTCAGTGAGTATTAACACCTGTGCAGTAAGATGCCAGTCAAATAGTACGTGTTTTGTAGAAATTCTCTGCTGAAAGCAATGATGTAGTCATCTTTGTAATTGTTCACCTTATAAAAACTAGTTTACTTGGAAAATGTCTGTTTAACAAAGAATTTAATTAGCACGATACAAACACCACTTTCATCTTGATTTCATTTCATCGAAATAGGCAGTTCAAACATTTCAAATCTGTTTGGTATGATCAATGCTAGTGTAATGAGGGAGGAAAACACTTTGTGACTTTCTGCTCCTTACCTTCCCCATCTTGGGTTTGCCGACGAGGGCACGGAACTCCGCATCCCTCTGGGAGAACGCCTCCATGTGGGCCGCGATGTGGGCGAGCTGGCGCTTCCAGTAACCCTTGCCGGGACTGATGTCAGTTAGCTTGGGGCGCTCCTGGGGTGCTGGGGCGGAGGCCATGGTGGTGGCCTGCTCCCTCACCGCCCGCACCTGCTCCACATCCTGCGGGGAGCGCGTCAGCTGCTCGTGGGTGGGGTAGAAGAGACCCACGGTCTGCGTGCCAATGGATTGGTTCAGCACGGCAGGGAGGGGTACACTGAGGGGGCGCCACGCCTCCTGGTTGTTGTAACCTGTCATTGCCTGAAAAATTAAAGAAGCAAAAAATTGAGCTTGTAGCAGCATTGTTAAGCACCCCATTATACATGAAGACACTGAACTGGTAAGTTTTGAGTTTCATTTTGCATATGTCTACACTACCCATATACTGGTGTAAAACGAGTTTTGATGCAAATTCACTTTGATCATCATAGATAAATAAGCAATATCAACATTCCAGATTGTACAGTACATGCTTTGCTCATTCAACTATATGGAAAATGGCATATACCAACAAAACATCGCAATATATTCTGTAAAGTGCTGAAGGATAAAAGGTTGCATATGATGCTGTTTAGAGCAAATGAATGTTGGCATTACCATTGTCACAGGTATCCTCATAATTATCATCATCATTCCCATTATCAACAATACTGATATGACATACAGCTTCATCATTATCACCCCTACCACCACCACCATCCTTAACATCTTCCTCTTTGCAATCATCATTTTCCTAATTCTTCTGTATGCACCAAATGGCAGAATGATCTGCTCCTTACATCAATAATAACTGGTGGCTGAACCATCGCAGACCCCTGGCCAATAGACTGTCTCACTTGGGGCTGACTCTGACGTGGGCTGGTCTGATGCATGTGGTAACTGTCATGAGGAAACAGACACACACAAAAAAAATAATAAATAAATAAATGAAACAAATATTATACTGCATATTCTGCCCATGTGCACACTTCTGTAACAATGCTGCAAATATCAAGAGTCCATACACATTTAGCTAATATAAATCTGATGAAGTATTTCCGACACATCTGAGAATTCCATGTAAAGCGTACCATGACATATATCATGAGCTCTTTCATTCCTTGGGCATTGACAGCAGCCATTCCAAGTCAAAAAAGTATTGGGTCTCTTTCTTCTGATATCAATGATCCTTTCAAATCATTCAAGAAATGTAAGTCAAGGATAGTCCACTGTAAATGGTCGCAATATTTAAGTCTGAATGAAAAAAAAAAAAATAATAACTGTGATTTGGGCTCTTGATAGATGTACGTTATCAGTTACTCTTGCAGACAGCAATGCGGAATACACTCACTGGAAAAAGTAATCTGGGTTTTTGTTGAGTGTCGTCATTGGTTGCGGCTGTGGGGATGTGGCACCCCAGGCATTGTAGGGGACCGGTCCAGATGCCATACCCTGCATTGGCTATGATGAAGGGAAAATGATTTTCATGAAAAAAACAAACAAACAAACAAACAAACAATATTAGTTTCATTTTGGTCATGTTTTAAATCTGTAACATCTTATCATTTCTGTTGAAATATAGGTCATTTGTAATATAGGGATATAAACAGATACTTTTTGAGCTTTAAATACAATTACTGGCATGTGCAGTGTATAAACAATTAGACAGTTTTGGACTGTGATGACTAATGCTCAACTTATTGGATTTCAAAAAGTTAACCTCCAGCAATCTTATTCAACATTACACTTCAACCTACCAAGTAAAAGATGCCTTCCTGCAAGATATTCTCAATTTAAAATGGATCAAACATTCTAAAGTGGTTCCCATGAGTATATACAGACTTCAAGATTTCATGACACCCAAGAAGGATTTTGCTTATATACTAACCATAGAAGATCTAGCCAAGGTCATTGCACCATTGGTGTGTATTGTTTCAAGTGGACCACTGTTGTTGAAAGAACTCTGTACATGAAAATGAAACACAGGAACAATATTCTACTGCACTGATTATATACATGCATCATTGGGTACCTTTATCAGAGAAAAGCTGTGATATCCTTAGTCCTAAACAAACACAAAGGGAAATTGCATTTTGTATTCCACCGAGCATACAGACAATTATTTGGTTTCTGAAAGAGAACACTTCAAGTGTACTGATTTCAGTTTGTCACACATCAACAAAGTAATATTCACTAGGTTGGTAATGTATAAACTCAAAGAGGTTATTGCGTAGTGATTCCAAACACATTATCTATTATAGCTAACACAGTCAATGTACAATTTCTGGTGACTGTAAACTGAGAGTTAAAGCTGTGTACATTTTAAAGGGATCGTATAGTTTTGGATGAGACCTAATTTCAGATTTCTAACATTTTTTGTTGAGATGAGAAACCTTTTATGAAATATGAAAGAGCATGTAATTATATGAGGAATTCAACGTTTATTTAATGAAAATTGGTTTTGAAATGGCTGAAATATCCAAAACAGAGCGATTCTCATAAGTGTGGGACCCACACTTTTTTACGATCACTTTGTTTTACTTTGTTTTTGGATGTTTCAGTCATGCCAAACCCGATTTTCATCAAATAAACTTTGAATTCGTCTTAAAATGGTATGCTCTGTACTATTTCATAAGTGTTTTCGTGGTATCTCACAAAAAGTTAAAAGCCCAATTATCATCTCCACCAATACTGTACCATCCCTTTAACCATCCTATTCTCAATGAGGGATGGAGGTAAAACACAAATGATCTCCAGATAAATCCCCAGCCCTTACCCTTGAATATGAGAGGCTTGGTATTGAGCCTGCATCCTAAAACTGTTAAAGTGTCAAAAACATCAGATCATATGAAGTGGTCTAAACAGCCAGCTTGCCAACTCGTTCTCTGAATAGCATGCACTTGAGGATGCACTTTTCCCACTTTTTACCCATGCTACTCACATGGAGAGACCTTTGTGTTCGCCTGGAGTCCATGATGAAACTCTGGTCATCATCCTCATTGTTGTCCTCCGGTTCGGGCGGGACCCAATCGACGATGAAAGTCTTGCTGTTCACATGACTCTCTCGACTGCCATCACTGCCAATAAGAGTTACATTGTATTTGTTTGAGATTTGGTCACCATACATACTACCAGTTGATTTACACAATTTGATTTTTGTTTTGAATATACACACTGCTCTACTCATACCAAAAGACTTTCTGAAATGCTAATGAACATTTTATCATCATGCCTATCTGCTCCTTTCATACTTATACAAGCATGTGATGCAAGAAAATGCCTATGATCAGCGCTGCTGGGTCTGCATTATACTTCACTAATATCAGGAAGGAACTTTTTCTCAAGAAGAATCAAATACTGGATGAGAAGGGGACATCATATGCTATGCTTCCTCTTCTCTTCATTCTGTGCATCATTCAGTAATTCTTCATCATATTTCATTTAAATAGTATTGAGGCTTGGATTGAGATACAAAGACATAATACTTGTTTCAAAGAGGTCCAGTGAAGACAACTGTGAACAAGTACCATGCATCAGCAGTTATTTTGTATTCCACACAAGAAAGAAGTACATGTATAACACTGTGGTGGAAAGACCTTGATTTATGTGTTATGATGTGTGAACTAATTCAATTACAGTTACTTCTCTGTTTGTAGCAAATTTTGTGTCCTAACTGACAGTCTTACAGTACCTGGACACAGCAATAGCCTTGATGGTCCGTTTTCCAGGATTTAGGAGAAATGGTCCTTTGTAGCGGATGGTGTTCTTGTCCTTCCTAGCAAATGGGTCAGGTTTGCTTCCATTTGTGCTGAAGTAGATGGCTGCTCTGTGAGTAGCTGCAAAAATACAAGAACATACCCATTTTGGAATTTAAAAGTAAAGAAATTCACACTATATGGATAATATTGCAAGAAAGAAAAAAAAAGGATAAACATACATAATGTACAATGACTGATGATAACATAAATAAGCTGAGGTTTGTTTGTAATTATCATGTACATCAATAGTAATCATGTAATGGACAGACATATATGTTTGAATAACTTATAAATTGTTTATTTTCTATAACTCAACTTAATAAAAAATTGTATAGGTTGGCAATATTTTCATCATCTAATTAATATACAACCACAAGCTCTTGATAATATGTTAATAAACCTCCTAGTCGTAAATGGGATCTTGCACCACACTGGAATACATACTACAGAAATGTGCTAGTAAAAGAAGTTTCTTTACCAGACTTGATTTCAACGAGTGTGTTGGTGTCAATCTGATTGCTGGACTGGCCAGACAAAGGTAGCCTCAGAGGGGTAATGGTTGGCACACATACAGCTCCAGCCGACGGCATCTTGGAACCAAGGCAATGTAGTTAGTCCTGCATAGGTGACATTGAGAGATTGTGCTCTGAAAACACATGCACAACATATGAACGACATAACTTGCACCATACACTGCATACATGTAACTGCCCGAGATGCTGTATTTTTGAAAATATTTTAGCGAGTGTTAAATCTCTTACGGAATAAGCAAAAATAAATTTGTAAATTTACATGTACATACATTGATGTAACAACAAAAACATGCCAGTATTAGATGGTTGATGCTGTAAATGTAACAGAAGCGTTCATCATTTGTTTCCTTGTCACTTAACATGATTACTAGAACTTGTAAACTCTAAATTTATGTAAGAACATTTATGTGTTTACTGATGTAATTAGACTACATAGCCTTCAATTTAAAGTATCAGTGTACCTACCATATTTACACAAACCGTATGGTATTCAACTAGTCTACTAGACCCTGAAGGAAATGTATTGAAAATAATTATATGTTCATTATCATAAAAACATAGACTAGGGTCTAGTCTAGATCTATTGTTAGAGATGTAGAATCTACATAACACTATAAACAGTCTGACTGATTGTAAAATGTTGATGTTATTAATCATTAACGCAGTGTCTCAAGTTGATCAAGGCTAGACTACCCTGGAATTCTTTTAAGTTTTGTAATACGGTGATGATCTTTACTATAATCTACTCTAATTCCTCCTTTACTAGATCTACACCTAGCTTATATTTGGTCCTCAATCCTCCAATAATGGCCACGTATCAAGTGCAACATTTTTTGCACAGTCAAGTGTTTCGTAATTATTACCATATATTGTCTACCATTAATTGTGTGTGTGTGTGTGTGTGTGTGTGTGTGTGAAAATAGACTCCAGGATGATTTAGCTAGACCCCTACAAAACAATACAACTAGATCTTGGTCTAGTCTTGCCCTAGTCTACAAGTGTTCAGACTAGACTGGGTCCACATGTGTGTCACTGTATGCCAACAGGCTGTAGGCCTACATGTGTGTCTAGAACTTAGAAGTCTAGATAATTTACAAATATTGGTCCATCTCAGTCATATAGTCAACTGATATGAACGCCATCCCGATTCTCACCAACAATTCATGCATGATCTGCTTTCTAAAGAAAGTGAAAGGGAATTGAGTGCAGTCATTTTAGTATCTCATAAGACTAAGTTACTTTGTAACGTTCCTTCATGACTGAAAACCAAGATCTGAAGATAGCAGTAAACAAGAGGAGAGAGAGGGGAGTGAAAATAGGAATTCATCGTCATTTCGAAACAATAATCCTACTGTAAGTTGTAACAAACGTTAGCAGTAAAATTAAAGTTACTTGCAGCTTGTTCTTGAGTTGTTGTACTTCTCACGAATAATGTCCACCAACAAAATAAGCATTTGATGGGACTACGCACCATGAAGCATTCGGGCCGACAATGAAAAAGAAAAAAGATGTATCCTATATTATATTGGATTAATATGCATTTTTAATTATATGAGTTCATAAAGTTATTATATAAGATTACAAACCTCGCTTATTGTCACCATTAGTTCCTTCGAGAGGTGAAAAATTGGTATACACTCTGCTCTTTCACATGCGAATTCCCGTAAAAGCAGACCGATTAGTTTGGCATTTGTGACCTCGGGGTCAACCCTGGCTCGTTCCTTTTCATTCACATCTGCATGCGCGTAAAAGCAAAAGTGTTGCGATTAATTTGAACAAAAACTGTGAACGAGGTTACACCCAGGGAAACAAACACCAACGTATCCTAGCAACACCTAGCCCGTGGACGTGGGAGTTGCCATGTGCTACGGCAGGTGTCATCGCTTGTACGACATGAAGTAGATAATTTGCTCTTGAATCAAATGAGTTAACTGGGTTGATGATTTTCTATATCGTTAAGAGGGGATAAAGCTAGGGACGTGTCGATGATAAAGAATAGATTTAAATGCATATAAGTGTCTATTTTCAGGCAAAGTTATAGAAAATGTTAGTTTATTTATGAGTATTGCCTATCATAAAAGGCTGCTGACCTCGTCAAACATCTACTGATGATAATGATATGGTCTCCTGTATTTTTATCACCCCTAGATTGGATTAATTTGTCTCTTGAACAGCAGGTACGCAAACTCTTGTTTGTTTGTTTGTTGTTTTTTTTTTTGTATTGTTTTGTTTTCTCAATTAGTAAATGGCACGAGCTCGTACTCATTCATTTTGTATACTTCAGAAAACAGTTTAATTTAAGTCAATCATTCACCTGTTTCCATCTATTTTCACTGTTCAAATACATGTATTACTAAATAATTTTGTTTAATTGTTTTTTTTTACATTTTTGTATGAAAAAGAAATGCAGAAATGAAATAAAATAGAATCAAAAGACTCGAGATGAACATCGCTCTAAAATGAGTTTTGAAAAATAGAAAGACAATATTAGAGGCTTACACACAAAAGACAAAAAAAAAATGATAATCGTTTATACGAGCTGTCTTAATATAAACGCACAGATTTGACTTACCTACTTGCTTTGCCTCATATGGCCGCCGTCAAAATCTCATGTCATTTTTCCATTTTCAATAATTGCTAAGCCCCTAATTTCAACGTTGATAAGTAGGACTATCATCAAGTACATCTGTGTTATATATCGTAGGCCCTATAAAAGATGGAATTATATTTATGAGTATATATCTATCTTCAAAAGGCGTCATACACGTCTACTCATACGGTCAAGAGTTAACTCAATTTGCTTCTTCAGTTATATATTGCTTCTATGCAAGTTATAACATCTATACAAAGATGTATCGGCAATAAGCACCATTTGCAGATGAAACAAAGCCTCAGCTCTAGTGCTTTAAAATAGTTCTAAGATGGGAGTTAAGCAAGGGATAGAAACAGCCAATGTAAAAATGTTAATCAGTGTAATCAATGTTAAGTATTGTGAAATGTACAAAATGTGAACAGTAGTTATAACAATCATAATGATAATAATATGAAATATTTATTTAGCGCTTAATACAATATATTTCGAAGCGCTTTATAATCATCAAAACAAACATATAAATCAGCTTAGAATACAAATAAAATAATAAAATTGTTTCTCGAATAAATCGTCTACAGTTATGGTTTATTGAAAAAACAGTGATATCTCCCTATATAATTATAGACTTTACTGCGAAATTTTTATATGGTAGGATGCATGTTTTGTAATACAACTGATCTGCACATAATTATTATGCATCAATTGTGATAACTCGAACATTTTTTTAATCACTGCTCCCAATGGTAAACACTCAGGCCTTCAAAGGCAGATTTTTATATGGAATGATTTAATGATTAGGGAAAATAAAGTTCGCAATTTTTTGCTCTTCTGGAGAGCTTTATGGAGCATTTCATTCTGAAAATGAATCAGATCCATAGCAAATTTTACTGTCATGTGTAGCAGATTTTGACTTTTACTGCCATTCTCCGCTACTGTTTCTGTTTTGCTTGTTGTTTGTTTTGTTTCTTTCGTTTAATTTTCTTTGTTTACATTTGTAATTAAGACTTTAAATGACCATGCCGATAATTGCAATCACTTTGCTTGTTCTCTACACTGTCATAAAATTATCTTTTCTCTCGTTCTCTTTCGTTTCTCCTGCCTATGTGCTTCAAAGCGCCGCAGTCTTTGGCCCAGGGAGAAGGCCTACTATAGTTCGTTGTTATAAATACATTCTGTATGTGTGTGTTGTATGTGTTCTTGATGTTGGTTTGTTTTGTTTGTTTTGTTTTGTTTTGTTTTGTTTTTGCTTATGTTTTTGCTTTGGGGAGTCTAGTTTCATCACTGCATCGCTACATGGCATCTCCATGTGTTTTCTCCATACCTTTCATCAATTTCATTCAGAGATCATGGAGCTACAGCTTCGTGCACAATATGTTCCCCCAATGTTCAACAAACCCCAGGGGCAGGGGATCAATACGCCACCTATTGTGGGCACTTTGCAGCTACAAGAACGGGTCAATAGGAAAAGCTGTTACCCCTTGCTGGTGGTACTCTTCACTCCGATATCCCTCGAGTTTGTGCATGCACAGTCAGTAGTCAAGGGTGAGGAATTTGCACGGTTTTTGTGCACATCGGTCAATTTACGTCGAAATGCACGGCCCCTGTTCTTTCGGCTGAGTATCGCGTTTACGTCGTTGTATTTGCATACAGCTCATCTCACGTTCGACTGGTGAAACAAAGACGTCCGACCTTTCGAATGAATGCTGAATCAGTCGTCGGCCTCGATGGAAATTAGGTGATAATTGCGAAGGACTATATAATGCGTGTCTCTCTACAAAGTGTTCGACGTAAGTTTTTATATGAAACTATATATGCTGTATGCTATACGACATCTATGTATCCTGTCGATTTGCGGTGTGTCTTTTGATGTACGTATATGAACCTGCACATGCTTGCAGTCACTTGATAAGAAGTACGGATTTATAACACACGAGTACGTGCGTTCTGCAATCTAACACGATCTCGTTGGTATTTGAGTAATATTACCGAGGCAAGAACTTGTGTAAAATCAAACCACCCATGCATCTATCATCTGCAACCCGGATTTCCTTGAAAACATTAATCTTTGTATCATCATGCGGGCTTTGCATAACCGTTCAGCAACGCTGCACATGTATAACATGTATAAATACTGTTCAAAAGGCCTTGGACAGATGCGGGAAATGAACTAAATGTATACCGCTAATCAGTGTAATTAGGATTCCCCATCACAGGATCAATGATCCAACCATTTTGAGGTAGATGGAACTGAACACAGATGCATGACATGACCGCGTTCCGTATCTCCATGGTATCCATATAAAAGTATGATATCCAAAATAATATCGCACGGTGATTTAGACTCTTGAATCATATTGACTGTGTATATTTTGCGCATTTACCGTTTTTGACGTCATGAATTAGGTATAATGGCGAATCCTTAATACACAGAGTACTGAAACACCAAATTCGTAATTTCTTCAGATATTTCCAGGGGTTTGATTTTTTTTCCTTTGGTTCGTTTGTTTGGTTGGTTGGCGGGGGGGGGGATGTTTCTTTGTGTTGTGTGTTTTTTGTTTTGTGGTTGGGTTTTTGTTTTTTGTTTTTTGTTTTTTCTGGGGGGGGGGGTCTGGGCCTGGGGGGATTGGGTGGTTCCATTATGCTTGTACCAACAAATATACATCAATACACATGATCTTAACCAAAAGACCGAGAAGCGATCTTGAATTTAACATGTCATATTTGGGGGGGGGGGGGGGTTGAGATCTGGGCCGGGGGGATTGGGGTGGTTCCATATACCAACAAATATACATCTATACACATGATCTTAGCCGAAAGGCCGAGAAGCGATCTTGAATTTAACATGTCATACATTCCTTGCCCTTTGAACAAATTCTTTATCTCGTTGTCTACATGTATTCTTGCGAAACATTGACGAATGCGAAACATTGACGAATGCGAATGCATGCATCGAAATAGATAAAAGAAAAAGAGAAGACAGCTGAAAGTCTTCCCATGTCATTGTGCTTTAAGTTGCATCTTGAAAGTATTTATTGTAAAGGGTATTTTGTGTGGTATGTATTACAAAATACAATTGAGAGCAATGTCAGCCACTTTGCTCATCACTTTGCTCCAGGATGGGTACAAAGTTTGATGTAAGTGTACTATACATAAATGTGATAGAAACGCCATAAAATAATGTGCCTCTGTTATAAAAAAAAATAAATAAAAAGTGCGCCAATCAAAGCACCACTTCATATACTCGTAATTACACTGAGGTCCCGGTAGAATAACAGGACAGTTTAAATACAGAAAACATGCACTAAGTGTATAGTACATGTGGATGCTTTCGTATCACGAATCAGAGTGGAAGGGATAATAAGTTTTTTTTTTTTTTTCTTTTGAACTTTTTATTGATCAGATAATTGACATGTCCATCAAAACAACACTTATGAATTTATACAGTAGGATCAACATGCAACTGCAACACTTTATTAGTCAACAAAGCGTGACACTTTTACTCCTCAATCTTGAGAAATCCATGTTCCTCAAGAATATGCACGCAATGAGAGGTTGATGTCGATATAGGAAGGTCCCCTTTCATTGCTGCCTCAAGAACGTCTTGGGAAAATGGGGTCATGTGTTTATCACTATTATATTTTATTTCATTCTCTTTTTTTTTTTTTTGGAGAAACGATGTATTTATGATATAAAAGCAATTAACCTTCTGAACTAAATTATACTAAGCACTGTGTTCAGTCAGGAAGCGATTAAAGGATCCCTCCCTAACATTCAAAACCGCTCGAGACTGATAACATGGATGAAGAATGTCGTTCTGCAATCCAACATAGATGTTGTCTCGTGATAGTCTCTTGGGATACGTATGCCGATGATGAGGGCGTTTGACATTCTCTTGGAATTAAATGGCTATGATAATGGCGGAGGTGAATACATGAAGTGCATGGAGAAAGCAATGTCATGTTATTGATCCATGATCGCTCTTAATGTCGTCCCTCCCAAAAGATGTGTTGTCTTGCAAAATCGAAACATGAATCGATGCTATCGACTGGTTCGCCAGCGAACTGTGGTATTCAATGTGAAGTTGGCGACTGGACATTGGCGAGGTTGCTAAGCAATACGAAGTCGCCTACGCGAGTCAGCTGTTACAAAACGTTGAGAAACAAAGTTTGATCAGACGATTCACATGAGATTCTATCAAAATGTCCCATGTGTGTTTCCTAAACGTCTTGAAGTTTGCTTGCTGTTTGATGTTGTGATCACGCTAATCATTATGGGTGATAGAATATTGATGGAGTTCATCAGTCAATGAATGTGTGTATTTTTCTTTGCAATAATCTTGCAATTTGCTATCACTATAGTTCAAAACACCAGTATAGTGCAGTCATCAAAGATGCCACTCAATGGCAGTTGAGTGTATAATGGGAACTTCTTCGTCTGAATCAGTGCACGTTATCTGGCGATATGTACATTCAAATCTAAAATTGGATTACGAGACTATTTGTAAACTCTGTGTTGTGTATCAAAGTATGAGAAGAGAAAATGTTTGAAACATATCTTCTGTCATGAATATAGGTATAACGACAGACAGACAAGTAGATAGATAGATAGACAGATAGATAGATAGATAGATAGACAGACAGATAGACAGACAGACAGACAGACAGATAGATAGATAGATAGATAGATAGATAGCTACATCTTTGTAATGTTCTATACCGTGGCTGCAATATGTATTTGTTGTATAATTCTGCAACCTCAATTTTATTATGAATGAAGAAGTATGTATTTCATTTTTATCAGTATTTGTCAGTATAAAGATGGTAACTACAGATTCGAAGCACTGATCTTTGCACACCCCTGGGTAGAAATTTGAAGGGGGCTTAAAACAAAGATATTGTTGGAGCTATATCCATATGAGGTTAATTGTTCGAGTGGCACTTCTTTGTTTAACACCGAAGAACTTATCTTATCATGTCGTTGGCATAATGGACGTAATTATTTTATGATCATAACAACACAGAACCTACAAAGAAAACCAATCACATACGAACATACATGCAATAGACAATAATTTCAAGGGCATTAGTCATGACAGTCACAATAGATATCTAACAGTAAACATAATCTGGAACATTGACGGTTTTCCCCCTTTGTTTCTATCTATCATTTCTAGGAGATTATCTGTAGTCATGCACCACGAACGGCCAACTCATTTTTGACGTGAGAGGCGCGGCTTTCCATCGTCATGCCGCAGATACGATACTTCCACCAGGGCCGATACTATCGACCGGCCCGACCGATGCCTCTACTGCCGCCCCTGTCTCTTGTGCCCGCTGTTGACCCGTCGAAGCACGCTCAACTCCGGCTTGGTTGCCATGACGACGAGACTGTGGCGAGAAAGTGGAAGACCAAGAGGGACAAGGAATTTCGGTGGATGGTTCGATATATCGGGGAAAATCTGACGATTGATAACGTGGCCGATATTCGATTCCTTTGCAGAGGTAGGAGACTGTGAGAAATGGTATTATGATCTAATCATAAAATTCCTATTTTATTCAAGAGGTTACGGGTATACTCATTTCCATCTCAAAATATTAATCTTGTTCGAAGTCTGCTGTGGGCTTGCCAAACCTATCTTTGAATAGCGCTTTCGAGTGGATTTCAGCTACCTATTCACAATTCACGCACGTTTCATTAAAAAAAAACAAGCAAGGAGATTTCTTCAATCACTCGAAGGTGTGTCATGTTTATCAACTCCTTGTGGTAATATTTTTATAATGTATTCGCCTTCCTTAACTACAGCTGATGCACGCAAAAACAACTCCAGTTTTAGATGAAAAATATAAGGAGAAGCAACTGTAATTGATATCTCGTCGATAGGCAAGAAAAGCACAACACATCCTACATCATGCTACAGGTGTCTGCATATTGATTATGCTGACAAAGGAATTGTGCCACTCCCTTTTCTAACTAACAATGCGAAGAGTTATAGCGCACACCGTGTAAATTTACCTGGTACACGTAAATCATCTCAGAAGCAGAAAGTCACATCTGCGGAAGGTAAATTAAAAGTGCATTTCCTATTTCCCTTTCTCATGCGTTTACTCTTTTTGCTCCGGAAAAATGTTTCACTCCTGTGCAGATCATGTCCACCCGCCGGATCTCCTCCGTCAGAGTCTGAAGGGACCCCGTCTGATGGGCATCCTGGAAGGACAGCGACTCGTGGCCGAAAACAGCCTCTTCTTTCTCCAGACGCTTCTCTTCTATATCGCACGACCCGACCTCTACGAACTCGTACTCGAATTCCGCAACAAGCGGCAAGACGACCACCGGAAAATGGGTGTCGAAATCTTTTACGAAAGTGAGTACAGTGTACTACACTACAGTACATCGGGTGGGAAATCACTGTAGAATATTAGCACCTTTGAACAGACGTCAACAGTAATTTAAATCGCACACTGATTAATCAAATTAGAAGACAGATATTTGACCACCATTTGTCACCGAGGTGACGGTTCAGCTATTACCACATTGATTGATTCTGACAGTGATATTTAGGTCATTGTGAATTAACCCGTAGGAATCCGTTTGGTTGTAAATTCAACAACAGAGTATCTGGAGACATATACAGAAAAGTCATTTTCGACACTATTAGTTTCTTTCTCATCTTTACTTACAGGGTGAAGAAGTAAGTACAATTATGCATATACTTTCCCACATTTCATGAAATAAGAAAGGATTTGAGATTCAACAAAATTTTCAGTGTAACAATGTATCAGAGTGAGAGGGAAATTAAAAAAAAAAAGGAATAAAGAAAGTAGTAAGAAAATTCTTGAGTGAGTCAAAAACAACGTGATGTAACACACTCTCCGTTACTTATTCCCCTGACAGCAAAACCACCCAACGAGCGAGGTTTAGCCCTCAGTAAGGATCTCCGGGCATTTCGGAAGAAACTAAAACCTCGATCACGATTCAATACCGTCGATATTCAGGCGATGATGAAGCGGTTGGCAGAGCTCAAATCGCGGATGCAGTCCCAGCTACCCAAACCACTCGACCCGGCGTACGCAACCGCCTATCTGTCCACCGCGACGTCCAGCAATACCGGCGACAGCGATTGGGAGGATGTCGATTCGGATGACGATGACGAAAGCCGCGTCGGCGAGAGTTTGACCAGCCGGCTGGGAGTGAAATCGCTAAAGAGCATCCCTGAGAGCCGGAGACGAGCCCGTGACAAGAGTGCAATAAAGAGGAGAGCAGGCAGTACTCGTGCAACGGGGAGAAGAGGCGATGGTGGACGTCTCCCGGAAATTAGGAAGAAAGCTCTTCATGTCAAAGTGAAGACGGGACGACCAGACGAAAGCGACTATGAAACCGATGGGAACGACGACGATGGGGAGGTAAAACTTGACGCCAGCCTGAATAAATCGCGTGCCAGCATCAGCAGTGGTGGGAGTGCCGTCAGCGGGGTTAGCGGAATGTCCAAACCTACAAAGACTCACACGCACAGGTCAACAGAGTTTGGAGACTTGCACGTCAAAGGTCAGCAAACTTACAGCGACGACGACGTCATCGCGTGCGTCCGCGATTTCAATAAAATGAAAAGTGAACAAAGCAGCCAGAAAAGTACGAAAAGCAATGAGGACGATGTAGCCGTGGACACGGCGAGCGAAGGTGCTCCCAAAGAAAAAGAGATTCCTCGAAAGATCAAACTGTTGCGTCAGAGATTTAGGAAGACATCCCCCGAAAAGGGGATCAGAAGGAACGTCCCGAGAAAGAAAAAGACGAAGTCTTCGACGACTCTGCCGAAACTACAGCACGTGAAGGATCCCAGCAGCCTAGAGCGGCTGAAGACCACTAGGAATGTTCCTGTGCACAACCCCCAGCAACTGAACTTTCTTCCCGATATCTATGACAAATACGCGCGGAGGTCCGTGTCGACTACGACGTCATCGAAGACATCTACCAGTAGAAAGAGCTTAAAGAGATAGCGTAACATTATCTCACACTCTCCGATCCATCGATTTAGCGTCGAGTTCGACATGACCCGACTAGAAGCAGTGACACCGTGATTCGGGTATAAGTACCGGTAATACAGACCGACTTCGTATACTGATGAGAAATTGCAATAATATTGTCACTTCACAACACATCATGCAGTAGACAGTGACATTCATCGGGTATCTTTTCAGGTTTCATTCATTCATTCATTCATTCATCCATTTTTTTTTCCATTTCCAACAAACGCATATAGATGTTTTACAGAATGTTCGGCGGCATTAGATTTCATTTCAAACTACTTTGTACTAATGTTCTGTGGAACGTCGGTACAATGCTGTATCATGGTACGATAATATTTATATATTTCCAGAAGTGTGCTTATTGGAATGCAAATGCTGTTGCGAATGATTAATGCTATATAGAACTTTATAGAATTCATGTTGTCGTAATTGCAAAATTACAGCAGAAAGAAAAGGCCCGAGCGTATTTCATCCTATACCAAAATCAAGAAAGTTTAGATTGTAAATTTTGTGAAAAACGTAATTGGATGCGATCGCGTGAAATTTCTTCAGAGAATTCTTCTTATTTGAGCTTGTATTTAAAAAGAAGTGTAACGGTTTAATTGAGCCGTAAATTAACTTGTGTTAAAATCAAACCATCGTGGAAAATACGCGTAATATTCTATCTCCAGTGGTTCCGTGCAATAGCAAGACTCGGTTCAAACTTGTGTATTTTCTGTGGATTTAGGGGTAATCCACATAATATGGACTGCTGCATAACCTGTTTTATATACATTTGTATTTGTATAATTATCGATTAAAATAAAATGAAATTTTAATTGGTCGATATCCTGCCAGTCAGTTCACCCAAATTGTTTTCTACACTGCCACGTTAGACTTTTGCTTTGCAATTTTATCCGACAAGTGTATAATTCATGTACAATGTAGTACAGAATTGATATACTTTGCCTTCTCTGTAATTATAGAGCGTGCATATGCTTTATATTTGGAATAAAATTCAATGAAATTTAACTTGGTCCGCCGTCGTGCTATAAGTCAATTCACTGATTGTTATAACAATTGTGAACAAAGTGTATCTACTTCCTTTTCAATATACATGTACGTATTTTTATGTACAGACGTGTATTACGAACGCATCCGACAAACATAGTGTAAGTGATATCTTCCCGGGGACGAGGGTTACCTCTTGCGCTATTACCATTGTAAAAGGCAAGCGTTGAAGTTTCTTCACAATAGTACTGTATACAATGTAACTCTGCGAGCCAAAAGCAGATTGTTTAGTTGAATGTATGGAGCAGCAGCTTTGGGCGTATATGGGGCTGGAGACAATGGTAGTGTTATGCCCTCAATTTTAGCCAATCAGAATAGAGGATTTACCAAATGTGGTACAGTACTGTATAGTGAATAGAGTGCTATCCTCAATTTCTCTTGGGTTCGGCCTTTTGTCCAATCATGGACCTGTTGTTATAGGTCCATGGTCCAATGTAGGTTTTCAAAATCAGAGTCGCTTCAATCGCTCTAATCCGGATAGTCAATACAGTACAAGGGAACTCACAAAGCAACAGCCAGCAGAGTCCAATCGTGTAGTGTTCACGTACCAAATCAATACACCAGGGAGGTGGAAAGAGAACATTGCGATTTGAATTTTGGCTATTAAAGGCTCATATCCTGAGAATAACGCAACAGAAGTGTATACGATAAGGTCTCACACTAGGCTCTGTAAGATTATACACTATGTATCTGTAGTATTAAATTAACTTGAACACCCTACTTGTCAAATTGTGTTTACCATCAGTACTTGGCACTCTTCAATTCAAACAAAGCTGTGATGTGATATCATTTCGTAGGGAAATCGACACCACATAAAATATGCACATGCTTATTGTTATTACTGTTTTATAATACCTCTTGACATTGCATTTGTTAATGTTTATCCAACTTTGGAAGAACATGTATAAGCAATAATACAGTATAGGCCTATTGACTCAAAGTGCGCGGCAGTGTACAATAAGCATGGATAATACATGGAAAACAGAAGATCAGAGACAGACACAGACAGACAGACCATTGATAGACAGGCAGGAAAGGAAAGAGGAGAGTGATCTGTTACATACATAGAAAATGTTGTATAGAGAATTTTTTTACCATCACCCGTTGCATACAATGTGTAAACATGGGTGTCCACAGTGAATGCACATCTGTTTATCAAGCAATAAAATTTTATGATTTTCACCTTTACACATACGGACACAGTGTTGATTCTTAATGCGTATCATTTTCGTGTCTATGAAATGGCAATCTCGTGACATTTTGAGTTTTATCGCTCCGCGCCATTTTTATAGCATCAAGCATACATAGCAAATTACCGGTCTGAAGTTACCATGGCTATAGCTCCTGGTACCCATGGAGCAGGTAAACTATGGAGCACAATGTATAGGGCCTACATGATAGAAAAGCATGTAGGTCTATTGAGTTACATATACATGACATATAGGTCAAGCCAGTCAACGAATTGCGGCAGGCGATGGGAGAGATTGTGTGTGTACATGTAGTCTGAATTAGACAAGAATCTGTCTGTTATAGGCAGAGTTTTTATCATTCTTTTTTAACTTTTACGGCCATTATCCATATATGGATTCCGTGAAGCCAGACAAGCTCCGAGCGGAACATATCCCCGAGTCCCGACGACAAGATTGAGACCGATCTTTCGGTCGAAGTCTGAATGTACATTACATGTACATTGTACTTTGATGTACAGGCCCGTAGCCAGGGGGGGTGCGTCGGGTGCGTACGCACCCCCCCCCCCCCAAATTCTGAAAGGTCCACTTTTTCATAATAACGGTTTTTAGCAATTCTCAAGATAACAATCCAAATAAATATAAAGACACATTATTATGCTACGTAAATGTGGAAGAGTACGTTTAACAATGTTAAAAATAATTGTACGAAACCCTTTTGTTGTATGAACCATCGGATCGTCCCCATGCACACAAACACAAAATTTAATGTTATGTATCAATTTGTGCGAGCTATTATTATATTGGCACTGCATGCCATGGCCCTTGGCGCGTGTGACCGGTGTTTTTTTTTCCACTGGCCGCCCGAGTACGTGCGATTCGTGGATGACATTGAGGTTGACACTTGCATTTTTTCACAGGAACAGAGGTAAGTGGATGAAAATCTAATAGCCTCAAGTTTACGTATAATGTTTTTATTATGATAAGAATTAAAGAAATTTCCTCGAAATTATAACTATAATCGAAAACCTGAGACATTTTATATCTACGTCTCACAAAGATATAGTACATGTATATAAGTACATGTTGGCATGATAATGCCTGGGGATAGATTATTATGTCAACTATTTTCCATTATGAATGCATGCTCCAATCAAATTGTGAAAAGGTGGTCATGAATTAGCATTTCTTACGAACGATCAGGAGAGACAAAATGAGTCGGATTGGATTACAATTCTCACAGCTTTGTAAAAGTCTGAGTCAACAGTATCACACAGTACTTCAAGACGTATTATAGTACAAACGATTTCTTGAGCCTGCACCGTTTCAGGCTCTGTTCTAGATACAGCGGTAGAAACTCATTCTTTTCTTTCTTTTTTATTTTATCATTATTTACTAATCTCTTTTCTAACTTAGAGGTAGCGGATTTCTTTGCAGGCCAAATTCGGAAATGTAGTGTTGATTATTACTTATACATTTTCTCATGTTGTGACAGTTCTATTGGTTCTCATTTTAAAGTGAGCCAAAACCTAAAAAAATTTTCACTTATAATTTCCAAAGAGTATTATGCAGGCACGCAAACTCATTTTAGTTGTATTTCATTTAAATGTAATGGGTAAGAGGGCATAGGCGCCGGAAGTGGGGGGGCAGGGGGGGCGGCCGCCCCCCCAATCCAAAAAGTGGGGGGGGCAAAACGCATTTTTGCCCCCCCAAAAAGCCCCCCCCCCCCCAAAAAAAAAAAAAATAATAATAATAAAATAAATAAATAAATGAATAATAACAAAAATAAATGAATAAACAAAGAAAATAAAATAAATATGCATACAAAAATATATGAATAAAAGGGAAAAAATATGGCTACAAACGGCAGCTTTTGGACTGTAAAATGTCAAAATTTTCAAGCTCGCTCGCTTCGCTCGCTCGCATCCAGTAGTTGAGCCCGGTGTGCGAAAAACATAGCTACGACAGCAGTTGTTGGACTCTAGAATTTCAAAATTTTCAAGCTCGCTCGCTTCGCTCGCTCGCATTGAATCGTTATGCCATTCTCCTAATGTTGCTGACAGTAATTGCCAGTAGTTGCACCCGATGCCCCCACCCCTTAATTTCCAAAGCGAAAGATAAATATAGCTACAAACGGGAGTTTTGGGACTGTAAAATGTCAAAATTTTGAAGCTCGCTCGCTTCGCTCGCTCGCATTGAATCGTTATGCCACTCTCCTAATGTTGCTGCCAGTAATTGCCAGCAGTTGCGCCCGATGCCCCCCCCCCCTTAATTTCCAAAGCGAAAGGTATAGTTACAAACGGGAGTTGGGGGACTGTAACATGTCAAAATTTTCAAGCTCGCTCGCTTCGCTCGCTCGCATTGAATCGTTATGCCACTCTCCTAACGTTGCTGCCAGTAATTGCCAGCAGCTGCGCCCGATGCCCCCCTTAATTTCGAAAGCGAAAGATATCGCTACAAACGGGAGTTTTTGGACTGTAAAATGTCAAAATTCTCAAGCTCGCTCGCATTGAATCGTTATGCCATTCTCCTAATGTTGCTGCCAGTAATTGCCAGCAGTTGCGCCCGATGCGCCGCCCCATTAATTTCCAAAGTGAAAGATATAGTTACAAACCCCAGTTTTGGGACTGTAGAATGTCAAAATTTTCAAGCTTGCTCGCTTCGCTCGCTGGCATTGAATCGTTATGCCATTCTCCTAATGTTGCTGCCAATAATTGTCAGCAGTCATTGGCAGTTGCGCCCGATGCGCCCCCATTTATTTCCAAAGCGAAATATATTATAGCTACAATTGAAACTCCAGTTTTGGAACTGTAGAATATCTAAATTTCCAAGCTCGCTCGCTTCGCTCGCTCGCATTTTACTGTTGTGCCATTCACCTTATGTTGCTGCACAATATATAATTTGTCGATCGTTTCATACCGTCATTCCATAATCCATGTAAGGAAAACTTACAATGTTCCTCAATGACTGCGTTGTTCAATGTATCACATTCCGTAATGTATATTGTAGTCCCATTATTGCTCACGCACACACGCACAAGCATACAGACCGTCAAAATTACTTTATGGTTCCCCCTATGTTTTCGACCCACCGTATATACGCCACTTATATATATATATATATATATATATATATATATATATATATATATATATATATATATAATAGATGTGTGTGCGTGTGTGTGTGTGTTTGTGTGTATGTGTATGTGTGTATTGTATATTGTGTAACATATGCATGGTCTAATCTTGAGCCCCCTCCAATGTTTGCCCCCCCCCAATCCAAAACTGCTTCCGGCGCGCCTGTAAGAGGGTATGAGAGAGAATGGAAAGTGCTGAGCTATGAAGTAAAATGGTAAAGTAAAAAGTTTGTCAGATAGTATTACAAAAGAAACTCATTCTTTTTTGTTTGTTTATTTTATCATTATTTACTTATCTCTCTTCTAACTTAAAGGAAGTGGATCTCTTTGCAGCCAGTGGCGTATCTAGGGGGGGGGGGGGGGGGCAAGGGGGGCACGTGCCCCGGGCGCCACTCCTTGGGGGCGCAAAAAAAAAAAAAAAACGAAAAAAAAAACGAAGAAGAAGAAGAAAAAAAAAACGAAGAAGAAGAAGAAAAAAAGAAAAGAAAAAGAAGAAGAAGAAGAAGAAGAAAAAAAAAACTCGCCCGGAAGGGGGAGGGAGAATGGTAAGGGGGGGGGGGCAGAAAACCAAATCAAACAAGATAAAAACAAAACATGATGATGACGCGGACAAAACGACAATGTTTATTGTGTTCACACAAACATTCTATGTTCTGTGAGCTGAAATACAAAAATTTTCGGCTCGCTCGCTGCGCTCGCTCGCCAAAATTTGTATAAAAAAGAAGGTAAGAACAAAACGTGATGATGACAAAATGGCAGTCTCTATTGTGTTCACACATGTCATTTTATATTTAGCAGGCAAAATGTTTCACGGAGCAGCGGCTGCAATTTCATTCCTTCTGAAGCGATCGCCCATTGGATCAAAAGAGGGCGTCAACGGTTTCGAACATACGGGGGGGGGGGCGCAAAAAAACAATAACAAATCAAACAAGATAAGAACAAAACGTAATGATGACGCGGAAATATACAAATTTTGGCTCACTCGCTCGTACTTATTTAGAGTATTTTTTCAAGTCCTCAGTTTGTTGGTATAAATCGTTATCTATAAGGCCGTCACTATATTTTGATTAGAATTGTAAGATTTAATAAGCAAAAAATGACAAGAGTTTCATGATTTGTAAGCTGAAATACAAAAATTTTCTGCTCGCTCGCTGCGCTCGCTCGCCAAAATTTGTTTAAAAAAAGAGAAGAAGATAAGAACAAAACGTGACGATGACGCGGACAAAATGATAATGTCTATTGTGTTCACTCATGTCATTTTATATTTAGCAGGAAAAATGTTACACGGAGCAGCGACTGCAATTTCATTCGTTCTGAAGCGATCGCCGATTGGATCAAAAGAGGACGCCAACGGTTTCGAACATACGGGGAAGGGGGGCGCAAGAAAAAAAATCAAAAAAGATAAGAAAAAAAAACGTAATGATGACGCAGAAATATACAAATTTCGGCTCACTCGCTCGTACTAATTTAGAGTATTTTTTCAAGTCCTCAGTTTGTTGGTATAAATCGTTATCTATAAGGTCGTCACTATAATTGTGAGATTTAATAAGCAAAAAATGACAAGAATTCCATGTTTTGTAAGCTTAAATACAGAAATTTTCGGCTCGCTCGCTGCGCTCGCTCGCCAAAATTTATATAAAAAAAATATAAGAACAATACGTGATGATGACGAGGACATTTACAAATTTCAGCACACTCGCGCGCACTAATTTAGAGTACTTTTTTAAGTCCTCAGTTCTTTTGGTATAAATCGATATCTATAAGGCTGTCACTATATCTTGATTAGAATTGTAAGATTTGGTAAGCAAAAAATGACAAAAATTCCATGTTTTGTAAGCTGAAATACAAAAATTTTCGGCTCGCTCGCTGCGCTCGCTCGCCAAAATCTATCAAAATTCATTACATTTACATCACCCTCAAAAAGATCCCTTTTAAGTGCTTGAAAAAGCATCATGCGGACTTTGTTTAAAGTCCCTACCGGGATGGGGTAGGGGTTGAACACTTTTTTTCAGAAATTAGGGGCGCAATTTTCGTGCTTGCCCCGGGCGCCGTTTTCCCTAGATACGCCACTGTTTGCAGCCCAATTCGAAAATGCCCAGAGACAGCTAGTAACCAAATAACCTACTATAATTTAATAGATAAGAAATAACCATTCCAGTATGTATCTTAGTGTGCACAGTAAGACAGATCAAATCAAATAGGAAAACATCTGAGCACTAAGCCTGAGGTCTGAATTTGCACTCAACTTCTTCCAATGGCTAACGGATGTTTAATTTTTGAATTTCATTGACCTCCAAATTTCACAAAGAAAACCTTCTTAGCATGATGGTTAATATGACATTTGACTGATATTGGAGATGTTTGCGAATCGGATCTACTACCTTTAATATCATTAATCTAAAATGATTATTTGAAAGTTCGGAAATGCTGGAAATATCCTACCACAAGGAGGCAAAATATAAATGGTTCACATTTACAATTCATTTTGTTTTAAAAATTTTCTTATTTATTTTCGTTTTTGACAAACTCGCATACCAGGCTTCAGGCCTGCTAACGCGGGTATACAATAGAAAAAATAAAAGTTAAAACAACACCAGGAAAATCACTATTCTCAATTTTGCGGCGCGCTACGCGCGCAGAATCTCGAACACAATTAAACTTTGCAACTTCCTGGCAAAATGAGTTTTTACTATTTCCTAGATGAAATACCGTAACGCGATTGCATGCAACAGACAAAAATACAAATTTCCTCGAGACTTTAAAACGTCATTAAAACAGTCAAAATTCACAATTTGCGGCGCGCTTCGCGCGCAAATTCTTATACAACTTTTGTAGTTCGGTCGTCCAAAGAAAAAAAAAAAAATATATATATATATATAATAGCGTGTGTGTGTGTGTGTGTGTGTGTGTGTGTCATCATTGGTATTGGTACCGAAGGTCCGTTTTTTTAGTGACCGCACCCCCCCTTGAAAAATCCTGGCTACGGGCCTGATGTACAAGTACACTGTACATGTTTTAAATAGGAGAGTAAACTTACGAGAACATGGGTCATTTTGGAGCTTTAGATTTCATGCATAACATTATGAGAGTCATTCATAATGTGTTTTTTCAGTCGCGAAAACTTATTTTGCGGTGTCAATCTTGACCTGTTTCACTGTCAGAGCTTCAAACGTACATTTGCACACATTATACATGTATACATGTACATGACTGTATTTTATATACGTAAACAGAAAGGTATCGACGGGGATATTCGTTACTTGATATCCGTTGGTAATGGCACCATGGCATCATTATTTTGTTGGTTAGCGTTCAGCCGTCAGGTGTGTTTTTCTTTTCGTTCTGTTTCAATTTTTATTGCATTTTAAAATCACGTAGGTTCCTATATCTTATAGTGTCATATCCTGATGCTCCTTCTTAAATGACTTACATAAACAAATAAATGGCCGCATAAAGGTCAACATATTACAGAGTAAGTTCAATCGTTTACTTTCAGGCATATCGAAAAACAGGGGAGTATATAAGCGAATCACATGGAGAATTCTGCCATACACACTAAGAAATCAGGGTTCAATTTGGGGTTGAGTTTGACCCTATGCACCCTTGCGTGGACTAGGGTTAAATATTTAACTTCTATGGGTGCTATTTACTCCGAAAGGGGTTCACATTTGAGAAAGATTAATTTTTGAACCTCCAAATAGAAGAGTTAGTCTGCTACAAAAATCTAGATCATACTGTTGCGTTCAAACATGTTAGGATTTGTAATGCAGTATCAGTAGTGATTTGAATTGTGGATGATGTTCATCTTTAAGATTGCAAATCAATCAATATAAAGATGTTTGTTGGTGTTTGATAAAATGATATAGCATTTTTTGTTCGTGCCAGTTTCATAAACAGTACGTGAGCAAAGACTAACACACCAATCCCGGAAATTAACCAATCACATCAGAGAAGACGATTGAGGCTCCGTTTTTTGTAAGCTCGCATCGCCACCGCATACAGCGAGCTAGCTATGTGTACATACGTGTCACAAAGCAAAGCGTCGCGACAGTTCACTTCCATTCGTTCTAGAACTCCCATGCAATTACATTGAAGCGGGGCTTTCTCGTTGCAAGACTTGCTGATTTATACAAGATTAAGGTGAGTAAATGATCACAAATCATGACTTATTTGGGTTGCGCTTCTGTGCGGCTAGATCTTTCATTTCTTCGGTAATAATTTCAATCGTTTGTCGTGCCGTTCTTTGTTACCACGTTCACGCGTGTATTAATACACTGTATGTAAAATCACATGAGCTAATGCAGTAATGGGGAGTAATACGGGCCTTTTTACGGTTACTATACTACTGCCATTTAGGAATCGACAAGAAATAAGGCAAACCAGTTTGCATTGTTTAATCTAATGGTAGTTTAATGTATAGTGATTTGTGATACTGTTTTGTCTTCTATTGCATGTGCTTATGAGACAGTCGAGACTGACTTACTGTACAGTCTACAGAGTCAGTAAGCTAACTGTTGCGACCTGCCCGAACTCGAAGCGTTCGGGCTCATTTACAACTGTGTATGGGACTAAGACTCGATCGCGCACTGTCACTAGTCATATATCTGCATGCCCCTGTACCCTGATACAGTCTGCATGATAAGCTGTGTGAGAGTCGCGGTCCGCGGTGACATGATACGGAGGGATACCGGTGATTGAAACACTGAATGAGAGAATGTGCATCAAACTGTACTAAGGCCGAGGAGGTACAGCTAGTAATCATCAGTGTGAAAGAAATTCCTTCTTACTTGGGTTTGGTTGTACAGTGCCGCAGTCAGTACCACACAGTGCAGACTGAGTACAAAAGTTTCCTGTACGGTATGTAGTGGCCGACTAGCTAGACTAAAAAGGTTTAGCTGTGTCAGTGTGGCAAGGGTGTGAAGCTGATGATACCGGTACTGATTATCCAAAAAAAAAAAAAAAAAAAAAAAACACACAAAAAAAAAACCAAAGAAGAGATATATTTCAAGTAGATCTACATTACATGTATACACTCTATATCTATGGACATGGTGAACAACAGTCAAATTACACTGATTTCGAGGTGACAATACAAGTTGCCAGCAGCGTTATAAGTCATGTAGCAGACTAGAATTAAGTGTGGGCAATCTATATAATAGCCTATTGACATCGCCATGCGCTGTGCAGACATCATTGATCTACATATTAAACTGGTGGGTGGTGGTAAATTTGAGGTTACAATTGGTACAACAAATGTACGTTACTCAGACCCTTGTGCTTTGTATTGCATTGACGGCACTGTTACCTGCAGATTTGTTATAGGGCCTACTGCACATGAACAGTTCAATATAAATTCAAATTTCTGTGTTGTCATTGCAAGTTTCTTTCTTTTTCCCCTTTCTTTCTTTCTTCAGGTCAAAGGTGTTTGAAGCATCCTTGTCCTTACAGCAAATGAAGGATGTTGTTTGTTTCATTATGGACTATGCTGCGCTGAATTGCATCCTACTCCCTGGGAGTATTCTCGGTATGAAACCTGATGTCAAAGCTTCTTCTCTACTTGTGACACCAAGGCAAAGGTGAGTTTTCTCTGCAGGCCAGGAAAATGCACATTTGCTCCCTTTGATATAAAAACTGTTTTCTTATGAATGTTGCAAATGCAGCATTAATTATCTGTAAGAGTTGCAAAGATGGAATGGTTAATCTTGTAAGATTAATTGCAGTATGCCATGCAGAGTCTTTGTATCACTGTTGGCGGAAGGTTTTCAAAAGGGGGGGGGGGGACTTCCTAGTTTCATGAGCTAACAAGCAAAAAAAAAAAAAAGGCCGCGAATGCAACTTCTGGTGCCACTTCCAGGTTTCAGCTTACAAGCAAAAAAAAAAAAAAAAAAAACACCAACAAAACAAAACAAAAAAGTATTCAGCGCAAAAACAGATCCTTATGGTGCTCACACTTCGAGGTTTTTATCTACATGTATTTCTTTCTAGTGCCACTTACACACTTTCGGGTAAAGAAAGTTGGGGGGGGGGGGATTGGGACCCGAAGTGGGGACACCTTATAATGTTTTCCTTTGTATGGTGCCGAAAAAGTAGGGGCCCGAGTCCCCCTGGTTCCTGTGGCCATATGTATAGCATCCAATTCTTTCTTGCACAGCTCTACATTACTGTTGTTTTTTAGTTGGATTATCAAAGATGACATACCATGTATTTGGTTTACTTTTGTACTTAATAGATTTAACGCAGGAATCGCAACACTACAACGCCAAGGAAGAAATAAACCTTGCCAACATTTCGCAAAGTCCGGAAAGGTCTGCTGCCATATGTCGCTGCCACCTAACCTGCAACTGACCTGTAATGGATCTGCCAAAGAACAATACTGTGAGTTGATCACGAAACTGCTGTGCCTCATTTTTTTTTTTGCATTGTATGTTCAGATGTATTATTTATGGAACTCTTTAATGCATCAATCTTTATACATACACACAGTGCACTCATGTTCTAATAAATAACGTTACAACAAAATTGAAATTGAGGCCATAATGTTATTGGCTCTACATTTGTTGCTGTATTGTTTACTTGTTTGGTTGTAACAAAACTTTGATAAAACGAAAGAAAACTGTAGGCCCTGAGGACCTCATTATAACAGGAGTCCAGTGTATACTGGGCCAAATACGCTGTACCGAATTGCTGATGCAGTCACTGCATCAACATAAAAGGAGGATGATCCTGGACAAGACATTTGTCCCAGTATACGACTGGACTGGTCATCTCTCTTCTCTCAATCAACAGTTGTTCCCAGTTCAAGGTTAATCTGCATTTTTGCATTGAATGTGAAAACTCTGTACATGATCAGTATGGCCTTTTTCATGGAGAGGGTTGATGGCCCCCACAAGTAATTTTGACTTCACCTGTTCTTCATTGGCATATATTTCATCCAGATGGCAGAACATTTTCAAATTTTCAGTGTAGAGTGTATGGTCTATTAAAGTTCTAGAATTACATTGTACGTGTAGTATAGCATTGTTTTGAGATTGTTACCCTACAATCAAATTTAAGCTTAAGAGGGTGTGTAGAGTGTGTTGTGCTTGTGATTTGTCAGGAAAGTGCAACCCATAGAAATGTTCAATTTGGTGTTTTCCTTCTTCCCAGAAATTAATCTTCTCAATAAATGTATGATATATTGTACATTTTTGTATCACTATACAGAGGAGAGTGTAACACTTTTGTTGTTGTTGTTGTTTTCCCCCAGGTATTCTGCATGACTGAGGCACCTTCTTCAGCTGTCTTCGTGGAATGAATCGCTACACTTCACTCAGTTCTACAGATGCATCCATGATGAAACCTTTGTCCAGGGCAATCAACTACAGTCTGAAACAGTCTTCATAAAATCAATGTAGAATACTGGCAGGTAATATTGTGAAGAACACTTCATGGAATGATTT
Source organism: Diadema setosum (assembly GCF_964275005.1). Classification (NCBI taxonomy): domain Eukaryota; kingdom Metazoa; phylum Echinodermata; class Echinoidea; order Diadematoida; family Diadematidae; genus Diadema; species Diadema setosum. The sequence goes on from NC_092689.1 coordinate 13,879,999, forward strand.
TAAAGAAATCACTGTAGATTTACAACCCTGTGGCTACTTGTATGATGATGAGTTAATACTTGTATCTGCTTTGCATTGTGTATCATCCTCTGCCTAAATGATTAAAACACTAAAAAAAAAAATTATAGTTTTGTATGCTGACACTTTGTACAGTACTATCATCCTCGAGGTTGTTATAGAAATTCTTGCAGCTATAATAGAGTAGTTTGGTTTTCTTGTCATTCTCGCTTATGAATATAAGCTGCATTTTGATGTTTTGGGTGGAAGATGAATTTTAGCCTTGAGCCAGCACTGAGAATTACACTGTAGTACAGTGGTATCATTCAAGCTTTCTGTATAAAGCTGGACAATTCCTGTACCTTCCTGTTTTATGCCTCTCCTATCCTGCCTATGCTATCGTACTATTATCTCTGAGTGTTCCTCTGTCTTCTATCATATCTCGTACTATATACAATGTGATTCTAGTTACAAATGCCATCCCTATATCGATGGAATAGACATATCCCCATACTTTTGGTTAATTGGATGCTGTTAGAGGAAGGAGGGAGGGGGGTCCTTTTTCCTTTTTTGCTTGTCACAATTTGCATGTGTGTGTGTATTAGTGGTGTTGATTATATATTTTATTGCAGTTTCGGCAAACTTGGTATCCTTCTTTTCCATCTGTTATGTAACAGGTGAGGATACTAACCTTTACAATTATTGTATGTAAACATTAGCCATGTAAAGATGTGTTCACGGAAATCCTGTGCTTTGATTACTTGTTAATGATCTTTATCTTTTTTGAAGGTTTCTAGATAATCTTTAATTTATGAAGTATTTTCATTCATTTGCATAGACATGTAGCTGGAAAGTATTGTGGCCATTTTGTTTCCTTCTATGCATGTGGAAACTAACCATGAAGGTTTTGTAATGTACATGTATACTTTTTATTCGACTGTTTTATTTGTTTTACCTGAATTCACTGTGTTGTAACTGCTTGCACATGCAACATCTGGAATTAGCAGCTCTGCTTTCTTTAGATGATAAAAGTGTACTTTTTGCACAACGCACATGGATTGCAAATGTTTCATTTTTTTCCTTCTGCTTGGGGAGATTTTTATGTTTATTTTTTGTCATAAAGAAATTCTTATAGGGATATAAAATGATGTAATGATAATATAATGACAGACCTTTGATACATTTCTTTTTTCATCAGGGAATATTGTTTTCCCTTATTTACAAAATTTGAATATACATTGTATTTCATTACTGTATGAGTATATGTTATGTACATGTATTGTATTTAACTTTTTCTATTGTACATGTATTACATTATAATGCAAAAACTTGATTTGACTTAATCTTTGTTTTGAATGATAAAAACCTAGCCTATAAAATCAATACATGTGCATTTTTGTGTGAATGCAGAAATGCATCCATCTTGACAAATGAAAGTGACAAGTTTGTATGTACCAAATGATGAACTGTACTTAGATAATGTACGAAAATGGGGATTTTCTCTTTATTTAATTTTCCTCGTTTTTTATCATCCCAAGACTTTATTAAACAAACATGAAATGTAATCATCTGTGATGCAGAGATGTTTTAATTTCTCTGTACAAAGTGTGTGCCAAACATGAAGTATGAGCAGCATGTACAATGAATTGGTGGTGGCATTGTTAAGGAGTATGTGTTTGATTGAACAACTGTGAACACTGTGCTGTACTTTAAGCTTGAACATCTCCATTATTTCAGCAGGATATATAATATATATAATATTGTACATGTGATATTGTATATTATATATATGTCTATTTAATACATGTATTATATATATATATATATATATATATATATATATATATAATATTTATGCAACCCATTAAGGAGGAAAAAAAAAAACCAGGGAGCGTACATGCACCGCAAAGGGTTCAATTTTGATATCTGAAAAGTTCAAGAATTAACCCTTTTGGGTGGAAGAATGAACCTTTTTACAACCTTGAGGTTAAACAATGTATCCTTCAGAGGTTCAATTTTTAACCTGCCTGGGTGCAAAAAATAAACCTTGAGGTTCAGTTTTGAACTCAGAGGGTTCATTTTTATGGAATAAAAAATTGAACCCTAGACAGGGGTTCAAATTTTGAGGGAAAAGGGTTCATTTTTATGGGGTTCAAAATTGAACCCTAGACAGGGGTTCAAATTTTGAGGGAAAAGGGGTGCTGCTATTGCATCACGCCTAGAGGTTCAATTTTGAACCCTGATTTCTTAGTGTGTATACACAAATTCAGGCACTGTGCATTATTTTCTTTTCGTAAAAGCGAGGAGGTATAAGGCGAGGCTATATACCAGGCCCGTAGCCAGGGGGGGTGCGTCGGGTGCGTACGCACCCCCCCCCCCCCCCCAAATTCTGAAAGGTCCACTTTTTCATAATAACGGTTTTTAGCAATTCTCAAGATAACAATCCAAATAAATATAAAGACACATTATTATGCTACGTAAATGTGGAAGAGTACGTTTAACAATGTTAAAAATAATTGTACGAAACCCTTTTGTTGTATGAACCATCGGATCGTCCCCATGCACACAAACACAAAATTTAATGTTATGTATCAATTTGTGCGAGCTATTATTATATTGGCACTGCATGCCATGGCCCTTGGCGCGTGTGACCGGTGTTTTTTTTTCCACTGGCCGCCCGAGTACGTGCGATTCGTGGATGACATTGAGGTTGACACTTGCATTTTTTCACAGGAACAGAGGTAAGTGGATGAAAATCTAATAGCCTCAAGTTTACGTATAATGTTTTTATTATGATAAGAATTAAAGAAATTTCCTCGAAATTATAACTATAATCGAAAACCTGAGACATTTTATATCTACGTCTCACAAAGATATAGTACATGTATATAAGTACATGTTGGCATGATAATGCCTGGGGATAGATTATTATGTCAACTATTTTCCATTATGAATGCATGCTCCAATCAAATTGTGAAAAGGTGGTCATGAATTAGCATTTCTTACGAACGATCAGGAGAGACAAAATGAGTCGGATTGGATTACAATTCTCACAGCTTTGTAAAAGTCTGAGTCAACAGTATCACACAGTACTTCAAGACGTATTATAGTACAAACGATTTCTTGAGCCTGCACCGTTTCAGGCTCTGTTCTAGATACAGCGGTAGAAACTCATTCTTTTCTTTCTTTTTTATTTTATCATTATTTACTAATCTCTTTTCTAACTTAGAGGTAGCGGATTTCTTTGCAGGCCAAATTCGGAAATGTAGTGTTGATTATTACTTATACATTTTCTCATGTTGTGACAGTTCTATTGGTTCTCATTTTAAAGTGAGCCAAAACCTAAAAAAATTTTCACTTATAATTTCCAAAGAGTATTATGCAGGCACGCAAACTCATTTTAGTTGTATTTCATTTAAATGTAATGGGTAAGAGGGCATAGGCGCCGGAAGTGGGGGGGCAGGGGGGGCGGCCGCCCCCCCAATCCAAAAAGTGGGGGGGGCAAAACGCATTTTTGCCCCCCCAAAAAGCCCCCCCCCCCAAAAAAAAAAAAAAATAATAATAATAAAATAAATAAATAAATGAATAATAACAAAAATAAATGAATAAACAAAGAAAATAAAATAAATATGCATACAAAAATATATGAATAAAAGGGAAAAAATATGGCTACAAACGGCAGCTTTTGGACTGTAAAATGTCAAAATTTTCAAGCTCGCTCGCTTCGCTCGCTCGCATCCAGTAGTTGAGCCCGGTGTGCGAAAAACATAGCTACGACAGCAGTTGTTGGACTCTAGAATTTCAAAATTTTCAAGCTCGCTCGCTTCGCTCGCTCGCATTGAATCGTTATGCCATTCTCCTAATGTTGCTGACAGTAATTGCCAGTAGTTGCACCCGATGCCCCCACCCCTTAATTTCCAAAGCGAAAGATAAATATAGCTACAAACGGGAGTTTTGGGACTGTAAAATGTCAAAATTTTGAAGCTCGCTCGCTTCGCTCGCTCGCATTGAATCGTTATGCCACTCTCCTAATGTTGCTGCCAGTAATTGCCAGCAGTTGCGCCCGATGCCCCCCCCCCCCTTAATTTCCAAAGCGAAAGGTATAGTTACAAACGGGAGTTGGGGGACTGTAACATGTCAAAATTTTCAAGCTCGCTCGCTTCGCTCGCTCGCATTGAATCGTTATGCCACTCTCCTAACGTTGCTGCCAGTAATTGCCAGCAGCTGCGCCCGATGCCCCCCTTAATTTCGAAAGCGAAAGATATCGCTACAAACGGGAGTTTTTGGACTGTAAAATGTCAAAATTCTCAAGCTCGCTCGCATTGAATCGTTATGCCATTCTCCTAATGTTGCTGCCAGTAATTGCCAGCAGTTGCGCCCGATGCGCCGCCCCATTAATTTCCAAAGTGAAAGATATAGTTACAAACCCCAGTTTTGGGACTGTAGAATGTCAAAATTTTCAAGCTTGCTCGCTTCGCTCGCTGGCATTGAATCGTTATGCCATTCTCCTAATGTTGCTGCCAATAATTGTCAGCAGTCATTGGCAGTTGCGCCCGATGCGCCCCCATTTATTTCCAAAGCGAAATATATTATAGCTACAATTGAAACTCCAGTTTTGGAACTGTAGAATATCTAAATTTCCAAGCTCGCTCGCTTCGCTCGCTCGCATTTTACTGTTGTGCCATTCACCTTATGTTGCTGCACAATATATAATTTGTCGATCGTTTCATACCGTCATTCCATAATCCATGTAAGGAAAACTTACAATGTTCCTCAATGACTGCGTTGTTCAATGTATCACATTCCGTAATGTATATTGTAGTCCCATTATTGCTCACGCACACACGCACAAGCATACAGACCGTCAAAATTACTTTATGGTTCCCCCTATGTTTTCGACCCACCGTATATACGCCACTTTATATATATATATATATATATATATATATATATATATATATATATATATATATATAATAGATGTGTGTGCGTGTGTGTGTGTGTTTGTGTGTATGTGTATGTGTGTATTGTATATTGTGTAACATATGCATGGTCTAATCTTGAGCCCCCTCCAATGTTTGCCCCCCCCCAATCCAAAACTGCTTCCGGCGCGCCTGTAAGAGGGTATGAGAGAGAATGGAAAGTGCTGAGCTATGAAGTAAAATGGTAAAGTAAAAAGTTTGTCAGATAGTATTACAAAAGAAACTCATTCTTTTTTGTTTGTTTATTTTATCATTATTTACTTATCTCTCTTCTAACTTAAAGGAAGTGGATCTCTTTGCAGCCAGTGGCGTATCTAGGGGGGGGGGGGGGCAAGGGGGGCACGTGCCCCGGGCGCCACTCCTTGGGGGCGCAAAAAAAAAAAAAAAACGAAAAAAAAAAACGAAGAAGAAGAAGAAAAAAAAAACGAAGAAGAAGAAGAAAAAAAGAAAAGAAAAAGAAGAAGAAGAAGAAGAAGAAAAAAAAAACTCGCCCGGAAGGGGGAGGGAGAATGGTAAGGGGGGGGGGGCAGAAAACCAAATCAAACAAGATAAAAACAAAACATGATGATGACGCGGACAAAACGACAATGTTTATTGTGTTCACACAAACATTCTATGTTCTGTGAGCTGAAATACAAAAATTTTCGGCTCGCTCGCTGCGCTCGCTCGCCAAAATTTGTATAAAAAAGAAGGTAAGAACAAAACGTGATGATGACAAAATGGCAGTCTCTATTGTGTTCACACATGTCATTTTATATTTAGCAGGCAAAATGTTTCACGGAGCAGCGGCTGCAATTTCATTCCTTCTGAAGCGATCGCCCATTGGATCAAAAGAGGGCGTCAACGGTTTCGAACATACGGGGGGGGGGGGCGCAAAAAAACAATAACAAATCAAACAAGATAAGAACAAAACGTAATGATGACGCGGAAATATACAAATTTTGGCTCACTCGCTCGTACTTATTTAGAGTATTTTTTCAAGTCCTCAGTTTGTTGGTATAAATCGTTATCTATAAGGCCGTCACTATATTTTGATTAGAATTGTAAGATTTAATAAGCAAAAAATGACAAGAGTTTCATGATTTGTAAGCTGAAATACAAAAATTTTCTGCTCGCTCGCTGCGCTCGCTCGCCAAAATTTGTTTAAAAAAAGAGAAGAAGATAAGAACAAAACGTGACGATGACGCGGACAAAATGATAATGTCTATTGTGTTCACTCATGTCATTTTATATTTAGCAGGAAAAATGTTACACGGAGCAGCGACTGCAATTTCATTCGTTCTGAAGCGATCGCCGATTGGATCAAAAGAGGACGCCAACGGTTTCGAACATACGGGGAAGGGGGGCGCAAGAAAAAAAATCAAAAAAGATAAGAAAAAAAAACGTAATGATGACGCAGAAATATACAAATTTCGGCTCACTCGCTCGTACTAATTTAGAGTATTTTTTCAAGTCCTCAGTTTGTTGGTATAAATCGTTATCTATAAGGTCGTCACTATAATTGTGAGATTTAATAAGCAAAAAATGACAAGAATTCCATGTTTTGTAAGCTTAAATACAGAAATTTTCGGCTCGCTCGCTGCGCTCGCTCGCCAAAATTTATATAAAAAAAATATAAGAACAATACGTGATGATGACGAGGACATTTACAAATTTCAGCACACTCGCGCGCACTAATTTAGAGTACTTTTTTAAGTCCTCAGTTCTTTTGGTATAAATCGATATCTATAAGGCTGTCACTATATCTTGATTAGAATTGTAAGATTTGGTAAGCAAAAAATGACAAAAATTCCATGTTTTGTAAGCTGAAATACAAAAATTTTCGGCTCGCTCGCTGCGCTCGCTCGCCAAAATCTATCAAAATTCATTACATTTACATCACCCTCAAAAAGATCCCTTTTAAGTGCTTGAAAAAGCATCATGCGGACTTTGTTTAAAGTCCCTACCGGGATGGGGTAGGGGTTGAACACTTTTTTTCAGAAATTAGGGGCGCAATTTTCGTGCTTGCCCCGGGCGCCGTTTTCCCTAGATACGCCACTGTTTGCAGCCCAATTCGAAAATGCCCAGAGACAGCTAGTAACCAAATAACCTACTATAATTTAATAGATAAGAAATAACCATTCCAGTATGTATCTTAGTGTGCACAGTAAGACAGATCAAATCAAATAGGAAAACATCTGAGCACTAAGCCTGAGGTCTGAATTTGCACTCAACTTCTTCCAATGGCTAACGGATGTTTAATTTTTGAATTTCATTGACCTCCAAATTTCACAAAGAAAACCTTCTTAGCATGATGGTTAATATGACATTTGACTGATATTGGAGATGTTTGCGAATCGGATCTACTACCTTTAATATCATTAATCTAAAATGATTATTTGAAAGTTCGGAAATGCTGGAAATATCCTACCACAAGGAGGCAAAATATAAATGGTTCACATTTACAATTCATTTTGTTTTAAAAATTTTCTTATTTATTTTCGTTTTTGACAAACTCGCATACCAGGCTTCAGGCCTGCTAACGCGGGTATACAATAGAAAAAATAAAAGTTAAAACAACACCAGGAAAATCACTATTCTCAATTTTGCGGCGCGCTACGCGCGCAGAATCTCGAACACAATTAAACTTTGCAACTTCCTGGCAAAATGAGTTTTTACTATTTCCTAGATGAAATACCGTAACGCGATTGCATGCAACAGACAAAAATACAAATTTCCTCGAGACTTTAAAACGTCATTAAAACAGTCAAAATTCACAATTTGCGGCGCGCTTCGCGCGCAAATTCTTATACAACTTTTGTAGTTCGGTCGTCCAAAGAAAAAAAAAAAAATATATATATATATATAATAGCGTGTGTGTGTGTGTGTGTGTGTGTGTGTGTCATCATTGGTATTGGTACCGAAGGTCCGTTTTTTTAGTGACCGCACCCCCCCTTGAAAAATCCTGGCTACGGGCCTGTATACTCGAAGAAGTCGTATTTTCTCATGCAATCTGTTTATCTCATTTGAATAGGTGAATAAAAACAACCTCCCCGATAAGAGCATGGAGCTAATGAGCTGATGTACTAAATCATGTACACTTGTAATGCGTATGTAGTTTGTACTGTATCGCCATGTATGGTAGGCTTATATTTTTCTAACGATGTGGATCCATCAAAAGGCGGTTAGTATGGATGTAAAGGTATAGACTGCAGTATGGGTTTTAAGTACATACAATTCCATGTGCAATATCAAAATGGAGTCCATACACCCATTTCGATGAGGTCCGATGTTTACCCCTAGTTTTCATTCGGTTTACCAGTTAACTGATGTATCATGCGTGTTCAGTGAAACCCATATGTCCATGCGTATACAAAATGAGAAGCGAAAGACATGCTTAAAAAATCGCTAACAGCTACTGATCCTGAATGGCTAACATAACCACAGCGTAAACTGCTCTGATCGTACTTGCCTTTTTTAAATAGAGTCGTAACGTTATGCACAATTTCGATATTTTTGTACTTCAAGTTAGTTTCCTATTATGAGGCTTTGTTATGAATTGGAGCTATCTTCACGAATTCTTTCTTGAAGTTTTGGTGGCTCTAAAAAGAGCCGTTGGGTTTCCCAAGAAACCGACTTCGAATAGTCGATTTACTTGGAGGTGGTGTACTTGGTGACGGCCTTGGTGCCCTCAGACACGGCGTGCTTGGCCAGCTCACCGGGGAGGAGGAGGCGAACAGCGGTCTGGACCTCACGGCTGGTGATGGTCGACTTCTTGTTGTAGTGGGCAAGGCGGGAAGCCTCGGCGGCGATGCGCTCGAAGACATCGTTGACGAAGCTGTTCATGATGGACATGGCACGGCTGGAGATACCAGTGTCGGGATGAACCTGCTTCAGCACCTTGTAGATGTAGATGCCGTAGCTTTCCTTTCGCCTCCTGCGCCTCTTCTTGTCCCCACTTGGCCTGGGGGCCTTGGCCTTCTTCGATCCCTTCTTTCCGGCAGCTTGTGCTTTGGCAGGCATGATTGGAGTTGTGATCAGAGTTGATCTGTATCTTGGCACGGCGAACGGACAGAATTTATATCGCGAGCATGCGATCCAAATTTACCCGCGAATCCAGCGAACAAGCACCTGCCATGCAAATTGCCGTTGCCGCTCGGCGTCATCCAATCAGTAAACCCTAAATTTTGGCGCGCGCTCCGCCCACATGCAAATCACTACGCTTGACTCCAGGCAACCAATAGAGCTCGATTCGTTGCTACGTGATTGACTGGTTGTTCTGCGACGCTTGAACTGTGTTGTGTGGTACAAAGGAGGATCGCCTGATATATTTCCTACAGTGTATTTTCTTCTCACCTCCCCAGAAAGACATAATTACATGTACCGTACATTATACATGTATAGCCTAGAGGGAGGGATGTCACCTCCCTGATGCAGGCCCTTTACAATCATTTTGTACAGTCCCTCCCTGCTACAACTATCATTTGGAGGTGCAAGAGACCAGTCTTCACGGACATAGCATGATATATGATATATGATATATGATATATGATATATGATATATTCTGTCTTCTATCTCGGGGCTATCAGTAGACCGTAATATTCTCGTGCATACATTTGATTTACATACATACATACAATAAGGGCGTGTGTGTGTAAAATATGTTTTCAGAAGGAAGAAGTATACATGTATAAATGTTTTGAGGTGCTCTGCCTCAGTTTTACGTCGATCGATCCCAAATCTACTTAAGTTTTTTTTTTTTTTTCAAAGGAAATTCCCTAGCAGAAAGAAATTAGTTTGATTTTTCAGAATTTGTGTAAATTCACTGGGATAGTTTCATATATTCTCGACAAACCCGGCTCATGTAAAGCTGGATAAACATCGAAACATTGGAGAAGTGCAAGAAGGCTTGTAAACTCACTATGTAATAAAGGAATATCAGTCTGTGAAAGTTGATTCTATTTCTCGTTGATCTTTGCACAATAGATGGCGCATATTTTCCACCCCACCCCCTGCCACTGCGATGATCAAAACATGTGGCTCTTTATATGCCTGTCTGTACACATGGGTCTTTATACATGTAGCCTATACCACTACCCATTCACATTGATAAGTTGACACTACGGTTAATCGACAAGCTAGCACAACTGCCACATGAACAGGATGGCACTTCACATTACAAAAAATTGTTGCATTTCTTTAAAAACTTTACAAACGCAGATAATTAGTTATAATCGTTGTCACTATAATTTGCTTCCAACGATACTGCGCTAGTATCTTTGAGCCATCTGACTTTATTAATAATTAATGGAGTAGATTCTGGTCTGGTCTGACCATGAAGTTAGTAGCTCTATGTATGGTCTGACCAAGGAGTGGTGTCGAATATTGTGATAACTTCTACAAAGGAAATTCATTTTACTAGAATACACCATACCTCCGTGGTCTTACCATCGAACTACATAATTATATGCACTAAAAGGTATGGTCTTTCAGATCTATGATGCATCTTTGTCCAAGTTGGAAAGGGCTGATACCTACAACAACAACAAAAAAAAAACCAATGGACTGGACATGACTGCACTTACTTCAACCTACAACAATACAAGCCATGTAACAGTAAACACTATGTACTAAATGATAACAGCACCAACCACAATAAAAAACCTACACCACACAAAACAGCAAAGAGATAGCTGAGAATAACAAGGACTGCTTGGTAGTCTTCTCTTCTTTGAGATGGGAGTTTTTGGTCTTTGTGTTGCCTCCTTTGCGAAAAGTCACGAATAATGATGATAAACAAATGCATTCCTCTTTGAGATGGGAGTTTTTGGTCTTTGTGTTGCCTCCTTCGCGAAAAGTCACGAATAATGATGATAAACAAATGCATTCCTCTCTTACATTAAACATTTATTGCAAAGATTATTACATAATTTTACAATACACATTATATATTTTGAAGGCAATCGGTGAATAACAAAGAATATTGCAATTTTTAATCAATTTTGCACACAAAATAGATTTTTTTACATGCATTCATATTACAAGCTCATTTTGTTTTCAACTTCTTCATAAAAGCATTACACATTCATACCTTTCTATACAGAATACTACTGCGACAGTATCAATTCATACAACTACTCGTATACTCAGTTCATGCAAAATTTCCAACGTTACGAAAATGTGCAATTTAAATCAGGTAATCGTTGTCATCTTGGAAAATACAGCATAACACATCCTATCAACGTTAATTGCAAAAATATACATACATGTATTTAAAGGCAAATTTCGTGTAATATACTCGAGTTTGCATGCAGTGTTGGTGAATGAGAGGATAATGGAGATCGGTGATTATTACAAACAGTGGCCCACGAAGGGAAAACAGCAGCTGTCCTTGACACGAGTGCAACACTGAATATAGAGTGATAAATCAGACAGGATGGAAGCTAAACTGATGAAAATGATATAGTGGATGAGATTGTTGGCAATGGTGTGTAGAGAGTGTCGCTATATAATTCAAGAGATATACAATTTCGGCAGCATGTGACCCCAACATGCATATCATAATGTGCATGTAAACAAATAATTGGAGTTAACTGGGTCTGAGCTTTCGATCCTTATAACAGAATCTTCGTGATGGCCATTAAGCCTCAATTTTGCTGTAGGATCGAAAGCTCATGCCCCTTTTACTCCATTTCTATTGGTTCGTCACAGTTGAACAAGCAGTTTTCAGCAGCTTTTTCTGCATATCTTAAATAGATAATTATCATAGGCACATGCACGTCTGATGATATACTGGGGTAGATACAATATACGTTGGTTGCAAAATATTATATAGCGAAATGATGGAAAACGTAAAAGGGGCACTGTAAGCTGCACATGTACCCGCCTGCACGAGCTATACAGCTCACTATATACCTGCAAGATATATTGGTGGTGGGCACTCAATGGCCTGATGGCCCATACATACAGACAAGATGGGATTATATTCGTGCCCTTTCATTATTTTCGATGACTTCATAGTCAAATTACGTATCAAAACAAATTCAGACAAGAAGTTAACGATCGATATCGCAGAAGTATAATAATGATACAACACTCTTACACTATTTTCAATGCATCAACAACTATAATAAGTGGTGGAAATCCCTATAAAAAAATCACGCTTCCAATATTGGTTGAGAACCAGTGATTGTTCCAGGTGAGAACAAACATGTGTTTATACACTGTATAATTATATCCCTCAAAGTGAGTTCGATAAGCCAAAATAAGAATAACCAAATAAGGAAAACTAAGTAGACTGCAAACAGACATCTTAAGCTTCCCACAAAAAAAAAAAATAATAATAAAGTTGCTGTTTAAGAGTTCCAGACTCTATTCCAACACAGCGATAGTTTAAATAGGCTTAGAGATATTTCGTGGATATATTTCGTGAAGTACACATCAAGCCGTTATCTTGTATGTTACCTATTATGTACGACCATGACGACGCGGAGTGTGAGGAAATAGGTAGACAATATATCATGGGGAAATGTATTGACATCAGAATCCCACTTTCAGTCATAGCAAACAATGTAAATAAATTCCGGTAGTAAAGATAATCTAAGACATCATTATGTTAACATAAAAATTATCATCTATACGTGCCATGTAACAGAATATTTTGACACAGAAGGTGAGGTAATCACACACTTAAAAACGAGTAAAGGAATTCACCAGTCCCATATCATTGTGCATTAAGAATGAGTGATATAAACTTACACATAGCACAGGAAGATTCCTTGAAGGCAAGAATCAGTTTTTATAGAGATTTAATAGAAATATAAAGAATACTTGAAATTCACGAAAGATGAAAGAGAAATGGCATCAAAAAATACCGGTACATTATTTACATAATAACGAACATGGTTGCGTTGTATAAAGAGTTCTTCTTAAATGTGTAAGCATTGGATTTTTATGACGTGTAGTCTTTTACTTGACATAATAGCGGTATGCTACGAGGTCGGTGGCCGGGATGCCAATACTTTTCTTCCTGTTGTCAGTGTTTCGGGAGAAGAAATAGCCGCACGTAGGCTTGCTTGTGGTTGCGAAAGGAGCGAGCGAGTTTAGAGCAACAAGAGGAATGTGCGCGTCCCGCGCGTGGCCACGGGACGGAGGCGATCCCACCTCGGTGGAGTCACTTGGAGCCTGGTCTTCGATGCCGACGACACCGGACGGTGACGTTTTGATTCTGGGTAGGGTGCCATCGGTTGATCTGTGATAAGAAGTGAATAATGAAGACCGTAGGGGTTAGGGCAAAAAGCATGTTGCATGTTGAGGAGTCACAACCATATCATGGGGTGCATTCCCACACAAATAGGCCTGCATGTCTAAGGAGCATGATTCTTTTCATCTCATTAACGTTATCTTATAGTATCAGATGTTCTCATTTAAAAACTTAAAAGCCGATACTCCCATCCGATGTACACAACTTGCGTTTTCTTTTTAATAAACCCAATCAAAAAAGAAAGGAAAGGAAATATCAACTCTATGAAAGAAGTATAATAGGTTGTATATTTCCAGATAATATAATGTCAATAACGAATACAAGTAATCTTATTTAGCTCTTTGATATCAAAAATAACTAATGATAGTGATTACCTGATATTCGAGGAAAAAAAACAGTTCGTGTCGCTGATATTCAGTCACTTATAGATTGAATGTTGTATTGATAGTTGCAATATAGAAACACATACACAATTCGTACAATGAAAAAAAAAATGTTAAAACGCTGCAATATAGAAACACATACACAATTCGTACAATAAAAAAAAAAATGTTAAAGGGACTGTACAGTACTGGTTGAGTTGGGGATTCATGTTTTGAACATTCGTAAGTGAGATAATGAAAAGCCTCTTATGAAATATGAAAGAGCATGTAATCTTAAGAAGGATTCAACGTTTATTTGATGAAAATTGGTTTTCAAATGGCTGAGATATCCAAAAAGTGCTAATAATAAAAGGCGACATGCCACAACTTTATTAGGATCTCTTTGTTTCACATTGTTTTTGGATATCTCAGCCATTTCAAAACCGATTTTCATCAAATAAACTTTTAATACCCCTTAGAACTGCATGCTCTTTGACATCTCATAGAGTGATTTCTGAATATCTTGCAAAACGTTAAAAGCTAAATCCTCACCTCGACCAGAACTGTACACACCCTTTAAAACACTGTAACAATCTACTTTGTCGCCCTTGTACAAGTAACCCAATATTGACTCATGCCAGAGGAGAGCTTTCTCAATGAAAATATTTGCTTGAAAACGCACTTGAGGGTCGGCGATCGATGTCAGTTTGCATAATAGATTTCATGAGACATGTGTCAATGCAATTGATCAATTCCTTTCCCAGCGTCCATGTTCCGTTCGAGTTGTTTGCGCTCACCCAACTGCATCTCCTTCCAAGGCCTAGAGTACCCGATCAGCCGTTTCGGCCATACTTTGATGGTTGTCACTATAGCTATATAGCTGTCAAACAGACACCTTGTTTAATCCCTATACACGTACTTTAATCTATAGACTCAATTTCGCTGATGCTAACGTTGTATTCAGATGTCACAAATTCATACAGACGATGCAATATTTTCGCCCAAGTATCTTTCGCAGAAGAGAGAGCGACGTTTCATACAATGACAAACCCCAGTCTGTGTGCTCTTGTTCGATTTATTAATATTACGCAGTTTGCAATCAAGAGAAAACTCATTTACTAACACACTATTGTAGACCTTATTTTGTATCATGCACTCAACATAATGAGTTCAGGAAGCGTCGTTTACCTGCTCGGAGAGAAACAACACTAAACTTCGCGTGTATTCATGAGCATGGCGAAACCATCATCGTGCAAAATGTATGCAAATACGGTATCCTGACTGGTTGGCATACGCCATTATTATTTTGATCGTTATACCTGTCTGGCTCGCGTGTCAACAGATTGTCACTTTTTGACAGCATTCTATGAAAAATAATTTATCTTCAATTTAGTTACCGTTGATAGGTATAGTCATTAGGCTACGTATTAAAAAAAAAAAATTAAATGACCTCGTAATAGAGGGTGGGCAATCCCGCATTGTCCTGTTGGTCGGACAGTATGGCTTCTCAGACAAGGAGCGACAACCAAACGTTTAAATTCAGTTCCTCGATAACCTACAACAGTCTCCCCCTCCCCCCCCCCCCCCCCTCTCCCAGTGGTCGTCTTTCCTGCAAGTAGGTTCCCAACTTTTCGGTAAAAGCAGGGAGGTAAAAGGGGTATATTTCAGGAGCAATATTCAGGGGGAAATCCCGAAAGGATCGTTGGATTATGGGGGTTTATATGATTTTTCCCGAAATATTTCTATTAGGGGTAAAGCTTTCAAATCTTTCCCCAACAACCTTAGGGTCCCGATATAAGGGTTAGTTTAAAATCCTCGAAAAATTCCGAAATATACGTGCATGTACAGGAATAGTGCGGCTTCTTCATGGTTTTGCCCCGATTCCCCTGAATGTGCTTCAATGTGCATATTTTGTTGCAATGCATGCCGGCTGGCCTTCTTTTCGCAGGAAAGTACATCTTCTCTTGTATATTCAGCATGAGAAAGTCCCTAAAGGTATTCTTGTCAGCAAGTGCTGAAATTGTGGACACTCTTCACCTCGGCATTCTCGGTTCCTTCATCCAAAGGGTAATTTTGCTAGCGAGTTTCCCTCCAAAAATCTGTGAAAGATCATGATGTGGGGTAATTTTAATGGCCTCCTTTCCAAAAGCCCGTGATAAGGGGTCAAAATTAGAACCAATTTCCATCCTCGAAGGGGGTAGAATCAGGAGCAAGCATGTGTATGGTTGACCACATGGGGGGGGGGGGGGAGGGGATACAGTCAGTACGAATATGATCGGAAGGAGAGACGATATGCAATATCTCAACTGGGTTGTCACCCCGGTTGTCACACCGCTCTTTCAGTTGAATGTGATGGGCTGTGATTTTGTCATCTTCGGCGTATGCATCTCATACTTCATAATTTCTCATTCGTTACAACTGCAAATTTTGCATTAAAAATCAAAACTTGATTTCATTATCTGGGAGTCTACGCCCTAAAAGCAATGCAGCATTGCTTAATTTTATGCAGATTCCTCACATTCACATGTATTGATTCTGTTAAGTTTGTATTCAACAATTTGCGTGCACCCTCAATGCGTGATATGTTTGTATTTTGCATGTAGGTGCCTAAACATGGTACTTACACGGAACATTAAAACCATTTCGAACTAAACCAATTCGTTATTGGTAACCTGCTGGTATTTAAACTATTGGTTACACAGAACCAGAAATTCATACACAATAACTATGAAGTGGCGTCTTGACACATTGGTTTCGGGAGGGTCAATAAACATAGATGATAATGATGACGTATACAATGTCAGAAGCTCAAAAACAGCTACCAATGAATGAGGGAGATAACCAGGTTGCAAGCAACCTAAATCGTAGCAACTGACCGGTTTCCAAGCTGAGAGTGGATGTTGCTCGGTCGCACTGGCGCGAGGACTTCAGTGGTAGTCAATACCCGTAGCGTCGACCGCGAGCTCGATGATCCAGACGACACACCGGAGAAAGGTTCCCTCATGAACCTGCTCCAAAATGCTGGGTTTGGCAGATTCCCGGTTACGTACTGATCTCCTAGGGGCACCAGATCTGCTTTACGGGTTCCGTAGAAGCTCTGGTTAATTTGTCCCTGGAATCCTGAGTTAGGCATGATGACTTTTGACGATACTTTGCAAGTGTAGATGTCCTAGATAAATCTTGTATACAATGTGAGCTGCGAAGAGAGACCGTGGTTCCCACCTCCCTGGTTCTACCGATGCGTTGGGGATGCTCTTTGACAAATGCTTCTTCAACTTTCCAAATGAAATATCACACTTTCTTTTCTTTCGCTCTGGATGGCCACAGGGATATGCCCCTAGATTTTTGTATGAAAGTGTGCATCTAAAGATGAGATGATGGCAATTAGACCTACACTGCGAGGGGGCCACAATTTAATGTACTTCTGTTGATTTAGTGGGTTTGTAACGTATTGTTTAACACAATGATACTGGCTAGACTATTGTCAGTGGCGCGCTCAACACATGTGTAACGCGCACACACAGACAGGTTTGCTAGTCTTTATATGCAGACAGGTTTAGACACTCTACGCCTCGTAGTGCGGTAGTGTTTCAAAAGAATCATTTAATAAAGGTCGACATGTATCTTTCATCTCTAATAACAAACATCTCAAAGGTATCGATGCAAATAATTTCACGTTTTCCGTACATTTGATGAATTTGAATTTGAAGGTATAGCAATATTACTGCGGAATTTAGACTAATCTGTCAAGGCCCCATTGTTGCCAACGAGGGAGCGTATCGTTACTACCTTATTATGCATCATTGGGCTTACTCCACTCAGCCGAGGGGGTCTCTATTGTCATGCTAATGACGATCACTTATTTGTATAATTGGGAACACAGTAAACTTTCGATCTGCTATGCCCACTCTGTTTAAAGACAAAGCTGATCGATCGATTCTGTATTTTATTATTCTTACGAAGACCACGCCACTGTTCTCGACTTGACTAGAGATCTCCGTTTTGAGATGCCACTAGCCACACCCCCACAAAGTAAACACAAACGAATTATTGGAACATTATCGAAACGTCTCTTCCCTCAGCCGTATAGACTGCATTCTTCATTCAAAAGACCAGTGGGCCTATCAATTTTTATTTATAGAATTCAACATAATAATTCTTACCCCCTCTCCTTCTCCTCCTCCTCCTCTCTTTCTCTCTCTCTCTCTCTCTTTCTACAATCATAATATTTTTTTTCCTTTCCCTCAATCTTGCGAGCAGACTACACGGTGGAATCAATGGTTCGATACCTTTATCTTACGGATGTATGCTCAACTGTTATCTGCGCGTAATCTGCGCTTCATAATTATGACATCATA
Organism: Diadema setosum; assembly: GCF_964275005.1. Lineage (NCBI taxonomy): Eukaryota > Metazoa > Echinodermata > Echinoidea > Diadematoida > Diadematidae > Diadema > Diadema setosum. The sequence goes on from NC_092689.1 coordinate 13,897,941, forward strand.
GATAATATGCGCGTTTCATCTTTCGTCTTCTTCCCGATCACCATGCTGGTATGTTGACCACTGATGTAAATTCAGTCAACAACGTATGATCAGAGAAGGGGGAACGTATAAGAAAGACAGCAACATAATAACAAGAAGATGAATTATTTCACTACTATTTTCCATACTTAGTGATTCAGATTGATGATAGGACAAGTTTCGAAAAACCATTGTGAAGGAGAAAACATGGAGACTCTGTCGAAATGATTGCTGTACCAGCAGAGGTTCGAATCTGGGACCCACCGGGTCCTCCAGTATACACTGCCCACGTATCTCGTACCGTACAGTCCACCGACCTCTTCGGTCCTTACGGGGAACCCAAAATAACCCACCACAGTGTCGCGTAAGTACAGAAATACACTGTATTTTGTCAATTTTTGTAACAGATTGGAACTATGAGGTGTATGATCTTTTGTTTGGATTCAGTTATATTTACATGCATCCGCGTACACATACGGAAACTGCATGAATTTTATCTTTTATTTCTGAAGGTTATTTAACAGACATGTTCATTTAATGGGGTTTCAATTTTAAGAATGTTATAAAAATCGAATATTTCAATTTTTGAAGTATATTGTGTAACTGCAAATATGGCAAATGAGGTGATGGATGGAGATTTTGATTTTTTTACTCATCTCTGTTGTGCATGTTGCAGTATAAGTAGCAGCCGTAAAATTTGCATCTTGATGTGCTCCTAGCGACTAGAATTGTGTGCTCACGGAAGTGTTAATCTTTCAACACTTCAATGGCTCCATGCAATTATTGGCAGAGAGATATCATATCCTTAAATATTATATTCTTGCTAGACTATCTCACTATCTCTAGACTAATTCAACACTAAGCAAAACAGGCCCACGAGTACGACACTATAGGTAAAAACGACCCACTATAGTGAGTTTGACATTACGTCATGGGGCCTAATGTTTCTGTCTCGAGGGCCTTGTTTGCTTAATGCCGAATTCTTGTGCCTCGTTTGCTCAGTGACGGACTCATGATGGGCCTTAAACTTTTGCTTGGTGTCGAACTCATGTGCTGTATGGCTCGTGGGCTGTGTAGGCCCTCTTTGGCTGTACGACTTATGGACTATATGATTCGTGGACTGTTATAACTCGTGCGTGTCATTCTCGTGACGTGCACCTGTCACCCCTTTCTGCAGAATTTGAATGTTTTTAATTGTGAAGTGCTTGATTGTTTAGTCTTGCGCTCGCAAAGAACATTTCATTCTCGTATAAAAAAAAAAAAAAAAAACAAATACGAACAAACCAGGTGGGCATGAGATGACAGAATAAAACGAGCAGTTCGTGTATTCAGTGCCTCGTATAACAACACATTTCCCTGAATTCCCCAGCAGATATCCAAGTCAACCGAGAGGAAAGTAATTCGTTTGAATTTCGATGTAAAATCATCATACATACTAGTAACTTTGAAAAGGAGTTAGATACAGATACACGTATAGAGCTAATGCCGTAATACGGCGTATACGTTTACTTGCGATGTCGTGAAGTCCTCCGATTCTTTCAAAATGTTGTGCTGACGTATATACAATATAATACACATAATTTATTTCCGTTTGTCATTCCGAAATAGCATCGGTCAACATCCACGATTATTTGTTGTACCGAAAAGGTGGGTGGCGTGGAATATTGACAGGAAGTATGTGAGCATTCGTCATATGCCCCACCCCGGTTGTTTTGTTTTTGTTTTGTTTTGCTGAAAGGGAGTCTGCCGGTTTTTAAATACTTTTTCTAGTCAATAATACAAAAAGGATAAGGATTATTGATATAGGGGATAAACAGGACATTGTCTACAGAAGATAAATGCAATCAGACATAAATACAAACTTTTACAACTTCAACAGTGAGTCATTTATTTGCATTCTACCACATGTATATTATTTCAATTAGCAACTCTGCACAAATAACACTTCGATAACTAAATGACACTATCAACTGACTATACATAAATCATTACAATGCAACTTCACTCTTTACGCGAAATGTTATGTGATTATCATCAATGTATAAGCACTCAAACTAAGTCAGTTACACAGGTAACCCGATTCCAAAACATATAACAACTTTTAACGAGACAATTTGGCAATATTGTCCAGACTTATAATGTTCGCATGTAAACGTCTTTATACCTATTTTCAAAACGTCGTTAACAGTCTGATACACCTTTATCAAATCTAATTCAGACCAAAAGTCCGTCTTGATTTAATGCATGTATATTCTTAATATCGATATACATTCCCTCCATTGTCCCCTTTACATACTTGGTCTTTAATTAGAAAAAAAAAAGAAATGTTGTTGTCAAAGCTCCGCCTCATTAGTTCATCATTTAATTGGCATAATTATGTATGCATCACTACACTTCCGTGTATTCTGTTTTTCTCTCTTTATCTCTTTTTCTTGTTTTCCACTGATCATACCCATCAGTTTACATCTGCCTGTGATATTGTATTTTGTTTTGATTCCTTAATAATAATAAAACACAAAAGAAAACTTTATACTTTAATTGTATCTAGACATCATATTTCACATAAATATGTGTACCACAAGAATTTGTTCTGCATTTTGATTAAAGTGAATTGATTTGGAAACGATTATAAATATACAATGTTCCTCAAATCTAGAAGAGCGCACATCAACGCAGCGACATGATTACTGCTTTGTTTTGTTTTGTCTTGTTTTTGCGACCACTACACTGTATTACGGTACCGAAATATTGAATGTACATGTATAATCATTTCAGTGGAAAGGCGTGTTATGCATTAAGTGTCAAATGATGCAGAAGGGTGCCGTTTTGTTGGGGCAAGGGATTAAAGTTTTCAAATCTGGAAGATATAACACGTGTGCTGCAATATTTTTTCCCCACAACCTGACTGTAACATCATTCAATTCCTTGTAACATACACTGCAGTATCAGCCCGGTCTCTTTTCAAAGAGTTTCAAAAAATAAGCCACGGGGTCTTAAACTATTTGATCACCAATTCTTGTAGATTGCCACCCCCTACCCAGTGGGCTTTATTATTTTGTCTGAGGCAAACTTTTTAGACAATTCTGACCCAAGATCAGACGACAACGTTTCTCGGCCCGCGAGAGGGAGATTTCATTCATCAGTAAACCGGTGGGCTACAAGGCAAATCAAACTTTCTTTCTTTCAAACATATTCATTGTTGGAGGCAGATTCCACCTGTGGTCTCTTTTGTGGCGTTGAATCAACATCATATGATGACGAGCAAAGCTTCCTAACAATTGGCAATTGTTTGTATATTCAACCATGTTGGCATTTCCTCCCGATCCATGCTTTTTCAAACGATTATTTCGTCTTAAATCAGGAATACATCGTGGTCCATTGATTAAGTAACAGGAGCAATTTCTAGTGATCACAGCCAGTGTTTGATGATGGTGGACTACACGCACTGCAACTGTAACGCACTTTGTGGCTGTTTGATGTTGTTTTCACAGTGAGTCTTATATGTGTATAGCCTTCAAAACAAACTGTGTAGCAAGTTTCACTTCATTTTCTCATCACAAGCTTTCCAGCAAAAATGGATGATATGTTTCTGAGTCAAAGTCTGACATGCAAACAATCACATGCCTGCAGTGGCTGGAGCGGTGACGCACAGGTACCCAAAGTTAGGGGGAATACCCATTCTCATTTTCCGATGTTCCGTCGTCCTCGTGAAGAAGTATCCGCACGTTGGCTTTTGAAAGGACGAGAACGGTACCATGGAACTGTGCGCGGCGCCGCGGCCGACGCTCGGCAAGTTCAGACGCGGCTGCGACGCGGACTGCTGTGCGTAGAAGCCCACTGGCGTCATGGGAGCACTCGGGTTAGACATGGCGTTGATGGTAGGTAGCTTGATGCTATGTATCTTCGTGATGGTCGTCTGTCCGCCCTTCCGTTGCCATGGTAACTGCGAAGGATCCTGGCTGTAGAGACGGACCAGTTCCATGACGTTGTACTTATTGTCGCCATAGGTGTTCTGAGTGTAGTTTATTGTTGGGCGAAGTTCTAGCGTTGACATCGGCATGCTGGACGATTTAGCTGTTGTAGAGAGATTGACATACGATTACATTCTTGCGTAAATCCATCATGAGATATTTTGTTGGTTCAAACATTTAATTACAGATTACAATACGCAGACTATGATACACATCATGTCATGATTAGCTAGGATAAGCGAACAAAACATTGAACAGTAATAATCTTAACAGTTCAATAACAAGGTTTGCAAGGCGTGAACGGTGGTAAGGTGCCTGAAACATCCCCTCTTGGGTTGCGTTGGGCGGAAATAAATTGAAATGAGGGCACGATCACATTAACATTCGGTGCAGTTAGGTTTGCTTTTCTGAGCATCAAGGTATAGAGCTCATAAGAAAAAAATCAGTGTAGCAAATCATTATGTCAAATGAAAACGATGCGTTTACATGGATCGAATGAGATTTTTAACCATGCAGAAAAGGTTTACCAGACGTCAATGATAAGAGTAATCAAAATAAAAAACGAAAATGCCATGTGGGCAATTACTTCCTGAATGAAAATTCACTATATATCATACAAAGTAAAATTCAATCACGTTAAGAAAATGGGGGTTGTCGAGGGAAGAAGACCAACGTACACTCCTTATGCGTCGATGTTCATCACAGACGTGACACAGCATCATCAATCAATTTTGCTGCTGTTCACTGCATTGTATATGTAGATTGGCGTCTTGTTTCGCCTTAACAGTTCACCAAAAATAGCAAAAGGGACCTGAATTATATCTGAACCTCGTTATGTGTGTGTTATTATGAGACTAATAAATTGCTCCATATTGTTTACATGTATTAGTTTCTGAATCGTAGTTATTGTTCTCTTTTATGGCACACGTCAATAAAATTTCGCAACAGCTATACAAAAATCACACAATCTTCCTAAATAGGGTCACTGTTACAATATGGCAATGCTTGTGCAGGAACAGCTTTTTCGGGGGGGGGGGGCTGCCGGAAATTTGCCATGTTTTTCACAATCGTTTTCTTTGTATTTTTAGATAGAAGCACCTGACTTGTCATTTTAGACAGTGATTTATAGTTACGGTCACAAAATGATGGCAAACGTGCATTTAACTTGGTACGTTTCCCATCAGTTTGTAAGATTATCACGCGCAATTCTTTTGTCCAAAAGATTAAGATTCTTGTACGCCCGGTGATATTCACATTTTGGTCAAAAGCAGTAACTATAGGATAATATATAGTATGTTATTTTCCCTTTATTCCTCTTGCAACTATACATGCGTACGTCCCAAATTCGGCTAAGTTATGAATTATGGAACGGTTGTTATATCAAAATTTATCGTACAATGTAATCATATCATTACATAATGATAAAACCCAATTTTCTTTCTTTCTTTCTTTCTTTCTTTCTTTTTTCTTCATTCTCTGCAATCATTAAAGTCAGTAGATTTGATACGCAGTGCATAGACTACAAATTGTCGACCTACATTACTAAGGCTTGCAAAGTATGATATAAGTGGAAGGCATTCAAACATATAGGGCCTATACATAATAATCAGGGAACCTCTCTGCTGATATACTTGCACAATGATGTATAATACCGTGTGATCTTGGTCGTGTCGTGCGTCGGGGGCTAAATGATAATGCATCTGAGTAAGTAAATCTTTGATTAAGAATATCATACATTACTTAATGGGACGCGATGAATTCTTCTTAGAGTAACTCAAACGACTTGTATACACATACCCCAAACGCTCAGGTGTGAGTATAAGCCTGTCTGATACTTACGTGTATTTTTAACAATTATTGTCTTTACCATGAAGACAAACAAATATGACTGCTATAGCAAAAAGGGTCCATTGCTATGTTCATACTGAATACGCAAAAAGGTTGCAAATATAAACAAATATTAAATAGGCCTATACGTACCGTACCGTATGTTTCCACCTGCAAGACGAAGTATGGATAGCGGTTGATTTTCGGTTGACTTGTGGTCCTCCCGTTCCGAGTTAGGTGTAAACAAGTGTTCCGCTTTCACTTGTACATGAGATTCAACTTGACTGGACCATTCCTGAAAAATGGCTGTCTCCAATGCAGCCAAAAAGCCGTCGTCTTTCCCGTTTTCTAACTTTCTTTTTGGAATGATAAACTTGATAAGTTAATGGGCCTAAAAGAAATGAACAAACTTCTGTGTTTTATATTCGTTGATTGAACGACCCTGCTTGCTTTAGTGGGTGTATACCACGCGTGTATAGTATTTGTGTGAATGGCTTTAGAAGTCAGCGAAGATTGCGGTAATCCGTAAGCCCACTCCTGAAAATAAGAGTAACAAGACATTATGTACGAGAGTATTGCGTAGAGTTCCTCTTTTTCCAGGTGGGGGTTTATAGCAACGCAAAGCTTCACCGGTTACCGGGAGACAATCGGATTTCTGCCACTGACAGAAGATTAAGAGTGGTGCCCTATCATTCCTCTCTTTGTTTCCACGTATCAATACGTGAACAGCTCGTGACAGAGGTGCAACGATTTGATATTTACCATTAAGCGCTACTGTACACCTGTTTACACGCTGTGCTGTCTGTCGATGGCATTCGATTCTTGGAGCGTTCGCTTTTCCGGGTTAGAAGGTCAAAGTCCAAATCGGTGACGACCTGAGAGTGGAAATCTGATGTCGACGTATTGCTGGTAAAAAGAAAGAAAGAAAAGAAAAGATAGAGACATATTCAAGACATACAGCATCGTGCCATGATACGCCATGGTAGGCACCCGGGTTTTCGGACTTCTCTTTAATGTATGCATACATGTAAGCACTTCAACTCTCTCTTTAGATATGATAGGTTTGCCTCTATAACACTGAAGGGAGTTGAACCCCAAGTGTAGGATTATGTGGATAGAGTGGATGCAGAATAGTAGGGCACATCAGTGAGGTTGAGAGAAATCGGACAATCCGCTCAAAAGTTATGAATTTTTAGAGTTTCCGTAACACAATTTACTGGATGATTAGACTGCAACAATTTGCGATGTGGCAGGACGACAACGATATAAAAGGAAAAAAATAGAGAGAATTCAACATTTATTTTCAGTTTTTCTAGCATAATGGAAGACCACTGAACTTCCCCTTTCAGAAAGCGGAGAAAAGTGGAATTTGTACTTTTCATAAAAAGAAATTTAACTTCGTAAAATTCACTCTAATTATTAAATTTTCTTAACCCATCGTTGTCCTGTGATATTACGCTTGGTTGTAGTGTTCTAGGGATGGTCATACCAAAACTTTAAAAACGCATAAGTTTTGAACGATTCCTTCGAGTTCCTCAAACTTGACTCACATTGTGTTCTACAAATATTTTTTGCACTTATCCAATCCATATATTTATATTTGGGCCTCATTTCCCGTTGAAATATTTGCCCTGATTGATCAGTGAGTTATAAATGCCCTGTATGTAATTAGAAAATGATTAATTCTCAACGAATGCAAACACGATTAGTAAAATGAACATCTGTAAACGCATCTTCAGTGTCGATAAATCGACCACATACGGCACGTGTAGGAGAAGCCGCGCGAGGCAATTATTTGAGCCCTCTATTGGCAGAAAATGTACAGGCACACAGCGCTGCTGCCTCATTGGCACTGAACCATGATAGGGGCCCCCAGTTCTGGTTGCGGTGCTGTGTGTTTTTCTCCATAGTTTGGTATTTTGCTGTGAAATAAAGTAACCTTTAGCATTTTTGCAAATACTACAGTATTGACCTGGCGTAATATCATCAGAATTCATCAGGTTAGATACATGTACTCCTTTTGTGGATGAATAGTTCCAGCGGATTATTTCATCTCATGGATAATGAAGGAAGTGTATTTCCCGTTAGTTCACTCAAAAGCCCCGAAAAGGAGCTGAAATCGAAATTTACTACCTGACATCAAAGCTATCTAATGACGCAAATGGGAATTGCTGATGACTCTGATAAAAGAATCAGACTGAAATGAATGATTTATGCTCAGAAATACAATTGTAATAAGCCTTGATTAGGTGTGAAGCTTCGTCAATCCTCATCTACTGCATCTCGCATCCTCTCACCTTCTCTTTGTTTCTCCCTCGTTTTTTGTCCATCCTTCCTCTTTCATAACTTGTTTTTCAGTTTATTTGACTATTTACTACACTTCCATTGTCTCTGTGTATATCTGTTGTTTCGCTTATACTGTTTCATGTCTTTCTTTGACGTATTCATCTTGCCTTTAGTTCCATTTTCCTGCGCCTCCGTCCTTCTGTCTTTGTTCAGACTAACAATAACAGCCCAGCAACTAAAAGATGATTCTGTCCTCTCATCCTTTCTCTGCGATGCTAATCTCCTATGCAATTCTCACTTGGAACAAAGCGTTTAAAGGAGATCGTTCAATCATCTTGAAACGAGCAACAAAGCAACAAAGGCTCTCGAATCTTCATGCCTCCAGGGGCCAACTCCTCGCTCCCTTCCGGTCGATAATTCGGGGTTGTAAAACATAAAGAGGCAGAGCTCCGATGTCGTAGGCAAATCGATTTTCATCTCTTCTTCGGTTGAAATACCTCCACAAATAAAATTGTCAATAATCTAAAAGCACCATAGTGGCCCACTTTGCTGGACGTCTGTAATGACTAGTGTCAGATTCACCTATCGCGGTTACAGTCGTTGTTCATTCACGTCGATGTGTTTCGATATATTTCGATACGAGGTCGGAGACTGGTGTCGTCTGGTGTGAGTGCCCTAAGCTATAGCGACCATCTCAGTTTCCTTCGATTGGAAATTCATCATTGTTAACTTGTGATACTCCATTCACATCGAGAGAGAATCGTCGAGATCCCTGATGTGCACGACATGCCACACGATATACAACGATGTTTGTCGTGGTCGGTGACATCCATATCGCTATTTGGTGAAATCGAACCCCGGACATTTCCCTGACAACTCACCCCAGCTGTTGGAGTTCCGTGCTGGAGGAGCCTTGCTCTCTTACCTCACTGACATTTGCATGATTGTCGCGACTGTTGTAAATATTTCCTCGGTCAAACATGGCTTCGCTCACGATGTTGGACATCGTCCAAGTGTGCCAGCGCAGAAAATGGTAATAATGCTCTCTTTTGCTGTGCGTATAATACTTTTTTCATTATCAAAGAAGACCCAGACGACGAAATATAAAAATGAAAATGACAGAAGCAGAAGAAGAAGAAGAAAAAAGAAGAAGCGGAGGAGGGGAGAGGAGGAAGAAGAAGAAGAAGAAGAAGAAGAAGAAGAAGAGGGAGGAAAAGGAGGAGGAGAAGAAGAAGAAGAGACGGAAGTAGGAGGAAAAAGAGGAAGTAGAGAAAGAGGAGGAAAGTAAAAGTGAATGTATTAGTTATGCTACTCCTTCAACTATGGTAGTAGTAGAATATACTAGGAGTACTAAGAAGGGAAGCAAAGTGACTGAGAAGATTGAATAAGTATGATGTGGAGACAGGACACGAGGAAGAAGATGATGGAGAGAGAATAGGAGGAAATGAAAGAGGAAAATTATGAGGGGACAGAATGCGTAGTGTGCAGATGTAACGCTACTGCTGGCCATAATGACGATTGTAATCGTAATCATCTCAGAATTCCTCATTGTGTGTCGTGACATTTGAGACGGTCTTTTTATGTAAGAAGCACAGTGTTAATGGTTAAGTTTGCAATCCAAAGGAGCGCAAGGACTCGACCATCACGTGCCTGATTCCTTCTCCTGTTTCCTCTGTCTCTTGCTTTGTCATTTTGTATTTGTATCTAATTCTATTTCTTTATTAGCCATTGCTCCATTATGATGAAATTGTGCTTTTCTTTTTTACTCTTTTTGTCGCATGAAGGTCTTTATATATCTAGAATCATCCGTCTTTTTAGAGGTCAACTTCATGCAATACTATAGGCGATCATCTCTGCATTCTTCTATTTTTCCCCACAGGGAATACCAGCAAGCAGTCCCACCTCTGGGCGGTAAATACTGGGGCGAGAAATTGACGGAGTATGGAGGAATCGGAGGACACCCGTTCTTGGGTCGGCGAAGAGTCCGGGATCTCTTCGTCAGCCGCAGCCATCGTCATTTCGGCAGCGGCGTTGTCAAACCGTGAGACCAATTTGTGTATTCGCTTGTTTGTACTTCTCTCACTGTCTGTCTGTCTGTTTGTTTGTTTGTATGCTTGCTTGTGTGTTTTATGTCTGCCTGTCGGTCCCTCTACGGGTATGTAGGCGAACTTTTATCAACTTACTATTTCATCCACCTTTGGGAAGTTTCTTTCGCTTTAAATGATGATCATTAACAACCGTTTGATCGAACGCTCTAAGCATCTGCAAGAGTTTGTATAGACTGTCTTGAAACCATCAATAGGTGTTGAATATTACTCATGAACTTTGTTCAACTTACTCTCTGTTATATTCTTGTACGAAAAAGTAGTTCAAAAATAGAATGAAATAAAATGAAATCAAAATAAGCAAGTGACGCCATACTTCTGAATCCATCGATGTCATAATCATCATTGTTTCCATTTTATTATTTGTGATTTTGAACCAAAAAAAAAAAGTGGCAATCACTAATAATTGGCCATCCTAGTAAACAAAGGGCCAGAACTTTACCAGTCTTTCTTCAGTCAAATCGACATGAATTCAATTGTCATCATTTCCTTTTGCCTTTTAAAGTCACAATTCATGACAAATGAAAGTCTATATGACTATCGTCAATATTCTTGTCAAAAGAAATGTCGCGGTAGCTTACAGAAATAATGATCCGAAAAGAGTACATTATTGGATGCCATTACATTTCATGCGTTCCAAAGTAGCAGGTCTAGGCCTGCATTGATCGTTTAAGTATTCAATTAACCTCGATTTTGCTTTCGTGTCGAACAGGATGATGTATGACCAGCCCTACAGGTTGACTGATTTGGCGAAGAGCGGATGCCGAATAAACGATGAACGGTAATTCTATGCTTTTGCTTCTGTTGAATTCTCGAGATTCGGATCAGCAAAATGTCGTTAAGCGTACAAAATTTGAACTATCAGTATTTGCCTTGAAATTCAATAAGGGATTCATGTCTGTTATATAACTTGAATAGACAGTGACTCGTCGGAGATTACATTAAACCGTTGTTTGGGTGTGGTTGTCGAAAAACATACGCACACAGTAATAAGATAAAACAAAAGCAAAGAAAGTACTCAAAATTAATTGTGTAGTTATCCCTCGAGACATGACCTTCTCATAGACCCAAGTCTGGCAGAAAACCATTCCTTCAGAAAAAGGTCAATTCAAATTGAATTGCTTCCATCGTTTGGTGTGTCAAGGATGTGCAGAATATCACCTCACTGTATAGATAGAGATATTGCTTGAATGAGTCTCCTTCGTCAGTTCACATCATAACACCAAGTCACCTTGCCTAATGACTCTTAATGTCGTTCTTCCTTTCAGCTTATCGGCGCCTATGAAAACACCTTTTGAAGGGTGAGTATCAAGGTGTAGCTTTTAGGTTTGAGCGACAGAGAGGCACCACTGCGTGCTCATCTACGTAGTTTACTCCTGACGATACAAGGGATGAGATTATAGCATACTTTCCATCCTCGCTCCCAGAAAATGTGCAAATTTAACAGATTTTTTCATTATTATTTATGCGTTCAACTTCCTTCTTGTATATTGTTCAATTCTAATGTTAGATTTTTACTTGTTTATTACCATATAGGAGTATTCTCATTATGCCATTAAAGCAGTGATACTCATGTACAATGCTACCCGTAAGACTTGAAATTGTAATGGTTTACAGCATAGTATAAGACGACCATGATAACTAGGAATTCTATGAATGTCTTCACATCAAGTAGATGCACTCTCCATTCTTGGAGGTATCAACGTAACAGATAGTGTAAATTTAAAACAAAACAAAAAAATACGTTGAGAATTTGTGTGAACCACATACATCCATGACCATAATCTCGTATGCTACTCTCTACGGTGACGAAACACGCTGCCTAATTGGGGACGAGCTTTCTTGACTATATAGTTATTACCACTGGAAGATTGTTCTCGTTCGGATCAAACAATGCCATGACCGAGCAGTGCCTCATAAAAGAGCGTTAAAGTGCGCGGAAGAATTACATTTTTTCCTCCCGTGATTATACATAACTGCAGCTTTCCCCGCCAACGAGATCGCTGGCCTGGCAACCACCCGTACTACTCCCACAAATCCATGTTCGAAGTCTTCCCGGATGGCAAACCAAAACAAGATGCAAAAGGTAATAAGTGCCCTTCGACGCTTATCAGACAATGATGATTGAAGGACATTTCTTCTTCTTCCGCCTCCTCTAAGGAAGATAGAAATATGACATAAAGGGGATGATAATAAGCACTAGAATTTAATAGAAGAATGGAAACATGAAACAAATTTATGATTGCAACTGATTGACAAATTGCCCTACATCGACGTAAATAAGCACTGAATTGATCAGTGTTTTTTAGTAGTAGCCATGATAAAAAATCATGAACGTACACACTCGAGCAGGATTCGAACCTACGACCTCCTGATCACCGGTGATCAGGAGGTCGTAGGTTCGAATCCTGCTCGAGTGTGTACGTTCATGATTTTTTATCATGGCTACTACTAAAAAACACTGATCAATTCAGTGCTTATTTACGTCGATGTAGGGCAATTTGTCAATCAGTTGCAATGAAAACATCTCGACGGAAGAAATTCATGAATTTGAATAAATTTATGATTGTCATGCTTAAGGTTCTTGCAGCAAACCTGTGCTGAGTTTCGTGAAATCGAAAATCAAAATATAATGACTCTTCGTACTCACTCGAAGTGTGACATCACAAATGAAAGCAAAACCGTTTCGACATCGTTAGTCAAACCTTTAGCAAAGTCTATATTCACTTTTGCTTTGTCGTGTTTACAGCGTCATCGTCACAGCGAGTAAACAATATTAGATTTGTGGACGTTGGGAAAGCGTTCAGTATCATGGATGATAACAAAAGTGTCATAAACCGGCATTACTTTACCATTAACACACTTTTGCGGTCTCTGAGTTACAAAGTTCATTGTTATCACAAATCTTTAATTTTGTTTTGGTCTCGTGTTGGAACATTTATTCCTTCTTTATTTTGGCGAGGAAATAAGAGACAATTTCTCAGTTTGTAATCTTTTCCTCATATTATGTCAGGATGATGAAGCACAATGTATTCGATAATTTTGGTTCACCAGTGTTATTCTTTTCTTGCCTACAGAAAATGCTATAGACGGCAGAGCGTCATTTCAATCGGTGAGAAATAAGAAACAAAATATATCTGAGTTTGAAGTATTAATCTCTTCCAAGGTTTAACAAAGACATTTTCTTCAGTCATCAATTTGTGTGTTTGTGAGCTCGCGCTTGTTTGAAGTCAGTATTGTTAAGTGAATCACATTGTCGGTATATAGGGGAATAGGGATCATTCCAGAAAGTTGGGTGTGAAGAGATTTAGTGATGATGGAGAATGAGCAACATAACAGTAATATTGATCACCATGGGAATGTCAACAAGTATTTTCATGATGCAAACCTGATTCCCTATTCCTTCCTTATGAGAACTAATGGACGGTAGCCTACGTATTCACTATAACTATCAAGCGTAATGAAAGAGTAGAAGAACAATGATTTAGAGTGATAGCAACAGAACAGAAAAGTAACGGTTATTTTGAAAATATTTTCGTTATAGACCAGTTCGAACTCTTCGTACGATGATGCCCTGCGTCGGCTTCATGAAAAGCTCTACCACACTTCCCTCTACCAAGACTCTTACCAAGGCCGTGCCCGAGACTCCAAGAATACCGACTACCAACATCCATCAGCCGCTTCAAAATGGGAGCGACTCGATCCCGCAGTGCCGTTGACATGGCAACGGGATGTCGAACCAGCCAGATTGGAAGCAAGAGGAGGGCTCCTTGGAGGCAACCCGGTATTCTTGGAGAGTGATGTGATTAGAGAAGAGAATACTGATGACTGCGACAAAGAGCAAAAAGGAGTTGAAGAGGAAGAGGAGGAGGAGGAGGAGACAGGAGACGGTGAAGATGTGGGTGATGATACCAAGGAACCTTTGATGAAGAGCGACCCCGCTGGGCAGCGCGGCATCCTAGTCGGTGACTCACAGGGACTACCAAAGTCCTCAAAGAGTGGTTCCGTTGGCACAAAGCGGAGCGTCAGTTTCAACGACACGCCAGAGATCCTCGAGAGTCGCGAGAACACCAGGGACAGTGGCTACACCATTCCCGGCACGGGACCCTGCTGGCCACCGAGCACATCGCTAGTCATTGAGAACATCCGCGGATCCCAGCTCCTGGAGCGCCGAGACATCACGCAGGTTCCTCTTGCTGCTCCTGGCCCAAATTCAACTGGCCGAAAGCTCCTCTCGTCCTCAAAGATAGGAGAACACATCAGAACTTTACCTCACCCGTCAGCACTGCGTTCATCCAGGTTTCCCTCCGTACCACTGCCGTCTTCTCTGATGATGGATTCTGGCGCACTGAAGTCAGCATCGGCAAACAATGTCGGCCAACAGGTGGACGAGTCTGGGGATATACCAGATTGTGCCGAACGTCTCTCACAACCTTTCAATACGAGCATGCTTTACAGCAGGCAACAAAACCAGCCCTTCACGATTCCCTCCAGTTATCGGACTCAAGCTGTTAAACCGTCGGCGGCACTTCCGGGCATCCGATCATCGTCGCACCCCGTACGCAAGCTGCAAGACGAGCTGGCGAAGCGAATTATGATACGGAAGGGGGCAGGGTGTACCCCTCTCGTCCTCCCACCCGCACCCCTCTCAGACTGCCTCACCCCTTCAGGGAGTAAGACGCCTCACCGACTGGGTCTCCGCTTCAAGACTGAGGCGCACAAACGGTGAGGTTTCAGCTCATGCATCTTCAACTTTTACGTTTTTATCGGGAAATGAATGGTTACATGAATATTTCGTTCTCACTCTTCCACTGCGTTAATCACGGTCTGTAATGATTCGACAATATGAAAACCGTGTCAAGAGCTCTTATACAACGCAACATCCTTACTCTGACAGACCAATTTAAGCTTCACAAGAAACATGGGTCCACTGCACTCTCTGTTTAACTTTTATAATTATGTGTATCTTCATTTCAAGGCAATTTCTGGAACAGTTAAAAGTTAGTCTAAAAAATGAAAAAAAAAAAAAAACTTTTAACTGGTCTGCAGTTCCCCTTTAATGTTTTCCCAGTCAGGACGACGTCAAAATTTTAAGATATTAGCATCTTCATTACTTTCAAAGGTGTTTCTACTTGTAAAACTCTACAATGGAAATTATACCATCACGTTTCTCTTTACCTTCACGTCTCACAGATACCACGCGATGTACCCGGAGCAGACACCGGATCTACGGAGCTCAAACCATTCTGGCAGAAAATGTTTCTTTGACGGCGACCATTCGTCCGTCTTCAGAGGTTAACGGCCACATGATGTCATGAAAAACTATTTCTTCTTCTTCTTTTTTTAGTAATGCAAATGCTAGATCAAGGCATTCGTAGAATCTCCAAAATGAATTTCAAAAGTTCAACGAATATTGTATACAAGATCACAACGAATATTCATTTGAGTGATGAATACAAACAAAATATTTCATAAGATTGCCACAGTAGGTAAGAGTCATAACAGGTCGAAACCAGGGAGATATCACTTTATCTCATGCAAACATACACTATTTTGTTAAAGTTTCTCTCTCCCTCTCTTTCTCTCCCTCTGTCTCTCTTTCTATCTGCCTGTCCATCTATCTATCTATCTATCTATTTATCTCCTTTTATGCAAGCTATTCGATTCGTTAATTCAATGCAACTGATTACTTGACAACCTTGGTAGATTTAAGAAAATTTTACCAAGTAACAACAAAAGGGAAGCCTAGGCAACGCTGTACATATATACAATGCAAATAATGTTGTAAATAAATCTTTAGGATGCACTGTAAGTGCTTAGCTTGGACCAGCTTCTCGCACGTCACGGACATGGGAGATTAAACGATGCAAGATGTACTCTGGCGGAGGAAATCGGGATAAAGGACAAATGGGAATCTAATTCTTGATCTTTGTAAATATAACAAATCGGACGCAACACGCAGTTACCCCACTTGTGATTCTTTGAAGTTATTTTGTGCACCTGAAATAACTTTAGATAAATAAGAAGGTAACTGACGTGAAATCAAGGAGGCAACGTTGAAGGTGTTTGTGTTGGTGATAGAAGTTGATAGCGACAATCGAATCGCAGAATTATGGTGGTGACGATAACGGTGATAGTGGTGAGATCTTGGATACTGATGGTAACGATGGCAACCGTTGCTATGGTGATTCTGATCGTTGTGATGATAAATGACCATGATTTATGACGATTATATTGACAACGGCGGTGCCACTGATTGCAGTGATTGCAGTGATTTAGCATGAAAATGGTGACGACAATTTGTAGCTGGTAGTGAGTGAGTTAGTCCTAAGAATGTTTATCATGATAATGACAATCAATTTACTTCAATTCAGGCATACTTTATTTCAATCAAACCAAAGCGTCAAACATAATATAGATCATACATTTCACGTGGTTTTCAGCATCATGATTCAATTCATTTCAATCTTTGTGTACTTCTTAAACTAAAAGAAAAGACAAACTGTGTGTACCCATACAACATTAAGTTATAAACATGTAATGTTATAATATCACATCAAAAAGAAAAAGAAATAATATACAGTATGACCGTAATTATCAATGGTAATATCAAAACAACTCAAGCTATGGGGGACAGGCTTCTCTATAAAACAAACTGCTAATAGCCACATGGAACATACACAAGATACATACAATGTTTATAACAGTAGTTTGAAATATTGTAGAACTTAGCCGACAGAGTTGTATAATGATGTTCAAATGAGAGAGCTAACTCAAGCACACAGAAATACTTGCAAATTATGCTGTATCGAAATGTCCATGGACAAACGTGACCGTGCTAAAGATTCCATAACGGTTTATCATAACACTACCATTAATTACTCACAGTTTGATACTTGTACGGCGTTATCAAGTTTTTTTTTTTTATGTTTTCTTTTGTGTTTGTGCAGTGGCGGATCCAGAGAGGGGCGGCGCGCCCCTCTTTGTTTTTGGTTAAAACAGAAGAAATAAAAAGAAAAAATGGGGGGTGCGTGCGCCCCCCCCCCCCTTTAATTTTGCAAAGGCGCCTCCCCTTTGCGGCATTCCTGGATCCGCCCCTGGTGTGTGTGCGTGTGTGTATGTGTGTGTGTGTGCGTGTGTGTGTGTGTGTGTGTTAGCATCGTTTCTACACTGTAAAAAAAAACACCGAATTTCGTTCTGTATCAAATGAGTCATAATGAAAAATTGATATATTTCTACATATACAATGTTCGTGGATAATGTTGCTTGTTTTTGTACAATGTTTTGCCTTTGTTTTTGTGAATGTGAATTTTGTGGTACTGAACGAAATTCGAATAAGGAATTAAAAAAACAAACAAACAAACAATATTAGAGACACTGGCATACTGTACAGCTCAGATTTTTCAGACTAGAAACATTACCTGCATCAATCATTCGATGAAATGGATCAGAGAAGGAGAGAGGTAGAAACATTAAACGGTTTTATCAAGCAAAACTGATGGAATTCAAATGAAGATACGTGAATCTGCAAAGTATATCTGCAAAGTTTCGGCACACCCCCCCCCCCCCCCCTCTCCACACACACGTACACAGACACGCAGACTTCTAGAAGACGAGTACAGCGACCCCTGCTTTGGTACATAGCAGAGAAGAATCCAGTTAAAGATAAAGTAATGGTTATTTCAAACAACAACAACAACAACAACAACAACAACAACGACGACGACGACGACGACGACGACAACAACAACAACACCAACACAACACTATGACGAAATGAGACCTTTCATCTGCCACGGAATGCGCGTGCAGCATCTTGTGAAGTCCACTATAACCACTGAACTCGAGTATCCACAGCAGCTGCAGGTCCGAGCATTCAGTGCGTAACCAGAACACGAGGGGGCGTCCCACAGTCTCGGCGGTCTCGGCTGACTGCTGTAGCAGTTGCTCCGTTGCACACATCAATGAAATCTCAATGAACCAAAAACGGCAACATAAAAGAAGAGTCACTATAGTTTTTCTCCCGTTTCATTGCATGCTGGACCATGTACTTTTATCTTTGGACAGGTGTTGCTTTTGATGTTGCTGCTGCTTTTTAATGGAAAATACATTTCCATTAGATGAGCAGAATGTCTTTGTTGTGACAGGTCTTGTAACCTATCGTCATCGATGTCAAAGAGGACCATGTCAAGTTTGCTTTAAGTTTTAAGTGACTGCAAATATGACTCTGGCAATATCTAATTTTATTCAATTTCATTTATTTCATCAAATTGTATTAAGCTTCCACACACATTAAGCAGTGTTGTATTTGTAACATACAATCAAAGATCAATGAAAAGTAACATTATTTTTCGTAAATCCAGTAAAATTCATAGAAACTTTGAATGTAGGATATTTCATGACACAAAATGAATTTAAGTCAATCTTGGTTACGTTACATTCATATTGGATTATCCAGATTATGTGCCAGGGGATTCTATATAGAGAAGCAGATGATAATGATCTTGACGATAAAGGTGATCGTTAAATCATGGCGACTCTGACATTATGAAACCGATATTTGTGAATATTCAAGTTTGTTGAGGCAGTTTATTGTCAATGCTGGCTTTAACATCGAATCTTAAAACAAATCATATACACTTTTGCGACATGCTGGAGACTTTTTTCTATGTAAGTATGGGGAAAATCAAACCACTGTGCAGTACTAGTATCCTTAATTTATCTCTTGAACAAGGTGTATTTCCCACATCATTAAAAGTTACTAAAGTTATACCAATTTATAAGAAAGGTGATACTTTCAGTTTATCAAATTACAGACCAATCTCTATTTTATCTGTTTTTTTTTCCAAGCTATTCGAAAAACTTGTACATAAACGTCTTCTTTCTAATTTGCGTCATGCTAGGATGTTATATCCCAAACAATTTGGATTTAGAACTGGGTATACTCAACGTATATGGCTCTCCTTGACTTTTGTGATAGAATTGCACAGGCATTTGAGAAAAAGGAGTTTGTTATTGGTGTCTTTTTAGATCTTTCTAAAGCATTCGATTGCATAAGCCATAATATTCTTTTACACAAATTAAGTTTTTATGGTGTTAGAGGTATCGCTTTAGAATGGTTCAAAAGTTATCTACAAAAATCGTAAGCAGTATGTATATGTAATTGGTTATTCTTCTCCAACTCAGAACATTAATGTCGGTGTGCCACAAGGCTCTGTTTTAGGTCCGTTACTTTTTATATTGTACATAAATGATCTACAGTATTCAAGTAACATTTTACACTCAAATTTATATGCAGATGATAGCAATCTATTTATCTCTGGCAATGATATCACCAATACCTGTGCAATATTGAATAATGAATCAGCCAAAGTTCAAGATCGGTTTTTAGCAAACAAATTAAAGCTGAATATTGACAAGACATCATGTATGATATTTAAAATGAGAAACAAAGTGATAAAAGTTAATGATATTAATATTTGTATTGCAGGTATCAGCCTTCCCATTGTACATACAGTAAAATTTTCAGGAGTTAACACTTGACGATCATCTGACATGGAAAATCATGTTGAGGATTTGTATGTTTTAAAGTATCTAGGGCAATTGGAGCAATAAATAGAATAAGTGCAATAGTTCCTCCTGCCATACTCTTAAGTTTATATCATACCATGATCTTGCCTCATTTTATGTATTGCAATATCATCTGGGGGAACTATGCTAAATCTCTTTTAAACCGTATTTATATTTTACAAAAACGTGCAATAAGAATCATTACCCATTCACAGCCCCAAACTCACACAGGTCCCTTGTTTAAAAAGCTAAAATTGCTTTCTGTGTATGAACTTAATAAATTTGTTACCTGTACTTGTATATTCCTATATCAACAATATCTTGCCACATTTCTTAGACAACTGCTTCATTGAAAACAATACTCGTGTTGTATACAGTACTCGTCAAAGTAATAAGTTATATATTCCATTTTATAAATACAATGCTTCTAGACGTACTATACGGTATACTGGTCCACTTTTGTGGAATAACTTACCAGACAACATTAAAGGTACACCATTAGTATTTCGTCATTTTAAAGAAAGTATAAACAATTTATTTTGATTCAGTAATCTCGTTTGACACACGCATGAATGAGTTAGATAATACATTGCTTGCCTAATCACTTGTTTATTGTAATGTTTTGTCATCTGTATAGTCCAATGTTTTCTGTAATGTTTTGTTCTGTGATAGTAATTGATAATTGTACCATTTTTAATTGTCAGGGATCAGCCTTTGAAAGGCCTTTATGGCCTATTGTTGATTCCCCCACATGTTATATATTTATTGCATTGCATCTTGCATGATGTAAGGTGCGCTCATATAATATTTGTATGTCTTTTTATCTACCCTGTGGAAATAAATGAAATGAAATGAAATTTGAATACCAGTTTTCATCAAATAAACGTTGAAAAATCAAACAAACAAATTAAAGGCAACGATATAATTCATCGGGTATACCCGAATCTTAAAAAAAAAAAAAAAAAGAAGAAAGAAGAAAAGGAAGAAGAAGAAGAAGAAGAAGAAGAAGAAGAAAAACAATAACAAGAACAATAACAAGAACAACAAGACGAGACATGATAAAAGCTAGAACATTACAGAAGCGTTTGACCAGGGAGGTGCGAGAGAAGGAGAGGTAACTACTGTAACACCTTTATTTTGTAGCGTTGATTGTTCTTCGATGGCGTAATCGGTGTTACATTGGTATTAAATGTTTTCTCGACGCTCCAAAGAAAGGACCAAGAGACCAGTTCATATAAGCATCCAAATCCAGGCTCTTTATTTAGTCACAAGAGGATATAACGCTTTACAGGAATATGATATATTAATAGGTACTCCCCATCAAACGGCCATATATTGCCCCTAAAGAGGGATGGCAAGGGAGACCAACGCTTTGTGTCTATACCCGAAGAGGGTGAAAGAGAGAACTCTTGACCAAAGCACATGGTCACTTTTATAATACATCTATACTCGAAGGAGGGGCTTAATCTACAATATTCAAATATTCAAAATAGAGGGATTCAGATTATAATAAAACAAAGGAGTAGGTTAGTAATGACCACTGTCAATCCATGGGTCACTGACACCAGTGACTCACATTTTACATGATGGGGATGATGGGGGAGAAACTTAGCACTGGTAGACAATGGGGAGACAAGTTATCCAGAAATGTTTATGGGAGAGGTTAGGCTCCTAGGGAGGTAGGGTGTGTAGACTGACCACAGGATGTGATGACCAGTCGGGGTGGACAAAATTCTGGGAATAGCAATGAAGGAGTTTTCCCTCATGTCCGTAGTGGTTGAAGCTTGGGTTTGAAGCAACAACACTCTTCCATTTGATATATTACATTACTTCCATCTTTCAAAATGAAACGTCCTCGTTTCAAGGAGGTTTATTACAGTGGGACAGGTGACCTAAAAAAAAACAACAAACAATTGAGAGTATTCTCCAGTGAGAAAATGAGAGAGGGGACTGGATACAAAATGTAACTTATGCGTACAAAATAATAAAACATACAGAATACTACAGCATGACTATAGGAATGAAAGAAAGTGGAAAGAGGTAGAAGGAAACAAGAGAACATAGAAATATCAAATTCAACATAGTGTTAACAGTACGACAAAAACATCAAGTGAAATCATAGTTAAAAGGCAATTAGCACATGGGAAAAATCATGAAACATTCTCCTGTTTCCGTGTTGCAATACTGAAAGTTGTAAAACCGAGGCAAAAATCAAAAAAAAAATCGCATAAATACTGATTCAAACTTTGAGGAAAAAAAATGTGTGCACAGTGAATTTAAACAACTAAACAAAAACCAACTTCATTTGAACAATATACGAAAACTACAATATTGACATTAATCCAAAACAACTAACTCCATGTGTAATAGGGTGTAGTACACAAACAGGAATAAAAAAAAAAAATCCACCAAAATGGAATAATAACCAAAGAGAAAGTGATTGCATTGATCACCCAAATTCAACAAATAACTGGTCAATAAAATAAACACATCTTGGTATAAATATAATTAGGTCCATGTCTCGAATAAGCAGGAAAAATAAAGCCAACTTGAAATAATGGAATAAAAATATGATAATCTGGCATTTATGGAATGGAAAACCTGAAACCAGGATATTGTTAGCGTAACATAATAAAAAAACACATTCAAAAATATATTAGAAGTAGGCCAATCTAGGTATGGCGACAAGGTCATATAGAGACATGTGTGAAC